>NC_136061.1:2084213557-2084926057 GCF_964261635.1 Lissotriton helveticus
CCTGTGAGAAAGTGGATTGTTAGTTTTGGGTGGGTAAATTCATTACAAACTGTGGTGTGGATGGCATTACACTCCTCTTTACTTGCACTTAATGTTCTCAAAATACAATCCCTAAATGCTAGAGAGGTTGTTGGGCCATAGGGGATGCTTTGAACATTTGGTGGCATTGCCTAATGGTTTATCCCTTTTGGGAGGGGGTGTCAAGAACGAAGAAGGACATACTCTGATACCCTCTACCTTCCTCATCGGAAAGGATGCTATTGGGGCTGAAGCTCACTGAATTTAAAGCAATGACCGAGAGCAATTTTCATATAGTAATGTAGTGCCTGGGTGCAGCCAAGCTGAACATAGCTTACATTTAGGAAAAAAGACATGCCACTGCTTACCCTGCTTATCAAATTGTATAGATAATGGTCTATTCTTACACTTGAACAAATAGCTAACAATATGCTTGGCACCCCTCTTTAAGCGTGAGTGGACATCGGAATAAAAAACTAATTTGGAGCAGCGGCCTGGCAAGCACTGTTCTTCCTCCTAAAAGGAAGGTCTTGGGCCTCTTTGATTAAAAGGTACAATGTAACTCCCCTTTTTGGAGGGTCAGCTATTTTAAAGTCATGGACTAGCAAGCATACAAAGGATTAATGAGGACAATATTTACAATATAACTTAATGTAAGATGAATAGATTATTCTACTTTCGGGGTGTTGGGTTGGTGATGACGGGCTTGAGTTAGCTGTAGTAAGTAGGAGCTGAAATTTAGTTATATTAGGGTTTCTTTTCCTTCTATTTTGTTGGAACTCACAATCATTTTCATAAACTAATGTGAAAATAAGCTCTGTATGTTGGTGCAGGACTGAATATGCCCTGAATCATTAGTAGACATGGTTATCTTTTTTTTGTTAAGATCTAAAAGATAGAATTGCACAAGAAATATGTAATCATTTATAAACATTTATATTATTTATTTTGAAATATTCCCAACATATTTCCCCTACAACAATAAAAATCCTGGTAAAATATTAATATATTACCTAAAAATTCAAATATTAAACAAATTAACAAATACCTAATAATTAACATTAGTAATTACAACTTGAAACCAAAATACAAAACAATACTTTTTAAATCAGTAAACACTCTTATTTCATAATACAATCCGGCCTATTCTCCTATAAGAATCCAAAATTCAGTGCTATAATTTACAAAACAATTAAAAAGTGATGCAATATTTATGCACATCAATCATGAATTGAAAAGTAAGTACTCAGTTAAAACAATAAAAAGAACATACCCACAACATTTTTTTTCAGGAGCCACTATTTCGAACCTCTCCAAACACAAATATTAACAAATTAAGAAAAATCAGTACATTAATTAATTTAACTTACAAAAAAGTAATCATTGATATCAATAACATATTCAAAGTACAAATGTTTTCTATAACACTGCCCACACAGGCCCCCAGTAAACCCACAACCCAAATGAAATCAATTGAAGACCATAAAAACAATATTAACTATACAATATTATTTTAGTAATCAGTATTTCAAACTGAAGATTGTTGTTAAAAATTATATATTCCACAGTTCAATCGCCCCTTCTTTGACATTTTGACCTCAATAGCATGGTGAATATATGGACCTGATTATGAGTCTGGCAGTCTTGCAACCGGCAAACTTGCGGGGGCGGTGGTCTGTCTGCCGCTTTACGGCTTGCAAAGTTGTTGCGGCAGAGGACCGCTGGTTGCTCCAGAGAACAGTCATTCCCTGGTGGTGGCGGAGGAGCATTACAATGTAGTATGCTCAGTGGGACTAGTGCAGTCCCACTGAGTATACTAAAAGTTCCACCACCACCAGACTATTTCATGATGGGAGTTCTGCCATGAAAAGGCTTGTGGTGGATGACCAAAGGAGGTGCCCCCACCAAAGAAATACATTCAGGGGGGTACAACAAGTAATCCCATGTCCGTATACCCCCAATGTTCCAGCACAGCATGGATGTCACCACCCATGCCATGCTGCAACTTTTTTGCCCTTGCCAATGCAGTGCTTGTGTTCCAGGCACTGCAATGGGCAGGGCGATGGACGGTCTGCCATACAAGAGTTCATCTCGTAATATGGAGGATGGACCTTGTGGGGGTATGGTACAGCAGTGCTGGCGGAGAGCCGGCGCAACTGTGCCAGACTCATAATCAGGCCCTATATTGTTGAGTTGAATTCAGGATAAATTGCATAGACGATTGCCAAATTGAAGTAGGAAATATCTTCACATTTACCTTGAGGAATTCATTTGAAACAAGCATCTTATAGTGCACGTTTAAAGCCATTAATGATACTGGAGAGCAACCCATGAGCATGAGATAAATGCAAAGAAGAATTGTCAGTTTACCTTGCCAGGTTGAAGGCATCATTAATGATCTGTGCCCGGTCAATAGGGGGAATTGCCTACAACAAGCAGTAAAACAACACATTTAATTTCTAACAAATGAAAATATCTAATACAAATTTCTTGTTAATCATAGGTATATTGCAGCTTTTATGAATCAGTGTGTTATACATTTTTCATATGCTATTCAATCATAAAAGCATCTATATACACATAAATACCATAAATAACAAAAAGGCTGACCATAGCTACCAATATCCTTAAACCTATCACATCCTTCTTAATTCTGAGGAATTTGGGCTTTCATCCAGATGTATCCATCAAAAGATTACTTCCTAGAAGGTTGCAGGTTTATAGAGCTAAGTTGTATGGGCACAATTCATATACTTAATTTTCAAACTATTGCTTATAAGGAATACAAAAATATTTTCATTGAAAAGTTGGCAAAACGTTTTAAAACGTCTTCATACTATTACAAATGTGCATGCTATGACATAGAAACACGTTCTATCTGTGGATCTCAAACTAAGAAGTAGCTGATCTTTAAAAGCCTAATCCAAGAGAAGATCGTATTAATGTTATTACCAAGCCACAGCTGTCTGTAAATAACCTTTAGGGCCAAATTAAAATTTTGACGGTGCGGCGGTGGGACCTCCCTGCCGCCGCACCGCCAAACCCTTGTGAAAAGCACTCACGGTATGAAAAAACTTTGTAATTGGCTGGCATTTCTTTTGCCGTCAAAGGATGTTCCAGCATGGCATGGACTGTGAAATCCATGTAATTCTGGAACTGGGGGTGCATACGTACAGGGGGGCACATGCTGTTCCCCCTGGGTGCATCCACATGGAGTTAGGCACACCCGGGCTCTGTAGGCCCCCCTTTCTTTCCTCATTGCCAATGTTTTCATGGAGGAAAGACCGCCATGAAATCAGTGGAGGTGAGGAAAGTGTTAATATGCATGGCGGGACTGCAGCGGCCCTGTCAAGCATGTTGCCTCTTGACCGCTGCACCACCGCTAGGGAATGGCGTTTCCCTGGTGGAGTTGGCAGTAGAAGGGCGGATTGACTGGCAAGGTCATAGTGTGGTAGTCGATAAAATGCCACCACCGCCCCACCACAAGTCTGGAAGTCCCGTAATTACACCCTTAGAGAATTAGTGGAACGAGATAGTGGCCTAAGAAACAAGCTTCCCTAGATGAGAATGTGAAGCTTAAAGGAACTCCTGCAATGACTTTTATGGCCCTGAGATAGGGAAATAACAAATGGATACTGTCGATAGGCCCGTAAGGCTCTCCACTGCAGCCGGATGAGTGCTTGTTTTTTTAGTACCTATGAGTAGCTGGCTTGCAACATTATCTGCTGGCCTTCAGTCCCATTTGCTAGAAATGGAGGAACTGTATAGTGCAGCACTGCTTCTTCCTTGCCACCAAGCGCTAAAAAGAATGCCCGTGTTTTAGCTGGGAAAAGTGGGAGTCTGTTCCTGGCTGTCCACATTGCACCCTTCTGAGGCATGGAATTTGGTGAAGGGGGGAAATGTAAAATTTGAATTTATTGAAATTGTCTAAAGTCTGTAAACTTAGGGGAAATTGTTTTCAGACCTCTATCCTCAACAAAGGGAAATCTAAGTAGTTGCAAAAATTGCACAATAAAAGGCTAGCCAAGACCCTGCTATCATTTCATTCACACCCGTTTCTTTCCTCACCTTGAGCAAAAGGTTTGACAGAACTCTTTCCCATTCTGAAGATGGCTTTACACTCTCTCTCTCTATCCACTTTAATCTCCTCCTGCGTTCTTTAGTCTTTCAACCCTTTTTTCAACTTATTCCTTCATTGATTCATTTACATTTAATGTTTCAGCCAGGTCAGCTTTGGTCCCAGTAAAAAAAGGAAAAAAATGAAACGTACCTGCTGACCGCGACCACGACTTCTCGTCCCTGCTCCTATTATTCCATCCGTACAGGAAGATGTAACAGAAAGCACCCAGGCTTCCAGACTCCTCTATCCAATCACAACACTACTGATAGCAGCATTGTGATTGGGCTGAGTGACGTGGTAGACTGGGCATGTTCTCCACCCTGGCTGTGTAACACAGCCCAGTGGAGAACATGCCAAGTGTATATGACGGTTTGGCCGGACCAAGACGGCCGGCCAATCTGTAATGTGCACTAAGAGAGTACCCACCGCTCCTCCCCCGACTCTGTGGGCAGTCCAACCCACCCTGCCCCTACAGAGGAGTACTGAAAAATAAAATGTTAATAACGTGCTGTTATTATTATTTTATTTTTCCTGTGAGATGAAGCTCCTCCATCTTAGCGGAAGAGCCATCCCTGTCTAGTCCAATTCTTCAGTCAACCTCCTGATGAATCTTCTGTACAGATTCTACAAGACCCTTGTGCTGTTCATTTATTTCAGTTAGACACTACAATCTCTTCGCATTTCTAGCTCTCACCATACCATCTCATCACTCTGTCTCTTCGTGTTTATCACTGCCTTCACTCGCCCCACTCGATGTGGGTGTCCCAAAAGGTTCTGTCCCAAGGACATGCTGCACCTCCTCTCTGTGTTACCATCATGGCCTATTTCACTTTGTCATATGATTTTTTGGCTAACAATACCTGTAAGAAGTTGGGTTATTGGTTGAGACATGTGGAAGCACCACTCAAATAATAAACACAATGCTTGTCAGGGTGACCCACAAAAGTTACTAAATAAACCTGTGTTTAAACTTCTGGTGGTTATGTCTGAATGCTTTTCACACAAAAGCATTCAGGGTTAAGTTAGAGGCGATGCAATGTGTAAAGTGTTTTATGCAGCACTCAACTCGTTATAAAGAAAAAAATACGACAACAAAAATGCCACACCATTTTCAAAAAATACAGTAAATTAAAATAAATAAAATTGCACCAAAACAACAAACATTCAATCAGTGGAGAGAGAGATTTGATTTTTTAACTTTACAGGTGCAAATAGTCTGAAATGTACAAACACAAGTTGTAGTTATCTGCTTGCAATGGACCAGGGTAAAGTCACAATTTTAGGCTGACCATGATTGACTGCCAGTTGGATACAGAGACCAGGTTCGCCTTGATGAAGAATTACCTTCTCAAGTCTGTGCGAGGAGCTACTGTTTGTGTAGACTGGGGCTGCAAGGTCAGTGCAAGCAGCAGTTCAAGTACTCTGGACAGCCGCATTATTGGCATGAAGAGCCAATAATATATGTAGCTTCACACTGGTGGTCAACATGGGCTGTCATTGTCAGTGAGAAGTGTATATCTCACTGGAGCCTTGCCTTGGTGTTTGTCACAGACAGTTGATGTCAGCACTAAGTGCAGGTCTCGCTTGTGTTTTGCTTCTGCACTCACTGTGGACTGATATTTCTCCGCACAAAGAAATCACTTCTTTGTCACAAGGAGCCCAAAAAGTGTATTTTCACCATGCGGTCAGGAGGAGTACATTCTGATGCCAGTCAAGGGTCTAGAGAGTCTGGGGGACAGCTCTAGGCGATCAGAATTCACTCCAGCATAGGCCAGCAGCAGGGCTCAGACAGATCCAGCTGGTGCTGGTCAGCAGAACAGTTGCTGGTAGTCCTCGGGAAGATTGTTGTATCCCTGTAGCTCAAACAGGAGGTCAGCTAACCGACCCTAGGAGTCACTTCTAGAAAGCCTGGGTTTTAGTCAAGCAAGACCAATCATCCTCCTGCATACAACAGCCAGCCCTTCTGCTGAATCTTCCCCAGGCCCAGGGTTGTTCTGATGAAAAGTTCTGAAGTTGCCACATTTATACCTGGTACCAGCCTTTGTGTGTGGGAATTTCCAAGCCTGCTACCCAAACTGGCTCTAGTCAGTTCTCCCCTTAGCACTGGCTCCACACTGTCTACGGTAACAAAGACATGGGTAGTTCTGATGTCAGGTTCCTCTGTCATGCGAGAGCTATGCTCTGTTATCTCCCATAGCAGTTTTTTTCCCTCAAGCTTAATTCCTAATAATTGGTTTTATTTGTGGGAAAAACAGAAAACAATGGACACTTCAGTGACTTTTTCAGGCATTTATGAGAGGTGAATTTGGCAATCCAGATTTTCACTTTTATTACTACGATGGCCGCATGAGTTGTGATGATCCTGAATTCTGGAGGCTTGGCACTGCCCATGTTCTGGTTTAAACGGAGCATCAATGCAAAGCGGACATTTCAAGTATAATTATTCATGAGGTTTTTTTAAAATGACCAAAGACAGTACAGACTTTAGACAGAGGATGGAATAATATCTTCAAGACATTTGAGATTCCTAAAATTATTTGTGTACTCTAGTCTGGGATAGCCGAAGGCTTCCCACAATCTTGTAACTTTAGACCGCGCTATATATAAGTCAACCTATGTCTCTCTACATTATGGCTAGATGATATGACCTATGTATTTGCTTACTATACCTAAAACAATGACATAAATTCTTAGAGACAAATTATATTGCTTGGTTTGTATTGCAAATAATCCAATAATTAATACATTAAGATCAGCAACAAGAAATGCATTATGCATTATCTCTTGGCCCTCCACCCTGTCCCGTCGATACCGTGAGGAGCCTCGACGTGATTATCTCTAGCGATTTGTCTATGAGACCTCAAATCAACGCCGTCACTTCTGCATGCTTTTATCACCTGCGCAGAATTGGCAAAATCCGAAGGATCCTCACCACAGAGGCTCTTGTACTTGTGATCATGGCCCTTGTCATCTCCTGTATCGACTATGCCAATTCCCTTTATGTCGGGACCCCTGCTTACCATCTCCACCGGCTCCAGCTGGTGCAAAATCAGGCGGCTAGACTGGTTTTTCAACAGCCGAAACATCAACATGTCTCACCCCTGTTGAGGAGGCTGCACTGGCTCCCGGTAGCCTCTCGATGTATTTTCAAACTGGGATGCACTGTCTTTAAGTCACTAACTGGTCTTGTTCCTGCTTTCACCTCACGCAGTCTCAAGCGTTACATTCCGTCTAGGAATCTGCGATCTTCTGATCATAACCTTCTAACTATTCCCAGGTTCAAACGAAAAAAACATGGCGGCTCTTGTTTTTCTTTCCTTGCTCCCTCTACCTGTAACTCCCACCCCGTCACCATCCGACTCTGTCCTGACTATATATGCTTCCGTAAACTCCTCAAAACCCATCTCTTCCAGCTGACCTACAACTAAACCCTCTTGCACTCTTCTCTGTTTGTCTCTGAGCGCCATGAAACCAATTGGTGTCCGTGCGCGGTATAAAATCTTTTGACAAATAACAAAATAACAAATATGCTGCGTGTTTCATGAATATTGGCACTGGAGACAAGGCCTTCTCAATGTCTGCATCTGACCTCTGGATCACTGATTCCGGGAATTCTAAAAATTGATGGCTTTACCAGCCATTTTTGTGAAAATGCTGCTTTCTGAATACATTTCAAACACATGAATGCAGGTTGTGTGAGATGTTTTAATTTGTTATAAAGATTTGAACTTACACTGGGATTGGTTTCCAGTTGCTTAAGAAGCTTCCTCATGTTTTCTTGGTCGTAATTAACTCTGAAGTATCCAGTTGCTTTGACGTTCAGCAAAATCCAGCTTCCAGCATCTGCTTTAAATGCTTCAATGGTAGCTGGCAGACAACAAGATAATGTTATACAATATGGGCAATATCGCGTTGCTTAATACCAAATAAATAAATGGAAAAAGAGCACTTAACATTTGTTTTAAAAATAAAACGGTTGGCACAAACATTAGCAAGTGGACTATCTTGTCTTGGCAGACTTAGACATAATTCATTTCAGCCCATAATGTTATTCAATCATCATGCTTTAGTATGCTCATACTTCTTGGAATACAGTTTATGGAAACTATTTTATGCACATTTAATTACGCTTATGGTAGCCTAGATAATAATCATGGGTCATAACAAAATCATACATTTAAAGAGAACTAGATAAGGTGGCGAAAATGAAACACCCTTTCACCCCATCCACCCCCACCAGCTTTCTGGTTCAGGTGTAGCTTGCATATGCACAAGTATTTTTAAAGCTCTCATTATGAAGCATTGTGGTACTTGCACTACCCTAGTATATCAAACAGGATAACAGTTTTTCCATTGGTCTCTAAATAGTGGTAAACCTTTCAATTAATTAACAAAATACAAATGTGCATTGCAATTTGAGATGTGAGGAGGTAAATGGCATTCTAATTATAATAACATTGAATTACATGTAATATCATATTTTGACTTATTTGGGATTCATATTCCTGTTCCCAAATAGGCTTAATGTGCTCTTCTTAATGGTCTAAGTAAGTCAATTAAACACAACTTCTCCTGACCGTCCAGGCCATCAGCTAGTAAAGGCATTAGAGTATCTAAAAATGAGACTGATAAATGGCAGATCGACGGAAGATACCTCTCCTAAGTATACATACCATGGAGTGAATGCGTGAACCAGACTTTATTTTATGGTAATTTCTCTACCATTGATGTAATTTATGTCCCAATGTTCTTACCGTACCCTGAGCCATCTTATCAACTCATTTATTTCAACCTAAATTTACATAGCATCAGGCTACCCCAGTAATGAAGGGAAACATCTATTTGATGGATCGAAAGCACCTTAAATGGACAAATGAAACTCTACAGGACCTACACAGTACAATAAAAGAATTAATAAAAGCCAGTGGCAATGAGGGTCTCAATACAATAAAATCCTGGACAGACTTTACATCAAAATTGACATAATTAATGTCGGGAACACAAAAACAGGCACAAGAAAATTGTATGGAAATAACGAGCGAAGTTCAAATCCCGAAACATGAACTAAAGAAAGCCATCAGGGAATTAAGAACAACGGACCCTGACCAAACGGCATAGGATTCCGCACGTCATCTGAGAAAAGAATACAAAAATATATATATATATATATATATATATATATATATATATATTTTAAGTTGAAAATAATTTTATTAAGTTGAAGGAATACAATAATGTAAAAGACAACAAAAAGAAATTATAGGAAGACAAAAGAAATAGAAATGACAGATTCGGGTCAAAACTACTGTTCAGCGCAAAGCAAACCAACTAAAGTACCGTCAGGAAATAATAACATGAACGGGCCAGTTAATGCCATAACCTCAAACGTACAAGAACACAATAGGACTGAATTTTAAACAAGGAGATTTTTGGAGAGCACAGCTCCTGAACAACTGTTTTTTGAGTACCTGGATGGCTTTCAACAATAAGACCCAGCGACGGCAATTGGAAAAGCAGAACATTCTTACTTCAGAAATGAGTGTATTTGCATTCCAAAGGACTAAACAGATTTGTCATCTTACTCAGCAGAGAAAATAACTAACATAATACAAAAAGGCAGAGGTGATGGTGTGCAGGGAATAATGGCATCCCTCAAGCTATTTTTAAACACAATCCAGCTTTCTGGAGAAAACATCTGGCTAAACTTTTTAAAGAAGTAGAATTACAAAATCGGAAACCATCTAGTTGGCAAGGCTCAATTATTACACCAATCTACGAAGGCGGAGACAGAACTAACCCATCAAAGTATAGGCTTATTGAGCTACTAGATGTAGGAGTAAACTACCACACCTCTTTGATCTTGACAGACCTGATTGACAATTGCACAAGTTCAACCTGATCCCTATTAACCAGACTAAGCCTGGGCGTAGTTTGCAGTGTTTTACTATGCGGCACTCTGCGAAGTTACAAAAAAACTCAGCGAAGTGTAGTGCGAACTGCTGTTTGTGCTGGACTCCCTGCCGCTCGAGTAGCAATTCTACCTGAGCGACAGCTCGCACTTGTGAACTTACCGTTCGCGACCGCGAGCGGGGAAAAAACTCTACTGCACTATAAGAAGTTGAGTTTTACGAACGCTGTGAGCTCCGCGTAGCAAATAAGATTGGTGATAATGGACAGCCTTGCCTGGTGCCATGCTCAATGTCTAAAGGCGGTGAAAAAACTCAACCTGTTTTCACATGAGCGCGCGGGCTAGTGTATAATATTTTCACCCAGCGCAGGAACTTGGGCCGTTACCTAATCGATCCAGTACTGTCACTAAGTAATCCCAACCCAAGGTGTCAAAGGCTTTTTCTATGTCAAGAGAGGCTATAAAGCACTGCTCTGCTGCGGTCTAGGCCCATTCCAGGAGCTTGAATAGACCACGAAGATGCAGGCCCTTACTTCTGTCTGGAATGAATCCTTTTTGGTCCAAGTGGACCTATAAGGGGACTACTTCTAATAGTCTCTTGGCCAGAAAGTTTCCCTGTGTAATGATAGCGGACGGTATGAACTCATAAGAAGGGAGACTCTGCTAGGTTTTGGGAGGACCACTAGCACAGCCTCTCGTAGTGAATCAGGCAAAATGCCCCTGTCAAAGAGCTCTTTATGTATGACAAGTAACCGAGGTGCCAACTGAGTCGAGAATGTGGTATGGAATTCTGTGGCCCAACCATCCATCCCTTGGGTTTTACCTCTGGCTAACTGCTTGATAGTGTCAGAGATTTCATCCACTGTAAGTGAGGCCTCTAGCTCAGTGAATTGAGCCCGGGTTACCTGCGTGAGAGTCGCTTGTTCCGGAAAAAGCTGCATCTCCTGAGTAGCACCTGATACTGGGGCCTTGTACAGCGCTGTATAATACTCATAGAAGGAGTTGTTTAATCGTTCCTGTGTATTGACTAAGTTACCTGCCAGGGTAGATATTGCAGTAATGGGTGGCTGTGTAAGATTGCTTTTCAACATACATGCAAGTGTCTTGCCTGCCTTGTCTCCTTCCGCCTGGTTAGGGTATTGCTTGTAATCTAGGGCACATAGTTTGTCCATTATTCCCTTATGTGTTAGTCTAGCCTTGGTGAGTATAGGTATTGTGTGCGGTTCTGTGGGGGCCTTATGTTCATACTGTTGTACTTCAGTTTCCAGCTCCTGGAGATCTCTTGTTAGTGTCATACGGATGCCATATACTGCCCGTATGATTAGAAAAAGAACACACGGCAGACCAAGGCCAAGCACATCCAGTCCATAAGTACTACCAATTCAGATGGTGGTGCAATCTCTTCCCAACACCCACCATACAGGGGTGTCTAAATGAATGCCAAATTGAAAACAGAAATTGGAAGGTGCACTCTTTCTTGGAATCAATGAAGCAGCGTAAAGAATTATTCCATAGTTTAGTCCTTTTATTCAATAATTTTCTTAAAACTGGCACACAGCCAACACATTTCCTTCCCAAAACTTTGCCAGTGGGAACTTCGTCAGGGCTCCCATGTTGTAAGTGTCTAATCTCAAATGGCGATTATTAGACCTCAAGAACTGGAATATACAGTAAATCTTTCTCAAAGGCACTTTCATTTGTAATGTGCTTTATCTAGCACTGCTGTAAAACTCCCTCGTTTTTTATAGTAGATAAATGATCTCATACTTCCAAATATCGTGGACTTGAGGAAATCCAAAGACGCAACAAGTGTCTCAATGGTTTCGTCGTACGTAATAAAGTGGCAAATAATTGTCAGAGCTCGAAGGAGGGAGGAAGCAGCACAAGTGGCATGATAACCGGCAGCGACTGCCTGTTTGACTTGCCCCCGCAGTACCACCTTGAGGGTATCCCTATCAATGCCGGCATGAGTGGCTGTTCCCTCATTGGTTTGGAAGTATGAGGTTATAGACTGTGACATGGTAGGGATCAGAGCAGGGTCGCGGGCACCACGTTGGTATGCTGGGTATGGACGCACCCCTGTTCAACTGAAATTGCAGTGGGCTGTGGTCCGATATCGTGTGGGCTAAGTTTTCAGTGTGGTTTACATATGTTAATGCCGCCTCTGTACAGGCATCGATACGTGTGTACAGGTCAGCGGGAGTGGAGTAATGTGAGTGTATGCAGTATGTGGGGTGCCTTGTGCCCCAACCATCGGCCAACTGCATCTGTGTGGCCCAGCAAGACATATTGTGTGCAAGCCCAATGGCCTGGGCTCCGGTAAGTGGAGGACGGGAGCGACTCAGAACCAGGTCATGTGCACCATTATAATCACCTCCCCAGTAGGTAGGGAGCAAATGGTTTCTAAGTGCTGGGATTAATGACTGAAGGAATGTGGATTGCTCTGAGTTGGGTGCAAACAGGGATACTAGGGACAGTGGCCCGCCCTCTAAAGAACCTTCCAATATCGCAAAATGGCCCAGGGGATCGACATGCGTTTGCATTATCTGTAACGGAGTGCTGGGCGCCACCCATATCAATGCCCCTCTGGCATATCCAGAATAGGTAGTACCAATTACTGTGCCCCTCCATCGTTTACTAAACAACTACAACGTTTGCTGTTTTTTTTTTTTTGCAGAGTTTTATATAGCTCAAACTAGACCCGAACCGAATCAGGTATCAGAGCGCTTTACATAGCACCAGTTACGTTACATGAGGACACACTTTCATTTTAGGCACGGGGAGATTAAGTGATTTGCCGAGACTCAAACCCAGATCCCCAGGTCCGAGGTCGAGCGCCTTATCCGTTAGGCCAACCCCTCTCCCCTATGCTGTGTTAAGTGGGTCTCTTGTAATAAAGTTCTAGCAATTTTGTGTCTAAGTAAGTATTTGCACACTTTGGGGCCTATTATGATTGCGTTTTTTCCGCATCCTTCGGGCCGGGGGAAGCCACCGCCGGCCCGGAGGATGCAGAAAAACCGCAGCGGACCCACCAAAGACCCACCGCCACATTAGGATGGTTGGTGGGTCCTGGTTTCCGTCCACAGCTTTTCCGCCGCGGTTGGCTTACAACCGCGGCGGAAAAGCTCTAATATGGTGGTGGTGTCTCTCAGACACCGTCCGCCATATTAGGAAGGGCCTTAAGAAATGCTTTTCCGCGGCGGGTTTTCCGCCATTGAAAAGCATGTGTAACTTCACTGCGGGGGCCCGTTGCGGGCCCCCTAGGTGAAGGGGGGTGGGGGGTGCACATGGGGGGTACCTATGGTACCCCCCTGCATTTGTATGCAGAAATCGGCAGGCACCGCACGGTGTCTGCTGCTTTCTGCATACAAATGCAATGTATGCATTTTTACCATTGCGGCGGATGCAGCTTGAAGCCGCACCTGCCGCAATGGTAAACATAGAGGATGTGACCGCCAGGGTGGCGGTCACATCCTAATTGCACAGGAGGGAACTCCGCAGGCAATGCGGAGGTTCCCTCCTGCTCTATGGTGGCGGACGGACTCAGGTCCGTCCGCCATCATAATCGGCCCCTTTGTGTCATTTGACGCAACCGGCTAGGCCACGCACATTCCAGGTCAATAATAAATAATTATTTCCTTACATTCTATAGCAATGAGAAAAAGATGGTAACAATAAAAATGCATTCTCTTATAGGGTATATATATCTGCATCCCAACATGATACACAGGCGTAAATTATGGACTGGCATTTTGTAGCACAACAGGAACCAACCCTGCAATTCGAAGGCCTCATTGCAAAAGGGCAAGAGGCCACATGCAAACATAATAAATTCAAGAAAAAAGAGACAAAATGTTAAATCACAAAATTCGAGATGAGTCTATAACAGTCATTAACGTCTGAGGAGGGTTTGTAGGTTGTCGCTCTTTCTTGCCATGTTTCTAATGGCCGCCTTAGTAGAGTGATCCTTAATAGGGCGTTCAGGGGACAATAACATCTTTAGTCCAGCAGCTGGTTTCTATGCAGGTGCAATAATCCCTGATTGTGTATCAAGCATTCCCAGTAGCCTCCCGTATCGTGTTGAATCAACCCAGTTCGTTTGAAGTTAGGGGAGTCACGGTGGGGCCGTCGTTCAGTATCATCTGCTGCTGCGAATCCAATAGGAAGTATTCCTGCTCCAGGGAGAGCTCCATTTACAAATCTGAGCAGAGGGGGGAAGCAGTGGCTCTGTGCTTTTCTGAGTGTTAAAGGGCTTGTTCCCTTTCTTGCGCTGCTTGGGCAGTGCTATGTACATTATTCCGGCCTCGGCATCCGCGACGCGTGGTTCTCCTCCACTGTTGGGGTGGGTCCGGCTTAGACTTTGGAGCCGACTCCACCCTGTTCTGTTCCACCCAGTTCTATGCATCGTCGAGAGAGTAGCAGAAGACCTTGTTGCCTTTGTATTGTATATGCAGTGACTCCGGTTATTGTAAGGCGTATTTTATCTCATGGTCACAAAGACATTGTTTAACGTCGATAAACGACGCACTGCGGGGCTGTACTGATAACGTGTAGTCCAGATATATGTGTAATTCCAAGTTTTCAATCGACCATGGCCCCCTGGCTCTCGTAATCTGCAGGATATGATCCCTGTTGCGGTAGCTGAAGAGGCGTTCAACCACCGGTCGAGGGGGGCTCCCGGTCAATGTGGACCCCCCGGAACTCTGTGGGCGCGCTCCACGGAGAAAAAACCTGGAGTGCCTACCTTGGAGTATGATTTCTGAGAAGCACAGGCCTCTAGATATAGCTCCATGCTATGTCCGTCAACACGTTCTGGTAGGCCTACCACGCGTGCATTATTGCGGCGTGATCTGCCTTCCTGGTCGTCAGCACGGTCTCTGAGGTGGTCTACCTCCTCTTGTAGTGACTTGTTTTGGGCCACTGTTGAGGATACCGAGGGCAGTACCGTTGCAACTGTGGACTCCACGTCACCCATTATGTCCTTTAGTTTCTTGTGATCCTCTCGCAGAAAACTGAGTTGACCGCATAGGGTATCTATTTTAGGGACCAGGTTGGATTTAATGTCCATCACCACTGCCATTAGTTTGTCTAGGCGGTGTGAGAGGTCAGCCTGCGCCATGGGTTGTCCCGTTAGTGTATGGTCGGTGCCAGTGGTGTCGTGCGATGTACCCTGTGTATCAGTGGTATGCAGCTGCTATTTTTCAGGTTGTGCCTTGCCCATCCTGGTGGTAGCACTACTTCCTAAGTCCCAGGGAAAGGAAAAGGAAGAAAGCAGTGATTTTAGTGGAGATAAACCACTGCTAGGTAGCCGCCGGACAGAGTAAAGTTGCTGCTAGTTTCCTGCTTCCATCCTGGACGCAGCACCCCCACCAGAACACCAAGTGAATACGCTGGAGATAGTGCAGATGTACGAGGTGGAGAGGACTACAGACCATGTGCCTCAAATGTCCAAGGGGCGCCAGTGTGGTATTTTTGGGGGGTCCCTAAGCTATGTTTGCTACTTGTCCACCTTTTCAAGCTAGGCAGAGTGTCCCAACCACGATGAGCCTGGTGAACGCCAGGGTGTGGATTGGTCTTTTGGGTTTTGCTCAGGCAGCAGGGTGCACTGTGCAAAGAACAGGGGCTCAGGCCTCTGTGAGGCTGTCGAAACTATCCTGCTATGTGGGGGGGGTGCTTGCAGATGAAGATATGTCCCGCGAGTGCCGTCAACAATATAAGGCCCAATGTCTGAGAAATTGTATATGTGAGGGGCCTACCTGGGTCCGTGCGCAGTCGCGACCTAAAAACAATGCGGCAGGATCGCTGCGGTGTCCATGAGACAACGGGGAGCCCGGCCGAGCTGCACCCTCGTCATCCAACGTCCGTTACCCCTGTAACCCTGCAGGCTCAGTTAAAAATCGGGGGGGGGGTTGCCTCTAGCCAGTCCAGAGCTCTCGATCGGGCGCGCCCACAACATAGGCTTGATGGGGGAAGTGGCACAGCTCAGAGCCCAGGACCCAGCCACTCCATCTGTGATCGCGGTTGTCTCCGGAGGGCACATGTGGGCTCCCAGGGTTTAGTTGCGATTGCATCCGCGATCCTGCAGGCTTGATGAGGGGTCGGAAGGGGTCGCTTGCAGCCGCTCTGACACTCCCGGCCTGGCTCATCCACAGCAAAGATCCAAGGAGGAAAAGGCCCAGCGACTCTATCTCGCATCCCTGGAGCTGCAGATTTCTCCAGAGGCCCAGAAGGGTTTGCAGAACTACCGGGGCTTGTTCCGCTATAAATTCACGGGCTGCTGGCTGGTTTTTCAGCGGCTAGATGCAGGATATTTGGCGGTCGTGGTGGAGCGAGCTGGAGAAACGTCCGCTCACATCGTCATCTAAGACACGCTCCCATGTTCCCCACTTAATAAGGCCCTTTGGACAGAACTTGAAATGACAAAAAATCTGTGTGTAAAATCAATATCTCCATAAAGCGTTAACAACTACATGTACTGCTGAGTTATGGAACAAACAACCTCCCTTTCACAACTTTTAAACATACCATAAACAAAGCAGCAAAATGTCATTCCTCGCTACTTTATAAAACCACCTTCAGCCATGGATCCCATGCCTGGATGGTGGTTAAAATTTCGAAACCCTCACACCAACACCTTGCTCAAACATCACATTTTTGGCACATCTAAAAAGACAATTGATGGCTCGCTGCTTCGGAAAACTGTCATCAATTACGGACCTGCTGAACTGGGTACAAAAAGGGCCTAGAGTATGCCGACTTTGTGGCAGTAAAAAATAGAGGACCTCATCAATTTAATCAGTATATGCCACAAACTTTATACAGCACAAGTCACTTTATTAAGAAAAACCCTTATTATCAGAGGAATTAGGACATGCAAAGCTGCTATAATGCAAGGGCTAAATCCATCAGATCACCAAAATGTACTGCAAGCTGATAAAACGTCTCAGACTCCACGATCATAGCCCAATACGAGCATTGATTGTATCTTTTTAACAGAAATGATGGCATATTTTGGCTTCAATGCCTGAGAAAATAAAAGGCAATATATGAATTATATACTTAGTAAGCCAGCAGTCTCACGTCTCTGACATTGGAAGAAATGTTCATTCAATTCACCCAACTTCTACAATAACCTATTTTACTATGCAGTTTTTATTATAAAATAAAGTACAAAAAAGAAGTCTGCTTATCACAGAAAAAGTTCTGACGATTTTAATAATCAGTCATTTACTGAACAATTTTTAGATTATCCTGTATCAAGAACGGAGTTTTAAGTGACTTCTGTCTCTGACGTTTTTGGATTTTATCACCTAAGATCAGGAACATTATCACATGTACATGAACACTACCGATTACAAGGATCAAGGGTGTACAGCCTAAAGATATTTTATTGTTTTTCTTTCATTTATTCAAAAATTGTTTAGGTTTTTATTAACTAAAGATACTACTAGTACTACTACTAGTCTAAGTAATCCTCCCACTGTGTGCGCAAGACAGATTTAGTACATTACAGTGGAGTCTACCAATCCCACTTCATGACAATTTCCCAATTTTTTGATAAAGGGAGTTACTTCCAGAATGTGGAATTCAAAATTGTGTGGTAGTTCTCCATACAGAGGTATTGCAATCTTAGTGTTGGTTGAGGGCATTTTGTGAGGTTTATATATTCCCAAGATGTGCTGCTTTGGGAAAACGTTGTGGTAACTCTGATTTCCTCCATAAATTCCCAACAAAGTTTGATTGTAGTGTACTTTTAGATCCCAGAAATGCTGATTCCAGGAGCATCTGTAATCTCAGGAACACAATTAAAGGTGAGGAATGTCTGCATACAAATAGCTCGCTGTTAGACCTCTCAGTCTTAGGGTAGTCTTCCCTGAAACATGTTTGCCGGTTTTTCTAAATTTTTTCGCTGAGGTTCGCTTTTGTTTACTTTAGGAGTCTGTGTACTTTACTGCTGCTAACCAGTGCTAAAGAGATTGTGCTCTCTCCTCTAAACATGGTCACATTGGCTTACACCTGATTGGCATATGTAATTTACTTTTCAAAGTCCCTTGTAGAGGGGTACACCGTAAACTCAAGGCCTGTAAATTAAATGCTACTAGTAAGCCTGCAACACAATTGTGCCACCCACTTAAGTAGCCCCTTAGAAATGTCCCAGGCCTGCCATAGCAGCCTGAAAGCAGTTTTGAACTGTCAATTCGACAAGGCAATGTGACCCCCTTGCCAAGCCTTAAACTTCCATTTTATTACATATATGTCTCAGGTTACATTGTAATGAAAAGGATGGACATGTAGCTTAAGTTTGACTTGTCCTGATAGTGAAACACTTTTCAATTTGTTTTTTACTACTGTGAGACCTGCCAGTCTCATAGGATAACACTGGGTTGTCTACCTATATTTAATATGCACTAAAGTTTGATTGGGGGGAGATATGCATTTCATGTATGGTATCTATGAATTTGTAATTTAAAATTCTCTTTAAAGGTAAAGTCATATTTTGAATTACAAATTTGACTGCACAACTTTTAGGAAGTTGGCATTTTCCTCCCCATTTGGGGCTGCTTCCTCCCCTAGGTTGACTGGGTGTAGTTGGCAGTTAGGACTTTGTGAATTCCTCGCACACAGTCACACAATAGAAGAAATAGGTGTGCCTAAATGGACCATCTGCTGGCAGGAGGGGGAGAGCTGGGACCAGCTCCTATTGCATCTGAATAGGCTGTGCTCTGCCTCCACTCAAAGGGCCTGTCACCTCCATATTTTCTCTGTACTCAGTTTGGAGCCAGGGTAGGGGAGTCATGAAAATCCAAGCACTTCAAAGAGAAAGATCTACAAACGTCTCCCACTTCAATGAAGGCACCAGATATAAATAAGGGCTCTTAGACACACTCTTCAGTTCTGGACCTGCGGAAGGTCTCTCAGAGAACTGGCTGGTGCTGTGGCCTGCTGTGTACTTCATAAGACTGCTTAACTGCACCTGGAAGGACTGCTTTCCTGCCTGGTGCCTGCCCTGAACCCTCAGAGGCTAACCCCGCAGCTTGAGCACTGCTCCTCCACCCAACCCCGGACTACCAGAGTGACTCCAGAGGCTATTTAGCTGGCCTCCTGTTCTGAGCCTTAGGGACATAACAGCCTCCCATCATCTTGAACCCACACCTGGACCAAACATGAGTGAGTTTTGATCACAATCAATTGGTGCCCTCTTGTCTCGGACCCTTGGTGGTAGTGCTAAATGTTACCAGATAGCAAAAATCCCAAATATGAGAATCTAGGGAGAATTGGGCCAACCTGCT
Organism: Lissotriton helveticus; assembly: GCF_964261635.1. Classification (NCBI taxonomy): domain Eukaryota; kingdom Metazoa; phylum Chordata; class Amphibia; order Caudata; family Salamandridae; genus Lissotriton; species Lissotriton helveticus. Next base: position 2,084,232,894 of record NC_136061.1, read on the forward strand.
CTTCTATCGGTCCAAGGAGGATTGCTTACTGTCCAGACTTCTCAGTAGCTCCTGCTGCTTTTCTCTTTGTAGCAGCAAATTATGTTTACAGATCCTGCCACAAAGGAGTAACTGGCTTCTGGAGCTCTTATCCTCTAGAGCCTCCTGCCTTGTCCCACTGGAGAGTTTCAACTTATAAAAGAGAGACTAAGTCTGAACTTCGAAATTTTTATTGCAACTTCTTCCAGCGGCTCCCTGACGATGACGCTCCGTCCTCGGACAGTTCCTGCAGTCTTGCCCAGCTGAATTTTACCTTCTCACAACTTTATCTCCAAAATTTCTTCTAAGTCTGAATGCAAGCAACAAACTGGACCAATGAACGTCTTGCACGCGACCCGCACTCCATTGGTGTTAGCCATATTTTTTTTACTTTTCCCCTGTCTTCTATGACTAGATGTAAGCGGTTAGTGCTTTTGTCTTTTAGGCACCAGTTCTTACTAAAAACTCTAAAGATTCATAACTCTGGTCTCATTGATTGGATTTTGTCCTTTTAGTGTAAAATAATTTATTGAAATTTAGAGGGGAAGATATTTAGAATAGCTGATCAATCTGCAGTTTCAGAAAACGTTTTGAGGGCTTTCTGTAATGCTTTGCAAATGTATGATGTAGGGTGCATTTTCTGAGAGCTTCTACTTTCGCTTTCCCTTTCCCTTTTTAGAATGAGCTTATGGAAATTTCATGTGTTAAAGTTATGTGTTTTTTTGTACAGTAGTTTTATTTCAGTTTTTAAAGATCTGGTTGTATTTATTATAATTTCATATGGTGATACCTGTCAAGTATTTCTTCTTGTCTAAGTCATAATAAAATATTTGGCAAGTGAAATTAACACATTCCTGTGCAGCATTCTCTGACTCCAGTGTGTGCAACAGTAGGGAACGTGTTGGAATACTAAATTATATAATTCCTCAGTTTAGGGCGACCCCTACAGCAATTGGTCAAAACGACTTGCAAAGTAATGGCTTGCATTGTAACAACGCAGTTGTTGTAATGACCCCTATGTAATCGCAAGCGTTGTAGCGCATGCAATGTAAACGCTATTTCCCTTTTGAAGATTAAGGGTACGCAGCTGTGATCGGAGGTGTGGCTGAAGAAATACCCTGACCCCTTAGCCCTGTGGTCCTGGGGGGACCCCGCCAGGGTAAAAAGGCACTGACAAAAAGTTTGTAAGCGTGGTCTTCTGTGCTTGTTTGTAATGTCGCCCCCAGGTTGGCCCGATTTTTGGGCTGAGTCTCATTAAAATGGATGAGGGCACATGGGTCCCCCTCCAAGGACTTATTTATGCCCCATGGACCACCACCTCCCGGGGGCTTATGATAATAATTGAGGGCCTAACCGATGGTCACTACCTCCTTATGATTCTAAATTAAAAAAATGATAAGGCACCACGATGACCCCTCAAGGCCACTGGGACCACCACTTCCCCGGGGCAATACCTTTAAAAAGTGGGTGGGGGGACGCATGGCCCTCCCGGACCATATACATCTCAGGGGACCACTACCTAACCAGAACCAGCCTATGAAAAGTAAAGGAAGTGGGGCCATAAGGCCCCCCTTTTGGAGCTATTTTTTGCCCTGGATACAGCCTCACCACAGGGCCATCTCCTTTTATCTCCCGAGGTGCCCACTCGCTGGAATAGCTGCTTGCTTTTGCTTAGAAGGATCTGGTAGCTCCTGCTAAACAAAAGCAAACACTCTGCTTCCAGCAAGCAGGGGCTGTTGAAGTTCTCCTGCATGCTGAAAGTGGAAGTTTCAGCTCTTACCCTGCCAAAAAACATGGAGGCAGGGAAAGAGATGACACTTTTGCTCTCTCATGCAGGGCGTTGCATTTCCACAAGCTCCTGTATGTGGGAGCAATCCCGGCTTCCTGCAGGAGCCGGTGACGGGGACAGCGGAGGAGCCTCTAGGTCATCTAACAATATTGGGTGCCCTGGGTGGGACCAGGGCACCCTTAGACACATGCTCAGGACCCAGGAAATTGGATCCTGGGGTCGAAATTTGCCCATGGAGCCCGCTTCCTCATTGATTTGTGGCTGGGCCCCGGGGGTGGGATCACTGAGGCCAAAATTGGCCCCGAGAGGCGGACACGCAGGGCCCCCCTTCCCAATTCAAATATGGCCGGGCCCCATCAGAAGGGGTCCGGCCCTGAACTGGGGGCCGTACAGCACCCCTCCACATATTCCTTAGTAGTATACACAGGTCTGCCCACCTTTTCCCACATTTATGGACAGCTTAACAAATAGCCCCGGAGTGCCTTTCCAGATGATTTTGGTGACATGCTGTTGATGCAGAAGAATATGAGGATAATACCACCAATTACAGAAGCACTTAATTTAGTTTATAGGAAGCATCCCTGTTTGAGGGAGTTGCACCTCTTTGCAGTCTCAATGACTTCCCCTGACGCGGATTTACGCTATCACAGATTTGTGGATGAAAATGCTTGAGGAAAAATCACATTGCTGAAATGACATGCACATGAGGTCACAGGAAAGATTACCTTGTGGACCTTACCGGAGCTCTGGTGCAGAATATGCACAAGACATTTACCCAACGAGGAACCCATGGCTTAATTTAGGATAGTGCTTTCTGGTGCTGAGCACTGGCACTTAATTGGTTTCCAGTGCTCGGCAGCGGCACCTAGTTGTCAACACCACACTTATGGCAGTCTGCCACAAGGTGGCTCTGCTCATGTATTTTAGAGATGAGCAGTATAACAGTTGTTTAGGAAAACAGTATAATTACAATATTGCTAATGCCCGCCTCCCCAGTTATTCCTTTAGATTTGGGGACCTGGAATAATCTGAACTGTCGCATTTAAATGCAAGAGAGATGGTTAGTAGTTGTTTTGGCAGCAATGACAATGGCGATAGGTGGTGTAAGCTGCAGTGGCCTCCTGGTCAGAGTCCTGGCACTTAATATATTACAAGTTATGCACTGGAGGAAACACTTACTAACTAATCAGATAAAAGTATTTGAGTTGGGTTATGCTTTCGGCAGAACTGGAGACTCTTCTTGGAAAAATTAGGTTCCATTCACAGAAATCAAACCTTAACGAGAAGCACTTACAAATATAAACGCAGCAGGTGCCCCAGTGGAAGCTCAACTTCAGTAAAGCACAAACAATCCTAACTTCTTGGGCTTGGCAAAAGCAGAGCAAGTGTGTTTCCTCATGTATTCCACGTTCAAAAACAATCTGAAATCCTTAATGAAGATGACTGCATTGCTGATATATTAGCGCATAATCTGATCTGGGGTGACTGTGAAGAGTGATTTCTTTCTCATCATTTCTTAGTGAGACCATAGTTTAAGATTCTCACTTTGAAGCACGCTAAGCATGTACATTCCTAAATTGAATAGCACCATTCACTCACCCACTCACAGACATACATAGTCACTCCCACAACAACTCACAGACCCACTCAGGAACTCACAAACCCATTCTCAGAGCGACACCGGCACATGCACACCCTCACACAAGCACTCACAGATCCACCCACAAACCTATGCACTCAGACACCCACTCACATACCCATACAGGCTCTCACAAACCTACTCACAGAGGTTCACTGGCATTCAAACACCCACTCAGACAGGTCCTTAAACACCCTCGCGTAAACCCAAACAGGCACTGACAAACACTCATAGACCCACACCCGGACAGTCTCAGACCCAATCACAGAGACTCACATAAACTCTCACACCCACTCAAACACTCATACAGGCACTCACAAACACAAAGTCACTCATACACCCATTCACACAGGTACTTACATTGCCACTCACACACCCACACAGCCACTTACTCACTTACTCTCAAAGGTGACAGGTTATAGTTAGGATTTTTAAAAATCATAGACATTCACTGAAAACATAGGTTAGAGGGATGTTAAACGTAGGTAATAGAATTTCAAAACACTTAGAAATTCACCGAAAAAACCAAGGGTTACAGGGACTTTATAGTTAAGCTCACACTTCACTCGTGTAAAGCCAGAGAAATTTGTTGCAATTTTGTTACCTCCAAAAGATGCTTTTATGCTGTAACAGGGTTCCAGGGGAACCACACAACCAAAGGTTGAGGCCGAGGATATTCCTACCCTGCTTAATTTTTTTTTTTTACATATTTGGTGGGACTTGGCTGAAGCCAAGTACCAAGGTGGCTGTCAACACTTTCTGGTTGAAGTGTTGGCACCCAATCAGAGCTCTTCATTTCCCTGCATAAACTTGTTATTATTTACAAAGTCCTCGTAGCTACAGATCTCACTATCTTAATTTTCTTAAATTTCTCAACAACAAGTGAGTGGATTTACACCAAATAACTGAAAGCGTGATTAGCGTAACAAAATCTACTTTTCTGAAAAATTTGGTGTAATTCCATGCTGTGCTTCAGGCCACAGGTTCAACTAAAGGTCCTATGGGAATTAACATAGCAAATGCACTTTTTTGATACCCCCTTCTTCTTTGCCCCCAACTTAACAGATCACCCCAAATTTTTCCATGAAGAACAAGAGACATAGGCAAGTCATAGTGCGAGACTATAACTACCTACTGGTGAGTAGTACGACAGTAGGTAATATATACATTATGTATATATAACGCCTACTAATTACCTACTATATATATATATATATATATATATATATATATATATATATATATATATATCCAACTCCACACCTCCACCGAAGCAAAAGTGAAGAGACCAACAGCTGGGGAACAGTTTGGAAACGGCTTTATTCACACACAGGGGCAAGTATCGGTCCTCCATTATCCCCACTCGGCGAATGCATTTCGGCGTAATGTCTGCCTTCTTCAGCGCCTGGGATGCAAATGATTCAGGAAGGTTCGTATGGCGCAGGTATTTATTCCAACTCTTCCTGATAGGTCGCTCAGTGTCCCGCTCCTTAAAGGTATATGCCTAGGAGCTAACAGTCCCGGTAGTTCGTTGCTTGTCTTAACTCCTACCAGTCCCAGGATGCATTATTCATCTTTGTGTCTGGAGGCTGTTGCTTGGGGCGGGTCCACAAATAGCTGAGGGGAACCTTCCTTATTCCCATGTGCATGAAATACGCCACCTCCTTATGTCCCCATACCGCTTCACCCTGCTGACAACGGGAACTTTTTGGACGGGGGCAAGGCAGTAATCAAACCTTACCCAAAGTGAGGCTGAAATAACCCCTACACCGCCATAACAAGTCCCGAACCGGCAGGGGGGCTGTGGTGATTCCGGTAACCCGGATTAGATCCGTTTTCTCCAGCTGTCCAGAACCAACTATACAAAGCGGGGGCCTCTTGGTGCGTTGCTGGAACCCGCGCTGAAATATCCAACTCCACACCTCCACCGAAGCAAAAGTGAAGAGACCAACAGCTGGGGAACAGTTTGGAAACAGCTTTATTCACACACAGGGGCAAGTATCGGTCCTCCATCATCCCCACTCGGCGAATGCATTTCGGCGTAATGTCTGCCTTCTTCAGCGCCTGGGATGCAAATGATTCAGGAAGGTTCGTATGGTGCAGGTATTTATTCCAACTCTTCCTGATAGGTCGCTCAGTGTCCCGCTCCTTAAAGGTATATGCCTAGGAGCTAACAGTCCTGGTAGTTCGTTGCTTGTCTTAACTCCTACCAGTCCCAGGATGCATTATTCATCTTTGTGTCTGGAGGCTGTTGCTTGGGGCGGGTCCACAAATAGCTGAGGGGAGCCTTCCTTATTCCCATGTGCATGAAATACGCCGCCTCCATATGTCCCCATACCGCTTCACCCTGCTGACAACAGGAACTTTTTGGACGGGGGCAAGGCAGTAATCAAACCTTACCCAAAGTGAGGCTGAAATAACCCCTACACCGCCATAACAAGTCCCGAACCGGCAGGGGGGCTCTGGTGATTCCGGTAACCCGGATTAGATCCGTTTTCTCCAGCTGTCCAGAACCAACTATACAAAGCGGGGGCCTCTTGGCGCGTTGCTGGAACCCGCACTGAAATATCCAACTCCACACCTCCACCGAAGCAAAAGTGAAGAGACCAACAGCTGGGGAACAGTTTGGAAACGGCTTTATTCACACACAGGGGCAAGTATCGGTCCTCCATTATCCCCACTCGGCGAATGCATTTCGGCGTAATGTCTGCCTTCTTCAGCGCCTGGGATGCAAATGATTCAGGAAGGTTCGTATGGCGCAGGTATTTATTCCAACTCTTCCTGATAGGTCGCTCAGTGTCCCGCTCCTTAAAGGTATATGCCTAGGAGCTAACAGTCCTGGTAGTTTGTTGCTTGTCTTAACTCCTACCAGTCCCAGGATGCATTATTCATCTTTGTGTCTGGAGGCTGTTGCTTGGGGCCGGTCCACAAATAGCTGAGGGGAACCTTCCTTATTCCCATGTGCATGAAATACGCCGCCTCCTTATGTCCCCATACCGCTTCACCCTGCTGACAACGGGAACTTTTTGGACGGGGGCAAGGCAGTAATCAAACCTTACCCAAAGTGAGGCTGAAATAACCCCTACACCGCCATAACAAGTCCTGAACCGGCAGGGGGGCTCTGGTGATTCCGGTAACCCGGATTAGATCCGTTTTCTCCAGCTGTCCAGAACCAACTATACAAAGCGGGGGCCTCTTGGCGCGTTGCTGGAACCCGCGCTGAAATATCCAACTCCACACCTCCACCGAAGCAAAAGTGAAGAGACCAACAGCTGGGGAACAGTTTGGAAACGGCTTTATTCACACACAGGGGCAAGTATCGGTCCTCCATCATCCCCACTCGGCGAATGCATTTCGGCGTAATGTCTGCCTTCTTCAGCGCCTGGGATGCAAATGATTCAGGAAGGTTCGTATGGCGCAGGTATTTATTCCAACTCTTCCTGATAGGTCGCTCAGTGTCCCGCTCCTTAAAGGTATATGCCTAGGAGCTAACAGTCCTGGTAGTTCGTTGCTTGTCTTAACTCCTACCAGTCCCAGGATGCATTATTCATCTTTGTGTCTGGAGGCTGTTGCTTGGGGCGGGTCCACAAATAGCTGAGGGGAGCCTTCCTTATTCCCATGTGCATGAAATACGCCGCCTCCATATGTCCCCATACCGCTTCACCCTGCTGACAACGGGAACTTTTTGGACGGGGGCAAGGCAGTAATCAAACCTTACCCAAAGTGAGGCTGAAATAACACCTACACCGCCATAACAAGTCCCGAACCGGCAGGGGGGCTCTGGTGATTCCGGTAACCCGGATTAGATCCGTTTTCTCCAGCTGTCCAGAACCAACTATACAAAGCGGGGGCCTCTTGGCGCGTTGCTGGAACCCGCACTGAAATATCCAACTCCACACCTCCACCGAAGCAAAAGTGAAGAGACCAACAGCTGGGGAACAGTTTGGAAACGGCTTTATTCACACACAGGGGCAAGTATCGGTCCTCCATCATCCCCACTCGGCGAATGCATTTCGGCGTAATGTCTGCCTTCTTCAGCGCCTGGGATGCAAATGATTCAGGAAGGTTCGTATGGCGCAGGTATTTATTCCAACTCTTCCTGATAGGTCGCTCAGTGTCCCGCTCCTTAAAGGTATATGCCTAGGAGCTAACAGTCCTGGTAGTTTGTTGCTTGTCTTAACTCCTACCAGTCCCAGGATGCATTATTCATCTTTGTGTCTGGAGGCTGTTGCTTGGGGCCGGTCCACAAATAGCTGAGGGGAACCTTCCTTATTCCCATGTGCATGAAATACGCCGCCTCCTTATGTCCCCATACCGCTTCACCCTGCTGACAACGGGAACTTTTTGGACGGGGGCAAGGCAGTAATCAAACCTTACCCAAAGTGAGGCTGAAATAACCCCTACACCGCCATAACAAGTCCTGAACCGGCAGGGGGGCTCTGGTGATTCCGGTAACCCGGATTAGATCCGTTTTCTCCAGCTGTCCAGAACCAACTATACAAAGCGGGGGCCTCTTGGCGCGTTGCTGGAACCCGCGCTGAAATATCCAACTCCACACCTCCACCGAAGCAAAAGTGAAGAGACCAACAGCTGGGGAACAGTTTGGAAACGGCTTTATTCACACACAGGGGCAAGTATCGGTCCTCCATCATCCCCACTCGGCGAATGCATTTCGGCGTAATGTCTGCCTTCTTCAGCGCCTGGGATGCAAATGATTCAGGAAGGTTCGTATGGCGCAGGTATTTATTCCAACTCTTCCTGATAGGTCGCTCAGTGTCCCGCTCCTTAAAGGTATATGCCTAGGAGCTAACAGTCCTGGTAGTTCGTTGCTTGTCTTAACTCCTACCAGTCCCAGGATGCATTATTCATCTGTGTGTCTGGAGGCTGTTGCTTGGGGCGGGTCCACAAATAGCTGAGGGGAACCTTCCTTATTCCCATGTGCATGAAATACGCCGCCTCCTTATGTCCCCATACCGCTTCACCCTGCTGACAACGGGAACTTTTTGGACGGGGGCAAGGCAGTAATCAAACCTTACCCAAAGTGAGGCTGAAATAACACCTACACCGCCATAACAAGTCCCGAACCGGCAGGGGGGCTCTGGTGATTCCAGTAACCCGGATTAGATCCATTTTCTCCAGCTGTCCAGAACCAACTATACAAAGCGGGGGCCTCTTGGCGCGTTGCTGGAACCCGCGCTGAAATATCCAACTCCACACCTCCACCGAAGCAAAAGTGAAGAGACCAACAGCTGGGGAACAGTTTGGAAACGGCTTTATTCACACACAGGGGCAAGTATCGGTCCTCCATCATCCCCACTCAGCGAATGCATTTCGGCGTAATGTCTGCCTTCTTCAGCGCCTGGGATGCAAATGATTCAGGAAGGTTCGTATGGCGCAGGTATTTATTCCAACTCTTCCTGATAGGTCGCTCAGTGTCCCGCTCCTTAAAGGTATATGCCTAGGAGCTAACAGTCCTGGTAGTTCGTTGCTTGTCTTAACTCCTACCAGTCCCAGGATGCATTATTCATCTTTGTGTCTGGAGGCTGTTGCTTGGGGTGGGTCCACAAATAGCTGAGGGGAACCTTCCTTATTCCCATGTGCATGAAATACGCCGCCTCCTTATGTCCCCATACCGCTTCACCCTGCTGACAACGGGAACTTTTTGGACGGGGGCAAGGCAGAAATCAAACCTTACCAAAAGTGTATATATTTGCGAGGCTCGCCACTCAGAAGACAGGAAACTGCCGGATTCGTAGTGACAAAGAGTCGACCCAAATGGTGCTGGTGCAAAGGTGATTTATTCAGATGAAGCCAGGGCTGCCGCCATGACGCGTTTCGCCTTCGAAAAGGATTGATCACATGATATATATTTATATTACCTTCTGTTGGGCGCCAGTAGGTAGCTATGGATCGACAGTAGGTAATATATATAACCTACTGTCAGTCTCTGGTAGGTAGTTATGGTTAGGACCAGGTTTCCATAGGAAACAAGTTTTCTTAACTTGCCTATAACTTTGGCACCGATTGAAGAAACTTCACAAAAGTATCCAAAAAAGTGCCCCGGTGATTGTAGTTGTGCATGGAAAGTCTAGGGTGATCTATAAAGCAGGGGCTGACAAAAAGGGGTTAGGTGAAAAAAAGGGTGTTTCCCATATTAATTTCTATAGAGTCTTTGGACATGCCTGCAGTCCGAGCCACTGAACTGAATTACACCAAATGTGGAAGAACACTAGCTTTTGGTTTGTGCTTTTTTGTAGTAGTAGTAGTTTATAAGATATTGAAGGAAATCCAAATTTGTATATCTGGACCGAGTCTAAGCACAGACCTCATGGTGAAATCTGACTACCTATCAGCACTTCAACCAAAAAGTAATGGCAGCCAACATGGGACTAATATACATGAGAGCACCCCATTGAAATGCATTGTAGTGAATGGATGATTTTGAGGGTCACCAAAGGGGAGCGTATAAAGGGTGATAACAGATTTTAGATACAATATAATCATTCGTTGCTAAGTGATTTTATTCTGTTAAAAAGCCTTCTGCTGGGATTTTATGAATCATGAATGAGAGAAAACAGTTTTTTCATGAATTTCCCATTGAAGTTAAGGAACTTGATCCAGAAGCAAAATTGACAGCATATTTTCTGTAAATTCGCACTACCTTTCTCAGCCACATGTGAATGAAGTCTGACATTCTGAGTAAAACATGCACTGCCAACAAGAGCAGCCTGTCAGTTGATTCCTTTGTGTTTTACTGCAGTCTCCCAGAGTGTTCTAAAGAACTACTAAAGTGCTAAATCTATTACCTATGACAAAAGTATGGTACAATAGAAGTTACCTTGATTTATTCAAACTAGTAAAACTTAAAACATTTAATTTAGGAAGGAACAAAATGAGGGAGTTCATTTTGTCATAGAAATTATGGTTAGTGGCTAGAAAGAACAAGCATTTACAATGCAATGGTCTCGGCATTATTAAAGGTAGAGCTATTTGCATTGCGCATAACATTTGTTTTCATTTTCTTTTAAAACATACATAAATGGTATTGTCATTTACAATGGCAATAGGTGAGCATTAGACAGTAGTAGAGATTATTCCCGGACATAGAGCCACACACACACACACACACAGAGCCACACACACACAGACAGACGGCTCTGTCTGTGTGTGTGCGTGGCTCTGTCTGTGTGTGTGTGTGCGTGGCTCTGTCTGTGTGTGTGTGTGCGTGGCTCTGTTTGTGTGTGTCTGCGTGTGTGTGGCTCTGTTTGTGTGTGTGCGTGTGTGCGGCTCTGTGTCTGCGAATACTCTCTACTACTCTCTAATACTCACCTATTGCTATTGTAAATAACAATAATACAATTTATTTATGTTTTTAAAAAAAAATGAAAAAAAAAGTCATGAGCAATGCCAACAGCTCTACCTTTAATAATGCCGAGACCATTGCATTGTAATTGCTTGTTATAACTGAAAATGTGCTTTCCAGCTGCATTGGTTGAGTCGCACATTGTCCCACTATTCAGCGATGAAGGCTGCTCAGCCCACAGAAAGTAGACAATTGTGGGGTTTACTTTCTTATTGTCAGTGTTATCAAATATGGAAGGTTGCACTGAAAGTTATGCAATAGGTTAACAGGGCTTAGACGGCGCGAAAGCACTTAAACACGTTGCCACTTTTTAAAAGCATCTTTTTAGGATGTTTACACCCCAGGAGTAACCTTTATGGCAAAAACAGTCTCAAGACTAAGCATGGGCAAGCCACATTTCGGCCGCGCTTTCTTGAGTAACTCAGTTGCCTATTTCCTCTTCAAACACTTCCCTATCTGGAGAATGAAGTTTGATGTACCGTTGAAAAACACTGAATACACTATTTTTTCGGAAACCTAAACTTTTTTTACTTTCCTGTAGAAGATCCTCAATCTGTTAATTGTACATGTAAGTCAAATAAAGGAAATATGCAGCTACAGTCGCTTTGGGCTATTTTCTGTAGTAGAGGTGTTATTCAGACTGTAAACCAAGCTGAAAACGGATATTTTACTTTTTTTTTTTTAAAGCATGAAGTCTGCGGTTACCCCTGTCTCTCATGTGTGGCCAAAAGTTACATTAGTCGGGCGGATTCCCCAAAAAAACGAGGAAGAAGGAGTAAATTAGCTTAATTTTGTTTTATATTATATTTCATGCTTTGTTTTAACATTCAAGGGCATGGAGAGGAGCAGTGTTGCTGTTTGTACCCACAACAGAGCACAAAGCTCCTCTATGAACAATTGGCAGGCTGGGGTTATCCAGGGAAGCTCGACTAAAAGATTGTGGTGGGTATACAAAGTACTCTGCTAAAATATGAATCTGAAAGAAACAGAGCTCGGGCGGACAGTGGAGACCCCTCTACATCTGCAGCTTCGTAAACAGTGACAGCGCCCGCCCCCTGTTCCAGAACCCTAGCACTAAATGGAGGCGAGCTGCAGAGGGCGCCCGGGAGGAGATCATACAGTCCGGGACATTCTAGCAGCCAAGACCACCGAGAAGGAAGGTCCAGCCACGCCACTCTATTGGTGAAGCGGAAAATCATCGAGTGGCAGGAATGTCTAGCGGAGAGGCCATAGAGTAGAAGGCAGAACAACACACAGCGACGCACACCGGCGGCTGAACACAAGTAAAAACCAACAGGAGGTTGCGCGCCCCGTGCTGAGAGCAGAGTCCCCCGAGATTGGCCAGGTAAGTTCAAAAGGGCTGGGGGGCTTGGTGCACGTGTGTGTGTGTGTGTATGCTCATGTGTGTGTATGTATGTGTGCGACGGTGGCGGCGGCGGGGGGGGCCTCGGTGCACTTGTGTGTGTGCGCGCGTGTGTGTATATGTGGGGGGGTGTGTCTCTGTATGTATGTGCGTGCGTGCATGGGCGCTTGTGTGTGTGTCTGTGTGTATGCGCATGCGTGTGTGGTGTTTCGAGCTTCCCAGGATACAGCGCCTAGCCACAGCGCGCGTTCGCGTGGCAGTTTCAAATCGCCTCCAAGGCGATGCGCGTGGCCAGGATTGTCTCCTGGGAAGCAGACACGGCCACAATAGGTTCTCGGCGAGAACGCGCTTCCGCGCGTTTAGCCGAGACCTAAAAATTAGAACACTTTTCAAGTGAGTTCTCAAATATCTTCCCCTTTTATTTCATTAAAACATTCTGACATGTAGACTGAAACATGCACGTTACTACATTGTTCTAATGAGCAAATACAGTGCTAACATTTGGAATTTATGTCAAAAGTGTGGCCTGTCTGACCGCCATCTTGATGGAATTGAACTCCTGTTCTACTGAGGACACTGCTGTAAATGAGGAAATTAGGGGCTTCATAACACAGAGAACAGAGCGCAAATGTAGCACAAATATCACCCAAATGTAGCCCAAAGTTAAAGCTCAATGACAGAAGTGTGCAAAATACTTAATTGTTTTGTTGCAGTTTTATATAGCAAAAAGAACAATTGATGGACAGAATGCAGAACAGTGTCATACATTCACCCCAGTACAGAGATCTGGGCCTAAATCCATCGTTTTTTGCTCACCATGCCATTCCAGTTTGGACACAGCCATATACAAATCAGCCTTGACCCTGCACCCAATGGGACTAGTCCAGCCCGAACTGCCAGGCTAGGTCCTCCCTAGACTGGAAACAAGCATCCTAGGACTGGTTTCGGGCTTTCAGCCCTCATCAGCCAGGATAGCTTGACTCCAGTGGCATGGAGAGAACGGGACCCAGGTCTGGGTATACCTGTCCCACTTGTGGTGACAAATGCAAAAAGAACAAATGATGGACAGAATGCAGAACAATATCATACATTCACCCGAGTACAGAGATCTGTGTCTAAATCCATCATTTTTTTTGCTCATCATGCCATTCCAGTTTGGACCCAGCAATATGCAAATCAGTCTTGACCCTGCTCCCAATGGAAAAGGTCCAGCCCGAACTGCCAGGCCAGGTCCTCCCTGGACTGGAAATAAGCATCCTAGAACCGGTTTCGGGCTCTCAGCCTTCATCAGCCAGGATGAAGGCTGAAAGCCGAAACCGGTTCTAGGATGCTTATCTCCAGTGGCATGGGGAGCACGAGACCCACGTCTGGGTATACCCATCCCACTCGGGTGACAAATGCAAAAAGAACAATTGATGGGCAGAATGCAGTAAAATGTCATACATTCCCCCCAGTGCAAAGATCTGGGCATAAATCTATCTTTTTTGTGCTCACCATGCCATTCCAGTTTGGCTTCTGCCATATGCAAACCAGTCTTGACCCTGCTCCCAATTAGAACAGTCCAGCCCAAACTACCAGGTCAGGTCTGGACTGTTCCCAATAGGAACAGGGTCATGAATGATTTGCATATGGCTGGTTCCGAACTGATCCTTGTAACTGGGGATGAATCTTTGCATTGTCTAGCATTCTGTCCATAAATTGTTTCTTTTGCAAATGTCACCCTAATTGGGAAGGTTATGCCCAGAGGTGGGTCCCATGCTCACTACACCACTGGAATCAAGCTAGCCTGGCTGATGAAGGGTGATGCCCAGAAACCGGTCCAAGAATGCTTGTTTCCGGTCCAGGGAGGACCTTGCTTGCGTTTCAGGCTGGACTGTTCCCACAAGGAACAGAGTGAAGACTGATTTTCATATGGCTGGGTCCAAACTGGGGAGGTGTGGTGCGCAAAAGAATGATGGATTAAACCCAGATCGTGACAGGGTGAATGTTTGCATTCCATCCGTCAATTGTTTCTTTTGCAGTTTTATATAGAGCAGACTTGATCCAAGGGTGTTGGAGTACTTCACATGAGCATCATTTACATTACACAAGGACACATTCCTTTTGGGCTTTAGGCATGGGGATATTAAGTGATTTGCCCAAAATCTCAGGATGTCAAGCTGACGCTGAAACTCAAACCTGGTTCCCTAGTTGCAAGGTCTGCAGCTCTGGCCATAACGCCACATTCTCTCCCCTAAGGGCAACATATAATCAAGTGATCAACTGGATAAAAAAATCAGGATACTAAATCATTTAAAAGAGCTTTGTTGCTATTTGAAGAAAATACGTCTCCATTTTAGTTTTTTAAAACACTAACCATAATTTCTATAGGAATAAGATTCTCTAAATTTTAAATTTCTAAAGGAAATGCTTTATTTATTACAATTGTGATTACATGAAGATGGCGTCAGGCGTGCCACACTTCTGTAATAAATATTGAATGTTAGCTCTAGCTGTTCATTAGAATACTTTGGTTAGGCAGATGCCAGTGGCAAGGACTGGGATAATATAGGGCCAAAAGGAGTGTGTAGAGGCCACAAGTTGACCAAGCTGGGCAGTTGGGGGGAGCAATGACAGCACAACGGACGATGGAGGACAGGGGAAAGGGGGTATGAACAACAAGCTAACCATGCAGGACAGGCAAAAGAGGCTGATGCAACATACCAGACCATTAATGTCAGAAGGAAGAAGCAATGACAGTACAACCTTACATGTCAACAGACCCAAATCTCTTCTTTTTGAATGTAAATCAATAGGAAACATCAATTCCAATGGGTATGTTTGGGAAGGGGAAGGGGGTTCACAACAGACCACGTGGGATAGGCAGGAGTAGCCGTTACGGCACAACAGAACCTGGGAGCAGAAGGAAGGGGCCACAAATTGCCCAATGGAGGACAGGACGAAGGGGATAGGGGCTAGGGGAATGGACCTTGGACAAACAGGATGGAGGTGGAAGGGACAGGCCACAGTCATCTGATCATGCTAGGCAGGTGGGAGGACAAGTGGCAGCACACCAGAACACTCAGAGTAGATAGGGGATCTGTGATAGGTCATGGAACATGGTGAGCAAAAATGAGGAAGCAGGGGCAAGCACACAGACATCAGAGGGTGGGGGAAGAGGGTAGGGGCAGAAATCTAAGCATGGAGGCTAAGCAGGAGGGCAATGATGGAGCATAGTATTGGGCAATGGAAGGCAGGAGGAGTGGGCAGGGATATCAATGTAAATGGAGGGCAGTGGCAGCACATCGGATCAGGCAGGGCAGGAGGGAGGGGGCTGGTGCATGGACTCAAACAACAGATTGTAGGGAGGAGGTGGGTGGAGCAGCAAGCTAACTGCCCATGGCAGGCAGGAAGGGCAGTTGCACAACAATGGCCGCACAGAGCTGTAATGAGAGAGCAGGGTCATGGACTTGAACAATGAATGGCAAGGAGTTGGCAGGAGCAGCAAGCTTGGGTGGAGGCAGCACAATGTCAGGCTAGGGCATGCATCAAATTCTGGCCCTTTCTCCAACATGCATTGCGATGGGCATTTTACTTAATGTTAAGAAAAATTAGAAATTCACAAAGTAAACAAAGGTTACAGGGACGTTATAGTTAGGAACAGCTGAATTTCTATTTTTTTGTGCTTGCAAAATCTGAACCCAACTGTAACCCTTGCTTGTTTTTGTGAAGATAGATAGATAGATAGATAGATAGATATATAGAAAGATAGATAGATAGATAGATAGATAGATAGATAAACAAGACCCTTCCAAGTTGAAACATGTTATTGTCAGCTTTGCTAAATGAATGACCAGTTGCAGACCTGTGAAGTGCTGGGGTGTGGTTCTTTATGAGGAGTAAAATGAGATTTTATATATATATATATATATATATATATATATATATATATATATATATATATATATATATATATATATATATATATATATATATATATATATATATATATATATATATATATATATATATATATATATATATATATATATATATATATATATATATGTCGGAAAAGACGCCATCCAACAAGTTCCCAATGAAGCAAAAGGAAAAACTGACGCCAGAGCGAAGCCGCAGCTGAGTGCTAATTTCTTGGTGCTTTATTTAGTGCTATATCTTTAGCCAGCAATCTGTCATGACGCGTTTCGCCTCCAAAAGAGGCTTGGTCACATAGTTTGTTATAGACATAGAAGAAGGTATAAATACTAAAAGCCACTGCAAATTCAGCTGTAAATCATTAGAGAAACAGTGAACATGGAAAAAATACTGCCTGTAACATCGTAGAATGAAACAGCAAGATTAATCCGGGGCATGGTGCCCGTGACAATGTAAACATCTTTCATATACAAAATATGTTCAAATGTATATTACAAAAAATGCTTAAAAATTGTAAAAGAATCATTTGTTACACACTAAAACCAATTTCAAAAGTTATATTTACAAGGCTAAAAACCCATATTTCATATAACTATATATTTACATTGATTTATCTAAAGATGTGCAGATGCGTAAACAAAGGTATTGGGAGGAGTGGAAAACCAAAAGTTATGTTCTTTTCCACCTCGCAATCCCAATATTCCAATGTTCTGTACACAATAAAAGCAAATCTACAAGTCATATTTACAAGGCTAAGTCCTATGTTTCACTTAACTGTATATATTGATTTGTCTAGAATCGTGCAAATGCAAACTAAGGGTATTGGGAGGAGTGGAAAAAACCTATTCTGTGTCACTTCCCACCTCGCAATCCCAATAACCTGACCACGTTCCTTGTTTCCTATATATCTAGTCCAAAAACAATTCATAGACTAAAACTTGCAATGGCTTTCTTTGTTCAAGTGGAAACTCTTATACCCTACAGTCTTATCATACACCTCTTCTATATATGCTGGAGAGAACAACCAAATGTGAATATGGTGTATATGTGATTTAAGAAAATCGTGCGTGAAACAACCACCCTGTTTCCGATTCTAGTTTTGTACCGCCTGATCCCAGGCGATTCGATTCATGTTCCAATCATGGGAGAAAGGACGGGGTGCAGATGGCCTATTCTATTGTCATATTTCAAAAGATATTCTTATAGACACGTGTACATGTCCTCACTGGCGTTTAGGCCCCCTGGATTCTTACTGTTGAATTCCAGGATATAGCGTGTTTCCAAAAGTCGTAGCTTCGCATCCCTGTTGCCTCCCCTCTTCAGTGGCGGGATTGTGTCAACCAGATAGTATTGTAATCCATCTGGGTTACTATTGTGTGTTGACTCGAAATGGCGTGCTACAGGATATGTTTGGTCCTTTCCAGAGATGGCTCGTAAGTGTTGTAGGATTCGTTTATGGGCAGGCAACCGGGTGCTGCCCACATAGCGAAGCCCACATGGACATTGTAGCACGTATACCACATACTCCGTTTTACACGTGAGTCTATGTCTAATGGCAATGGGTTTTTCGTGGAAAGGGGTGGAATAATGAGTTTTGTTAACCCCCTGTCTGCAAGCCTTACAAAAGGGACACTTCTTGAAACCCTTGTTCAGGTCCATCCAGGTCCCTGACAATTGTTTGTCCAAATTGTTGCTGACTAGTGCATTAGACATTGTGATTGATTTACGAAATGTAAGTTCTGGTTTATTGGAGACCAAACTGCCTATCACTGGATCCCTTTTGACCAGGTTCCAGTTTCTGCTGAATATTTTTCTGATTTCAGCATGTTGGGTACTGTAAGTTACAATGGCCCTCGATTTTATTGAGTCTGCCTGTACAGTTTCAACCCTGTTTGTCCCTCTTAGCGTTTCTAATCTAGGGATGTTACGTGTGCATTCAATGGCTGTGTCCAGTAGAGCTGCACTGTAACCTCTCTCAAGAAAGTGAATTTTGCTGGCCTTCTGAGCTTTGTCACACTCCTCATCTGTGCTACAAATGCGTCTCATACGCAGCATCTCCCCATAAGGGATGCTGCGTATGAGATGCCCAGGATGCTGGCTGCTGGCATGCAACAGCGTGTTGCCAGAGGTTTCCTTTCTATGCAATCTGGTCTCCAAATTCATTTCATTAATGTAAACCTCTACATCCAAAAAGAAAATCCTTTCTCTATGGATCTCAGATGTAAACTGTAGGTTGAAATTGTTTACATTAAGCCTCGTAACAAAATCAGTAGCATCCTCCATGGACCCCTTCCAAATCATAAAGAGATCGTCTATATACCTCAGATATAAGACAACGTTATTGGTCATTGTGACCTTGTGGTCCCCCATGAGGACCTGCTCCTCCCAAAGTCCCATGTGCAAGCACGCGAAACTTGGAGAGAAGCAGGCCCCCATGGCCACCCCTCGTAGTTGTTGATATACCTGGCCACAAAAAATAAAAAAGTTCTGTTCAAGACATAACTTCAACATGCCAATAATCATTTTGTTGTGATGTATATAGTTCATGGGGCGTTTGTCCAAATAGTGCTCTACTGCCTTGATACCGTCACAATGTCTGATGGAGGTGTATAATGACTTGACATCCAAAGTCATTAACAGATATTCCTGACTCCAAATGACTTGTTCCAATTTCATTAAAAAGTCAGTGGTATCCCTCACGTATGAATGCAGTTTTGTTACCCATTCTTGCAAAAAATAATCGACATATCTTGAAATATTCTCAGTGGAGCTGTTGATTGCAGATATAATCGGCCTGCCAGGTGGGGCAGAGATATCCTTATGGACCATTGGCAAAAGGTAAAAGGTGGGAATTACTGGAAAATCTTTCTTTAGGAATTGGAACTCGTCTTTTGAGATCAAACCTGCACTTTTCCAGGCCATCAGTTTTGAATTTTGTTCATTCCAGGCCATTCTGATGGCCCCTAAGTTGCTTTTCCTGTAACAGGATTGATCTCCCAATTGGCTCTCAGCTTCCTTAATGTATAGTCCCCGATCCCACAAAACAATATTTCCGCCTTTGTCGGCCTGTTTAACTATAATATATATATATATATATATATATATATATATATATATATATATATATATATATATATATATATATATATATATATATATATATATATATATATATACATATATATATATATATTTTCCTTGTTTGCAAATAATCACGCTCTCAGGAAACGGCACACCGACAAGTAAGGAGTAGAAAAAGGTTGTTTACTTCACAACGCGTTTCACCACACACAGTGGCTTGCTCACGTGAGCAAGAGCATTCGTTGCTCGAAACGCGTCGCCCGTTGAAAAGGTCCCAAATAAATCTATCTTGCCGACAGCCTGGGGTCTGTGTCTTCATTTCGCCGTTTGTTCGGAGGTGGTGAAGATTGCTGGTGGATATATATATATATATATATATATATATATATATTCACTGAAAAAACCATAGGTTATAGACCATATATAGTTAGGAATTAGCATTTAAAAAACCTTATTTTACTCACACAAAACCATTGAAATTCCATATATAGTTAGTTGCACTAACTATATATCGCGCACCCGCAATCCACTGCTGATGATGTCACATATTACATCATTCATGACATGGTCAGTGACATCACTGATGACATCACTGATGACATCTCAAATGACATCACTGATGACATCACTGATGACATCTCATTTGACATCAATGACCACATCACTGATGATATCATTCATGTGACAATACAATGCATCTCCTCACATTTTAATATAACCTCTGTTTCACCCAGTGTTAAATACAGAGTATAATTTTTGAAACCATTGACACACCAATACTAGTTACTACATACGCACTCACTGATTCCTACGTCTACATACACATTCACTCATTCACCCATACAATCATTCATACATACAATCACTCATCTTTACAACACTATCATATGCACTCATACACCTATACAGACACTCACACTCTGCCACTCATCCATGGAGTTACTCACACACCTAGTCAGTCCTGTAAAGAATCAATCACACTTCCATTTTCTTGTCTATACAGTTAAACATAGAGCACCTTACATTTTCAAACATATACTAACACATACTTACTTTCTTATACAATCATTAATACAAGTACACGTTGATCTGCACAGAGTCACACACCTCCCAGCCAGCCACACACACACTCAGTCTCCCATACAAATACTTGGACAATCAATCAATAACCCATATAGTTAATCATATAGCTACTGATCAACACATGCAGCAGTTTACAGAACAACAGACATAATGATGCACAAATTAAGACAGTTTAGTCACTAACCCATGCACTCAGTGAGACACATTTAATCACTCACTCATACATTCAGTCATGCACCTACTAAATCCTTCGTCCAGACACTTATACATCTACTCATTCTTCAATATGTAAAACATATTTAAACTTTACAGAAACACACAGTCACTGGATGATGTCATCAGTGATGTCATCAGTGATGTCATTTGAGATGTCATCAGTGATGTCATCAGTGATGTCACTGACCATGTCATGAATGATGTAATATGTGACATCATCAGCAGTGGATTGCGGGTGCGCGATATATAGTTAGTGCAACTAACTATATATGGAATTTCAATGGTTTTGTGTGAGTAAAATAAGGTTTTTTAAATGCTAATTCCTAACTATATATGGTCTATAACCTATGGTTTTTTCAGTGAATTTTCAAGGTTTTGTAAATGCTAATTCCTAACTATATATGGTCTATAACCTATGGTTTTTTCAGTGAATTTCAATGGTTTTTTAATAGCAAATATCATAAGCTGTCGAATGTCAAGTACGTGGTAAGTGAAAACATTTTCGTGTTTATGCACACTGATCTGCTTTGAATGGTGCCCCCCCCCCCTCATTTCTATTAGGAGTACTCTCTCTTTGCAGATAGTGAAAGGTAGTTAACGCAGGCCTTTGCCCCCGTTGTAATCCGTCGTGCCTGCTTCTCTCTCCATTTGATTGATTGTTATCCAAGTATTTACTGTTTTAGAATTAGTTCTCTTTGGTTCATTCTCTATTTACAAACAAACACAGAGTCGCAATACTCTGTTTAGTCTTTGCAGATAACGAAAAATCGTGTAAAAAAAAAGAAAAGGAATCGAGTAAAATCAGTAAGCCACTAATGGGATCTCTTTTTGACCTCGCTAAAATAGAAACATTAGGAACAACCCCTCATGACAAATACAAAACTAGTGAGATGAACTGAACTCCACACAATGATGGCTGCAAAACAGCTCGGCTCCGCCACCCACCCCGCCCAAAATAACGATAAAGAGCGGCTGCCATGATTGGTTGCGGAATGGCCACAACGGAGCTACGAAATGGTGGTGCTCTCATGCTAACCCCAGCTCCAGTCTGAAACATCCAGAAACACTGTAGACTACCAATTCGATCAGTTCCGGTAGCGCCCCAATGTAACCCGGTAGAGAAGAACTAGCCCTCCCCTCTTTGACTGATGGTTCTTGTTGCCTGTCCCTTCTGTTGTCATTTAACAGAACTATTTAGCCTGCTGAAAGGGGTTGTGTTTCGACCGCTGGTTGGTGGAGACATTTTGACTATATTCTGGACCTGCGTTGTCGCGTAATGCGTCATATGACGCGCCGCGTTAGCGCATCCGGAAGTCATCCGGGGCGCGCAGCGCGTAACGTAAGCATAACAAGTCATGTGACTTGTTAATAAAACTTTTCATTGGTTCATTTTACTTTTCTTATTCTAATGATGAAAGCCTTGGTCATATCACCTAAAAATTACGCTTTTAATTACTTCCGAACATTATTTTTTCTTAAATATATGTTATAATGTTCCAGGCTAATGTACTTTCCCGGAAATTTTACAACTGTCCTGCAAGTAAAATATATTCTTTTTTCGAGAAAAAGAGCGTTTCTTCGTCCCATGACGGAGCCGTTGAGCAAAAGAGGGTCGACCTGCTGTCTTAGTCGCCGATACGCCTGAATATGAGATTCTTATCGATCACTTTATGTTGCAGGAATAGAAAACACAACAGCCCTTGACCATTTATCTTTACTGCGTTCCTTCGTATTATACCTTTTACCCTTCATGTAATTGGTCTGCTTTATTTCACTTGCCTTTTAATGATTCTAAAACAGTGACTATTATTAAAAACTTTACCAATGTATATACTACTACCATGTTTTCTTTTAAAAACCTTTATTGTGAAAATTTCATTATACAAATACGAGCCTATAACCACGTGGGCCTGCCACGGAGCAAACTGTAATCGTATATGATGAATAGACATTTACACTGTAGAGGAACGTAACGGGCGGGCCATTAGGTTGCAAGAACTAAGGTGTCTAACAGTTACGGAATCGGTGGACGTACATTTTATAATTAAAATACGACAGGGCCAGTTACAATAAAATTATCTAGATATACATTTGCGGGCAAGTACCATGGGTGACGTTAATTCGAATTTTCAACAGTACAGTAATCAATAACACATCAGAACTTAATATCAATAGGGATGTCGAAATATTCAATCAATTCTCGTCCCCGCCCGCCATGTGCTTCAAAACTGCATACGTATCTCGTGATTTCAAGGTTCTGCAACCAGTACACAACAAGGAGTTACGAGTCCCATTTATTCCGCCGCCATTTTGGGCGAGGACGGGCAGGTCCAGGATATAGTCAAAATGTCTCTACCAACCATCGACTATGATGATGTTCATATGCTGTATTTATTAGAGTAACACTCATCTGTCCACATGAAATTAATTTACCACAATCTAAACATGTCATTTTAATCTTTCCAAAGTTCTTCTAAATATTTGGGACCATTTCCCTTGCCTCTGAAGCTCTCAGTGCCACTTCTTTGATGAATGTACTAGCAGGTCAGGGGTTCTCCTCCAAATCTCTCTTTTATGCAGCACTATAATTAATTGGTGCCACCTCTCCATATGACGATGCATGGTATAGTTACCACAACTATATATTTTTTCGGTTCCTCTGGAGAGTTCATCGTGGCAGATGAAGCGTGTAACGTACCGGGCATTTACCTTTTTTTGCATGTACAGGAAAGGAAAAAAAATCGAGCGTCCGAGTTCTAAGGTGTCCCAGGGCCATTTTAGTGGACCAGGCCCAAATCCAAAGAACAGGCCGCCATTTTGAGAGTCCTCTTGCAGCCGCCTGTCGCTGTAGCATCAAGAGCAGCCGAAACTCAGCTGAATGGCAACTGAAACGGTAAATGGGCGCCCCACTACATTTCAGCATTGTAGGATGACCACACCAGTACAGCAACTTGCTAGACATCACCTCGGTGCCATCCGGATCTCGGCGCCCCACTGCAGATGAAGTGCCTCTCAACTATGAAACCACCACGGTGACATCCGGATCTTGGCGCGTTGTGCTGCCTTCGGCCTATTCGCACATCGGTCCGCTACTGACGCCATCTCACAGGCTAATGGGGTGACCCACGCCGAGTTTCAGCATTGTAGGATGACCACACCAACTTGCTAGACATCACCTCGGTGCCATCCGAATCTTGGCATCTCAACGCCTAGTGGTATCTTCCATACAGAAAATATTGTTACGCTGCCTTTGGCCCCATTCGCACATCAGTCCGCAACTTAGACATCACCTCGGTGCCATCCGGATCTTGGCATCTCAGCGCCTTGTGGTGTCAGTCAGAAAATATTGTTGCGCTGCCTTTGGCCCCATTCGCACATCAGTCCGCTACTGACACCATCTCACAGGCCAATAGGGCGCCCCACGCCGACTTTTACCATTGTACGATGGCCACACCAGTGGCACAACTTGCTAGACATCACCTCGGTGCCATCCGAATCTTGGCATCTCAACGCCTAGTGGTATCTTCCATACAGAAAATCTTGTTACGCTACCTTTGGCCCCATTCGCACATCGGTCCGCAACTTAGACATCACCTCGGTGCCATCCGGATCTTGGCATCTCAGCGCCTTGTGGTGTCTTCTACTCCAAAAATATTGTAGAAAATATTGTTGCGCTGCCTTTGGCCCCATTCACACATCAGTCCGCTACTGACACCATCTCACAGGCCAACAGGGCGCCCCACGCCGACTTTTACCATTGTACGATGGCCACACCAGTGCCACAACTTGCTAGACACCACCTCGGTGCCATCCGGATCTTGGCATCTCAGCGCCTTGTGGTGTCTTCAAATCAGAAAATATTGTTGCGCTGCCTTTGGCCCCATTCGCACATCGGTCCGCTACTGACGCCATCTCACAGGCCAACGGGGCGCCCCACTCCGACTTTCAACATTGTAGGATGGCCACAGAAGTGCGACAACTTACTAGACACCACCTCGGTGCCATCCGGATCTTGGCGCGTTGTGCTGCCTTCGGCCTATTCGCACATCGGTCCGCTACTGACGCAAACTCACAGGCCAACGGGGCGCCCCACGCCGACTTTCAGCATTGTAGGATGGCCACACCAGTGCGGCAACTTGCTACACACCACCTCGGTGCCATCCGGATCTTCGCATCTCAGCGCCTAGTGGTGTCTTCTATTCCGAAAATATTGTTGCGCTGCCTTCGGCCCCATTCACACATCGGTCCGCTACTGACGCCATCTCACAGGCCAACGGGGCGCCCCACGCCGACTTTCAGCATTGTAGGATGGCCACACCAGTGCGGCAACTTACTAGACACCACCTCGGTGCCATCCGGATCTTGGCGCGTTGTGCTGCCTTCGGCCTATTCGCACATCGGTCCGCTACTGACGCAAACTCACAGGCCAACGGGGCGCCCCACGCCGACTTTCAGCATTGTTGGATGGCCACACCAGTGCGGCAACTTACTAGACACCACCTCGGTGCCATCCGGATCTTGGCGCGTTGTGCTGCCTTCGGCCTATTCGCACATCGGTCCGCTACTGACGCAAACTCACAGGCCAACGGGGCGCCCCACGCCGACTTTCAGCATTGTAGGATGGCCACACCAGTGCTGCAACTTGCTGGACACCACCTCGGTGCCATCCGGATCTTGGCGCGTTGTATTGCCTTCGGCCTATTCGCACATCGGTCCGCTACTGACGCCGCCTCACGTGCCAACGTATTTTCTCCGCATTTTACACCCTATGCCGCATAACAGGTCATGTGACTTGTTTATAAAACTTTTCATTGGTTCATTTTACTTTTGGTTTCCTAATGATGGAAGGCTTGATCATGTGACCTAAAAACAACACTTTTCATTGGATGAAAACTTTTTTTTTTCCCCAAACGATGAAAGCCGCACCTTGTTTCTGGATGTTTCAGACTGAAGCTGGCGTCAGCATGAGAGCACCACCATCTCGTAGCTCAGTCGTGGTCATTCCGCGAGCAATCATGGCAGCCGCTCCCCACCAGAAGCCTGCAGGAGTCGGAGCCCCCAAAACTTTTGATGAATTCTCAAGGCGGAGGGGACGCTTTCGAGAATGGGGTCCAAGACCTAGCAGACAAGCGTCCGATTTCCAAGGTGTCCCAGGGCCATTTCAGTGGACCAGGCCCAAAAAGGAAACAGCCTGCCGCCATTTTGAGACTCCTGTGACAGCCGCCTATCGCTGCACCGCAAGAGTGGGCGCAACTCAGCTGAATTGCGGCATTTGACACAGTGGACCAAAAACGGACGGAATGGCAACTGAAACGGTAAAGGGGCGCCCCACTACAACAGATGACACTCCACCTGGAGAGGCCCGTTCACGCCGCCTCCCCCGGGGCGCCCCACGCCGTTATTCGGAGCAGCATTGTAGGATACCAAAACCAGTGCGGCAACTTACTGGACATCACCTTGGTGCCATCGTTCTGCTGCCTTGGAACTATTCGCGCAACAGTTTGCTACTGATGACCCACCCCCCGCGACGCCCCATGCCGTTATTTGCTGGGTGGCAACTTACTAGACATCACTTTCGTGTCATCTAGATTTCGGCGCGTTCTGCTGCCTTGGAACTATTCGCACAACAGTTTGCTACTGATGACCCACCCCCCGCGACGCCCCACGCCGGAAATCTGGACGTTGTGCTGCGTTGGGACTATTCGCACAGCCGACCGCTACTTCGTTGTTTTTCCCTAAAAATGTTTATATGTTATTACTATTTTTGTTTTCTTGTATATATTTATAAATTATTAAAGTTTTATAATCTTACTACTTTGTCGGAGTGCTATATATTTTTAATGTGACACATAATTGTAAAAACTTTGATGTACAAAGAGTCATCCCTGGAATCTTCCGCTTCAGGCTCGGTCCCTTCCCCAATCACAATACAGGATGGTTTTCAGATAATAGCAACGCTTCTGCTGTGACGGATCTCATCGAATGTGGGCCTTGATCTACTATAACTCCTTTGAAGAGGGGTGATTCTTTACAGCTGTGGCCATAAACTACATCTGCAGGGCTAGCTGATACCCTAGGACCAGCCTGGACAATCGGACACAGAGGAAAAGGAGTGTCAGAGGGTGCGGTAGTGAATACGGCGAAAGGGAGGTGTCGGGCGGGCACAGGGTGTGATTCTCAGGGAAGAGCAGCGCAGATGGGGGGAGGTTTATTACCCATGCATAAGACAGAGAGCGGGGGTGACCACTGCCTGGGGGAGATGCTTGCGAGGGTGGGGAGCCATGCTAAGGATCGACGGCGTGCACAGAGTGGGTCTGGTCAAGGCATCTAAAATGGCTGCCGTGCACGACAAAAGTGTGGCATTTGAAAAAAGACAAGATGGCGCAGACAATGGTTTTCAACACTTCCTGATTTCCTTCGAATCGAACGTTAACAGACGTTGGGACATATTACCAAAGTTAAGCGATATTTATCCCTAACGATGCTTAGCAACGATTTTTTTACCGTCAGAAATTATCGCAGATAAACCTTGCTATTATCAAGGTTTATCGGAAATACGATAAAAAACGACCGCAATGCGTTAATATCGCTGAAAACTCAGCGATATTCATGCATTACCGAGCTAATGCTCTTAGCCATGTTATCCACCTCCCATTGGATAACATGGCTAAGAACTGCTCAGGGCAGGTGGTAGCTTTTGGAGATATTCGCGCTTATCTCGAATATTTCCAAAAGTTGATAATAGGAGATAGCGATGTTAGCGACTGTTTCCAGTCGCTAACATCTTGGCATGCCCACTTTGCATGTCATTAGTGATAAATATCACTCACATGCAAAGTGGGGCCCAAGATGGTCGCTATCTTCTACTAGCCGTCGCTACCTGGTGTTAGCAACAGCTAGGTAATACACATATAATTTTATCTCCACGAAGCGGAGCGCTGTTACAGATATATATCTTGTTTTTGAACGTTAATTTCTCAAAATGCACTGAAGCACATATATTGAGACCTAGCAAAGGCACATCGGGCTACCAGTCCCTACAATTTTGCCAAGTTTCGTGCAAATCCATTCAGCTGTTCGATCCTACCGAGAGACAAGATGGCGGCCGCTACGGACTGTTTGGAATGTTTACAGACACCGGAGAGCCAATCAGCTTCGCTTCGCAAAGCTCCGTAACGCGAAAAGTACGCGAAGCGGTGCGGTGTTACAGATATATATCTTTTTTTGAACGTTAATTTCTCAAAATCCACTGGAGCACATATATTGAGATCTAGCAAAGGCACATCGGGCTACCAGTCCCTACAATTTTGCCAAGTTTCGTGCAAATCCATTCAGCTGTTCGATTATTATTATTTTTATTTTTTTTTGCCCCGCGGGGCCCTTTTAAAACCTCCACATCAAACCTAGGGGGTCAGCGACAATGTACTATGCCCCCTTATGGTCATTTGCCCCTTCGCTTTGGCCTTCTCTTGTCTCTCGATCCTACCGAGAGACAAGATGGCGGCCGCTACGGACTGTTTGGAATGTTGACAGACGCCGGAGAACCAATCAGCTTCGCTTCACAAAGCTCCGTTGCGCGAAAAGTACGCGTCCTGGGACGCTGCCAGGTCCGCTGTTACAGATATATATCTTTTTTTAAACGTTAATTTCTCAAAATCCACTGGAGCACATATATTGAGACCTACAAAAGGCACATCGGGCTACCAGTCCCTACAATTTTGCCAAGTTTCGTGCAAATCCATTCAGCCGTTCGGGCTAAAAGTGAGGCCAACCGCCCTATGGAAATTAACATGGGAAAAACGCGTTTTGGGACCCCCCTTTTTTCTCGGCCCCCCCTTGACGAACCCCCCCAAAATTTTCAGGGGCTGCTCAGAAACAAAATGTGCCATTTTCCTGAAAATTTCAGCCAATTCCGTCCACAAACGCCAAAGTTATTAGACATAGAATTTTCAAAAATCCCATAGAGAAAAAATCCTAACTATATATACCTACTGGCGACCGCCAGTAGGTAATATATACATACATACATATATATATATTTTCCAACTCCCTTAAGAAAGGGAAAAAGTTCGCACTCACAAAAGGATTTTTTGTCCCAGTCTTCCGTTTTATTCGTCAATATTTCAGCATTTCAAAATCACAAAAACCAACGCGTTTCGCAACCCACCGGTCGCTTGTTCACGGTAAGCTTCAGAAAAAGTAACGAGTCCCTCTATACTTTCGAAGGAAAACGCCACACCCATCATGCTGATGACCTCACTTCCTGTGAATACACAGGAAGTGTAATGGGAAATGTAGTTTTTAACCATTATTTGCAATTTTTATGTGAAAAAACGATCTGTGTCATTAATTCATTTACATGGATGACAAAAAAGGTTTTAACCCAAAGTATATCTATTGGCCTTTTAACGTTATACATTTTTAAGAGGCAAATAAAAGGCTGCAAAATTGTTACATGATTGTGCCCTCCAGTGGGCTAAATTAAACAAAGAAAAGGGGAAGTCACCTAAATCGTTTGTATATACAGGGGTGTATTATATATCCTAAAACATTAGGTTATTATATATCCATCCCTAAACAAAACACAGTATCAAAACATTCAAACCCTCCAGTGGGTAATAACGAATTTATCTTGTAAATTGGTGAAACATCCCCAAATTCTTCGGGCCTAAATTCATATGAAGTTATGAATCGTCCCATTATATGCAAACAAAACCATATCAACCTTTACCAAGGGGGATTTAGTCATCACCTGGGTCACCTTAAATTCATGTTCATTCACACAGATCATGATTATTTTTTGTTTTTCTACAGTTTTTCCATTTCATTAAAAAAAATTTTTTTTTGCTCCAAAAAGACTTTCATTTTCCGTTCACAAAAAGGCAAAAAGTAACATAACACACCCCCCCCACCTACAAAATCGGCCCTTGCAGTTTGCTCAAATCGTAGAATAATATTTACAAATGAACATAGAGTTCTTCGCTCTGATTTAAACCCCATGGGGTCATTGTTCGGAAATTCAGGATATGTCTTGATTCCCTGCGTCTCAGTTCTTTTTCCTGATCTCCCCCTCTCTCATGTGGTAGAATGCATTCCAGTGCATATGTCTTTAAGAGTTTCCAGTCGCTCTTGTGTGCCACTTCCATATGTTTCGCGACTGCGTTGCTTCGATCTTTATTTGTTGTCGCTCTAATGTGTTCTAGAATGCGTTTTTTAAATTCATTTTTGGTGCTACCAATATATTTTAACGGGCACGGGCATTCTAATACATATACGACATGTGTACTGACGCAATTAATTAGTTGTTTTATTTGCCACATTTTTTTGTTCGGTAACATTACTTCTTTTTTGTTTACTGCAATTTGACAAACTTTGCAATATTGGCATTTGATAAATCCTTTGGTCTTGAGCCATTGAATACCTTTTTTCCTTTTAGTGTGGTCTTGAAAATGGCTCTGTGTCAGTCTGTCTTTTAAGTTTCTCGCTCTTCGGAACGTGATAAGGGGATGATTACCCATTATTTTTCCAGTAGTTGGATCTAATTGTAATATTTTCCAATTTTTTCTCAGAATATTTGCAATCTGTTTGGATTCTCTCGTGTAGTCCAAGATTAATCTCACTTTTCTATCCACCACTTTTGCATCTCCTTTGTTGTTCATTTCTTTTTCACGTTTTGTGGTTAAAGCATCTCTGCGGTTCTTCGAATTAGCTCTTTGCCATCCTTTTTTTATGATGTGTTTATTATATCCTCTTTTTTTAAATCTTTGGGACATCGCTTCACTTTTTGTCTTCCATTCTTTGTCCTCAGAACATATTCTTCTCAATCTGAGAAATTCCCCATATGGGATATTTTCTTTCACTGATGGTTTGTGAAAACTGTCAAAGTGTAAGATTGAATTTGTTGCAGTTTCACGCGAAACTTGGAGAGAAGCAGGCCCCCATGGCCACCCCTCGTAGTTGTTGATATACCTGGCCACAAAAAATAAAAAAGTTCTGTTCAAGACATAACTTCAACATGCCAATAATCATTTTGTTGTGATGTATATAGTTCATGGGGCGTTTGTCCAAATAGTGCTCTACTGCCTTGATACCGTCACAATGTCTGATGGAGGTGTATAATGACTTGACATCCAAAGTCATTAACAGATATTCCTGACTCCAAATGACTTGTTCCAATTTCATTAAAAAGTCAGTGGTATCCCTCACGTATGAATGCAGTTTTGTTACCCATTCTTGCAAAAAATAATCGACATATCTTGAAATATTCTCAGTGGAGCTGTTGATTGCAGATATAATCGGCCTGCCAGGTGGGGCAGAGATATCCTTATGGACCATTGGCAAAAGGTAAAAGGTGGGAATTACTGGAAAATCTTTCTTTAGGAATTGGAACTCGTCTTTTGAGATCAAACCTGCACTTTTCCAGGCCATCAGTTTTGAATTTTGTTCATTCCAGGCCATTCTGATGGCCCCTAAGTTGCTTTTCCTGTAACAGGATTGATCTCCCAATTGGCTCTCAGCTTCCTTAATGTATAGTCCCCGATCCCACAAAACAATATTTCCGCCTTTGTCGGCCTGTTTAACTATGACATATATATATATATATATATATATATATATATATATATATATATATATATATACATATATATATATATATATATATACATATATATATATTTTCCTTGTTTGCAAATAATCACGCTCTCAGGAAACGGCACACCGACAAGTAAGGAGTAGAAAAAGGTTGTTTACTTCACAACGCGTTTCACCACACACAGTGGCTTGCTCACGTGAGCAAGAGCATTCGTTGCTCGAAACGCGTCGCCCGTTGAAAAGGTCCCAAATAAATCTACCTTGCCGACAGCCTGGGGTCCGTGTCTTCATTTCGCCGTTTGTTCGGAGGTGGTGAAGATTGCTGGTGGATATATATATATATATATATATATATATATATATATATATATATATATATATATATATACATACATACATATATATATATGTATACATATATTACTTACTGGCGATAGCCAGTAGGTATATATAGTTAGGACCTAGCTACCATAGGAAATCCGCAACATTCTATTGGGAATAACTTTGGCGCCGGTTGAGGAATTTGCGTGTAATATTCCAACATTTTGGCTAGCTCCGCTGCGCTCCTTCCCTGAAAGTTTCAGGGAGATTCGTGAAGTGGGGGCTGAGAAAAAAGGGGGGTCCCAAAACTTGTTTTCCCCATGTTAATTTCCATAGGACGTTCTGACAAGGCTACAGCCCGAACCGCTGAACGGAATTACACCAAACTTTGCAAAATTGTAGGGACTGGTACGCAGAAGTGCCTTTGCTATATTTGGTGAAAATTGCTCCAGTGGTTTTTTATGAAAATTAACTTAAAAAACACATATATATATGGGCGGAGCCTAACCACACATCTCATCGTGAGATCTGATTGGCTGTCAGCACTTCATCCAAGAAGTGTTGGCAGTCATCTTGGGACCAATATACATGATAGCACCTCATTAAAAAGCATTGTAGGTAATAGAGGGTTTTAGGACTTTAATTACATTATAAATCATTTGTTGATGGTACCATACTCATTTTAGGAATTGTGGTGTGTTCTAAGGTGATTTTACCATGTGAAAAAGCCTTGTGCTGGGATATCATGAATCATGTTTGAAAGAAAACTATTATCTCATGCTTTTCCCACAGTGGTTTGGAAGGGGATCTATAAGCTAAACTGAAAGCATATTTTCTGTAAATTCACATTATCTTTCTCAGTCATGTGAGAATGAAGTCTGACATTCTCCGTAAAACATGTACATCCAACAAGGACAGAGACTGTCAGTTGATTCCTTTGTGTTCTACTGTAGCCTCCTAGAGTGTTCTAAAGAACAACTAGAGCACTAACAGTCCTACTTATTACAAAGGTATGGCACACCTGAAGCCATCTTGATTGGAATAAAGTGGTAACTCTTAAAACATTTAATTTAACAAGGAACAAAATGAGGGGGTATATTTTGCCATAGAAAGTATGATTAGTGCTGCAGAAAGAAAAATTAGGGCAATTTTGAGTGACTTCCCAAATCCTCTTCTATTTCATTAAAAAATTCTGACATGCAGTCTCCCAAGATGGCCACCAGAGACAAAAAAGCCCAAATGCAGCCCAAATATCACCCAGATGTAGCCCAAGTATAGCCCAATGACAGAATGTCCCAAAGTGTTCTAAAGAACAACTAGAGCACTAACAGTCTTACTTATGACAAAAGTATGGCACACCAGAAGCCATCTTGATTGGAATGAAGTGGTAAAGCTGAAAACATTTAATTTAAAAAGGAACAAAATGAGGGGGTTCATTTTGCCATAGAAAGTATGATTAGCAGCAGACTTCCCTGGTGAGCAGTAGCTTTAACACAGTGATCTAATGAGCAACTAGAGTGCTAACATTCACAATTTATGGCAAATGTGTGACACATCTGAATGCCTTCTTGATGGAACCAAAGTAAACAAGCATTGAAAATGCAATAGATCTCACCCTTATTTAAGTTAAAGCCATTCTGTTTGTAATGAGGTGGCTTTTTAGCTTTGCTTTTATTAGTGTTTTTAAAACTTTCATGTAAATAACATGCATATGTATGCATATATGTATATGTATGCATGCATTTATATTTGTATTTATATAGATATGCAGATTATATATGTTTATATATGTATGTATATATATATATATATATATACACATACAAAAATGCATATGCATATATATATGTGTATATGTGTGCGTGTAGAGAGAGGTAGAGAGGTAGAGAGGTAGAGGTGTAGAGGTAGAGAGGTAGAGGTAGAGAGGTAGAGACTAGTAGAGAAAGAAGTAGAGAGAGGTAGAGAGGTAGAGAGAAGAGAGTGAGTAATAGAGTAGAGAGTGAGTAGTAGAGAGTAGTAGAGAGCAGTAGAGAGAGTAGCAGAGAGTGAGTAGTAGAGAGTAGTAGAGTGAATAGTAGAATGAGTAGTAGAGAGTAGTAGAGCGTGAGTAGTAGAGAGTGAGTAGTAGAGAGTAGTAGAGAGTAAGTAGTAGAGTGAGTAGTAGAGAGCAGTAGAGAGTGAGTAGTAGAGAGTAGTAAAGAGCGAGTAGTAGAGAGTAGTAGAGAGTGAGTAGCAGAGAGAGAGAATAGTCGAGAGTAGTAGAGAGTGAGTAGTAGAGTGAGTAGTAGAGAGTAGTAGAGAGAGAGTAGTAGAGAGTGAGTAGTAGAGAGTAGTAGAGAGTGAGTAGTAGAGAGTGAGTAGTAGAGAGTAGTAGAGAGAGTAGTAGAGAGTGAGTAGTAGAGAGTAGTAGAGAGTGAGAAGTAGAGAGTGAGTAGTAGAGAGTAGTAGATAGTGAGTAGTAAAGAGTGAGTAGTAGAGAGAGAGCAGTAGAGTGAGTAGTAGAGAGTAGAGAGTAGTAGAGAGTGAGTAGTAGAGAGTAGTAGATAGTGAGTAGTAGGGAGTGAGTAGTAGAGAGAGAGTACTAGAGAGTAGTAGAGTAGTAGAGAATGAGTAGTAGAGAGTGAGTATTAGAGAGTAGTGGAGTAGTAGAGAGTAAGTAGTAGAGAGTAGTGGAGAATATTCCAAAGTTTGGCACAGCACCACTTGCACAATAAGTCCAATCAAATCATATCACTTAGAGTCCTTATTGAAGCGCTGAATCTTGGTGTATATTCAAATGCTTTTATTTTCCTTAAGGTTATGTACCACAGCCAGCTGACACGTTTCGTTCTGTACAACAGAACTTCTTCAGGGCATTCTTATTTCCTTCAAGTTACGTCGGTATCCTGTTGTCATATAACTAGATATTTCTTCCAAATGTTAGACGAGACGTAAGTACATTCTTATTCAAAGTGACTAGGTATCAATTTTACCCACACAATTCGGGCAGACTTGAGTAATTTATAGCATCCTCAAAGTCAGTCTTTCAAAAATTTGAAAGTATAGGACATGATAATCCAAATCCAAATGTTTCTCAAGAAAAGTCATTTTCAATCGTTCGGAATTTCGGC
Source organism: Lissotriton helveticus (assembly GCF_964261635.1). Lineage (NCBI taxonomy): Eukaryota > Metazoa > Chordata > Amphibia > Caudata > Salamandridae > Lissotriton > Lissotriton helveticus. The sequence continues at coordinate 2,084,267,388 of NC_136061.1, forward strand.
GTTTGGGCAGATATGACCCAGGGAGCCCCAGTATGCAAGGGGAATTAGTCCCCCCTCTGCAAACGCGCCAATGGTCTGCGTTGCAGAGAGGTGTAAAAGGAGGCATAGCCTCATTTCACCTCTGTGAAATGCAGCCCCCTGGAGCATACTGGAGGTTCCAGGTGGGCTAGTTTGCCCCCAGGGACCCCAGTATGCAAGGGGAATTAGTTCCCCCTCTTCAAACATGCACGTGGGCTGCGTTGCAGAGAGGTGTAAAAAGGGTGTGGCCTCATTACACCTCTCTGCAATGCAGCCCCCTGGCGCATACTGGAGGCTCCTGGTGGGCTAGTTGCCCCCCAGGGACCCCCAGTATGCAAGGGGAATCAGTTCCCCCTCTGCAAACGCGCCAGGGGGCTGCGTTGCAGAGAGGTGTAACAAGGGGCATAGCCTCATTACACCTCTGCAATGCAGCCCCCTGGCGCATACTGGAGGTTCAAGGTGGGCTAGTTGGCCCCCAGGGGCACCCAGTATGCAAGGGGAATTAGTTCCCCCTCTTCAAACATGCACGGGGGCTGCGTTGCAGAGAGGTGTAAAAAGGGGCGTGGCTTCATTACACATCTCTGCAATGCAGTCCCCTGGCGCATACTGGAGATTCCTGGTGGGCTTTCAGGTCTTATATAGTTAGGAATTAGCATTAAAAAAAACTTTGAAATTCACTGAAAAAAACATAGGTTTCAGGCCTTATATAGTTAGGAATTAGCATTTAAAAAACCTTGCAAATTCACTGAAAAAACCATAGGTTTCAGGGGTTATATAGTTAGGAATTAGCATTTAAAAAACCTGTAAAATTCACTCAAAAAACTATAAGTGTTAGGGGTGTTATAGTTATGGACATTTCACTCATAGAAAACCATTGAAATTGCTCCTATATAGTTAGTTGTACTAACTATATTTCACGCACCCGCAATCCACTGCTGATGATGTCACATATTACATCATTCATGACATGGTCAGTGACATCACTGATGACATCTCTGATGACATCATCCACGTGACAATCACATACACCTTTTCATACACTAGTAAAATCTTTCATCACTCTTTGTAAAATACAGATTATCATATTTGAATCCATTGTTACAGCAATACAAGCATCTAAAAACCCACTCAGTGATTCATAGATGTATACACACATCTAATCACTTACCTGTAGATTCACTCATACATGCTGTCAATGAACAATAGAACACTATCAAAAATACTTATACACCTAAATCGACATTACACACCAGCACACATCCTATTCACATATGAAGTCATCCTACTCACTTATGCAAACAATGGATCATACTTACATATTTACTTAGCTACACACTTATACAAACACAACTTCATCTATTCATTTAGATAGTAAGTCATACTTAGTGAATTATAAAATTATTATTACAAGTATAAAGTTATCCATACAGTCACTCACACAATCATTGAGTCTTATGTATACTTATTAATATACAACAACTGAAACATACACTGCCTTTTATTTTTCTAGTTTGTTGGACATGTACCATTGAGAAATATATTTGCTCATCACCACACCCATAAAGATATTCACTCACCCAAACAACTGTTAGAACATGTAGTTTTAACTTCATATATCTAGTGAATCAACTATTCACACATCTTTGGGCAGTCACACCCCCCCCCCACCGAACCACACACACATTCACTCTCCCATACAAATACTCAGTTAACTAATCAATAACTAATACAGACTTTCACATAGCTAGTAACCAACTGGAGAACCAGTTTACACAACAACTGAAAAAGTGATACAGATATTCAAACAGTTTAGTCACTATCCACTATATTTAGTGAGACACTATAAATTGGTCAAGTAAACAGTCAATTACACTGCTACTAAATCCTCCATCCAAATATTTCTTTTTATATATCCACTCATTCTTCAATGCAAATTGCTATATATATAATGCATATTTAAATAACGAAGCAAACCACATTCACTGGATGATGTCATCAGTGATGTCATTTGAGATGTCATCTGTGATGTCACTGACCATGTCATGAATGATGTAATATGTGACATCATCAGCAGTGGATTGCGGGTGCGCGAAATATAGTTAGTACAACTAACTATATAGGAGCAATTTCAATGGTTTTGTATGAGTGAAATGTCCAGCTAACTATAACACCCCTAAAACTTATAGTTTTTTGAGTGAATTTTAAAGGTTTTTTTAAATGCTAATTCCTAACTATATAAGGCCTGAATCCTATGGTTTTTTCAGTGAATATATATATATATTCACTGAAAAAAACATAGGTTTCAGTCACGTTATAGTTAGGAATTAGCCTTTAAAAAACCTTAGAAATTCACTGAAAAAACCATAGGTTTCACACATGTTATAGTTAGCTGGACATTTCACTCATACAAAACCATTGAAATTTCTCCGTTATAGTTAGTTCAGCTAACTATAACTCGCGCGCCCGCAATGCACTGCTGATGACGTCACATATTACATCACTCATGACATGGTCAGTGATGAGATCTCAAATGAAAAAACATCCATTCAGACACTTATTTACCCATTTATTCTTCCATCGACCTTTAGATATACCTATATAAAAATATTTATTGTTCAGAAAGACACACATTCACTGGATGATGTCATAAGTGATGTCATCAGTGATGTCATTTGAGATGTCATGAGTGATGTCATGAGTGATGTCACTGACCATGTCATGAGTGATGTAATATGTGACGTCATCAGCAGTGCATTGCGGGCGCGCGAGTTATAGTTAGCTGAACTAACTATAACGGGGGAATTTCAAAGGCTTTGTATGAGCGAAATGTCCAGCTAACTATAACATGTGTGAAACCTATGGTTTTTTCAGTGAATTTCTAAGGTTTTTTAAATGCTTATTCCTAACTACAATGTGGCTAAAACCTATGGTGTTTTCAGTGAATTTCAAAGGTTTTGTAAATGATAATTTTTAAATATATTAATTGTTATATTTTTTTATACTCATTTACTACATTGTTTTAAAGTACTTATTTTTAGATATTTTATTTTTTAAATTACATTACATATTTTTAATATAAATTAAAAAAATGTTTTTAAAAATATTGAAAGTCTAATATTTTCTGTAATATTTTTTTAATTTATATATATTTTATATAGCAGGCAATGATATCCTACGGAAGGAAATTCAAGTTACTGGTAAGTACAGTCAAATTTACTTTTCAGGAACAGTAGTGAGCTGAAAGATGCAGCACTGAGGTCTCTCCAGATAACAGGTGAGTATTTCGGGATTTGTAGTTCGGCTGATTTTAGAGGAATTTTTTATAGTTCCAAAACTCCACACTTAGAAGAATTTCCAAGTGAAACTAGTCAATGTTAGCCCATTGAAGGAAATTCAAGTTACTGTAAGTATGGTTAAAATTACTTTTCAGGATCAGTAGTGGGCTGAAAGATGGAGCACTGAGGTCTCTCCTGATAACAGGTGAGTAAATCGGAATTCGTAGTTCGGCTGATTTTTGAGGAAATTTTTAAACTTCCAAAACTCCACACTTAGAAATATTTCCAAGTGAAACCAGTCAATGTTAGCCTACGGAAGGAAATTCAAGTTACTGTAACTACGATTAGAATTACTTTTCAGGATCAGTAGTGGGCTGAAAGACTAAGTACTGAGGTCTCTCCTTATAACAGGTGAGTAAATCGGAATTCGTAGTTCGGCGGATTTTTTAGGAATTTTTTAAACTTCCAAAACTCCACACTTAGAAAAATTTCCAAGTGAAACCAGTCAATGTTAGCTTATGGAAGGAAATTCAAGATACTGTAAGTATGGTTAGAATTACTTTTCAGGATGAGAAGTGGGCTGAAAGATGGAGCACTGAGGTCTCTCCTGATAACAGGTGAGTAAATCGGAATTCGTAGTTTGGCTGATTTTTGAGGAATTTTTTTAAAGTTCCAAAACTCCACACTTAGAAAAATTTCCAAGTGAAACCAGTCAATGTTAGCTTATGGAAGGAAATTCAAGATACTGTAAGTATGGTTAGATTTACTTTTCAGGGTCTGTACTGGGCTCAAAGATGCAGCACTGACGTCTCTAGTGATAACAGGTGAGTAAATCGAAATTCGTAGTTTGGCTGATTTTAGAGGAATATTTTGCTGAATAGTAAAGGAAGGGGGCCTAAGGTGACATGTGTGCAAACACGCCCTGCGGCGCATTTTAGGTTGGGGAATAAATTCATCTTCAATCCTGAGGTCCCCTGTGAGCCAACTAGCCCACCAGGTACCTCCAGTATGCGCCAGGGAGCTTCGTTGCAGGGAGGTGTTCAGAGGACACGCCCCCTTTTTACAACACTCTGCAACGCTGCTCCATGGCACTTACTGGAGGCACCTGTTGGACTAGTTGGCTCCTAGGGGACCTCTGGATTGAAGAAGAATTAATTCCTCAACTTAAAACGCGCCACAGGGCATGTTTGCACACATATCACCTCTAGCCCCGCCCCCTACCTTCACCACTGTGCAAACACACCCCGTAGCGCGTTCTAAGTTGGGGGATTAAGTCCCCTTGCATACTGGGGGTCCATGGGGGCCAACTAGCCCACTAGGAACCTCCAGTATGCGCCAGGGGGCTGCGTTGCAGAGAGGTGTAAAAAGTGGCGTGGCCTCATTTCACCTCTCTGCAACACAGCCCCCTGGCACGTTTGCAGAGGGGGAACTAATTCCCCTTGCATACTGGGGGCCCCTGGGGGCCAACTAGCCCACCAGGAATCTCCAGTATGTGCCAGGGGGCTGCGTTGCAGAGAATTAGTTGCCCCTCTGCAAATGCGCCAAGGGGCGTGTTTGCAGAGAGGTGCCTGGAGGGGGCGTGGCCTCCTCCCAATCCCGTTTTTTTTTTCACTTTTAAGAAGGGGGATGTGTAGCCCCCCTTCTTTTTCTGTTTTTTGGCCCTGGGGACCCCATCCCCCAGGGCCTACCCCGAATTTTTACTTAAAAAAAAACAAATCGGGAAGGGGGCCGGGTGGCCCACCTCCCAGGGCCATACTCTGCCCCGGGGACCCCATCCCCCCGGGCATGGGCCTTTTTTTATTTTATTTTTTTAATTAGGAGGGGGGCTGCTTTGCCCCCCTCCTGTGGCCACCTTTGGCCCTGGAGCCCCCATCCCCCGGGGCCGGCCATTTTTAAAATGTATTTATTTATTTTTTGAGAGGGAGGCTGCGTGGCCCCCCTCCCGGATAATTTCTGGCCCCGGGGACCCCATCCCCTGGGGCTGGCCCACTCCGTTGTGGACTGTGGGGGGGTCCCCATGCCCCCCACAGTCCCTGCCGGCTTCCTGCATCCTGCGGGAGCCGGCATTGCTTTTCTGCTTGGGGAGCAGCTAACATGCTGCTCCCCATGCAGAAAAGCAATCCGCTTTGGTTTTTGAAAGAGAGAGCAGGTTTCCTGCTCTCTCTTTCAAAACCAAAGCAGTTTGCTATGGTAGGGCAGGAGCCACGAGGCTCCCTTCCTACCATAGTAAACAGCAGTGTCCTGGGGGTAGGCACCCCGGGACACTACAGGACCCCTGGCGGGGTGGCGGTCCCCAGGGCCATCGAGGACCATTGAGGGCTCCAGGAGGGGGGCCACGTGGCCCCCTCCCAACAATTGTAAAGCCGGAGGGGTGGTGGTCCCCGGGGCTGGGAGGTCCATCATGGACCCCCCTATTTTGAATATTGAGATGACGGAACCGCTCTGTCATCATCACAGCCCTCGGGGGGAGCGCTGGCGCACCCCCCCTGGGGCACCGATCTGTTTTCCAGTAGTGGGGGTGGCAGCGGAAGACTTTCCGCTGCCCCCCGCCCCGCACTTCCTGGTGAAGTCAGCACGCTGTTGCGCGCGTCAACGTCATCAGGAAGTGCTAGACGCGCTGGAAGCCATTTTGCTTCCAGCGCGTCGAGCAGGTAGGTGTGTTTCCTGCTCTCCAGTCGGGCGGGGGGGGCGTTTCTCGGTGCCTTGAGGCATCAGGGGGGAGGAAACACTGTTTCCTCTCCCCTGATGTCCCAATGCAGGGCATTCCTGGTTCAGGATCGCGCACAGCGTCGCGATCCTGCACCAGGAATGCCCCACTAGACACCAGGGATTTTTTTTTAGAAAAGGAAGCGACCCCTTGGGCAAGGGTCGCTTCCAGGGGCCTCATAATTTAGATTTAGACTTTTCTGCCCCCCCTGGGGGCAGATCGCCCGATTTAGGTCGTGATCTGGACCCACGGGGGGGGGCAGAAAAGCCCATTGGACACCAGGGATTATGTTTTGTAACGAAAGGAAGCGACCCCTTGGGTAAGGGTCGCTTCCTGGGGCATATAATTTTTGTTTAGACTTTTCTGTCCCCCCTGGGGGCAGATCGCCCGTTTTTTAGGGGAATTTGGACCCGGGGGGGGGCATAAAAGCCCACTAGACACCAGGGATTGTGTTTATATTAGTAAAGGAGGTGACCCCTTGGGCAAGGGTCGCTTCCTGGGGCATAAAAATTCAGTATAGACTTTTCCGCCCCCTGGGGCAGATTGGCTGTTTTTTTTCCCGTTTCTGGACCCAAGGGGTGGGGATAGAAAAGCCCACTAGACTCCAGGGATTGTTTTTTTTATAGGGAGCCACTTCTTGGCCAAGGGTTGCTTCCTTGGGCCCATGTGTCTTTATTTGGCCTCTCTGCCCTCCGTAGGGTTGCTTCCAGGGGGGCTACGTTTATATTGATTTTTATTCTGCCCCCCATGGGGACAGACACCCCCTTTGTGACATACCCTGTGACCTAACCTTAGAATGTGTGTTGTTTTTGTTTCTTCTAATGTGTATTGTTTTATTTTCTCTTTAGATTGTTGCAGTGTGCGGTTCCGTTACTGGTGGTTCTGTTGTTCTGCTGTTTCTGTAGTTGCATGTGTTTGGTAAGAGACCTTTTTTTGTTCAATTGTAATATAATTGTTTATTTTGCAAAGTGTGTGGTAATACGAGTATGTTTGGTTTCTGTTTTTTGTGATTGTAAAACATGTTTTGCATTTGTTTTTGATGTGTACTTCTGTAGATGTAAGTTTTTTTTTCTTCTTTCTAGTGGGATATCGTTGCCTATTTGCTGTGTCTTTGCAGAGTAGGTGCTGGTGAGTGTAGTTGTGTCTTGTAAGTGAATTGTATATTTTTTCTAAATATAGATATTTGTGATAAAGGCTTACATTTTTTATCTTACTTTGCACAGTGTTGGGGTTGTTGAGTTGTTTGTGCAGACTCCTTTATTTGTAAGGATAATGGCTAGCCGCCGGATTTCTGCTCAGCAAGTTGTTGGAATGCTTTTTGATTCCTCCTCTGACCATGGTCCAGAGACTGACTCTGATTCTGAGCCAGAGGTGGGAGGTGAAGATTCAGGTAGTGAGTTTTCGCTACACATGGCTTCATCTGAGGATGAAGACACTCTGAGTGCTGATGAAGCTACTTTTGGTGTGGATGATGTGCCTGTGGTTGCGGAGGACATTGCTGTGCCTGTGGTTGCGGAGGACATTGCTGTGCCAATAGTGCGGCAAGAGACATCTGGGCTGCAGCCTGGGGCTGCTAGACTTCCAGTTGGTGTAGTGAGACAAGAGGCAGCTGGGCGGCAGCCTGCGGCTGCAAGACTTGACGTTGAAAGTTCTGACCTCTGGGTTGCACCAGGCATGGTGCAACCGGCATTGCCTGAATTTACTGGTGTTCCAGGGTGTAGGGTGAACACTGAAAACTTTTGGCCTATTGATTTTTTCAAGTTGTTTATGGATGATGTGTTTTTGGCAGAGATTGTAGAGCATACTAATATGTATGCTGAAAATTCTTTGCGGTTGAACAGTGCCAGCCTTAAGCCCCACGCTAGATCTACCCGGTGGACTCCCACAAATTTGGAGGAGATGAAAAAGTTTTTCGGTTTAACTTTTTTGATGGACTTGCTTAGGAAACCATCAATTTCTTCATATTGGTCTACTACTCCCTTGATGGCAACAGCTATATTTCCGGCAGTCATGAGTCGTGATAGGTATTTGCTTCTGCTTCGGATGATGCATTTTGTTGACAATAGTTCTGCTTTGGCACGAGATCACCCTGATTGTGACCGTCTTTTCAAGATTCGGCCTGTCATTGATCATTTTGTTGATCGATTTCCTGAGATATTTTATCCTGGGAAAGAAATTGCAGTGGATGAGTCTTTGCTGTTGTTCAAGGGCCGCTTGGTTTTTCGGCAATACATTCCTAGTAAGAGGGCACGCTATGGAATTAAGCTTTATATGCTGTGTGACAGTGAGACTGGATATGTCTCTAATTTCAGGGTGTACACTGGTAAGGAATCCAGGATTAACCCCCTGGTTGTCCGTCGACTTTTGGAGTGACTGAGAAAATTGTGTGGGAACTTGGTCGTGGATTTTTTAACAAAGGCCATCATTTGTATGTCGATAACTTCTACACTGGTGTGCGGTTGTTCATGGAATTGGCCAAAGTGGACACTGTTGCTTGTGGCACAATCCGCTCAAACCGTAAAGGTTTCCCAAAAGAACTTGTTTGTGGAAAGCTTGCTCGGGGACAGTGCAGTGCATTGCGTTGTGAGGAGCTTCTAGCTATGAAGTTTTCAGACAGGAGAGATGTCTACATGTTGACTACAATACATGATGAAAGCACTGAACCGGTGACTGTTTGGGGTCAGGTTGCAGAAGCGCGCAAACCTGTGTGCATTAATGCACTACAATAAGTACATGGGTGGTGTTGACAGAGTAGATCAGAGGTTGGAACCGTATGCTGCTCTTCGTAAGGCTTACATTTGGTACAAGAAGTTGGCTATCCATCTTTTCCACTTGGCAACCTTTAATGCTTTTGTTGTGTTCCAGAAATCTTGTCCCCAGTCAAAGATGACTTTTGTAAAGTTTCAGGAGTCTGTAATAGGCAGCCTTGTTTTAGTGGAACTGGCAAGTGTTCCTAGAGTTGGAGTGGTGGAGGATGTTGCCAGAATGAAAGAATGCCACTTTCCTGATCAAATTCCTTCTACAACCTCAAAAGGCTTTCCCAGTCGGAGATGTAGAGTCTGTTGGCGAAGAGGTTTGCGGAAGGAGGTTCGTATGTACAGCCCCGACTGCCCTTCAAACCCCGGGCTGTGTGTACCTGCTTGTTTTAGATTGTACCACACGCAAAATAATTTTTGGGAGGATCCATGAGTGGTAAAGTGAACTGGTTGGTCTTTATTCTTTAAAACTTATTGTTCAGTTTCAAAGTTTGCATTTGTGTAGTCTTTTTAGATTTAGTTGTTGAGTTAGTAGATTTGTATCAATTTGCAATTTGTTTTTGTTTTTCTTTTATTTAAAAAAAAAACTAAAGTATGATGTTGGTTTGCGTGTAGTTTCCATTGTCTGACGGTGTGCATGGTTTGGCGCTTGGCTGCCGGTGTCTGTGGACTGGTGCTTGTCTGGCGGTGTCTGTGGACTGGTGCTTGGCTGGCGGTGTGCATGGTCTGGTGTTTGGTTGGCGGTGTGCATGCTCTTGCGCTTGCCTGGTGTTGTGTTTGGGTTTGTCCTTGGCTGGTGGTGTGCGTGGAGTGTCGCTTGGCTGGTGGTGTGTGTGGAGTGGCGCTTGGCTGGTGGTGTGCGTGGAGTGATACTTGGCTGTCTGTGCACGGAGTGGTGCTTGGCTGGCGGTGTGTGCGGAGTGTTGCTTGGCTGGATGGTGTGCGTGGAGTGGTACTTGGCTGTCGGTGCACGGAGTGGTGCTTGGCTGGCGGTGTGTGTGGAGTGGCGCTTGGCTGGATGGTGTGCGTGGAGTGGTACTTGGCTGTCTGTGCACGGAGTGGTGCTTGGCTGGTTGTGTGTGTGGAGTGGCGCTTGGCTGGATGGTGTGCGTGGAGTGGTACTTGGCTGTCTGTGCACGGAGTGGTGCTTGGCTGGTGTTGTGTTTGTGGAGTGGCGCTTGGCTGGTTGGTGTGTGTGGAGTGGCGCTTGGCTGGTGTTGTGCGTGGAGTGGTACTTGGCTGTCTGTGCACGGAGTGGTGTTTGGCTGGCGGTGTGTGTGGAGTGGCACTTGGCTTGTGGTGTGCGTGGAGTGATGCTTGGCTGGTGGTGTGTGTGGAGTGGTACTTGGCTGTCGGTGGGCGCTGAGTGGTGTTTGGCTGGCGGTGTGCATGGTCTGGTGCTTGGATGGTGGTGTGCGTGGAGTGGCGCTTGGCTGGCGGTGTGTGTGGAGTGGCACTTGGCTGGATGGTGTGCGTGGAGTGGTACTTGGCTGTCTGTGCACGGAGTGGTGCTTGGCTGGCGGTGTATGTGGAGTGGCGCTTGGCTTGCGGTGTGCGTGGAGTGGTGCTTGGCTGGTGGTGTGTGTGGAGTGGTACTTGGCTGTCGGTGCGCGCTGAGTGGTGTTTGGCTGGCGGTGTGCATGGTCTGGTGCTTGGATGGTAGTGTGGGTGGACTGGCGCTTGGCTGGCGGTGTGTGAGTAGTTACTTTCTGTTGGTCACTACACACACTGCTAGTTGAGTGACACTCCACGCAGTCCATCATTTTGTGTAGTTGCAGTGTCAGAAATGTGGGCGTGTGAAAGTGATGGGCCCTTGAATGGCACTGTCTGCTGGTGTGAGTGTTGAAATGTGATGGGTCCGCGGCTGGCGGTGTGAATGTTTTGTATGTGTCAAACGTACGAAAGGTGTATGAATGGCCTGTAAAGAGGTTGGTGCTAAGCATGGGCGTAAAATCCGGTCCGCTCGCGGATTTTGCGGATTTTCGGCAAATTCGCAATCCGCGAACTCTCGCGAACTTGCCGAAAATTCGTAAATCCGTGAGAAGCGGATTTTTTGCTTGGTCGCACTTGCCAAGTAGAATACTATACAATTTCGCGGGAATAAACACTTGCGAACACGTAGATGCAGCGGGCAGCGACAATCTCGCAATTGCGAGGTTGCAAAATTTGCAATTTCGCACAAGAAATCCACCAGCAGGCAGCATAAACCTTGAAAATTATGATTTTTATCAGAATAACTCCTCAGGTTGACATTTGCCTGCACTTTGTTTTGCAAGGAGTCCATTTTGGGGGGTGGGGTAGGAGGAAGGAAGTCTCCAACTTCCTGTTCCTGTCCAGCAGGCTCCTCCCAGTGCTTTCTTCATGTGCTGGTCACTTTGATTTGGATATTGACCTGGAAGGATTACTTTTTGTGGATGCTGCTGGATATTTGGATTTTTGCAAAACTGAAAGCACTCAGCAGGTGCAAAAGTTCAATCTTATCATTAGTAACCATTCCCTGTAGTGCTTCCTGAGGGACCCCTTCAGAGTTCAGTTGCCTACTTGCAACTATTCTATGACCCTGCTCTGACCCTCACAGCAGGGTCAGAGAATAGCTACAAGTATACAACAAAGGTCCTGTTAAAAAAATTACACTGCAACAGAAAGCAATTACAGATAAGGAAGCAGGTGCCAGCCTGGAAGTTCAAATTCAGTGACACATTAATCAGCCCCTAATTCATTCATGTCAGTTGAGGCAGGGCAGGTGTGCTTTTCCCCCCCATAATCTACAGTGATGAACTAGAGGGTGGCATGGGTGAGCCAGAGGGTGGCATGGGTGAGCCAGAGGGTGGCAGTGGTGAAACAGAGGGTGGCAGTGGTGAAACAGAGGGTGCTGTGATGAACCAGATGTAGAAACAACATGGTCGCGACCGTTGCTACCCGACAAGTAAGTTCGCGTTTGCGAACTGGTAAAAAACACTTGCGAAATGGCAGAAACACTTGCAAACACAAATAAAAAAAGGGATCCGCAAAATTCGCGAGAGTTCGCGGATTTTGCGGATTGCGAATCCGTAAATACTCAATTTCGCGGATTGCCAATTCGCAAAATCTGCCCATGCTTAGTTGGTGCCTTGACGTGGCTTTACAGCTCACGAGCTGTGAGTCAGTGGTTCAGTTTATCATACTTTCAATTATACGCAGTGTATTGCATTTTTGTGAAATTACTTGCGAATACAGTTGTATGTACTGAATCATCACTCACCCTCGTGCCAAATCCAACCAGTATGTGTGTGCGCTTGCGGATTAGATGGATGTGCAGTAATATTTGTCTTTTTTCTCTTTCTGAAGTAGGGTGTACCTTGTCCGTTATTGTGACTGTTGTAATGTGTTGCTTTTCCTTCCAGATGGTGTCAATGGTCTGGTTTGTATCAGGTATGAAAGGTGCGTGAATGACCTGTAAAACGGTTGGTGCCTTGTCGTGGCTTTACAGCTCACGAGTTGCGAGTCACTGGTTCGGTTTTTATGCATTTATTTATTGACAGAGCATTTCATTTTTTTGAAATATCTTGTTAATAACATTTTATGTACTGAACCATCACTCGCCCTCGTGCCAAATCCAACCTGTATGTGTGTGTCTTTGAGGAATAGATACCCGTGCTTGAATGTTTGACTTTTGAGTAACTCTGTTAAGGTGTACATTATAGCTATAAATAACTTACTAAATTTAGATATTATAGTTAAACCATGGGAGTATATGGTTATGTCTTTCTGGTGAATTCTATTGTTGTTTTTTATCCACAATCTCCTGCAAACTTGAAATTGTCTGTCACAATTTCCATGCAATATTGTCCCAAGAATCGCACGCTCTCAAATTGAAAACTTAATTCATTCAAAACAATTTGGTTTTGCAAGGGGGTTCCCATGGGTTTTTGGCCCGGGACTTGGTGGGCATCTTTGGAAACTACCAAACCCAAACAGTTCTGAAAACTAGAAACCTAGGGGAGTCCAGGGAGGTATGGCATGCGTGGGTCCCCCAATGTTTTCCTACCCAGAAATCCCTGCAAACCTTAAATTTAGGTTAAAAAAAACACTTTTCCATACATTTTTGCGTGGGATCTCCGTGACTGCACAAATGTCCTACCACCCAGCGTTCCCCTTGATCTCCAGAGTAAAATGATACCTCACTTGTGTGGGTGGGCCAAAGGCCTGTGACTAAGGTGGGGTGCTTAATTTGTCAAACCTAAATACCACAATTTTTAAAAATTCATTTTTAGCCTGTTCTGCTTTGGGGCACCCACACAAGTGAGGTATCATTTTACTCGGGAGAACAAGGGGAACGCTGGGTGGTAGAACATTTTTGCCGGCACGGAGATCCCACGCAAAAAAGAGCCTACCTTTTCTTTTTGTACCCTAGCTCTGCCGGCACCTAGGGAAACCTAGCAAACCTATACATTTTTGAAAAATAGACACCCAGGGGAATTCAGGATGGGGTGACTCGACTGCCTACCACCAGGCTCTGTTACCCAGAATCCCTTGGAAAGCTAAGAAATTGACAAAATAAACACATTTTCCTCACATTTCTGTGGTGTAAAGTTCTGGAATCAGTGTGGATCAACAAATTTCTACCCACCCAGCGCGTGGTCGCACCTCAATTTTGCTGTGAAATCATGCACTTTTTTGGCAAAGAGCCTACCTTTTGTTTTTGACCCCTAGCTCTGCTGGCACCTAGGGAAACCTAGAAAACCTATACATTTTTGAAAACTAGACACCCAGGGGAATTTAAGATGGGGTGACTCGACTGCCTACCACCAGGTTCTGTTACCCATAATACCTTAAAAATCTAGAAAATTGACAAAAAAAACGCATTTCTCCCACATTTCTGTGGTGGAAAGTTCTGGAATCTGTGTAGATCAACAAATTTCCACCCACCCAGCGTTCCCACGGTTCTCCCGAAAAAAATGGTACCTCACTTGCCTGGGTTTGCTTAGTGGCTGCGACAGGAAACAGCGCAAAACGCAATGTGGTCGCACCTCAATTTTGCAGTGAAATTGTGCCCTTTTTTGGCAAAGAGCCTACCTTTTGTTTTTGAACCGTAGCTCTGCCGGCACCTAGGGAAACCTAGCAAACCTATACATTTTTGAAAACTAGACACCCAGGGGAATCCAGGAAGGGGTGACTCGACTGCCTACCAGCAGGTTCTGTTACCCAGAATCCCTTGCAAAGCTTAGAAATTGACAAAAAAACGATTTTCCCTCACATTTCTGTGGTGTGAAGTTCTGGAATCTGCGTGGATCCACAAACATTTGCAGGGAAAAACCCAGAGGCTTTCATTTGCAGCCCGTTTTTCCCATTTTTCTGAAAAAAACAAATATTTCACTATATTTTAGTTAATTTCTGGGACCCCTCCAAGGGAGTCCACAAACCCTGGGCACCTTTAGAATCCACATGATGTTGGAAGAAAAGGACGCAAATTTGGCGTGGATACCTTATGTGGTCAAAAAGTTACAGGGACCTAAGCGCGCACTACCCCAAATCGCCATAAAAAAAGGCTTAGCACGGGAGGGGAAAAGGCCTAGCAGCGAAGGGGTTAAAGAACCCTATGGAAAATTGCATGGGGAAAACACGTTTTGGGACCCCCCTTTTTTCCCTGCCCCCGCTTCACAAATCACCCCGAAACTTTCAGGGAAGGAGCGGAGCAGGCCATTTTCTTGGAGAATTTCGAGAAGATTCGTCGACCGGGGCCAAATTTACTCAAAATAGAATGTTGCGGATTTCCTATGGAAGCTAGGTCCTAACTATAACTACCTACTGGCGACCGCCAGTAGGTAATATATATATGGTTTATACTTACCTGTAAAATTTTGAGGAGATATATACATATAGGCCTTTAGTTACCACTCATTCCTTTACAACAACAAATGTAAGTATATTACTGGTTTGTGTATGTATGTATGTATGTATGTATACTTTTTCTCATTGCCTCTTATGGAACTGAGGGACCCATGGGAGGTGGTGCTCATGCCGGCTGAGCATACCGGCTGGAAATCGAATAGAGACTTAGGTAGGCGCATTCTCAGGATACAGCACAAGAAATCACATTGTTTCAGGAAACTGTTTATTCGCTGGGGGTCGCGTAACTAGTTAGAATGGAGGAGTCTCGTTCGTTATCGGAATTAACCAGACAAATCTCTCCACCAACTAAGAACGGCCATGCACCATCACCCACCGAATCGAGAAAGATCTGTCAATCCTTTCCGTGCCTGGGCGAGGTTTCCCGGGACAATCCATTTTCATTTAAGTGCAAATGATCTTTTGGTACAGTTTTAATAATATGACAAGGAAAGTGATAACATGCACTCCTTTTTCTCAATTTAAACAACTTGTTTAAGGATGCTCAATGGTAAATATGTGTGTGCTAGCTTGAAATGTGCTCTGCCCCAGTAGCAGAAATTTATGATTACAGAAGGACCTAGTGCGTCCTGCTATGAATGCGAAAAACATGGAGAAAATGGATTAACATAAAGATTATTAACAAAATATTGGATTCTTGTTTGTTGATTCTTGCGATCTTTTGCATAGCTATGCAGCTTGATTATGGGGTGTGACGATGCACCAGATACTTCTGTAATCATACATGTTTTGCTAATGGGGCAGAGCACATTTCAAGCTAGCATGCAAATATTTGCCATTGAGCAGCCTTAAACAAGTTGTTTACATTGAGAAAAAGGAGTGCATGTTATCACTTTCCTAGTCACTTTTAGAAAGAAGGCATTTACTTGTCTAACCATTCTTGTGCCTCTGCCTGGTTATGTATTGGCTGTCTGGATTTAAAGTTACGGGCAGGGGATGTGCATTTGCTGCAGACAGCTACTTGGGGGGTTGAGGAGTGCCTTGCCCTTCCTAGATGACTTATTACACCCACAACCCAAGAACTTTAGATCACTTCTGGACTCAAGAGGAATCTTTGTTATGGAGAAGAGCTGAAGAGCCGTAAGGAGGAGAACTGCCCCTTTGCTGTGTGCTGGCTGGGGTTGGCCTGCAGTTGATGTTTCCACAAGGAGGGGACGAAGACTTGAACTTTGCTTTGACCCTGCTTGAAGAAGATCTCCAAGTGTCTGTGTGTGCTGGCCTCCTGTTCTGAACTCACAGGGACACAAAGACTACAACCCCAGCTCCCCCTGAACTCTGCTGCTGAGAGTTCAGACCTGTTAGGAGGTGCCTGTATCAGTTCTGATCCTCTGGAGGACGTTCCAGCTATTGGAAGCTGGATGAAACCTAAAGAACTGAAGAAATCGATGTATCTTCCTTCTTGCTGCTGTTTTTCCCAACGCAGCACTGCTGTGCGAGAAGAATTGCCATGCATCAATGCGCCACTGCTGAACCAACAGACCACCTGTCGCTGCTGCAAGAACTGATGCATCAAGGGATCACAGCTGAAGAAATTGACGCAGTGCCTCTCAACGCCGTCGCATAGATCATGTACGCATCCAGGATTTCCATGCATCATACCTATGCAGCGTTTTCCTGATGGATCATCCATCAACCAGAACTGTCTTTGAGTCAACGCATCACTTCCCCCTTCAGACCAGGTCCGACATATCACTTCTCCTGCGTGCAGCAGAACTGTTGCATCGCCTCCCCATGGTCTCAGGAACTGACTCATCAATTTGTTTCTCTACACTTCCCATCTATGCTTTTAATTTTGTGAGAAATCACACATCCATAGTTTTCTATGAACCCAGTTACTTGAAACCTTTTGAAAAGTGATATTCTTATACATGTATGTTGGATTAATGTCGTATTGGTCTTGATGAGTTTAGATAAAGAAACTTTATTTTTCCTAAACTTGTGTGATGTCCAGTTGTAGTGTTATTACTGTATTACTGTGTGTTTTGAGTACAAATACTTTACACATTGCTTTTGGGATAAGCCTGTCGACTCGTGCCAAGCTACCCAGTGGGTGAGAAGGGGTTATTCAGAGCATGTATCCCCTTTAACCTAACTAGAAGCAGGGGTCCCTACATTGACAAAGGTACCTACCTCTGCCAACTAAAGACCCCCATTTCTAACAATTTACAATTATGCATGGTAACAATTATTAATAGCAGTTTTAACAATTAAATGTAAAGTAAAACAAATTCAAAATTTGGAAAAAGTTCACATAACAATAGTCGTCATTAATTCTGCCTTTAAAAATGTATGCCATTTAATTACACTACAATTAATATAAATTTAATTTCGCTTTGCATTGTAGTATTGGATTTATATTTAATATTTTACAAGTGGGCCCTTAACAAAGTAATTTTGAGCTGGGGAATGGGGGCCATATCCTCATGATCGTATCATAAGCTATTTTTCTGAAGTACTACTTTGCTCCTCTCTTTCCAGTGTGTGGCTACAAGACCGACTTCTCTTTGAATTCTTATTGTGCCTAGCAACAATTAACCTCAAGGTTGTGTATATTCTCCCTCCACATTACCACAATTGCATGCTGCATAAATATATGAATAACAGGATACCTCATACGGATATTTCAAAATACTCATATTTGTATGATAATGATTAATTTAAAGAATTCTCAGACTGAGTAATGTGCAGGTGAGTAATTCCATGGTTTCTTCTGTCAATTCTCAGTTCAATTCAGTGCTCATAGTGTAAATCAAAGCAAAAAAAATTATTAAGTATGATTATTAATGATGATTTATTTTTTACCCAAAGGTACTAGACTGAGGAAGTCCTCTGGAGGGTTTGTAATGTGTAGCTGTGTAGCTTTTACCTGAAGATAACACATTTTCCACAAATCGTGCGGGCACAAATGTCCTACACCACATAAGGTATCCACCTTGGCGTGGATACCTGCTGTTGTCAAAAAGTTACAGAGGCCTAAGCGCGAACTACCCCAAATACCCAAAAAAAGGCTTAGCACATAGACCTAGCAGCAACGGGGTGAACCTTATTGGGGCAAGAATAAACATACCTAGGGGAAAATTTAGGGCACAATTAGTGGGTGATCAAAAGCAAAGCCATTTGTCTTCATTAAACACCTCACACACACATATATGTGTTAAAGAACGAAAGTTCGAAACGCGTCTTTCTTTTGCTGAAATAAAACTGTGTTATAGAAAACTGCATTGGTGTGGCTGTTTCCTGCTGGCTGCGACGGATGTCTTCAAACCAGGATTGCATCCTTACGTTTGGTGTGTGTTTGTGGGGAAACACCCAACACATCAGGGTCAAAACATCGCGGTGCTATCACACCGTGACTTTGACATCGCATGGTCGTTCACATCGCATGCTATTACTACGCATGCTACGACCGCGCGAGGCCATTAACATCGCATGCAATTACAACGCATGCGATGTTAAGGTGGCTACAGAAACGGGCTTTTCCGAAAGAAAATTCAAGGGATGCAAACAGTTGTCTTTTAAACGGGCGCCAGGCTTTTCCGAAAGAAAATTCAAGGGATGCAAACCTTTCTGAAGCCTTACTGGATTCTATACTGTTCTTGACAGGGCAGACTCCAAAACAAATAAAGACTAACCTCAGGAACACAAAAATAATAACTTCAAAGTCCCTGTCAGTGACATGTGCTAAAATATGACATTTCACAACCCAACTGAACTCAGTCTATATGCACTTAATTTTCCTTAAATGCTCAATGTAAAAGGTACCCACTGAGACATGTCGCAAGCTGCGATGACATAATACTGGATCGTGTAATGCTGGACCAATCTTTTCTGAAGCCTTACTGGATTCTATACTGTTCTCGACAGGGCAGACTCCAAAACAAATAAAGACTAACCTCAGGAACACAAAAATAATAACTTCAAAGTCCCTGTCAGTGCGCACAAAAACATACGGTTTACACAAGACAATCTATGTGGTATCAATCTACTTGCGACACCTACAACTTTCTCCAAGACTCCTTAGTATGAAACTGCATCCTGTGACTCGAGCAAAGTCAGACATAAAACACAAATTTGCGGAAGAGAATCTTGTCTGATGCACATCTCTTTAACGCTTTCGTGCATGAACCAGATCACAGTAGACGCACTGCTTAGCCTCTGGTCTGGACGTTGAGCGTACTTGGCAAAGAATAGACTGTCGATGGCGGTGCCAAGTAAATGGCTGGTGGTCCACTGGAGTCTACGGGTTACATTTGGTTAAGTAGATTTTACTCCTGGCGCGGAATTGTGGTCCATCAGATGTTGTTTAATTGTTCTTTTTCGAAGGTGTAGCTGATGGTGTTCATTATATCACTGTAGACTAGTCCCATCTTTGTAGGAAAAATGAGCACAGAAGCACACCTGACACGAGCACAGAAGCACACCTGACACATGGCGGGGGATGGATGAATGGATGATGGCGGACCGTATGGTGGATGGATACATGGATGGGTGGGGGGGGGGATGAATGGATGGATGATGGCGGACCGTATGGTGGGTGGATGTATGGACACCTGACACATGGAGGGGGATGGATGAATGGGCGGATGGATGGATGAATGGATGGATGGATGGATGGATGATGGCGGACCGTATGGTGGGTGGATGCATGGACACCTGACACATGGAGGGGGATGGATGAATGGGCGGATGAATGGATGGATGGATGATGGCGGACCGTATGGTGGATGGGTGAATGGCTGGATGGATGAATGGATGGATGGATGAATGGATGGATGGATGAATGAATGCTCAGTCTCGCATGGCGGACTGTATGGTGGATGGATGCATGGGTGGGTGGGGGGATGGATGGATGGATGCATGGGTGGATGAATGAATGCTCAGCCTCGCAGATGGGGAAGGGGGGGGGAGCAGGCATATGGGGTGTGAGCGTGCGCGCATGGCCATACAACATGCATTGTGAGAAATACCCTTGACATATGAAAAAAATAAGCCACATAGAAAAACACACGTTCTGTTTTTGGAACCATTTCCAATATTTATTTAACCCTTAGTGTATTTTCCCCTTTCCCCAAAATCCTTAATGTTTTTCGGGTGGTGCTAATACTAAGTCAAAGGTTTCTTCAATTCTCGTAAGTTTATGTTTTATGTTTGAAACATAAGCCTGTCCTCCCAATTTGCAAATGTCTTTAGTGTTTGGCCTTTCTTTGTCTCATTGACCTGCAACTGTATTTGCACTTTATTCAGAAGGCCGCTGACATCACACTCGCAAAGCCTGATGTGATTACATTATGCACTTTATCCGGCCCTGACTGGGCTCACTTGAGAAAGAGTTAGGTTAAACATGTCAGTAAATTGATGCGTCCACACATGGGAGTGACTGACAAAGAACACTACACTGTGCTTGCTGCCAATCTCTATGGTGGGAAGTTACACTTTCCAGGCCAGATTTACAAAATGTTTGGTCTCCTGCAACGGGATGAAATGGGGATCAAACATCACTCACAGGCAACTTTTTGTGCGCATAGAACTGCTTTGCCTCCTCCCCCTTATTATGTTATGCCAAAGTCCATTCTGGGACGGGCAGCGCAAAAACAATAGGTTTTTGGCCCAAGCCAGATATAATAGTATGTGATTTGGTTTTACATGTAACTTATGTGCTATACCCTCGAGCACACATCTTACATGTTTGACTCCTGTGCTGTCGTTTACAAGTAAAAATGAATATATTATAATTCCCCTTAGGATTCAGGCCATCTTCATTCGTGTCCACTTCCTTGATTTCTTCATTGAACTGTCTCACTTTTGCCTTGGACCTGTCTCCCTCTCCTCTCCCCTCCCTTTCTGCCCTACCCCGTTGTTTGCTTCTTTTTATTGCTTTTCACTCTTTTTTAGCGCTGTCTCCCTGCCTCTCTCTTTCTGCCTCCCTTTCTTCCCCCTCCCTCCCAGTGATGCTCTGGAAGTACATGCCGGATCCGCCCTAAGATCTGTCCATCTAAGCAGCGGCGCATCTATCAGTGTCACCCCCACTGCACGATGCAGCAACAGTGCACACTAGCGTAGAGCGCTGTGCACGGATCAGTGAGTGCAGTGCATGGATCACTGAGAGCAGGGCGGGCGCAGTATGCAGATCTAAGAGCAGCACAGCAAGCCTTGTCAGGAGCGCATGGTGCACAGTTCAAGGTCAGGGCTCAGTGCAGTGGAGCGAACATAGTTTACTGTGTACAGATTGCAAAGGGCAGTGCAGTGCTCCGTACTCAGTTCACAGTGTACCGGTTACAGGGCATATTGGAGTGAAGCAGGCGTAGCACCGTAGTGTTAAATAACTAGAACCAATAGAAGTTGGCTGTAGGGCACAAACATCGCATCGTTATGTCGCGCGATGTAATGTCGGCGATGTAACACGCGATTCAATTAAAAAGCCGCATTAGCGGCGCAACAACGCGCGATGTTTAAATTGCCGATGTCATTGCCGTTGCGATTTAAAAGCTGCGATGTAAATGCGCGCGATATCTATGTCCGCGATGCCGCGTCATACAACCGTGTTTGTGTGTGAAGACTTGAAAGTGATCTTCATTATGCCTAGTCCTTTGCCCCACAGATCAAGATCAGAGGATGCGTCACCTGGCAAACAAGTGGACAAGAACGTGGAAGTAGCTGTGAAGAGATCTTATTCTTTCAATTTTTCCATTTGTGTGAACACATAATCTACATATGTTGTTCAGTGTTTGGTGGACAATATGCAACAGAGGAACGATTGTACTTCAATCTTTTCATTTAATTTCCGACCCCTATCACAGGCGCCACTCTTGATGCGATTATCACCAAAAATTATCTTGCCTCACTTCGATCCATTACTTCTATTGACTTGTCTGACCACTATCTCATACTGTTTAATTTAGAGATCCACCTTAGATGGCAACTAACACCATCCGGCAGACCTAAGCAAAGGGCTAGGAACTTCAAGACAATCCCTGTAACTGGAGAACAGGATCTATGCCCCCACTCACACAGTGTATGACCTCACCACCCACTATAACACTGTGGTATCTGCTGTTCTTGACCAAGTGGCCCTGCTCAAACCTAAACAATCTAGAACTATCCAATCTAAATCCAGGTTCAACTCAGATCTTAACAACGAGAGGATACTACTCAGACAGTCAGAAAGGTTATAGAGACAAAACCCCTCCACAGTGCACCTCTCACTCTTAAGAATGTCAGGGCTTTCTCATAAGAAACACATAGTTGGAGAAAAAGGGATGTATGACATTACAACACATGCTTTTACATTGCATGCTTTTACAACGCGGTTTTTACAACGCATACCATTACAAGGCATGATGCTTTTAGGCGCTGGATAGTGAATTGTTTAATTTACTATTCCAACTCCAGTCCCCGTGGATAGTAGGGAAGGTGTTGGATAGTACATTAAACACATTCCCTATCCTAGAGCGCCCCCCAGCGCAATTCGTTGTAATGGTTTGCGTTGTAAAAGCTGCGTCGTAAAGGCACTGCGTGGTAAAAGTTGCATTGTAAAGGATGTTTCCCGAGAAAAAGACACTTTTTTTCGCAACCAACTTGAGCTAACGAAGAACAGACACAGGGAGCTTTTCAACATTATTAAACAGCTAACTACCATTTCCCCCTCACACGAAACAAAAGTTTCCAAGGAAAGCTGTAAAGAAATTGTCAACTGCTTCACTGATAAAATTGCAAAAATTAAGCAATCCCTTATCCAAGTCACACATCCGACATCCCTACCAACCGTCCCCGCTGTCTCTCCCCTTTATGGCAGCCCTTGCTCTAGACGTAACCAAGGACTGTTTGGCCTCTAAAAAAAATATTTTCAAATTGGATCTCCCTCATCTGAAAAACAAAGGGAGTTGGTCAGACTTCAAACCCATGACAGAAATTGAAGTCTTCAATATAATTGCAAGCTTGAAGACCACATCCCACATTATAGATCGTCTCCCATCCACTATAGTACAAAACCTCAAACATATCATTGCCCCATTCTGGACTAATATCATCAACTCATCTCTCTCCTCAGACAGTGTTTCTGACTCGCTACAACTAGGCCAAATCACACCGATACTCAAAAAAACAGGGGCCGACCCCAATGATCTCAATAACCTCAAACCTATCAACAACCTCCCATTTCTAGCAAACCCATAGGAGAAGCGCGTCCTAAAACAACTTAACCAACATATAGAAGTATTCAAGCTACATGACACCTTCCAATCTGGGTTTAGGAAAGACTGTAGCACGGAAACTACGATGCTCAATATCTCGGATGACATCCACAGATCCTTAGATGAAGGTGAGGCTTGCCTACTAATACTTCTTGACTTGTCTGCGGCGTTCGATACCGTACATCACGCAGCATCCCTGGAGAAATTCAAGAACCACACTGGCATCAATGGCACAGTCTTAAGATGGTTCACTTCATACCTGTAACATAGCTTGCAACAAATGAAAATAAACAACTGCCTCACGAAACCTACACTAGTTTATTAGGGTGTAGCCCAAGGCTCAACTCTATCCCCATCCCTATTCAATCTCTTCATGGAACCCCTTACTGTTATCCTGAGCTAAGCAGGGGTCAAATATCATCTATACACCTTTGAAGCCCAACATTATTACAAAATTAAGTCACCCAGTGACATCCTTCATCTGCATGTCACACTAATCAAGATACTAGCTAGGCTTAATATCAACCACTTCACACTGAAGCCCAACAAAACTGAACTACTTATTTTCTCCTAAAACAACCCTCTACCAATCCAAGTTTGGCTCAAGAATTTTGATGCCCTAAATTTTTCTTTAACTCTGTCCAGCTCTGTCACGTCCTTGGGCATCACCATGGAACAAAACATGTCTTTGAAGGACCGCATCAACAACTCAACCAAAGGAGCACTCTATACGCTGAAACACCTCAAAAAAGTCAAATCTTTCATTCCCCCTGAAGATTTTAAGATGGTAGTGCAATCACTAGTCCTCTCAAAACTAGATTATGGTAATGCTATCATCACAGGAACTCCGTCAACTTGCCTTTCCCCCTTAAGTTCAGATCTCAAAAGGGAAGCCCGGCTACTTAAAGGTTGCAAAATGTTTGAGCACATGACACTGGCTCTCAAGAGCCTCACCTGTTTCCCAATTGAAGGAATATGTTTCTACAAGACCGTTTACATCACCCATAAAGCCCTTCACACACATAACCCCAACTATTTGGAGAACAAACTTTTGAAAACTGGAAGAGCCAGATCTCTAAGGTGCTCAAACACACTACTTCTCATACCTCCAAAACTGAAAAAGAAATCCACCCATACATGCTATTTTTCTAGAAACGCCCCCACGATCTGGAACTCTCTCCCAAGAGACCTGCACTGCAACCCCTCCTTTTCCAGCTTCAAACAGGACATTAAACACCTTCTGCACAACAAATACTTTAACTCACACCCTAACTGAGATGCTGTCCTAACCTCACGTACTTTTGGACTTGGCAGGTCCTGCTGTAAAATTATTGTTTCAGCAGTCCAGTATGTCTTGTACTTTTTTAGCTCATGCTGTTTCCCATGTCTGCATACTGTAGCTACCATGGGTGCCAAATGACTTTCTTTGTCTGTATTTGTGCATGTACTACTTTCATATGACTTCGTATTATATGAATAGCGCTCTGATACCTTCTGGTCTAGCTAGTGCTATATAAAATATAATATAAAATAATAAATAAAAACATAATAAAACGATGTGAGGCTGCATACAAAAAAAACACAAAAAGTGTGCTTTCTCAGTATTAGAAAAGAGTGAAATGCAAAAATAAGGTCTGAAGAAGAAACTATGAGCACAATGTAGGGGAACATTGCCCACATACAACTCAGACATCTACCTCAGTAGCATACCTAGCTTGGGTAGAGGTTCGAAATAAAGGTCAACAAGGAATTCCTATGGATTGTATCCCCACATTCCAATTAACATTTACTCATTGACATGCCAACGAAGAGGGCTTGTTTCCTCCACACACACAGCTATGCTGATTCAAACTTCCTCACATGCACACCTTGCCTTAAAATTCAAGGATATTGTGGTAGATACGTTAGTTCAATAAACATGTGCCCTGTCATGTTCCCTTCACCTCTAGATGCCCAGGAAGAGTTCCCAACATCAAGGAATGAACAGTTGTGAAATATGCTCTGCATTGACTGTCTGGCACGAATCATATATAATTTTAAGCTCTAACATACATCCACTATTCCATACCCTCAGCAATAGAAATGCCATGATCATCTGTTGGAAACCTATGTAAACTTAATTTCTTAATCTTCAGGTCATAGCAAAGAGACATTGGAACTTGTTAGGCTGCTAAATGCCTCCCCCACCTATGTAATGTATAATATTATTCCTGTATCGCTAGAAGAAAACATTATCTCCATAATTAACATGTTACATTGCTCTTGGACCAAATGCTGATACTGAGCCTGATTACAGGTTTCAGCCACCACTCCGCTCCAGGACTGCCGAAACTCACGGCCGCCTGTCCACCAGATTACAAGTTATTTTGTGATCTGGCAGACAAGTGGCATGGCTGTCCTGCGGTGGTGCTGTTTAAAAGCTTGTTGTGAGCTTTAAATAGCACTATCATGGGACCGCCAGTGCAAGTTCCTGCATTGGAACCATGTTGCTAATTTCTTCCTACATAGGTAATGGGGGTGCAAACTACAGGGGGCACAGCCTGTGCCCCCCTGAATGCACACCCATGCTTAGGGGCAGCAGGGCCTCTGCTTTTGCCTCTCCCCACCATTTGCAACCGCCATGAAATGGACGGTGAAGAGGCACCTCAAAATATGCTCGACTGCGCTGCTGTGGCATGACCAGCTTATTTTGGCCTCAAACAACTGCCAGACTGCTGCAGGATCCTTGATCCGCAGTGGTAGCAGCAGTTCATTGGTGGTTTGAAAGCCACACTTCTAATACTGCGAGCAGGTCCGCTGTGTGAGGGTGTTCAGACAGCCCCACAACTACAGTGGTCCCACCGCCATAGTCATAATAAGGTCCTTAGTTTGCAGAAGGTTAGAATGGATATCAGAGCATACATCATTTTCCAGGAACTACACATCAAGACTAGACTCTCTGGTTTCAGTTGGCTCTGAGAAGAATTTGGTGTGGCTTATAAGGTAGACAATTTCAAATGCAGGAATGATCATGAAGTTCTAAGATGCCATGTTAAAAGAAAGAGATTGAAGCATTTTTTTTCTCTTCGGGTCATGGCCATGATTATGTCTTTGATCAACCTAATTGTAATTCAGTGGAAATATGCAGGTGTTTTAAAGTTGGTCATCATCTTGAAAGCTGTGTATCCATCCATCGTTCCATCCATTCAAATAGGCCATGCGTACATAGAAGTGTTGGCCAGTGTTAATCTAGCATGGCTGAAATAGTTGCTATGGTAAATCCTCTTGCAAATCTGAGAGTATACGTCTCATTAATTTAAAACTTGTGGTGCACCCAAATAGAGACGTGGTCCTCCCTACAATAGAAGAGGCATTTATTATGTGGGGTGCAAGAAGAAAAATATATTGCTGAATATAAAAAGTTCTTACATTTGGTATAAAAAGTTCCGATTAAGAAAGCGGTAGAGAAGGATTTTTCAGGTCAAAGTGTCTCTATTTCGCAGTTACAATTTTATGCCCACAAAAATCTCAAACTTGTTTTGCTGTATGGAAATTCCGTGAAATATGTTGATGGATCATGGGTGTGAAATTTCACATTTAATCAACAGTCAAGACAAGGGATGCTACAAAGAATATTTCCCCGGGCTTTTCATTTTCCTCCTAAACCGGAACAAATATCCATGGTTATAGATTTGGCTAGACAACCTATTTAGAAGATCTGGAAGGCTTATCAACGAACTTCTTGAGACGAATGACATCTGGAAGAAGTCATAAGTATAGAGAGTATGCTGCTTTGGGATTGGGGTCATATTATTCCATCAGGATTCCCTATGGTAACCTGCTTACATTTGTCCTGGCAAAGCTATCCATGAATGATACTTGAAGAATCATTATTGGATTTCATGTAGCTACCACCCTTCTCCTATATCTATTGAAAGTCCCAAAAAGGAAAAATGTTTAACTTTCCAAATGCAGAAGGAACAAACACTAACTCCACCTAGACCATTAAAATATCCACCTCCTAAAGTTAATGTATAACACAGAATCAGTATGTCACCAGGCAATTAAGAAGGAGAACCCATGTGTTCAGGCAGAAGAAATGTGGCAGAATTTGAATGCAAAACTACTTGAGAATAGACCTTTAACAAAATATAAACTGGGTGACATACCAGGCTATAATGTCTTTCCTGTACACATGGATAAATAAATGAGCACAGAGAATGTAGAAAGGGAAGGGCCAACCCGTGCCTCAACAATTGCAGATTTGGCCCTGTGACATGGCTTTAAGGTTTTAAAAGGCTATTAGTGAGGCAAAGTCTTCACTGCCAGGAAATGTTTTTTTTTCCCACCATGTTCCAACTTGTGGGGAATGACATGAATGACTGTGCATTTTGGCACTCATTGTATTACATGTATATAAATGAGTGATTATGTTACTTACATTACTCAATCTGTACATATATTGGTGGTAAAAGCAAGCAGTATTTACTTCATTAAAAGCAAGCACAGACCATTGCACACTAAATCATTAGAAATACAATTGACAAAGAGTACCTGAGGTCTCCTGAAGCCAGATGTCTGGCTGTTTAATACCATTTTTCATTGAAGTGATCGGAATAGTCCACGTGTAGCTATAAAAAGCCAAAATATATCATTGTAGTTTAACTGCTTATTCACAATAAGTGGACACAACAAAAAATATTTCTCGAAATCTAAAAAAATGTTATCGCACGTTTTAGGTAGAAGTCCCACTAAAATAATAAACAGCAGCCTTGTCAGGGTGAACCACAACCTGTGCTTACCCTCTGGTAGCTTGGCAAAAATGCAGTCAGGTTTAACTTAGAGGCAATGTGTAAAGTACTTATGTAGCACTCAAAGATTTTTAACGTATAAACACAACTCAAGAAAATCCTAAACCTATTTAGAAAAATAGAATAGCATTTAATAAACAAAATTACACTAAAGAAATAACAATCCAATCAGTAGAACCGGAGTTATGAATGTAAATGTGTTCCTCTGAAAATAGCACCAAAGAGCAGAAAGCAACACTTGTAGATAGCTGATCACACAGGACAGGGTTAAAGTCACAAGTTCAGGCTAACTGCAATGGAGTGCAAGTCAGATACAGGGACAAGGTTCATCCTGGTGAAGAGTTCACCTTCTTTGAGCCCATGTCCAAGCGAGGAGCCTCAACTTGAGCTCTACGTTGGGGGGGGGGGAACGTGAGGAGATTGTTGTTGCAGCAGATAGCATTTGTCGCTGGATCTTCTCCATGATGGGTGAGGCAGGCAGATGCTGCTTGGTGCAAAGAGCATGTTACCATCAGAATTTCACATTAGCGGGAGACACCCTGTCTGATGTTGGTATGGAGAGCCTGCTCAAGGTTGGGTAGAACCCCAAAACATCTGGATCTTGACTATGAGTGCAGATTTCGCAGATTTGAGGCAGGGGGATTATGATGCCATCCAAAGATTAAGGACCTAAAAAGCACCTCCTTGGGATCACGACCCACTCCATCACAAGCAAGCAGCAGAGCTCAGACACCTCCTGTTTGTACAGCAGGTCCACTGGGCAGTTGCTGCAAAGGCTTCTGGAAGCTTGCTGTGTCTCTGTAGCTCAAACAGAAGCTCAGTCAAATGACCCTTGCAGCCACTTTTGGGGATCCCAGATTCAAGGCAAATAGATCCAGTCTTCCTTTTTCAGGCAGGAGGGCAGTCCTTCTTCTGAATCCTCCGCAGGTCGAGGAGTTTTCTGATGAGAGACTCAGAAGGTGCCACACTTATACCTAGTGCTGAGCCTTATTTGAGGGCAATTTACTGGCCTATTACTAAACTGATCCTAGTTAGTTCTTCCCCATCCCTTGAGTTTGACCACAAACTGTTTTGAGTGAGAAAGGCAAGACCCGGCCTGATACCAGGTTCCTTTGTGTCTGCTGCTGGTACGTTCTTTGAATTGTTAACATGGCATGACACAACTCCTCCCCAGCCATCCTGTCAGGAAGACCACTCCCTCTACACCCAGACCTGTTTGGTCCCAATACCTAGAAGTGTTAGAAATGGGGGTCTCTAGGTGGCAAGGGTTTGCACCTTTGTCCAATTAGGGACCCTTCCTTCTAGTCAGGATAAGGGAGTTACACTCCTAAAATAACCCCTGCTCACCCCTTTGGTAGCTTGGCGCGAGCAGTCAGGCTTATCTTAGAGGCAGTATGTAAAGCATTTGCACATAGCCAACAGTAACACAATTAAAACACTACAAACGGATACCATACCAGTTTAGAAAAATATCCTATATTTTTACATATTCAAAACAAGACCAAAAACGATAACAATCCACCATACAATTCTCAGAAATCTTCAGTATTCAAAATAGATTTGATATACAGTTCCTTGAAATCGATAGCTCTGACTGGGGCTATCAAGGCATCGTGAACAACAAATCAAAAGAGTTCTGGCTGACTGCGGCATCGTAGGGCAGCTATAGTGTCGAGAAGACCCGCAAAATAGTACCTTTAGAAATGTAGGGGTGTCAGCCACCTCTCGAAGAGCCATGTCGGGCCGGCGTCCGCAGGTGTCGGTTCCAAAAATTGGTGCAGGAGTTGCCGGGCCCTTGAAGTCACACGCTTTGCAGATCGAACTCCTCATGGTTGAAATTGGTAGCGCCGGCGTAGACAGGCGTCGGGACTGCGGAGCAAAGAGCAGAGGTGCTGCATGCAAAGCCCACAGGTAACAGTGCAGGCAGCGTTTCGGTGACGGTCTTCCAGTGGTGCGGTGAGACCAGGCCTGCGGTGCGCAGTGATACGGAGCTTGTCTCAGTGCTGGCAGGCCACGGTGCAAGCAGCAGTGTTGTTGTTGCTGAAGCGCTGTCGCCGGCTGACGAACTGGAGTCGATGGCACCAGCGTCAGTCGGCCAAGGCTGCGGTGTGGGATGAGGACATTGCTTTGTGTAACTTACGAGCGGTGCCCTCGAACCACGTTGCAAGCAGCGTAGTCGATGTCAGTGTGGAGCTGCGTCATCAGGGATACCAAGGCGGTGTTGTGAAGCGAGGCGTGTGAAGACGGGTGCCCACAGGTCTTGGTGCAAGCAGCGGCTTGGTGGCGTCGGCGGGTGGCGTCGGCGGTGAGACCAGGGTTGTGGTGCAGCATATGGTGGTGCCCTCTGCAGTGCTTTCAGGACACGGAGTCAACAGCGGTGTGGGCAGTGGCGCCGTAAGTGGCATTGGGTTGCTTTTTCCTCTGTTGCAGCACAAAACACACAGTCCACAGTGCTGATTGCAGAAGAACTAGATGTCTTTGTTATTCCTGAGACTTCTTGAACATGGGGAAAACTCTACCTCAAGCCCTTGGAGAAACTCAATGAAGAGGTTGTAGAAAGTTCAGTCCAGGCCTTTCACTGCCCAAGACAGAAGCAGCCACTGCAGGCCAACACCGCAAAGCACTCAGCGAAGTAGTAGTTCCTTCTCACAGCTTCTCCAGCTCTTCTTCTTGGCAGTCTTCTTGGTCCAAAAGAGTTTTAAACTTCTGGGGTCTGGGCCTAAATATTTATACTCCAAATGTCTTTGCCCTGCCAGGCAGAGAGTGTCTGTGCTGAGTCCAAACCAGTTTGGTTCTCTCTGGCTCAGATTCCCAGCAGGAGGGGGAGACAGCATTGTCTACAGCATACAGGCCGATTCAGGTGCAAGGAAATCTCCTCCCACTACTCTAAATTGAGCGCAGGTCTATTCAGGCCTGCCCTGACTCATCCAGACTCTCTGGAGCCACTGCACATTCCCAGCCCTGTCGCGCCAAAGCCAGACAGTCAATACACATCCTAGCAGAGGCACATAGGATGGGTATGTGTTAGATTTGGGGGTCTCTAGTTGGCACCGGTAGGTACTTGTAACAAATAGGGACCCTTGCCTATGCTCAGGATAAGGGGATTAAACTCCTAAAATAACCACTGCTCACCCTCTTTGTACCTTACGATCCGTTGCGCTTCCATGATCCGTTGCGCTTCCACGACAAGCAATGTCGCAGTGAGGGAAATGCGGCAAAGTTCAGGTGCAAAGAAACAAAGATGTGAAGATCTTCCAGATGAGGTACGCTTCTCCAGGGATGCGAGAAGTTCTCGGTTCGATGCGTGGAGTACGGCGGCGACACCCTTGTTCAGCGAAGCGACGGCAACAGCTCCAACTGTGACACTCTTCCGATGCGACAACTACAACTACGGCGGCGTGCTTCTCGGTTATACTAGGCACTTTTCTTCAATGCGGTGCAGTGCGACAGTTCCACTGGTGACACCCTTGCTCAGAAGTGCAAAGGCAGGCACGGCGACGGCGACACGCTCTGACGTCGTTGCAAGACTCTTCTTTCGATGCGGTGCAGTGTGACAACTCCAGTGGCGACACCCTTGTTCAGAAGTGCGAAGGCAGGCAGCAGCGACGGCGACACGCTTCCCCTTCAATGCGGCACGCTTCTCTTGATGCGGTGCAGTACGACAACTCCAGCGGCGAAAACCTTGTTCAGAAGTGTGACGGCAGTAGCAGCGATGGCGACACGCTTCGATCTCGTTGCGTCACGCTTCCAGCTCCTTGCGACACGCAGTTCCTCAGAAGGCCCAAAACAGCAGCAGGCACTTACACAAGAACTCTGGGGAGCTGGGGGATGACGTCTGTTGTCCCTGAGACTTCAGCAGGAGGCAAGCTCTTTTCCAAGCCCTTGGAGATCCTTCACAAGTTGAAAGCAAAATACACAAAGTTCCTTTCTCCTTTCTTTGGCAGTAAGGCAACCACTGCAGGCCAATCCCCCAAGCAGTACTTCCGCTTGGGAATAGTCTCTCCTCAGTTTCTTCAGGTTCCTCTCCTCAGTAAAGGTTTCTACTTGTAGTCCAAAGTGATCTAATTTCATGGGATCAGGGTCCCAATATTTATATCTCAAAATCCTTTGTTCTCTGAGGGGAGAGGGGCCTTCGCCCAGCCCAAACCAGTTCTGAAGCACTCTGTTTACCAGACTTCTCCTTTTCTTTCACAGTGCAGGGCAGAAACATCATACGCCCCACATGAGGTGGAGCCAGCATTGTGGAAGGCAAGTACAGTCCTGGAGCACTTTGTTGACAAGGCTCCTTCTCTGCTTTCAGTGTGCAGGGCAGAGACATCAGCCGCTCCCCAGGAGGTGGAGCCAGAATTGTGGAAGGCAGGCACAGCCCTATTCAAGGTTCAGGTGCAACTCCTCCCTCCTATCTAGATGCAGATCTCTCTATTCACCACTGGGCTGCCTCATCCTGTCTCTTGGAATCCCCCAGCCCCGTCACTCACAAAACCAGACAAAGGAATACACAACCTAGCAGAGGCAGGCTTGAAAGGTTAGACAAGCAAATACCTACTTTCTAAAAGTGGTATTTGTAAACACAGAATGTTAAAACCAACTAAAAGATACATTTTATTATTCTGAGTCCAGGCCTATGGAGAACAGGTAGCCTTGCAATAGTGAAAAACGAAAATGGCTGTAATTCACTATTAGGACATGCCACATACATCAGGGCTTGTCCTACCTTATACCTACAATGCACCCTGCCCTTGGGCCTACCATAGGGGTGACTGATAGGAAGAAAAGGAAAGGTGTAGGGACTGGCAAGTGGGTGCACTTGCCCAGTCAGCATGACAGTACCAGACTGCACACAGGCTCTGCCATGGCAGACCTTAGACGCATTTTACAAGGCTGCTTCTGGGGGGGCACAACCAGTGCTGCAAGCCCACCAGCAGCATTTGGATTTACACGCCCTGGGCACACTCAGTGCACTGTACTAGGGTCTGACAAGTAAACCAAATAGCCAAACAGGGAACCACTGATTAATACATCAATTTACAATAGGGAGCACTTGCACTGTGGCACTGGACAGCAGTGGCACACCGTGCCCAAAGCATCTAACACCAGCAAAAATACATGAGGCAAAAATGGAAAAGAGACCCACATCAATGGTGCCAGGTCTAACAGTATGCAAGAAAATACCTGCTTTCTAAAAGTGGAATTTTCAAACACAGAATGTAAAAATCACCTTTACTAAAAGATGCATCTTCAGATTCGGAGTTCAGGCATACCAAACTTTATTTTCCTATCTTGTCCCAATGGGAAGTTATATTTATAAGATGTTATAAATGAACTCCCATGCTTTCTTATGGGCCAGATAGCCTTTCAATAGTCCCACTTTTCACATAGACTACACCCTGCCCACATGGGTACCCTGGGCTTACCTTAGGGGTGACGCACATGTAAGAAAAGGGAAAGTTAGGCCTGGCAAGTGGGTGCACTTGCCACGTCAACGTGGCAGTAATAGACTGCACACAGACACTGCAGTGGCAGGTCTAAGTTACCCTTGAAGGGATGCTTGTGTGGGTGGAACAACCAGTGCTGCAAGCCCACTAGCAACATTTGATTCACAGGCCTGGGCACACACAGTGCACTTTACTAGGGGCTTATCGGTTAATCAAATATGCCAATCCTGGAAACACCAATCCATAGTACAATTTACCAAGAAAGCATATGCACTTTAGCACTGGATAGCAGTGGTAAAGTGCCCAGAGACCTAAAACCAACAACAGCAGGTCCGGAAAATACAGGAGGGAGAAGCAAAAAAGTTTGGGAATAACCCTCTAAAAAAGGCCATTTCCAAGAAGGAGGAATATACAACACACCACAGGAAAGCCATTCACAGTCATGTGACCCTGGATACCGTCAGAAAAAAGCATTTGGTTTAGGCAAAAAAGCCAAAGTTTAAAAGTGCCATTTTCAAAATAGTTACTTAAAATCTGACTTTACCATGAAGGAGGATTTTAAATTGCAATTCAAATGACATTACAAATCTGTGGATGAAGCATTTCTCAATCTATTCCCAAGCTGAAGTTATCACTTATTAAGTGTAATAAGGTAACCCAGTATTAGTTCATGGGAGAGATAGCTGTATTACAGTAAGAATTGACGTTAGAGGGTTCTCTACTCTACTTTTTGAATACCATGCACCGTTTCCTATGAGCTTTTCTGGCCTACTTTGGGGTGACCTGGTTTAGACCTGGCTGTAAGGTTTGTCTTGCTAGGCCAACCTGGCAGTTTGAAAATTGCACTACAGGCCGCAGTGGGAGGACTAAGAAATATATTAGAGGGCTACTTTGCTGCAACCCTTGTAGTATTTAATTTACAGGCCCTGGGTATATGCAGTACCATTTAGTAGGAATTTAGAGGTAATTTAAATGTAGCAATTGGGTGGAGGTCAATCATACTATGTATAGGAGGAAGAGCACAAGCACATCACCATGAATTAGCAGGAATACAATGAACAGAGTCATAAAACCAATAAAGACATGTTCAGCAAATGAAGGCAAAAATCTGGGGTTTCCTGTAGAAAGGGTCTGGTTCAACAATACTAATACTATACATCAGCATAACTGTAAGGCGTAGCAACCTTGAGTGACATAATGAACTAAGTAGACATTGCAAAATACGTACTTGAATTCTGATTGACGAGTGACGTTTGACTCTGGGTCCAGAAGAAAGTGCTCCTGGGTGACATGACCAGTTGTAGTATTTACAGTTACAACAGGATAGCCCATTTGGAGAACCCATGTATCCATGATTCCTGCGATGCTCTTGGGTAACTGTACGGAAGTCTGATTATCTACAGCCTGGGCAGAAATTGTAGAAACATGAGTGATAAAAGAGGCTTCTAACACAACATATAAGCATGTACTATTGTATAAAGGAGTCTCCATCAGGACTTGAACTAGAAGTTGCCAAGGAATCTGTAGAGAAGCATGATTTTTCTATTTTAATGCATTTATATTTCAATGATTTTAGATTTCCTGGGGCATATAAACTCATAGTTGTTGGAGAGGGTGGCTTATGTCTCTGGGTTTAAGAAATACATCAATCTTTCTGTCCTAGCCAGTGCACACATATGGTGATCATTTACGAGAAAACGTAGGTGCCATTTAGACTAATAAGCAAAATGATGGACTGATAATTAACATACATTTACTACAAGCACGAATTGAGGATCTGGTTGAAAAACACCTACTTATGTGAAGTAGTTTTATTGTTTCAATGACGTGAAAAAGTGATTACACTGGACATAAAAACACCTGCTATCACCACAAAGTTCTAAATGCCTCGTTCTGAGGGGCTTATTTACTAGCACCCTTTGCCGCCGGTGCATCACCTTAATATGGGAAAAGTGATGCAACGGCAGCGCAAGTGGCTTGTAAATAAGCCCCTGAGTCCGGAATTTATGGCCACACCCCAGTATATCCGCTATTGAGTGTTACCTCTCGAATTACTCTGGTACTGAATATGAGCCCCTACAGCTTTCACCCAAACTGTTTAAACCTTTCTTTTGCTGGTATCACAGAGCTTCAATGTTTTTATTGCTTCGATGATCAGTAACAGCAATTCTGATAATAAGTGACTGCCTTAGGTCATTTTTTTGTTTTGAACAAGTGAGGAAAGACTAGTAAGACATCGAGCAGGACACCATTACATCCAGAAACCCACACATAGCAACAGAACTGTTGTACTTGCTGCTCAGCCAGGTGACTGGGGTGTAGAATGCTGGGAGGTGATGATGCTGTGTGCAGTGTTGGTGAGTGAGAGAGTCAGATGGAGAATGGGCTGAGCAGCAAGAAGGCTGCTCCTGGTGGGGCTCTTGATTATAACATCCATCTCAATAAATCAACCTGATTAATCTACATGGAGCAGGCGTCGTTCATTTACAACAAGAACCCATAGCACTGTGCATTAACATATGGCAGTATATTACGTGACAATTGCAAAAACATTTAACGAAATCCATAGGAAACGGGTCCCAATTTGGCTTCAATGAGTTCTCTAAGTACTCCGACTAACAAAATAATTAATTCTTTACACCATTGCCACAAGATCAGATTGGTGTATCATTCATTACCTTTTGCCAATGGCCCAAGAGGTCTCTGTAGACAGTGTTGCCATACTGATTAGCAAGAAGATAGGACTGAAAAAAAAGAGAAACATCTTTTTTACTTCCAATTCATTTGATCAGTTTCAGAACTCTGCCGACTTGAATTTCCAGACCATTATTTGCAAAGAGTTGTCTAATTCACAAAAACAAGGTAAGGCTAAGTATGTGCACCAGAGAGATTTATAAATACTGATTTGCAGAAGGAAGGAAACGATCTTTAGGACTTTCATAGGGTTCCTGGCTCACGCTCATGTTTCCTGCCACGCATAAGTACAGAATGCAACCTTAGCAGAAAGTGGCCAATTCATGGGAGTAAAGGGCGGTGGCGCT
This sequence comes from Lissotriton helveticus, assembly GCF_964261635.1. Taxonomy (NCBI): domain Eukaryota; kingdom Metazoa; phylum Chordata; class Amphibia; order Caudata; family Salamandridae; genus Lissotriton; species Lissotriton helveticus. The sequence goes on from NC_136061.1 coordinate 2,084,303,488, forward strand.
GAAATGATATTCAGAGCAGGGATGGTGACTTGTGATATCAGCGCCACTGTTTTTGAGTTTGATGTGTCAACATTTCATACACATAACTTCGAATGTTTCTGGGCGTCCTGTATAAAGTTCGTGCAATTACCTTTGACAAATTTCGAGTTGCATGTATGAAATTCAGACTCCTCACGTCAGAAAAAAACAGGTGCCAGGCTCTGCGATGAGCCCGTACAGCTATTCGTGATTCTGCCTCAGCTTAGTAAAGTCATGGAGGCTGTGCTACTCGAAGAGGGATTATAGCAAATTAGTTACTCAGAGAGTAAGGGGAAAGTCTGAGGGTGTCATTCCTGTATTTGGAGGATAACTTGCACAAATACATGAGGCTAAAACGTACTACGGTGGAATCATTTATAGAGAATACATTCTGCAGCAAAGTTCCTGCTTTGTGAAGCTAATTACCATATACCCCACTGAAGAACAAGCTTAATTGTGTCCAGAGAAGAGCAAACCTCTTGTAAATATGTGATATATGTAACGTGACTCCTGATAGGTGTGTTTTGCCTGTTTGAGTATTAGCAAGTCCCATCGCAGAAACACAATTATCGTATGGCATATCCAGCAAAGGAATTGATTGTAACAGACTAGCCTTCTAAGCAAAAACCCCTCCCAGGCATGAGAGTTCACCCCTTTCTCCCTGGCCTTGTGCACCATCCCCACTTCCAAACATTCAGGGGACAACAGTTTATGGTGCATAAAAGGCCACAGTTTATTTTTCACATGGATCATACATTTGGCAACTTACTGGTTGGTCATTCTAGACCCATGTTTGCTTGTTACATCTCAAACTTATCCATCCAAACATTGTCCTAATGGCTTTATCTTCATTTCCAACTGCCAGTACTGACCCTGCACGATGGCCCCTTTTTGCAGGTGTCTCGGGATTCTGCAGGTTCTAGGCTTCTCTTGCTACTGCCATTGTGGGTGCGCCTAAATGACATGCATCTCTTTTTGTGGGCTTTCACCCGCAGTGCTTCCAGTGTTTCCTTTGCCAGTGGGGGTTTCCTGCGGCCCCAATTAGGTCTGACTTTGCCTCCCTGGCCCGCGTTGCGATGCAGTGTCAATAAATAGGCGCTAAGGAGTTACTGGCCGAGAGTGTGGAAACATGATTGTGGAGATGCAATAATTCTCAGACCTCGCTAGCCAATCCCCCTTAACATAGCAAATTAAGAAACAATACATTTAACAGTTCACAATTTCCAAACATGCCTTTCCATGAATTATTCTTATGCAGGCCCTAAAGTTTATGAGTGGAACATTTTGGCAAGTTCTGCAAAAAATCAATTGAGGGTGAAATACTGAGCCACACCAGAAGTAATGATCATGGTCAATAATGCACCAAAATGAATGCTTATCAATAATTCTCTGTTCTGTAAACAAAAAAACACACAAGACCTTTTGGTTCAAGTCAAATACTGGAATAACACGTATAAGGAGGCCAATGGAAATCATTTCCTCTAGTGCTGCCTTGCAATGGAATACCTGCTCTTCATACTGTACCATAAATCATGGATCTTTACTATTTTGGAGAAAGACTTAGGGGCATCTTACAAGCACTTATGGCTACCAGTTGTCACTTTTTATGGCATTCTGGTGGCAATACGCCCTTCGCCTTATATACAAGGCGGCATTAAGCCACTTATTGTGGCTTAATGCCGCCTTGTAAATTGGACCCATTTTCACGCAGCACTTAGCATGAAAGGGGCAGGCAACGGGTGTTGTAGTGGTTGTTCTGCCCCAACACCCATTGCTTTAGATGCGGCCCCCTATTTACAAGGGTGGTGCAAATATGGGAAAGAGCCAAAAATAAGACCACGGAAAACCTGGTCTTAAACGGTAAAACAAGGAGAAATAATTGATTTCTCCTACTTTTACTGTTTCTATGTGTGCTGCATTAGGCATTAGGATGTGTTTTTATTGTATGCATTTATGATTTCCTCACAAAAATCGCATAAAGCTGATTGACTGACTGATTGTTCATGTGCAGGAAGGTCTACCTTCCTGCACACAAACAATCATTTAAAAATGATGAGTTGCAACTTCTATGTGTGCTACACAAGGCAGCACACATAGAAGTTACAAATCGCCATTGTGGATTGTTTATGTACAGGAAGGGACACTTTCCTGCACATTAACAATCATTCCCTGCAAAACAGACACCCTTGCACTTGGTGCAAGGGTGCCTGTGTTGGTGTTAGATTTAGCACCAGCTCTAGGGGAACACACAGGTGAACTGCATTCTTGTAAATATGGCACATCCCTGCATTTTTAGACTGTCGGAGAGCAGCATTAGCAATTTTGGAGCTACACTGCACTCTGTCAGCTTATTGTAAAAATTACCCTAAGAGCCTCATTAACAATGCCATTGCACCGTTGGTGCATCACTTTTTTTGATGCACATGCAGCGTTGTGTGCCTGCCCATATTTAGAAGGCCACGTAAAGTCACCCTGCATGACTATTCATAGCCTTGTAAATATGAACTCCTTTCGCTGATTACTCTGAATGAAAGTGTCAGTCCATTGTTGCTGCTGTGGGTGTTCCCACGCAACATCCAACATCCATGGAGCCTGACACATTCCCAGATTTGCAAGGTTTGGTAAAGCTGGGAATGTGTCAGAATCCTACGCCTCCCCAGGGGGTACATTGGAGTAGAATACTTTTATTTCTCTTATTTCTTTCTCTTTCTATGCATTCTGTAGCATTCAGCATGCACAGAAAGAGGAAAATGCCATCAATGATTGTTTCTTGCAAGAAGGATTCTCTTACTGCATAAAAATAATCATCTTGCAATGCAGGCACCCTTGCAACATGAAGCAAGGGTGCCTGCACTGATGCATAGCAGCCAATTGTGCACCAGTGTAGGGGAAAGCACACATATGCATTTTGGTTTTGTTAATACGACGCATCCCAGTGCTTTTTAAATTATGCCGCTTGTTGCAGAAAATGGCTTTCGGTGCTGCATCATTTTTTGTAAATGAGGCAAAAAGCATACAAAATGTCAGAGGCCTGTGGCAACCAAACAGAATGTAGTGGCCTAAACCATTTCATGATTCCTAACAAGAATTCCAAGATCCATAGAATACCATGCTTCCAGTTTGTCTCACAAACCAATGCTGTTTGACACAAAAATGCCACTGGTTGCATTGTACGCGTATGCATACACCTCATGAAATCCAATGATATGTTAATCAAATGTATATAAATCGGAGCATGGTATCATTTTTTTAATGAAAGTATAGCACTGAAAACATAGTATCCTGCTAGCATGACACAAATACCCAACACTGCATCACATATTGAAAAAACTGGCCAAGATGTTGTACCCAAAGATAATTATTGAAGTTTACCCCCTTCGGTGCATTGGACGGGCTTGGGCCCTCTAACGCACCAGTGCTCAGGTGCATAGGACTGCCCCCAGCCTACTGATCACATGGCACTCAGAATCTCTCTGGTGAGGGCACCAGAGGGATTCCCTTTACACCACAAGAGCCTCAGGAGCTGGGGAAGAGCTTCCCCTTCTTCCGAGGCTGCTCCCCTGGTTTGCCTGAAATGACGATCAGCACGCACATCACGCTGATGTCATTTCAGTCAAACCGATACTGAAATGAGCCAAGAGGCTCATTTCAGTTTCACCTTCCACGTGCTCAGGGGCTATCCCAGCTCCCGGAGCATGTAGAAAGACGGGAGAGGGGAGAATATCCAATTTTCTAGTGGATCCCTGCTTTTTTATTGATGTAGGGGTGCAACAGTCCTTCTGACCCCCAGGGGCAGATGGGGGCAGTAGCCCCTGATCTGCCCCTGCGTCGGGGCAGAAAGCCCACTAGGCTCCAGGGATTTTTTATGTTTTATGATGTAGGGTTGGGGGATGCCCAGAATGGGCATGCCAATGCCCGCACCGCAAAAACAATATCCACAGCAGAAAGCCCACCAAACCTCAGGGTTGTTTTTTTCACATTGAGGGTTGAGGTCAGCCCGGAATGGGCATGCTAATGCCCACACCTCCCCATAAAAATGCCAAAGTATTTCTTCCCCCCCTAGGGGGCTGAAGGGGGCAGTGGCACCTGATCTGCTCCCCCAGAGGGCAGAAAGCTCACTAGACGCCAGCGATTACATTGGCCTTTTTTATGGGTGGGGTGGGTGCTGCCCATAATGGGCATACCAAGGCCCCCACCAGCCCAAAGAATAGCCACAGTCTTACAGGGTGGAAGAAAGCCCACTAGGCACAGACTTGTTTTTAGCGATGTGCCTACCTGTGGAATTTGGGCCCTAGCGCCGCCGGCACATAGGGAAACGGAGCAAACCTGTACATGTTTAAAAACTACACACCAAGAGGAATCCAGGATGGAGTGACTAGTCTGGCTCTCACCTAGTTCTGTTGCCCAGAATCCCTTGCAAACCTCAAACACACACATTTTTCTCACATTTCTGTGATGGAAAGTTCGGGGATCTGTGTGGATCCACAAAATTCCACTGGCCCCGCATTCCCCAAGTCTTCTGAGAAAAATGGTCAAGAATGCAACATGGACACACCACATTTTCACAGTGAAAACTGTCCCTTTTCTTCCAAAGTGCCTAGCTGTAGATTTTGAACCCTAGCTCTCCTGGCACCTAGGGTAACCTAGCAAACCTATACATTTTTTAAAACAAGACACCCAGGGGAATCCAGGATGGGGAGACTTGTCTGGATCTCACTATGTTCGGTTACCCAGAATCCCCTGCAAACCTCAAACTTTAAAAAAACAAAACATTTTTCTCATATTTTTGTTTTGGAAAGTTCTGGAATCTGATTGGATCCACAAAATTCCACCCACCTCACATTACCCAAAGTCTTCTGAGAAAACTAGTACATCACTTGTGTGGGTAGGCCTAGTGCCCATGACAGGAAAGGGGCCAAAACGCTACGAGGAAACACCACATTTTCACAGTGAAAACTGACCCTTCTTTTGTAAAGTGCCTAGCTGCAGATTTTGAACCCTAGCTCTGCCGACACCTAAGGAAACCTACCAAACCTATATATATTTGATGACTAGACACCCAGGTGAATCCAGGATGGGTGACTTGTGTGGTTCTAACCAGGTTCTGTTACCCAGAATCCCTTGTAAACCTCAAACTTTGTAAAAAAAAAACACATTTTCCTCACATTTCTGTGGTGAAAAGTACTGGAATCTGCGTGGATCCACAAATTTCCTACCACACAGCATTTCCGCAGGTATCCCGATAAAAATTGTACCTTACTCCCATGGGTGGGTCAAGTACCCGCGACAGGCAAGGGCCCATAACGTATTGAGGAGACATCAAAATGACCTATCACAAAACAACCTAGTTTTGCAAGGGGGGTCACCTGTGTTTTTGGCCCCGGGCTCGGCGGCCATTTTGGAAAACCTACCAAACCCACACATTTATGAAAACTAAACACCTGAGGAGTCCAGCGGGGAATTGCTTGTGTGGAACCCCCAAGCATTTTCCTACCCAGTATCCCCTGGAAACCTCAAATTTACTCACATGTCCCGCGTGTTGCAAGGGACCAAAATGTGAAAATTAACCCCTTCCCTGCTTGGCTAATTCCCCCACGAGGTGGGGGTCGAGGGGTGAACGTTTCACCGCAGTGCTCGTGACGAGACCAGGCCGTCATGAGTCACGGTGGAGCAGTGCTCATGACGGCCTGGTCTCGTCCCAACCCCGCCCACTCATTAATTCTCCCGCAAATGCGGGGAATTAACCGCACGTGAGTGGAGCGGCGCCGTTATGATGAGACCAGGCCGTCATGACCACAGCTCAACTGTGACTCATGACGTCCTGATCTCATCATGAGCACACAAGGGGTTAAAGAGCAAATGGAAGTGGCAAAAAAACACAGGTCAGCACCTCCGCACTGTCTTGCAGAAAGTAGTATAGATATATGCGTATAGGTGTGCTCAATGCATAACACTGTGCCACCCGTCCAGTGTTAATCTGTTTGGGAAAAGTTTTTTTCCATACAGCTGATAACAAAACATTGAGTAAAGAGCACAACCACTATTTAGTAAATCAACCGACCTTGTTGTCAGCTAGTTTTAATAAACACAGCACCATGCAGTATATATAATAGAGAAATCAACCATCCGAAGCACAAAAATGCACAAAATTGATAATCTTGAAAGTATTGACGCAGAGTGTAAGGCGTAGATTTAGACAGCCGACACGCGTTTCGTCGTGTAGACGACTTCTTCAAGACTTGACAATAAATTGGTAATGATGGTAATTAAACTTCTTTTATCCCTTTGGTTGTTCAGGATAAACTGCAACAAGAGCGATAGTCCAGATTTCTATTTCGTTTCGCAAGTAAAACTCTCACTTCAGAACACCTTCAAAGCGATTAAGGTTACTATGTAGACGGCGCACCTAAAGTAAAGCTAGAGTTCAATATACCCAATTTCCAAGAAAACAAAGGCAAGTAGTCTTTTGAAGAGTAGAAAGTCACAATGCTCAGTTTCTATTTTACTGTGTGGGGAATTGAAAACAGATTTTTTCCGGGGGCGGGCGGGTTTCGATCCCGGTTTTCACGTGACCCAACACTCCCTGGCTGCCATTTTCGCCAAAATTGCGGTCTTAGTGTTATGCTGGGGGAGATAAAAAGTGACGCTGCGTGAGTGCACAGCGGACGTGAGCAGGGTACATGCCGCTTGTTCTCCGAAGGAGTGCCTAAGGCAAGCCCGTCTGTGCCCATCCGTGTCCCAGAGGCGACTGGCGCCAGGAACGCTGCTGGTGTCTCATCAGGTAATACTTGCCTACAAAACCATCAATTAAGTTACAGTAGAGATAGCCTACTGGCGATGGGTAAGAATATGAGTTGCTGCTCCCATTTTACTCTCTCCGTAGACTTAGACCAACTCTATTGCAATGACTGTAACTTGAATACCCAAACCCCTGAATCCGACTTGGGAGGTATGCTACATAGGAGCGACTCTGCTGAGGCCACTGTCGACTCTGAGAATGTGGTGACAGGGGATCACCTGAAGGCAGTCCTTTTGAATACCAGGGGCCTCATTTATGAGGCCTTGCGTCAGTTTTGCGCTTCCGATGCGTCACTTTTTGTGACGCATCGGTGGAATGAAACATGCCTCCTGATGCGCACTATTTACAAAGTGACGCATCTAAGCAGATGCGTCACTTTGTAAACCCCTACGCTACATTATACCTGCGTCAGGTATAATGTATGCAGAGGGGGCGTTCACCCGCAAAAAGCCTCGTAATAGTGACGCAGTGAAATCTATGAGATTTCACTGCGTCACTTTTAGGACGCTGTGTGGAAAATTAGTGCGTTTTGGTGAACATTATCTGCGCCATCTTGCCTCTTCCCCTGATGCCACACTTTTGTCGTGCGCGCCCGCCATTTTAAGATGCCCCGATCAGAACAAACCCTTTTGCATGCCGCTGGCCCCTGACATAGCCCTTTGCCTTCACTAAGCCTGCACGCTGACCACCCCCTGCTTGCACCTGCCTTGAGTCATAAACCCCTCTTCGGCGCTGCTCTGCCCCCGGCCCTCATCCTGTTCCCAGCGCGACACCTCCCTGCTTTCCTTTCATGATCTCCGGCCCTTAGATGCAAACCCCCTTTTTCCCCGTGTGCCCGTTTTGTCCTCCCCGTTCCCAAGCCGACACCCAGCTCTGCCGATACCATCCTTGCCCCTCCCCGTACAATAGAAAGCTTCCCCCATCAAAGAATCCCCGGGTTGATCAAAGCCCCCCCCCACCCCATGAGATCCGATCAGACTCCCCACATTCCGTGAATCGGCGGATTATCCAGCTGCGCGATGCTCATCACCTGTTGTGACTAGGGTGGGGACTTTAACTGTAAATGTGTGTGGGAACGGGCCCAAAGGGGAGTCATAAATGTGGATATAAGAGGCCAGGCCTCAGAAATACAGTTAGAGCACCTCAGAACGATACCTTCTGTCCGTTTCGTTGTGTTCTCCTCCGGAGAGAATAAAAAAACCTTGTTTCCTGCTTTCCAGTCTCCAGCGCCTGCCTCTTCATTGATTTAAATAACTAGAGGGTCACAGAGGCAATACCGCCGGGCAAATATCGATTGTCCCCGACCCGATTGAACTTTTTACAATTGGCGTCCCAAGCGTGGGGCCCATCAGCGACTCGTGGATCCAGTGGGAGAGGTCCCGACGACAGAGTGAACGACTGCAACGATCGGGAGAGCTCTTGCCCAATAGACCCTCGTCTGGCAGCCGATCATCCGAACTTCACTAGTTCCGAACAGACCTCTCTCAAGTGATCTACGGTCCTGACTGGGAACCATCAGGAGTGCCGTGAGAAATACGAGAAAAAGAGGACGATCGGGCGCTGGATTCGGAAGACAAGAAACTGTCCACATGGTCCGGGTAAGGTCGTGTTGCCACGACAAGTTGCGAAAGAATTTGTTTTGATTGCTTGATTGTTCAAAAAATACTAGTATTGCCTTGTTTATTTTTATTTAGAGATTCACTGTCTGCAAACGGAGAAGCAACAGGCTCTCTCTCCCTTTGCAAGCAGTGGAGGATAAGTAGGGTAGCAGCCGTGCTTGTTCTTTTTCTCCCCCACTCAATAATTGCTTGAAACTGAACTGTTGTTCACAAACTATTGTTTCCTGGAGATTCTCTGTCTGCAAGCAGGGAAGAGACCATCCTTTTTGCAGATAGTGAAAAGGGTAGGTAACGCAGATCTTTGCGGTCCTACTCATTCTCCCCATTGTTATTTTGTTGGTCTTTTGGTTTTTTTGGATCCATGAGGTATTCACTACCTGCAAACAACGTAGAATAGAAATATTCTGTCTAGTCTTTGCACCTAGTGATAAGATAGGCAGTGCTGACTTTTTAGTCCCTCGTTACGAGCCGTCATGTCTGTCTTCTCCCCATTGATAAATAGCCTGTTTAGCCCGGACCGGGTGTTAGAGGTGGACCATATGGCTCCACTAGAAGGCACCCCTAATAAGGACATGTTCATAAACTATGGGTTAGTCACCATAGCTTATAATAAATTATGGCACAGGTATACCGAAGATAGCCAAGACAAACAGTGGCCACTGGCAGGATCCTTTGACCTTGATAAAATAGAAACGTTAGAAATAGCCCTTCGAAATAATAAGACGACGCCAATTATGCTCGACAGTCTCGGTATGTGGCGCAGAGAGGCTACGAAACGACAGAGAAAAGACGAGGATAAACCAAGTAGGGAAATATACCGACAGGACAACCCCAGGACACCGCTACCCACAACTTATCCCCCGACACTATACAAAGGACGACCAGACTTAGGGTCAGACCAATGCGCTTTTTGTAGGTATGTCGGACACTGGAAAGCCCAATGCCCGACTCTACTGAGCGTGAGTAAAGGCAAAGGGCCGACAAGAACGACAGACCGACAGTACGAGAAAAGGCGCGAGACAGAGAAGAACCCGACTTACATAGACAGACCAGACAGAACCACCACGTTTGATTATGCCCGATGGCACAGATTTCGCCAGGAAAATCTCAGCGGCATGATCAAGTTCTCCTAGGTCGGGCAATGTCAAGACGGGAACCCAGCCTCGTTTAAAATTCACAGACGGAAAGAGATAATTATGACCAATAACTGTTTTTATATTTGTCTTGGGTCTTTGTATGTCGTACTTGTACTGTCCCCCGTCTGAGTTCGTGTGTATGTAATGTACAAATCTGCGTCATCCCTCTACACGTGTTTCCGTGTTACTCGACCCCTGTTAGCAGAAACTTAGCATAAAAGCAACCTGGAAAGAAAGAAATGATAAAACAAAATCCGTAGACCATTAATAAACTTGAACTTTTAATTTAACACAACAAACAAGGAATAATAACGATAAACTGTAGAAAATGAAAGTCAAACAGAACATTCGCCCCCCCCCCATTCTGGAACCTTCCAAAGTAGGGCAGGGTTACGGCTACGCCCAACCAACGGCAACCCATATAAGGCGAGCCCCGCCGCCAACTCTTGGTCAGGAAATCTTAACGTATGGGGGAGCCGGAGGAGAGACAGGAGCCCGCAGCCTGGGCATTTGCAGGTAGTCCCGCCACATGTCTCCTTGACCGGCCGCAACGGGCCTGGAAAGACTAAGGTAGTCCCGCCACATGTCAAGAGGAGAGCGAGGCACCTCTTCCTTTTCTCTTCCGTCACAGCCGCAGCAGTCCTGGACGGCGGGATGTCCTGCACGTACCTCCACAACAATTTGTCCAAGTTGGGCTGGGAGGGAGAAGCGACGCGGACGAGCCTCTCCCACCTCCACCGGTAGGAGGTTTCCCAGCCCCCAGCCCGGCGCCGAACACCCCCAGTCAGGCGATGGTGCCCATACTTCCACAGCACCGGACACACCATGGTGGCACCCCAGTACTTGCGCAGCACCGAACACACAATGGTGGCACCCCAGTATTTGCGCAGCACCGAACGTACAATGGTGGCACTTGGGGAACACCGGATGTGGAGAGGCCTTCATGCGGGGCGATGAAAAGGAGCGGCATGGAGTGCACCGGGAGAAGGAGACGATGTGAACGAGTCTCCCTCGCCCCCCAGGTGGGGGCATCACAGCTGCACCCCAGCTGAACGTCCCGCTCTCACAAAACAGGGACCTCTTCCTTTCACTCCGAAGGGTCTCTTCCATTCTTGCAAACTCGACGAGAGTGGCCCCTGTAGGGCCTCAAAATGGCGTCTGGATCCGCTGGAAGGCGGGCCCCGGCCACTAGAGTAACTTTGGCCAGCCATACAACTCGAACATTTGTCCCATGGAGCACGAGCCCCCATCTCCGACAGCATCTCCGCAGCCTTGAAGATCATACAAAGGTCCCCGGCGGAGCCTTCGGCCTTTGCAGGTTTCCAGTAAGGGACGGCTGCTTCGATCGCCAACGAAACAAACATGACATTGCCACACCTTCTGTTAGCGTGAATTCTAGAACTGCCGAAAAGGACTCTGGTCCAAACTGCCAGTAATGGAAACATTTCCCCCTGATGCTGCTTCCGGACTGTGCCGGCCCCGCCCAAAATGGCGCTGGTATCAATCGGAACTTACGAACACCTCGTGGTGTTCCTTCGCACTAATATAAACTTGATGTTCTGAGATTTTTGTGATCCTTTGTACACTTGGCTAGAAAAGACAAGGAGAGCTCACTCGACGAACAGTATGAAAAGATCCCCGTTACAAATGTTGATTACGAATATACAATGTATTATATTTTTATAACTGATGTAAACCTCATTTACGATGCATACGTACGGTATGCATATAGGAAATCTGATCACAACTGTTATGATTATGTTTCTAAATTATGAAAATATATGCCCCCGAACCCCCAGCCAATTAATAGACGTTTTAGTCTCTTACAAATGAATGAGTAAAACTTTCCGATGTTTTTACTGTTGCAAACGACACCCCCCCCCACTGCACGCACTTTAGCCATTGCCACGACCGACCAAATACGACCACACCCTCCTAATCCATATGCTGAAATGAATTTGCAAAATAAAGTCTTTGAAACTATGGACGGGTATTGCATGCTTTATTTTAAAACAATATGGGATGGGTAGGAAAGTTCTTTTTCTGTGCACCCTACTCTGCTCTCTCTTTAAGGTTAAAGGAAGATGGTTGCCCAGCCCTGGAGGACGGATCGGATCGACAACACGACACTCCGTCTTAAAAGTACGCGACTGACTCATGAACTCTCGCGTAGAGGAAGACCGTGACTTCCAAGGATGGGTAAAACGAATGGTGTAAATGAGGGAATGTAAAAGGAGGGTGAAATGAAATAATGTAAATATTGTAAAGCACAACGTTCCAAAGTAGCAGGGACCCAAGAACCGAAGAACTTTAGAACGCCACGGCGTTGAAAGAGGTTTAAGGATCCCGATAGTGAGATATATCCTTTGACTAGATACCTCGCACTAGGACCCTCTGGTTTCCTTTTTATGTTTCCCCGCACACGCCCTACATGAACACACTACCCCCCCCCGACTCCGAAAACCATATCCCCGGGGACCCTGCCCCAAGGAGGAAAGACGAGTAAAAGGTAAGTAAAGGACTTATGAATCCATGTATTTGAATGCGCGCGAATGCTGTCTCCCCCACCCCCCCCTTTTTTCCTCCCTCTGCAGGTTACATCAGAGATTACAGCCAAGGTGTGGCGAAGATCTGAGACCTTGCCATGTCTAAATACGCGAAACGGACTAGCGCCGCAGGGTGGTGTCTAAGCACGCCTGCAAACTACTCACGTATCGAACAAACCCGAAAAATTAGCACAACCTGATAAAAAGTGATCACCCTTAAACCAGACCGGACGAATGAACCCACGTTACGTATGATGCGAAACTGTGAGGGAATGTGTGTGTGTGTGACTGAGGCGTTGACCCAACTGGTCAAAGGACCGAGAATGCGAGAAAGTGCGACAAAATGGTACCTCCTTTTTCTTCTTTCCTTTTCTCAAAGCACGTCCCCTCTACCCTGTCTAATGCTCAAACTGCATGATTACAAGATTCTAACGCGGACTCGTGAATACCCTTTACTGTGTAATGCACTAAATAGCCTTTCTTGAATGCACTGCCGCCCTCTCTGTTGCACGTGTACTATTTAGCCTGCCGTTGCACTCTTTCTCTCTCTCTCTCTCTCTCTCTCTCCCTCTCTCTCTCTCTCCCTCTCTCCCTCTCTCTCTCTCTCTCTCTCTCTCTCTCTCTCTCTCTCTCTCTCACTCTCTCTCTCTATTTTTTGCACTACCACTCTTCCGAGTGGTTAGCCCCGAAATTGGCAGATTGCCACCCCTAGCACACCACCTAATTGGCTTCAAATACCGTCAGTATTTGCACAAACATTTGTCTTTAAATACAATCACCCTGAGGCCGCGTCATTACCTCTCCTTTTCCGCTAGAAGTCAATGAACCCAGGTTGGGCCGTAAGGGAAAGGACAGGTAAGACGACAGAGGTTCCCTAATCTGGCCCGAAATAAGGGAACTACATGTCAACGGCTCCTATAGTATAAAACAAGGACCTCAGAATACGCGACCCTCCCCTCCCCGAATCGTCGCAATACCCAAACCAGAAAAACGATCACCCCCGTTACCTCCCCTGTCTATGTCCCTGGTTGTTTCCCATAAAACCCCTGTCCTTCCTAGTTAAGTAACCGGGCTGTAAAAGGTTACGTAGGACCCAGAATGATGTTTTACAAGGTTAACAGACTAGACCAAGGTAAAGAAATCATCAAAATGAACCCCGCAGTAGTTGAAAAACAGGATGCACCGATAGAAAGGAAATGTTTAGCCATGTTCGTCTCTCAGCAAAATACCTGTGTAGTACCATGTTGACGACTCACTGTACCCTTTTGTAAATGTGAAACTCTAGAGAACGGCATATCTTTGCCAGATTTGTCTCCCGAAGGTGGGTTACCATCAGATGAACCGTCATGCCTGTAATAAATGATTATGAAGGAAAGTCATAGTAAATCCAGCAGGTCCGCCACCGGTCATTCATATGCCAGTTGTGAACGTTAAATATAACGGACATTTTCATTCTTTGCCTGGAGCTGGGAGAGAAATAGACTTTTTGATTATCTTCATCCGCAAATTTTCTAAAAGACTGTCTTTTCAAACTTGTTTAAGGGTACTGCCGTTGGAGGAGAGAAGGACCGGATGTGGGAGCACGAGGCCTGACTGCAGACTAAGGGACTCCTGCGACATTAGCCAAGGCGAGACCACGACTGAAAAGAGCTGCAGGACGAGGCACTGTTTTCGACAGCATGAAAAGAAAGGGTCGACCTGATGCCCCTGCTCGACGTCCAGTGCCTGTCGACAAGTCCCCGCTCTCTGAATTCCGTCACACGCCCGCCTATTTGAAGTCTCTCGTTCCCCTAGTTTGTTCCTAATTTGGCCTTGCTCCATCCCCCTTTTTCCTCTGACCTACCCTATTGACTGTTTTGAACGCTCTTCTTCCATCGGAACTTTCTGACAATCACCTCAAAGGACACAGGGCGAAAAGGACCTTTCCGACCAGAAACGCGAGGAAAGGGTCGCGCCCTGCAACGCAGAACTTAGAACAGAGCTGGACTTGTAGCTCCACCGCCGGTGCTCAACAGCGCCAACGAAAGACCACAAAGAACAATGAGAACTCGTAAACTTCGAACATTTGACATCCTCAATCACCGTTTTTTTTGCCTCATTTCTCTCCCAGCCGCCATTGTATTGATCCTGCTCCAAACCGAATCTGAAATATGTATTAACCTGCCAGTTCACGTTATGATATGTACTTGCTGCTCGCCGTTTTTTTGTATTTCATTCCTATGACTTTCCTGCTGAACAAATTTATCAAAGTTTATCAAATAGGTGCACCTCCTAAAAACTAGAAACCTCAAAATGTATTGTTTACAACTCTTTTTCTAGGGTTCCTACCGGTTTCTTTCTCACGCCCACCACAATAGACCCGAGTAGAAAATGAACCAGCAAGATGTCTTGAATATGTTAAAGGGGGGACTGTGGAAAATTAGTGCGTTTTGGTGAACATTATCTGCGCCATCTTGCCTCTTCCCCTGATGCCACACTTTTGTCGTGCGCGCCCGCCATTTTAAGATGCCCCGATCAGAACAAACCCTTTTGCATGCCGCTGGCCCCTGACATAGCCCTTTGCCTTCACTAAGCCTGCACGCTGACCACCCCCTGCTTGCACCTGCCTTGAGTCATAAACCCCTCTTCGGCGCTGCTCTGCCCCCGGCCCTCATCCTGTTCCCAGCGCGACACCTCCCTGCTTTCCTTTCATGATCTCCGGCCCTTAGATGCAAACCCCCTTTTTCCCCGTGTGCCCGTTTTGTCCTCCCCGTTCCCAAGCCGACACCCAGCTCTGCCGATACCATCCTTGCCCCTCCCCGTACAATAGAAAGCTTCCCCCATCAAAGAATCCCCGGGTTGATCAAAGCCCCCCCCACCCCATGAGATCCGATCAGACTCCCCACATTCCGTGAATCGGCGGATTATCCAGCTGCGCGATGCTCATCACCTGTTGTGACTAGGGTGGGGACTTTAACTGTAAATGTGTGTGGGAACGGGCCCAAAGGGGAGTTCCGAGAATGTCTTTTCCGCACATCAAAGCTTTAAACATGTATGTGTAATCTGCAATAAAGTCATAAATGTGGATATAAGAGGCCAGGCCTCAGAAATACAGTTAGAGCACCTCAGAACGATACCTTCTGTCCGTTTCGTTGTGTTCTCCTCCGGAGAGAATAAAAAAACCTTGTTTCCTGCTTTCCAGTCTCCAGCGCCTGCCTCTTCATTGATTTAAATAACTAGAGGGTCACAGAGGCAATACCGCCGGGCAAATATCGATTGTCCCCGACCCGATTGAACTTTTTACAGCTGTTGCGTCAAAAACTTGCACCTGCCTCACAGCAGGCGTAAGACTGACGCAAGCCCTTTCACATGGGGATTTCCCCATGTGAAAGGAAGCATTGCTGGAGTTGCGTCACTTTTGTGACACACTCCAGCAATGCGTCACTTTTGCGCCTACAGATACGTCAGAAATACTGACGTATCTGTAACTCCTTGTGACATGATGCGTCATATTATAAATATGACGCATCAATCATGTCGCAAGAAGGGCGCAGTTAAAAGTGACGTATCGCTGTTTTCAAGCAGCGATGCGTCACTTTTCATAAATGAGGCCCCAGGTCCATAAATAAACATGAGCTACAGCTCTTTGATCTCCTCATTGAGACCAAACCTGATATTATGTTTGTCACTGAGACATGGCTTACCGAGTGATAAAACCCGACCATTGCTACTGCCATCCCCGCGTCATATATCCCCGCTGGGTATATGATAATTAGGGAGGATACACCCAGCGGTAGGGGTGGCGGTGTGGCAATCATTCATAAAAACTACCTCAGTTGCCGGCCATTACCCATTGAAGAGCTTGAGGGGGCCAAGAGCCTTGGCTTCCATTTGACAGTCTCTGCTCACCAGTCGATTGCTGGGGCAGTAATATACCGTCCACCTGGGCCGGCAGGGTGGTTTTTAGAGTCCCTTGGTCATGCCATTTCCCATATAGCGGCCAAATATAGTCAGTGTCTGGTCCTTGGGGATTTTAACATACATATGGATAAATGAGAAGACTATCTTAGCATTTTCAACCTGACTCCTTATGTGTCATCCCCCACCCATGAAAAGGGCCATATCCTGGACCAGATCTTTTCAACAGCCAAGATGAAAACAGTTGTGCCCCTCCCTATTATCTGGTCAGACCATTTTTTCTCACCTTTAAGATAAGCAAGGCACATGGAAGGTCTCAGTCCTATCGCAAACAGCGGGCCAGTAGTTTTCGATCTTTTGAGCAGCTAAAACCGGTGGCTTTAGCTGCTTTACTCAGTCAGCACCCCATTCCCACTAATGGCACCCTAGAGTATGATGTGCTCTCACTGGATGGGTGGCTCCAGAAGTGGACTACGCAACTAGCCCCATACAAAACTCGAGTAGCCAAGCAAGGCAGAGCCTCAGCTTCGTGGTTCACTGAGGCACTTAGAAAAAGAAAAAGCGCATGCTAACGCCTCGAACGAATTTGGAGGAAAAACTATGATCCTCTGAGTATAACCACCTGTAAAGTGGCATTGAAAGCCCACTATTTCAAAGTCAGCGAGGGAAAAAAAGCCTTTCTGGACTGTAAAATTGAGCTAGCCGAGAAGAGTAGTAGGGAACTGTTTAAGATTTTTAAAGACTTTTCTTCCTCAAACGCCATAAAAACCCACCTATGATTGGACGATCATATTGCGCAATATTTTAATAACAAAATAAAAATTATCCAGGATTCGTTTGGTATTTTAGCCCTTGATAGCAAGGACAATTCTGGCCTTCCCTCCCCCACTGGCCCAGCTGTGTATGCAACCCTTTTGAAGTTTCCCCCTGTTCCTATGGCCACCTCACTTAAAATTATGAAGGCATTAAAATCCGGCTCCCCCTCTGACCCTTGTCCTGCCAAAACTCTGAGATCCATCGCTGAGGTATTGAACCCTGCTGTCAACAGAGTCTTAAATTTATCCTTGTCTGAGGGCTCGATGCCAAACAGTTGGATACACAGAATGATCCTTCCGCTCCTGAAGAAACCCTCGATTCAGAAAAGGGGGTGGTGATGGACAGAGCATCCGAAATAAACAGAACACTCATACCCAGTCAAAAGATCATGGCTTGATCCGTTCACCGTTTTTTAGCTCACTGCACCATCCCAGTTCAGAACCTGGCTACATGCAAATTAGTCCGTCCCTAGCCCAGTGCATCATGGGAACAGGGCAGACCAAACTACCAAGCCAATTCTTTACTGGAAAGGAAACAAGCTTCGGGGGACCGGTTTCTGGCATTGCAGCCGTCTTCGGCCCGGCTAGCTTGAATCCTGATGGTGCAGTGAGCAAGGGACTCCTGTCTGAGCATACCCTGCCACTCCTATAGTGGCCAAAACGATTCAGAAAAGGGGGTGGTGAAGGACAGAGCATCTGAATTAAACAGAACACTCATACCCAGTCAAAAGATCAGGGCTTGATCCATCACCGTTTTTTTAGCTCACTGCACCATCCCAGTTCAGAACCTGGCTACATGCAAATTAGACCGTCCCTGGCCCAGTGCATCATGGGAACAGGGCAGACCAAACTACCAAGCCAATTCTTTACTGGAAAGGAAACAAGCTTCCGGGGACCGGTTTCTGGCATTGCAGCCGTCTTCGGCCCGGCTTGCTTGAATCCTGATGGTGCAGTGAGCAAGGGACTCATGTCTGAGCATACCCTGCCACTCCTATAGTGGCCAAAACGATTCAGAAAAGGGGGTGGTGATGGACACAGCAAAACGGTGATGGATCAAGCCCTGATCTTTTGACTGGGTAGGAGTGTTCTGCCTAATTCAGATACTCTGTCCATCACCACCCCCTTTTGAATCGTTTTGGCCACCACAAGTGTGGAAGGGTATGCTCAGATGTGAGTCCCTTGCTCACTGCACCATCAGGATTCAAGCAAGCCGGGCCAAAGACGGCTGTAATGCCAGAAACCGGTCCCCGGAAGCTTGTTTCCTTTCCAGTAAAGAATTGGCTTGGTAGTTTGGTCTGCCCTGTTCCCATGATGCACTGGGCCAGGGTCAGACTAAATTGCATGTAGCCAGGTTCTGAACTGGGATGGTGCAGTGAGCTAAAAAACGGTGATGGATCAAGCCCTGATCTTTTGACTGGGTAGGAGTGTTCTGCTTAATTCAGATACTCTGTCCATCACCACCCCCTTTTGAATCGTTTTGGCCACCACAAGTGTGGAAGGGTATGCTCAGATGTGAGTCCCTTGCTCACTGCACCATCAGGATTCAAGCAAGCCGGGCCGAAGACGGCTGTAATGCCAGAAACCGGTCCCCGGAAGCTTGTTTCCTTTCCAGTAAAGAATTGGCTTGGTAGTTTGGTCTGCCCTGTTCCCATGATGCACTGGGCCAGGGTCAGACTAATTTGCATGTAGCCAGGTTCTGAACTGGGATGGTGCAGTGAGCTAAAAAACGGTGATGGATCAAGCCCTGATCTTTTGACTGGGTAGGAGTGATAGAGATCGCAGGTCACCCGACCAATATTTTCACCACTTAGGTTTTGGGCCCATATACTTCAATTCACCATATACATTGATCAGATGACCTTACAATCTACTACCAATAATCATGAGTCCCTTTCGATTATTTCCAGTGTACCCGACTTACCATCCACTGTTACGGGTACCTATGACCACGATGGGTCAGGGAGCTAGCTGTAAAAGGAAAGGCAGGAGAAATACAAACCCAACATATAAACTTTGATTTCATAAATGACCACGGACAACTGGGAAGTTTTAAGAATTTTATCTAGAATTCGTCTTCTAAAAGCATTAGGCTTACAGTTAAAAGGCAGTCGATAATCAAGATAACAAATATCATATATCCATACAAGAATAAGGTAAGGGCAAACATTTAATTTCTAAGAATAATAGTGAACAGGGAACACACTAAGTAAGGGAAAAAAGAATTTCAAGGAATGGACATCTATAAATGGACAGGATTATGCACGTTTGAAATTACACTATTTGGAAATGCACTTCATGAATAAAATGGAGATTTAAAATGAAGAGTGAAAGTGGAACATGCTATAAATCTAGAGAATTGCTTCAGTCAGTTTTATAAGAGAAAATTATAGACCACATCAGGAAATTGCAAACTGCAATGGAGAAAATGATTTCTAAAAGGTAGGGTAACATAGGAACACGCTATGAAATTAAATGCAAAATGACTTTAGGATATGCGATGGTTGCGGAAAGCATGGAAAATTATCATGTGCAAAGATATGATTTTATTGAAGCAAAGACAGAAAATAGAAAGGTGCAGTATTAGAGTTTCCGGCAAGATATTTACCTAGACTGGTGTGAAAACCAACCCTGGCCACGGGTCAGTTATGGACAGGAAATACCCCCAGGAAGGACAGTCATCAACGGGACAGCAGATGCAGAATGGACACCCCAGGACAGGACAGGAAACCCAGATTAGGACCACCAGGACACGACCAGCACCCGCAGTTCGGAAGCAACGCCTGCGCTCCACCCTCTCTGCAGCTATCAGTCAGAACCCCGATTGGGTTAGCGAACCCCCAGCAAAGTGCTCCGCCAGCACTTAAGGTTTAGTAAAACCTTTGAGTCTATGGTCAAATTCGGACAGAGTGCTCCGCAGCGCTCTGTAAATTCAGTCACCTATTGAGTGCGTTGGGTCAGTGACAGGTCAGCTATTCAGACAAGTCGGACAAATTCCCTAGGTGAACCTAGGCTAGTTATACTGTTTTCGGGTCAGCGTACCACCCCCCAATGTTGCAAAGTGTCAGAATCCCCAATTTCGATTGGTCCTAAGGTAGGATGGGTTAACACACCAATCAGAACAGACTTCTCTAAGGCCTAATTTACATTTTTGGGTACCGCCTAGCAAGATTGGGGTTCCCATGAGAGAATACACAGAATACAATAGAAAAATATCATTGTAACAGTTTCAGAACAGTTAACTCCATCTTGCTGGGTCAGAGGTGGCTTTCACATGAGCATCTTGACTGTGGCTGCCAGCTGGCTGAGTTCCACTGTCCAAGGTTATTTCTTCCTTGGCGGCGCGCGCATGCGCGGAAGGGACCTTCAAGATGGCTCTCAGTACATTCAGACCCCCATTTCCCGCGATACATGAAAAGTAAGCGAAAACAAATTAAAACATAGAAATAAATGAATGTATTACATATCATGATTTCGTACTTCAGGTTTATCATTATAAAAATATGCTATGCAGTTATAGATTAGAGCAACACACAATAACACGAGAGCAACTGCACGAGCTTCACCACGTTATCACATTAAGTGGCCATGTTATGGCTATTACGCATGCGCAGCCTTTCCCTCCAACTGCAACTACGTCACATCACGTGAGTGTGTCTAACGCATGCGCAGAAGCAGATTCTAAACAGCGGCCATTTTTAGAAACGAGGGTTAATCGTATTAATAAACACATAGGCAAGCATTACTAAGATACACATGCACATTCAAAATACATAAAATTAGTAAAACGAACAATTGGGATTACAGAATTATAACAGATTTCGAGGTTCTTGACTCGAGCAAGTCGCGATGCGAAATCTTGCTCTATCAATCCCCTCTTTGATGATATTTACTATCATCACAAAATAACGGAACCAGATGCCAATTTTCTTTCACACTTTGTACAACTCTATCTCCTCCAACAGGCGATTCAGTTTCTCTTTCTCATTTTTGGTAGGGTGAGAATTTTTCACCCTTTTGTAAATCTGATTATTCATTTCTTCTAATTCGAGTTCATCCACACTTCTTTTCACACCTCTCGCATTCACTGGGTACTTCTTTGTGTGTTTGCGACATTTGCAACAGACGAATATGAGAAATAGGATAAAACCTATCACTCCAATTGGCATCAGTACCTTAAACAATAAGCTTTTACCTAAGCTAGCAAACCAATGACCTACATTGGAGAGACCATCAACCAGTCTCTTCCCGGCACTGTCAACCTCGAGTGATTTGAGTTCCTTTTCCAAATTAGTAATGTTTTTCACATATCTTTTGAGCTGCACACTTTTGTCCGGAATGTAAGTGCAACAATGTTGCGCCTTCAACATCCGGCAGACTCCGCCCTCTTTTGCTAATAATGTATCAAGCGCAAGTCTGTTCTGCAAAACCATTGATCTGATCGCAACCATTTCGGTATTGACCAGCAGAAATCCATGAGCCGTGTCAGTAGACAACACATCCTCTATTGTGGATAATTTGCAAATTCTGTGAGTGTTCAGAACCACTCCCACTCCAGGTATCAGTGCACTAAAAATACTACCCATTATTTCACCTACGCTTTCTCTTTTGCTACGCACTAAGCCATTAGTATTTTCATTGCTTCCAGCAATTTCGTTCACATGGTATATTTTCGGGAAGACAATGCCAAAGTAGCAGCTTCCATACCAGTGATCCGGCAATTTGAAATAAGCCTTGTTTCCACATATATAATAAATTCCAGGAAACACAGGTTCTGACCCATTTTTGAAACCCTAACCTCCAATTACCTTGTAATTGTGTTCACATTGACTGGAACCAATGAAAATGTTATTATAATAACTAGTCTTCTCGCGATGAAGACAGAGTTTCCCTTTTCTTTCGAAATCCAGCAACAAAGCAGGCCCTGCCCCGCCATTTGAGGTGCTTTCCATGTCCTCAGCCCATTTTGGGGTTTTCTGTCTTTTGTCATTTGCCTTTCTTTGGAAACTCTCCCTTCTTTTCTCTGCCATGTTCAAAAATATTTTCTCTTGTTCATGTAATGAACAGGTCAAGTTGTCCCTGTGTGCGTCATTTAGGTCTATGGTACCTATAGTCAGAAAGTATTCTCCCATATAACGTGTAACGTCACTTTTAGTATGTACAGGATTCAGATTTCCACGTATAGGAAGTTCAGAAAATATCACGTCTGAGTTAGAGTAATAGTACTGTAATGGTCCTCTTTTGTAAAATAAGCTTGCTAAAATACTACAGGAAATTCCATAAGTCAAAGGTAGGTGGTGATAGGTCATGCCTTCAGCTACAGAAGTAGGTAGCTTCATGCAGACATAGCAATCTTCTATCTCCATAGTTTCTACATAATGTACTAACAGGTTTGCGAAAACATTTAAGTGAGTCTGGTTCTTAACTCCATGATAATGTAGTCCTTCCTCATCTGATGCTTCTAAGTCTTGTTTTGTTTGTCTGAGTGCTTTTTCACGTCTTTCTACACTTCGTGTTGTCAGTTCTTCAGTGTCGGTAGTCTGAGTAGGGTCAATATTAGTACTTTTGCTTACCATAAAAGGAATGAAAACTGTTAGTCCTATCCATATTACTATTACTATAGCTATACTACATATACATACTTTGCAGCATGTTTTGCAACAACTGCGACTAGGCCTTCCATTCACTCTTGAATCAGACATTTTGCTCAGAAGAAGTTTACACCCCTCTCTGTAACTTTACACAGGTAGCTTACTCTGTGCAATTTCAGGTGAGCTCGTCTTCTTCGGCAGACAAATCAGCAACCTGTTCTCCGTCACTCTCGTCAGAAATATCAAGTTCCTCAAAATTTTCCAAAATCAGGTATGTCCATTCAGGATCCTGGTATTTTTCATTCAGTCTTTTTATTCGATCACTCCTTCTTTTGGAACTTTCTCCAGCTTGCTCTGCTATTCGTATACTTTTTCTTCTGTCAGCAAGTTTCTCTTCTACTGTTTTTATTCTCAGTCTTAGTCTCTTAATGTATCTTGGTTTGATATTTTTCTTTTTCTTGAGTCTTTTAGCTGGCACTGTGAGCTGGCTTTCTTCTAATGCTCTTTTATTTTCATTGGCTTGTGACACTTCTGTTTCTGCCTCTTCCCTTCCTGTCTGACTAGTCCCAGGTCTTGTATCTATTTCTTCTGCCTGGTTACTAAGCTGGCCTGATTCAGGTGAATTTTGGTTTTGGCTTTCGAATGTCTCTGTTTCTGTGTCCTGAACACGTTCTTCTAGTCCTATCTGATCCTGTTCAAGCACTTCGATCCCTTGATTTTCTTCTGCTCGAACTTTTACACTAGTTCTAATCTGTCCCTTTTCGATTTCAGGTGTTAGTGGAGGCGTGTCAATCACCTGTTCTGTCCCTGTCTGACCTTCCTCTTCGTCCTCAGATTTGACGTGAATCTCAATGATCTGAGGGTCTTCGCCTGTGCCTGTCTCGACCTCTCTATTCCACTCTCTATCTTCGTAGATTCGCTCTCTTGTTCTGATTGGGTCTTGGGTTAGATGGATTATGGGTATCCAATCATCTTGGCTGGTGCTCGGTTGCTCGTCATCAGCTACTTCCGGACCAACGTCTGCGGGACCCTCAGCTGGACTGGTGCTTGGCTGTTCATCATCAGCTACTTCAGGACCAACATCTGCAGACCCCTCAGCTGGACAACCTTCTGCTCCAGGCTCCTCGTCTGGTATCACCCTCTGGGTATGGCTGGCATGGATCCACTTGGGAACGCCTGCACACTTCCCCGCTGTTGTGGTCACCAGTATTATCTGGCGCCTTTTCCCCCACCTCAGTGCAAGGCAACTCGAACGAGTATGCTTCTTGATTCTAACCCAGTCACCAGGAACCAATTTGTGAACTGGAGTTGTCGGGTTGGCGATGGCGTCTTCCCCAATCTGGCGAGAGATAGAACGCACTTGGTCACCCAGTTGCTTGCAGTACTCAAGTACCAAATCATCAGTAATGCTTAACAGTTTGTATCCTGGCACCCATGCTTGTCTCATCACTCTTCCCATTAGGATTTCATGGGGGCTCAGGCCTGTTTTCCGGTCTGGAATACTTCTAAGTCCCATCAGAACAAGAGGTAAGGCAGTAATCCAATTCATGCCAGTAGAGTCACACATTTTTGCCAACCTCGATTTTATAGTGCCATTTATTTGCTCTACTACTCCAGAAGCCTCTGGACGATGTGCACAGTGCAGCTTTTGTGTGATTGCAAATGCTTTACAGAGTTGAGCCATCACATCATTCTGAAAATGTCCGCCTCTATCTGATTCAATAATGACTGGAACCCCGAACCTAGGTATCAATTCTTTCAGTAACAATTTGGCTACAGTTATGGCGTCACTCTGTGTGGCAGGGTAAGCTTCCACCCATTTTGAAAATAGGCAGACAATGACAAGGACATATCTTTTTCCCTCGCAACGAGGCATGGTGATAAAGTCAATCTGTATTCTAACAAAAGGACCTCCTGACTTTCCAATTTTCCCCAGTTCAACTACTGTACTTTTGCCAGCGTTGAACTGTTGACACGTCAAGCACCTCTGGCAAAGGGATTCTGCTACCGTCCTGAACTTCGGGTTATACCAGGTCTGTTGAAATACCAGAACCAAGGCATCCCTACCAGTGTGTGAATTCCCATGTATTAGCCTTGCCATAGTGGCGAGCAAGTGCCTAGGTAACACAGGCATACCATTTGGGCCCACAATGACACCATCCTCACGTCGTGGTCGACAACCAAGTTTCCTCCATTTCTCTTGCTCTTTCGCTGGCACAGCATACTGCCAATCTCTCACTTCATCCCAGGTAGGCACTTCTTCAAACACCATAAGTTGGCAGCTGTTTCCAGTCCCTCCCAGTCTGATATTTATTGACATGCGATCCATAGCACATTGTTTTGCCACTCGATCAGCAAAATCATTTCCCAAAGATACAGGGTCAAGGCCCTTTTTATGAGCCACACATTTGACCACTGCCAATTCTTTTGGTAACTGGATTGCCTCTAGAAGGTCTTGTACAATCTTTCCATTTCGAATGGGGGTACCTGATGAAGTCAGGAATTCTCTTTGTAGCCACAATTGGCCAAAGTCATGCACAACCCCATAACAGTACTGACTGTCAGTATACACTGTTATTCTTTTGTCTTATCAGGGCAATCAGTTCGGCTACTTGTGCAGACTTTATCCCAAATAAACAGGATGCTTCTTCAATTTTGCCTAAATTGACCACAGCGTATGCAGCACTTAGGCCTACAAGTTCGTGTCTCATACATGATCCATCCACAAACCATTCTTTATCATGTTTGGGCAAAGGTGTTTCTTTAATGTCTGGATGGGGTTTAGTACTGAACTCTGTCAGGTTAATGCAGTCATGCTCGTTTTCTCCCCCATCTTCCATAATCATTGAGTCAGGGAGTAGGGTGGCTGGGTTCAAAATATTACACCGAGTGATGACTACATTTGCAGCACCCACGAGAATCCTCTCGTATTTAGTCAGCCGACTAGGGGTGAGATACTGAGTCTTGGTTCGGGTCAGCAAAATTACAACTGCATGGGGAACATACACAGTGACAGGATGTCCCATGACAATGGATTCACTCTGCTCTAAGCTTGTGCAAGTGGCAGCTACCGCTTTCAGACACCCAGGTAATCCAGCAGCCACTGCATCCAAAGTGGCAGAAAAATATGCCACGGGTCGTCTGGTCAAGCCATGCTCCTGGGTTAAGACTGACAATGCACAATTATCACGAGTGTCACAGAATAGGGCAAACTCCTTGGAATAGTCAGGCATCCCTAGAGCAGGGGCTGTACACAGACAATCTCGCAACTGAGTGAAGGCTGTTAAGCTCTCATCATCCCATTCCACAGGGTCCTGTGCTCCTTTCTTTGTCATTTTTATCAGAGGCTTTGCATGGACTGCGAATCCCACAATCCATCGCATGCAGTGACCTACGACTCCAAGGACCATTCTGACTTCTTTCTGAGTACCAGCTAACTGCATTTTTTGAATTATTCTGACTCTCTCTGAGGTGACTTTTCTGACGCCTTTCTCTATCTGGTGCCCCAGATATTTTACTGATTTTGAACAGAACTGCAATTTTTCAGGGGCCACTTTATGTCCCTTTTCACCTAGGTGATTCAGTAGGGCAATGGTGTCAATCACGCAACCCCTATGACTTTTGGAACCTACCAAAAGGTCGTCAATGTATTGCACCAAAACAGACTTTCCAGGTAAGACTAAAGATTCAAGGCATTTTTTCAAGATCTGATTAAAGATAGAGGGGCTTTCTGTGTACCCCTGGGGGACACGATTCCAAACATACACGTGACTGTTGAAAGCAAATGAGAAAAGAAATTTGCTGTCTGGATGCAATGGGATCGAAAAGAATGCGTGACATAGGTCTATCACAGTGAACCACTCAGCATCCCAGGGAATCTGATACAGGATCACTGCGGGGTTCGGGACAATAGGACAGCAAGGAACCACAATCTTGTTTACCTTTCTCAGGTCCTGCACTACTCTGTACTTGCCACTAGGTTTCTTGATTCCAATTATTGGGGAATTACACGGACCACTCATCACTTCTTGTATGATGTTTGCTTCTAGCAATTTCTGTATTTCAATGGCAACTCCTGCTCTTACTTCGGCACTCATTCTGTAAGGCTTAGTATTTGGGTAAACTGCATTTTCTTTCATGGGTATTTGTATTGGGTCTACATTGGCCATTAATCCTACATCCTTTCCTGTAAAGTCCCATACTTCTGGTTTCACTGTCTGTTGAAGTTCTTCAGGTAAGTCCTGTATAGTCATTCGTTTAATTTCTGAGTCAGGTCTGACTAACATTAATTTGTAGATGCCATCTTCATCTGGTGTCTGAATTTCTACGCCTTTTGGTGTGCAAAAGATGGTACAGTTCATTTTGCACAGCAAATCACGTCCCAGTAAGTTCACTGGACTGGTATCACAGACGACAAATCTGTGCATTTCTTTGAAGTTCCCTATTGAGATCTCCATGGGCTCAGTAACTGGGGTACTAATCAATTGATTAGATACACCTACTACCTGGATTGCTTCTCCCGAGAGGGGTAGGTTTGGAACGTCTGCTGTTCTCACAGTAGAACGGGTAGCACCAGTGTCCAACAGAAAGGTGACATCATTTCCATCAACCTTTCCTTCAATGTATGGCCCTGACTGGTCTACCGGCAAGGAGGCGCCAAGTACACACTCCTTGTCCTCCCCTCTCAGGCCCCGTCAGTACTGGTCGTCACAGAAGAAAGTGTCATTTAACAAATACTGCGAAGTTGCTGCATTTCTGTTCTCATTGCCTCCCCAGATTTCTACGTCGTCACCCTGCGGTGATTTCCCCTTGAAACTAGGTTTTGGTGCTCGGGGCACTTGAAT
The DNA here is from genome assembly GCF_964261635.1 of Lissotriton helveticus. Classification (NCBI taxonomy): domain Eukaryota; kingdom Metazoa; phylum Chordata; class Amphibia; order Caudata; family Salamandridae; genus Lissotriton; species Lissotriton helveticus. Next base: position 2,084,330,750 of record NC_136061.1, read on the forward strand.
CGTTTTTACCTGCTGCTGGGTCTTTCTTGGTTTTTCATTCTGCGTCTGTGGAATTAAATCAGGGGTTTGGGTATTATCATGCTGTAAATACGGACACTCGTCTCTCCAATGTCCAATTTCCCCGCACTGATGGCAGGGAAATTTCTTTTTGGCTTCCTCTCTACTCATTTTCGCTCGGGGCTTTCCTCCACCCCCACCCCCAGGGCCTTGCTTCTGAGTAGTTTTATTTAACTTATTCAATTGCTTTTCCTGCTGTTCTGCGAGCTTTACTTGTGCCCACATCACTTTCTCCTTCAAAGCCTTTTTCTTTTCTGCCATCTCGTCCTCACAGTACTTTGCGTACCGTAGGACCTCGTCCATTTTCTTGGACTGCCAACAGATTTTGTTATCTTTTATCCACTGACAAATTTCGGGTCTTAAACCGTTTACAAACCTGTAAATAAAATGCGTCATGTCCTTCATTTCGATGTTATCTATACCACTGTATGTTTTGAACACCTGCAACAGCCTTTCATAAAAGGAATGCACAGTTTCGTCCCTTTCCTGCGTGGTTCTATCTATCTTGGTCCAATCAGTTTCCTTTGCGGGCACCTTTCCCTTCAAGTGTTGAATTACTTGTTCATATTTTTTCATCACTTCCTTAGAGGGTTCTCCTGTTCTAGAGTCCCTCGGGTATTCCTCACTAGGCCAAGCTATGGCTATTTTACACTCGGTCCACAAATCTACCGGGACCACAATATCGAAGAACCCGTCCAAATCTTTCCATAAGCATTTTTGCACCTTTACAAACCTTTCCACCTGCCTGTACCAATCCACAGGCTTTTCTCGTAATTTCGGGAAATCATTTGTAAAGGACACAATATCCTGTCTGGACCACGGAACGTGCACATATTTTCCACCTGGCACTTCGCGCATAGGGTATAACTATTCTGGGTTGTCAGCCTCTTTTAGAACGAATTCTGGGGTCGCCTGTTTGGATCTAGCCTCTTCTTTCTTTTTGGCCCACCTGGCTTTCCATCTTTCTACATCTCCCCATTTCTGCAACACTGTCAATAGTTCCTTGACCTGTGCCTTTTTTCCTGACACATTCAGGCTTTCCAAATCTTTGTCTGAAAAATCTGCTCTGTACGGTTTCTGCAAAGGTTTCGATTTTGAAATATCTATTCCCATGCTAGCAGCAGTGTCTGTTAATTTTTCATGAAGCACTCGGGCATTTCGGGTAAGACTTTTGCAAATGAACAACAGTTCTTCCTCAGAGTAGGTATTTAATCTGTCTAATCCTACATTTCCTGCCATTAGCTCTTCTATTTCTACTCTCAATTTGTAGAGATCTAAGGGTTTGGTCTGCGGAGTTCGTTTTTCTAATTCTTGACTCCATCTTTCAATTTCTTCAGGAGTCACCGGCGTGACACTCTTAGTACCCGAAGTCGTTTCCATTTGAATTTCCCTTGTGTTGAAAGGATTATGTCTTTTCTGCATCCTTTTCCCTGTATTTCTAATGGGCAGGTCCAATAGTGAGACTTCAGACTCGCACTCACTCGTCTGTTCATCTATGATTAAGGGTTCTGGTCTAGGTTGTGCTATGACTGGGGTAATGACTGGAGGTTTTGGACTCTCTTGCCGGTCCCCATACAACGGAACCACCGGTCCGATAGTTACTGGGATTGTCAAGGCTTCAGGGCTTGTATTCAACTGGGAGATTCTCTGAACTATCTCTGCTCTCTGTTTTGCTAGAACCTCCCGCTCCTTTTCTTCCAATAATCTCTCTAAGGATTTGTCATGTAACACCTGCGGGGTCAGAGTGGGAGCATAACTCGGGGCAGTGGGATGTGTCTCACTTGGTCCTTCACCATAATTAGGTCTTGGGAACAAACTTCCTGTACCTAGGGATCTTGGTTCCTCCTCATATAAAGGTTGTAAGAACGGCATTCCTGAACCTGAGGGTCTTGCCTCGCCTTCGTAGGGAGGTCTAGAGAAAAAGTCTCTTTCACGGGAGTATCTCGCATCCCCACTAGCTGGTATTCTTGGATAAATATCTCTTGTTTCTACGGGACTTAAACTCTTGGTATAGGGAGGTATATGGCAACCCCCTCCTACACTTGCAGATCTGGCCTCATCCTGGAGAGGAGGTCTTCGAGAATTATCCCCTTCACTGGAAGGTCTATTTCTTTCATTGTAAGGAGGCGGACTTCTCATAAACAAGTCATCTAATAATTCATCATCCGACTCTCCAATGGGCACCCAATGTTTACACTTTTCTGCTTTCTTTTCCCCCCCAGGAGGACCACCCACTGGCATCATTGGAAACAGTCCTTCTACAATCATATTCTGTCTCCACTGTTTCATCTTTTTGGCTCGGGCTTCCTGCTTCAACTTTGGATAAAATTTAGTTAACCCTTTATCCATTCGGGGCTTATCCCTTTCAAAAGCCTCGATTTCCCATTCCTCTAGTGCTTCGTACTGCGTTAATCTAGGTCTGGGATGTAAATCATTCATTCGGGTTCTCAGATTGAATAGAATCCTGCTGTTAAAGGTACCCTCTAACGGAAAAGCCAATACTCCGTCATCTTTCGTGTATTCTGCCCAGTTTTCCAACCATACACATGTGTTGTACCCTTTATCGAACATCATGAAAGATGCGGGAGTGTTGGGTGGTGGTATGACAACACCTTCTCTAGTTTTAATCGGCTTGTCCTTTTTGAAGTAATTCTTTACCTTATTTACAAGAGACAATATTCTCTTTTTCCGTACATAATGTCGTTTTTAACTCCTTTCCACTGATCGTTCTCAAATCCCATATGCCGTGGATCGGGTCGAGTATGCGGTCTATACGAATGCCACATACGATTCCTACGAGTGACTTTGTTTACAAAATCACTTCCAATCCAAGTGCGTCTTTTATTTTCGTGCGACCAATGAAATGCACGAATTCAAATAATCTCGACCAATGGGTGCGCGGCCTTTTCGCGTGACAGTTCTCACGCTTCGGCATTCACCCCTCCTTTACAATTCCAGCTCCGCTACTCACCCGCTGTGTCTACCAATCCCAGCGCGGCACAGAGTGACGTCAGAGCAGCTTCGCGCCTGACTCCCTCCTTCACAAGGTAACGGAAACTTTCTTACTTTCTAAAGTGCTAGTGCTTGGTTATTTCACAACGAATACATATTTGCAACTGTGCTCAAGTGTCTAGACAGGAAAGATTTGTTTCACTGCAAGTAAACTACTTCCATTTACTTTTCACTCACCACGGATAGATCTCTTCTGCCTATCCTTCACACTAGCATTGGAGAACCTGCTACTTCCCTAGACTCATCCACTTTTCCGGGATATATCCAAGTCTAAAGTTTCACCAGCGAGCCCCTTTGCTTTCACCCAAGCTCCGATGAACCTGCTACTCTTCCGGTGTGACCCTCACTAGGTTATGCCACAATAGGAATTTTGCCAATGAACCTCGTTGCTAACATTTATTCAATCATAGATTCAGACACCCTAGTTAGTGCTTCCAGTTCTGCCTAACCTGCACCAACTTTCCTTGAAAACCAGTGACCTCAAAACAAATGGATTCTATTCACCATTCGCTATTCAATTCCCCGGGGATTCCGACAACACATAAAACGTTTTACAAACGAATGGATTAATACATATAACAGTATAATAACAAGAATAACGATTTTAAAACATTTCATAATTTTTCAAAGCAAACATTTCAAGTGAGTGATCAGATCACCCGAATTGCCTACTCTCGTTAGCAGCATCCAACTTAACGAGTCTAACTAGTCCTACCTATCCTTTAACTATTCCCTAACCATCCTCTGTGCTACCAGAAAATTACTGATAGAGATCGCAGGTCACCCGACCAATATTTTCACCACTTAGGTTTCGGGCCCATATACTTCAATTCACCATATACATTGATCAGATGACCTTACAATCTACTACCAATAATCATGAGTCCCTTTCGATTATTTCCAGTGTACCAGACTTACCATCCACTGTTACGGGTACCTATGACCACGATGGGTCAGGGAGGTAGCTGTAAAAGGAAAGGCAGGAGAAATACAAACCCAACATATAAACTTTGATTTCATAAATGACCACTGACAACTGGGAAGTTTTAAGAATTTTATCTAGAATTCGTCTTCTAAAAGCATTAGGCTTACAGTTAAAAGGCAGTCGATAATCAAGATAACAAATATCATATAACCATACAAGAATAAGGTAAGGGCAAACATTTAATTTCTAAGAATAATAGTGAACAGGGAACACACTAAGTAAGGGAAAAAAGAATTTCAAGGAATGGACATCTATAAATGGACAGGATTATGCACGTTTGAAATTACACTATTTGGAAATGCACTTCATGAATAAAATGGAGATTTAAAATGAAGAGTGAAAGTGGAACATGCTATAAATCTAGAGAATTGCTTCAGTCAGTTTTATAAGAGAAAATTATAGACCACATCAGGAAATTGCAAACTGCAATGGAGAAAATGATTTCTAAAAGGTAGGGTAACATAGGAACACGCTATGAAATTAAATGCAAAATGACTTTAGGATATGCAATGGTTGAGGAAAGCATGGAAAATTATCATGTGCAAAGATATGATTTTATTGAAGCAAAGACAGAAAATAGAAAGGTGCGGTATTAGAGATTCCGGCAGGATATTTACCTAGACTGGTGTGAAAACCAACCCTGGCCACGGGTCAGTTATGGACAGGAAATACCCCCAGGAAGGACAGTCATCAACGGGACAGCAGATGCAGAATGGACACCCCAGGACAGGACAGGAAACCCAGATTAGGATCAGGACAGGACCACCAGGACACGACCAGCACCCGCAGTTCGGAAGCAACGCCTGCGCTCCACCCTCTCTGCAGCTATCAGTCAGAACCCCGATTGGGTTAGCGAACTCCCCAGCAAAGTGCTCCGCCAGCACTTAAGGTTTAGTAAAACCTTTGAGTCTATGGTCAAATTCGTACAGAGTGCTCCGCAGCGCTCTGTAAATTCAGTCACCTATTGAGTGCGTTGGGTCAGTGACAGGTCAGCTATTCAGACAAGTCGGACAAATTCCCTAGGTGAACCTAGGCTAGTTATACTGTTTTCGGGTCAGCGTACCACCCCCCAATGTTGCAAAGTGTCAGAATCCCCAATTTCGATTGGTCCTAAGGTAGGATGGGTTAACACACCAATCAGAACAGACTTCTCTAAGGCCTAATTTACATTTTTGGGTACCGCCTAGCAAGATTGGGGTTCCCATGAGAGAATACACAGAATACAATAGAAAAATATCATTGTAACAGTTTCAGAACAGTTAACTCCATCTTGCTGGGTCAGAGGTGGCTTTCACATGAGCATCTTGACTGTGGGTGCCAGCTGGCTGAGTTCCACTGTCCAAGGTTATTTCTTCCTTGGCGGCGCGCGCATGCGCGGAAGGGACCTTCAAGATGGCTCTCAGTACATTCAGACCCCCATTTCCCGCGATACATGAAAAGTAAGCGAAAACAAATTAAAACATAGAAATAAATGAATGTATTACATATCATGATTTCGTACTTCAGGTTTATCATTATAAAAATATGCTATGCAGTTATAGATTAGAGCAACACACAATAACACGAGAGCAACTGCACGAGCTTCACCACGTTATCACATTAAGCGGCCATCTTATGGTTATTACGCATGCGCACCCTTTCCCTCCAACTGCAACTACATCACATCACGTGAGTGTGTCTAACGCATGCGCAGAAGCAGATTCTAAACAGCGGCCATTTTTAGAAACGAGGGTTAATCGTATTAATAAACACATAGGCAAGCATTACTAAGATACACACGCACATTCAAAATACATAAAATTTGTAAAACGAACAATTGGGATTACAGAATTATAACAGATTTCGAGGTTCTTGACTCGAGCAAGTCGCGATGCGAAATCTTGCTCTATCAGGAGTGTTCTGCTTAATTCAGATACTCTGTCCATCACCACCCCCTTTTGAATTGTTTTGGCCACCACAAGTGTGTAAGGGTATGCTCAGATGTGAGTCCCTTGCTCACTGCACCATCAGGATTCAAGCAAGCCGGGCCGAAGACGGCTGTAATGCCTGAAACCGGTCCCCTGAAGCTTGTTTCCTTTCCAGTAAAGAATTGGCTTGGTAGTTTGGTCTGCCCTGTTCCCATGATGCCCTGGGCCAGGGTCAGACTAATTTGCATGTAGCCAGGTTCTGAACTGGGATGGTGCAGTGAGCTAAAAAACGGTGATGGATCAAGCCCTGATCTTTTGACTGGGTAGGAGTGTTCTGCTTAATTCAGATACTCTGTCCATCACCACCCCCTTTTGAATCGTTTTGGCCACCACAAGTGTGGAAGGGTATGCTCAGATGTGAGTCCCTTGCTCACTGCACCATCAGGATTCAAGCAAGCCGGGCCGAAGACGGCTGTAATGCCAGAAACCGGTTCCCGGAAGCTTGTTTCTTTTCCAGTAAAGAATTGGCTTGGTAGTTTGGTCTGCCCTGTTCCCATGATGCACTGGGCCAGGGTCAGACTAATTTGCATGTAGCCAGGTTCTGAACTGGGATGGTGCAGTGAGCTAAAAAACGGTGATGGATCAAGCCCTGATCTTTTGACTGGGTAGGAGTGTTCTGCTTAATTCAGATACTCTGTCCATCACCACCCCCTTTTGAATCGTTTTGGCCACCACAAGTGTGGAAGGGTATGCTCAGATGTGAGTCCCTTGCTCACTGCACCATCAGGATTCAAGCAAGCCGGGCCGAAGACGGCTGTAATGCCAGAAACCGGTCCCCGGAAGCTTGTTTCCTTTCCAGTAAAGAATTGGCTTGGTAGTTTGGTCTGCCCTGTTCCCATGATGCACTGGGCCAGGGTCAGACTAATTTGCATGTAGCCAGGTTCTGAACTGGGATGGTGCAGTGAGCTAAAAAATGGTGATGGATCAAGCCCTGATCTTTTGACTGGGTAGGAGTGTTCTGCTTAATTCAGATACTCTGTCCATCACCACCCCCTTTTGAATCGTTTTGGCCACCACAAGTGTGGAAGGGTATGCTCAGATGTGAGTCCCTTGCTCACTGCACCATCAGGATTCAAGCAAGCCGGGCCGAAGACGGCTGTAATGCCAGAAACCGGTCCCCGGAAGCTTGTTTCCTTTCCAGTAAAGAATTGGCTTGGTAGTTTGGTCTGCCCTGTTCCCATGATGCACTGGGCCAGGGTCAGACTAATTTGCATGTAGGCAGGTTCTGAACTGGGATGGTGCAGTGAGCTAAAAAACGGTGATGGATCAAGCCCTGATCTTTTGACTGGGTAGGAGTGTTCTGCTTAATTCAGATACTCTGTCCATCACCACCCCCTTTTGAATCGTTTTGGCCACCACAAGTGTGGAAGGGTGTGCTCAGATGTGAGTCCCTTGCTCACTACACCATCAGGATTCAAGCAAGCCGGGCCGAAGACGGCTGTAATGCCAGAAACCGGTCCCCGGAAGCTTGTTTCCTTTCCAGTAAAGAATTGGCTTGGTAGTTTGGTCTGCCCTGTTCCCATGATGCACTGGGCCAGGGTCAGACTAATTTGCATGTAGCCAGGTTCTGAACTGGGATGGTGCAGTGAGCTAAAAAACGGTGATGGATCAAGCCCTGATCTTTTGACTGGGTAGGAGTGTTCTGCTTAATTCAGATACTCTGTCCATCACCACCCCCTTTTGAATCGTTCTGCCCACCACAAGTGTGGAAGGGTGTGCTCAGATGTGAGTCCCTTGCTCACTGCACCATCAGGATTCAAGCAAGCCGGGCCGAAGACGGCTGTAATGCCAGAAACAGGTCCCCGCCCGGAAGCTTGTTTCCTTTCCAGTAAAGAATTGGCTTGGTAGTTTGGTCTGCCCTGTTCCCATGATGCACTGGGCCAGGGTCAGACTAATTTGCATGTAGCCAGGTTCTGAACTGGGATGGTGCAGTGAGCTAAAAAACGGTGATGGATCTAGCCCGGATCTTTTGACTGGGTAGGAGTGTTCTGCTTAATTCAGATACTCTGTCCATCACCACCCCCTTTTGAATCGTTCTGCCCACCACAAGTGTGGAAGGGTATGCTCAGATGTGAGTCCCTTGCTCACTGCACCATCAGGATTCAAGCAAGCCGGGCCGAAGACGGCTGTAATGCCAGAAACCGGTCCCCGGAAGCTTGTTTCCTTTCCAGTAAAGAATTGGCTTGGTAGTTTGGTCCGCCCTGTTCCCATGATGCACTGGGCCAGGGTCAGACTAATTTGCATGTAGCCAGGTTCAGAACTGGGATGGTGCAGTGAGCTAAAAAATGGTGATGGAGCAAGCCCTGATATTTTGACTGGGTAGGAGTGTTCTGCTTAATTCAGATACTCTGTCCATCACCACCCCCTTTTGAATCGTTTTGGCCACCACAAGTGTGGAAGGGTATGCTCAGATGTGAGTCCCTTGCTCACTGCACCATCAGGATTCAAGCAAGCCGGGCCGAAGACGGCTGTAATGCCAGAAACTGGTCCCCGGAAGCTTGTTTCCTTTCCAGTAAAGAATTGGCTTGGTAGTTTGGTCTGCCCTGTTCCCATGATGCACTGGGCCAGGGTCAGACTAATTTGCATGTAGCCAGGTTCTGAACTGGGATGGTGCAGTGAGGTAAAAAACGGTGATGGATCAAGCCCTGATCTTTTGACTGGGTAGGAGTGTTCTGCTTAATTCAGATACTCTGTCCATCACCACCCCCTTTTGAATCGTTTTGGCCACCACAAGTGTGAAAGGGTATGCTCAGATGTGAGTCCCTTGCTCACTGCACCATCAGGATTCAAGCAAGCCGGGCAGAAGACGGCTGTAATGCCAGAAACAGGTCCCCGCCCGGAAGCTTGTTTCCTTTCCAGTAAAGAATTGGCTTGGTAGTTTGGTCTGCCCTGTTCCCATGATGCACTGGGCCGGGGTCAGACTAATTTGCATGTAGCCAGGTTCAGAACTGGGATGGTGCAGTGAGCTAAAAAACGGTGATGGAGCAAGCCCTGATCTTTTGACTGGGTAGGAGTGTTCTGCTTAATTCAGATACTCTGTCCATAACCACCCCCTTTTGAATCGTTTTGGCCACCACAAGTGTGGAAGGGTATGCTCAGATGTGAGTCCCTTGCTCACTGCACCATCAGGATTCAAGCAAGCCGGGCCGAAGACGGCTGTAATGCCAGAAACTGGTCCCCGGAAGCTTGTTTCCTTTCCAGTAAAGAATTGGCTTGGTAGTTTGGTCTGCCCTGTTCCCATGATGCACTGGGCCAGGGTCAGACTAATTTGCATGTAGCCAGGTTCTGAACTGGGATGGTGCAGTGAGCTAAAAAACGGTGATGGATCAAGCCCTGATCTTTTGACTGGGTAGGAGTGTTCTGCTTAATTCAGATACTCTGTCCATCACCACCCCCTTTTGAATCGTTTTGGCCACCACAAGTGTGAAAGGGTATGCTCAGATGTGAGTCCCTTGCTCACTGCACCATCAGGATTCAAGCAAGCCGGGCCGAAGACGGCTGTAATGCCAGAAACAGGTCCCCGCCCGGAAGCTTGTTTCCTTTCCAGTAAAGAATTGGCTTGGTAGTTTGGTCTGCCCTGTTCCCATGATGCACTGGGCCAGGGTCAGACTAATTTGCATGTAGCCAGGTTCAGAACTGGGATGGTGCAGTGAGCTAAAAAACGGTGATGGAGCAAGCCCTGATCTTTTGACTGGGTAGGAGTGTTCTGCTTAATTCAGATACTCTGTCCATCACCACCCCCTTTTGAATCGTTCTGCCCACCACAAGTGTGGAAGGGTATGCTCAGATGTGAGTCCCTTGCTCACTGCACCATCAGGATTCAAGCAAGCCGGGCCGAAGATGGCTGTAATGCCAGAAACCGGTCCCCGGAAGCTTGTTTCCTTTCCAGTAAAGAATTGGCTTGGTAGTTTGGTCTGCCCTGTTCCCATGATGCACTGGGCCAGGGTCAGACTAATTTGCATGTAGCCAGGTTCAGAACTGGGATGGTGCAGTGAGCTAAAAAACGGTGATGGAGCAAGCCCTGATCTTTTGACTGGGTAGGAGTGTTCTGCTTAATTCAGATACTCTGTCCATCACCACCCCCTTTTGAATCGTTTTGGCCACCACAAGTGTGGAAGGGTATGCTCAGATGTGAGTCCCTTGCTCACTGCACCATCAGGATTCAAGCAAGCCGGGCCGAAGACGGCTGTAATGCCAGAAACCGGTCCCCGGAAGCTTGTTTCCTTTCCAGTAAAGAATTGGCTTGGTAGTTTGGTCTGCCCTGTTCCCATGATGCACTGGGCCAGGGTCAGACTAATTTGCATGTAGCCAGGTTCTGAACTGGGATGGTGCAGTGAGCTAAAAAACGGTGATGGATCAAGCCCTGATCTTTTGACTGGGTAGGAGTGTTCTGCTTAATTCAGATACTCTGTCCATCACCACCCCCTTTTGAATCCTGAAGAAACCCTCAGCAGATCCTTTGGTAGCCAGCAATAACAGACCAATATCTCTGCTGCCTTACTTCTCCAAGGCTTTGGAGAAGTGTGTCAATGCTGTCATCACTGACTTCATAGAGGCTACCCATGTATTGCATCCAAGCCAGTCAGGATTTAGAGCCAACTTCAATACGGAAACGGCCCTACTAGAAGTCTCTGAGACGATCACAACTACTCTAGACAGAGGGGGGAAAGCTGTACTGATACTATTGGACCTATCTGCGGCTTTCGATACCGTGCCCCACAATCTACTTCTGCGCAGACTTTAGGACTGTTCTTAGGTGGTTCTCCTCCTTCCTGGAAAGCCGCCAGCAAACTGTTTGGTCCCCCCTTCTCTGCCATCATTCCTCCGTTGAATGTAGGAGTGCCATAGGTCTCTGTTTTAAGTCCAACCCTGTTTAATATTTATATGGCCCCCCTCCTACTCATAGCAGAACAGCACGGAGCAAAAGTTACATCTTACGCCAACGACATTAAGCTGTTGTTTACTTGTGAGAAAGATGAGGCGTTAAGAGGAAACTAAATCAGCACGTGGTTGGCCAAGGTGTTTGCTTGGTTCAAACACAACCAACTGCTATGCAACTCTGATAAGTCGAAAATGATCTTTTTTGGACACACTCCTGGTGATGAATTGCGTCAATGGTGGCCCCAGAATCTGTCCCCCACTGCAAGCCCAGTGACCACCGTAAAAAACATTGGGGTGAAAATGGACGCGTATATGTCCATGATGTTCCAGGTCCAATCCGGGGCTGGCACCTGTCTTGGACTGCTAAAAAAGATTAGAAACTTCCTCCCTCTGCTCCCTATCCTACATAGGAAAACAGTGGTCCAATCCCTGATTACGTCAAGGCTGGACTATGTCAATGTGCTATACCTGGGCCTCCCTGAAAACCTACTTGGCCACCTACAGGTGGTACAAAAAGCGGCGGCCAAGGTCCTTCTTAGGGTTGGCCCCAGAACACACATGTCCCCTTGCCTAAAGTCCCTGCACTGGCTCTCAGTGAAAAAAAAGGTTTTACTTTATAGCCCTGGTGTTAGCCTTTAAGGCTCTCCACAATATTTGAGCTCCCTACATCAGGAATAAAATTCAGCCCTATATACCATCTAGAACTCTGTGGTCGTCGACACAGCACCTGACAATCGTGCCAAAGTTCTTTTGGTCACGAAAGGGGGGACGCTCCTTTCAAGTAGCAGCCGCGAAGCTATAGAATAGCTTGCCTCCCTCTTTGAGACAGGTGCAGGATCTCCTCTGCTTTAGGCGACTTTTGGAAACCTGGCTCTTCCAACAGTAGAGGAGGCGCCTATTGTTTGTTTCTGTTCATACTGCTTTGTCAAGGTTTTTTTTAAGATAACGCCAGGACACTCCCTGGAGTAGCCGCGCGCTCTACAAATACCTTCTAACATAAAATAACATGATAAATTGAGCCTCAGAGCAGCATGTTTACAACTACTGATAAAGCATCACCGGTTGCCGCTGTACAAGACCTGATATATAATAACGCATCCCTATACAACACGTTTTCTACATGTTTTTGCATAGAATCACCGTGCCGGCACAAATGTCCTACCCCACAGCATTCCCCTCAATCTCCCTAGCAAAATGATAAATCACTTGTGTCGTTGTCCAGTGTAGAATTGGCTAAAAACTTTTTTTTCCAAAAAATGTAGCGCTTAGAATTCTCGGTGCTATACTTTGAATACCTATGTTTTTAGCTCTTCCCAGTCACAGGACCTTGCCCCACCCGCACAAGTGAGGTACCATTTTACTCAGGAAAATGAGGGGAACGCTGTGTGGTAGAACACTTGTGTCGGCACTGATATTCCATGCAACAATATGTGGAAAATTTGTTTTTTCAGCTAAATGTGAGGTTTGCAGGGGATTCTAGGTAGGAAAGCGTTGGGGGATCCACACAAGTCATACCTCAACGGACTCCCCCAGGTGTCTAGTTGTTAATAATGTGTGGGTTTGGTAGTTTCCCAAGATGGCCGCCGAGCCCATGGCCAAAAACTCAGGTGACCTCCCTTGCAAAACCAAGTTGTTTTGCGATAGGACATTTTGATGTCTCCTCAATATGTTTTAGGCCCTTGCCTATCGCGGGTACTTGACCCACCCATGCGATTGAGGTCCCATTTTTATCGGGATACCTGGGGAAACGCTGGGGGTGGGAAATTTGTGGATCCACACAGATTCCAGAACTTTCCATCACATAAATGTGCGGAAAATTTGTTTTTTTTTTTTTTACAAAGTTTGAGGTTTGCATGGGATTCTGGGAAACAGAACCTGGTGAGAGCCAGACATCCATTCTATGTTTCCCTGGGTGTCTAGTTTTCAAAAATATATATGTGTGCTTGGTTTTCCTAGGTGACAGAAGAGCTAGGGTTCAAAATCTACAGCTAGGCACTTTGCAAAAAAAGGGTCGGTTTTCACTGTGAAAATGTGGTCTGTCCACATTGCGTTTTGGGCCGTTTCCTGGCGCTGATACTGGGCATGCCCACACAAGTGAGGTACCATTTTTCCTGCAAGACTCTGGGGAATACGGGGTGGGTGGAATTTTGTGGATCCACACAGATTCCAGAGCTCTCCACCACAGAAATGTGAGGAAAATGTGTTATTTTTTTACAAAGTTTGAGGTTTGCAAAGGATTCTGGGTAACAAAACCTGGTGAGAGCCAGACAAGTCACCCCATCCTGGATTACTCTTGGTGTCTAGTCTTTAAACATCTACAGGTTTGCTCGGTTTCCTTATGTGCCGGCGGCACTAGGATCCAAATTCCACAGGTAGGCACATCGCTAAAAACAAGTTTGCGCCTAGTCGGCTTTCTGCCACCCTGGGGGGTGTTTCAGGGGGGTTACCCCGATATGCCCTCAAGTCGGGCAGTAAGACTGTGGCTATTCTTTGGGCTGGTAGGTGGAATTTTGTGGATCCACACAGATTCCAGAGCTCTCCACAACAGAAATGTGAGGAAAATGTGTTTTTTTTACAAAGTTTGAGGTTTGCAAAGGATTCTGGGTAACAGAACCTGATGAGAGCCAGCCAAGTCACCCTATCCTGGATACCCCTGGTGTTTAGTTTTCAAAAATGTATATATTTTCTAGGGTTCCCTAGGTACCGGCAGAGCTAGGGTTCAAAATCTACAGCTAGGCACTTTGCAAAAAAAGGGTCAGTTTTCACTGTAAAAATGAAGTGTGTCCACGTTGGGTTTTGAGTCCATTTCTTTCCCGGGCACTCGACCTACCCACACAAGTGAGGTACAATTTTTATCAGGAAACCTAGGGTAACACAGAATTGTAAAGCAACTGTTATTACCTATTGATGCATCTCTGCCTTTCAAATGAAAGACAATGTGTAAAAAAGAAGTCAATTTGAAAAATGTCCTATAATTCTCATGCCACTATGGGTACTCACAACTTCAGAAGTGTGCAAATAGCTACTGTTTCTAATCTCTATATTTTGTTACATATCAGAAATACATATGTGTCTTTCATCCCAATTTTTCACTGTATATATTATCCCAAATAAACTGCTATATACCCGGTACATAATAGAAAAAAACATAGCAAGATGCAGCTTAGTTATTGCCTCTGGGTTCGTCGGGTTCTTGGTGAATCTCCAAGTCATATAGATCCTCACAACCATAAAGGTCCAGTGGATGTACCGTTATATATTGCTTTCAAACATCTGTCATAATTAGAAGAAGTTAGAGGTGAAAACTTTGGTACAAATGGCTGTTTTTTTCAACTCATTTTCAATTTTTCCTATTTTGAACTGTTAGTTTCTATAAAGAAACCTTGAAGGATCTACTCAAATGACCCCTTGCTCAATTCAGAATGTTGTCTACTTCTCAAAAATGTATAGCTTTCCAGGATCCATTATTGCTTTCATGCCATTTCTACCATTAACTGGAAGAAGGTTGAAAGCACAAATAAATAGCAAATATAGGCTATGTCCCAGTAAAATGCGAAAACTGTGTAGAAAAATGTTGGTTTTCTGATAAAAGTCTGTCAGTCACTGAAACCTGGGAGAGTGGTGATTTCAGACCCACAAATCCTTTGTTGATACCATTTTCAGGGACAAAAACGGATGCTTTCATTTGCAGCCCTTTTTTCCAATTTTACCCCCAAAAAGCAAAAGTTAGCTGTATTTTGGCTAATTTCTGGATCCTCTCCAGGGGAGTCCACAAACCCTGGATATCTTTAGAATCCCCATGATGTTGGAAGAAAAGGACGCAACTTTGGCGTAGATACCTTATGTGGTCAAAACGTTACAGGGGCCTAGGCGCGAAATACCCCAGATAGCCAAATAAAGGATTAGCACTGGGGAGGAGGGAAAGGCACATCAGCGAAAGGGTTAAAGCTCATGAAGAAAAGCACCATTGCCTGCACTAGGAATGTAAACAATGTAATGCAACAACGACATAAGCAGCATACTTACATAGAATAAACTACTGCATAATAGAGCAATACCGCCAAAAAACATAATATGGCATAAAAAACAGTGGACAGTAACACCACACCCAAATACAAAAACACAGAACATCTTAACACAATACAGTTGCAGAGCTGTGCTGTTATCCTTTGTGCATTGTTTTTTTTGTGATGTGTTTGCTTGTTATGTTTAGTATCAAATGTTGAACTGCTGTATTGTTGTCTCAGAGTTTGTTAATGCATTGTTGTATTGTATATTGGCTGATTCATAATTGTTGCTTTGTTTTATTTAGTTGCTCTGCAATATTGCTATTTTTGCGGTGTGTGGTTGTGATGGATTATGGTATTGCTCTACTTGAGCTGCAGCCTGTTTGATTAAATATGACAAATATTTTGTGTCACTCTTTACCCTCTCCACACTCTGATTACATAATACAATGGTAAATGGTATTTAAAGTGCTGCCTTCCGGTATCAAGGACATTTCTTATTCAATGAATCATCCTGTCACAGAAAAGACTAAATCTACTTGAATATTTTATGCGACTAATGTAAAGAATCAGAAGGCGAAAAGCAAATTTTGTTGGCTTTTGAACTACTTACAGTCAACCCTTTAATAAACAGCTTCTCGGTCAGGAACGTAGACAGCATTCGAATTACCGCAGCTCCCTAAGGCAAAATACAAGCAGAACAAGCACTAAGTTGAAACTTAAAAGCAAAGCAAAAGCAAAAGTTGTGAAGCATTAAACACTTGGCTTTGGTTGTTACAAACTATCCAGAAAATACACTCTATAGGTAGGAGATGATCTAGGCCAATTACAGAGCAGTTTGCACTCCTAAATCATGTTTTGATTACAAATGTCACAAATTACGGTTGTCAGGCAATCCCATAGCAGCTGTAAAATCATTAATAATGTGTAATTGTCCACCACGACTGCAGACCAGCCTGCAGTAATAATTCTCATGAACAGGGTGAGGAGTGGGCATTGCAAGGCATGGTACATGTTCGGATGTCACAAACATATCAATTAGTGGCTAGTCAAAATCTCCTATGGTAACCTTTCCTACCCTCTACCGTTGGAGTTATACTCCAGCAAAAGGGATGAAGTAATTGTCTACCATTTTGTCGGTATCTAAACACAGTTGGTTTGTACAGATAAAAACACCTCTTTGTTCCATAAATTTCCCAACCTAATCGATTTGTGGATTGCGTGAATGCTTAAACTGAAGGAACTTATGGTTATTGATCCCACAAATATATAATTGTTGTATTTGTAGAGCGTAGCACACAGGTAGAAGTCTCATCAGAGTCCTTTTGGTGGGAAGATTTCAGACTTTTTAACAGGTCTCGAAGAGGTAACAGAAATATGCACTATTCTAATCATGAGGTCACTATAGAAAGAAAACCCTTGATAAGGACCATGCACAGGACTTTTAATGGCAATAAGGGGGTCTAGTGTTGCAGGGATTCTGCGCAAACACAGAACTATGCATTCGTTTATGAGACCTTAGTAAATTGGGACTGAGTCATCTTACCACCTTAGTACCCATGAGCCCAGAACCTACTAGCTATAGTGTCTCACTAGCCCAACTACTCACTTACAGAGGAACAAGTGATTAGACGCCCCAGAATACAACATTCCGGACTCTCTCAGGAATCGCGGTTACAAGAAACACCCTTTTGCTCACACTCTAGTACTTATCCACAATAAAGTTCAAAATATCAATTTTAACTAATGTGCTCCAATATACAGTCTACATGCCACAATAAGCAGAAAAAAGGCATAATACAAAATATGGTCAGCATAGGAAGTAATCCGTAGATCATAAAAGGAGCTGTCATAGTGAGAGACAGAGTGGCCTAACCTCCCACCCATTGCACAGAAGAAGGATGATTATATATTAAAAGATCTCTGAGTTTTGCCTTCAGACCCCGTACCTCAGTCTATAAATGGTAGTACTACATCATAGATGCTGTCATGCTCTGCTCCCTGAAAAAAGTCCCTCTCCAAGTGTGTGCTACCTATCTGTGTATTCCAATAAAACCAAAGTACGTATTCCAAACAGCTGCATCTGTATCTTTTGTCTAGGTGTTAGGGCCTGACCAGAAAAGAATAACAAGGGGCATTGTTGTTCGATCTTGTTTGCAATGTTCAGACTAAATCCCAAGAACCTGCAAAGCGTGAACACAACAGTGGGTTCTCGTGAAAATATCAGAGGAAGCATTTGCAAAAAAAGCTAATATAGTAACGTGTGCAAAGCAGCGGACAATAAGCAGCGTGGTCATGCTAAGGTAGGGAAGAGGACAATGTTCCCACGGGCCATGTAACACTAGTCCTAAGCATCTGACCAGAGTTTGGTCCACCAATTGACTGTGCAATGGTTAGTCTAGAAAACTCCAATAGGAAGGTAATATTTTAGTTGTACTGCACAAGGTGTTCAGGGCACCCAGAAACTTCAGGATATCTTTTTTTTAACTCTAAGCTTGTACGAAACTCAAGCTGGCCACGCGATGTAGTAGAATCGAGTCATGCAAGTGCTGTTGTAAACAGAGCAGTACACAGTTGTGAAACTTAGTGTTTATAAACAGTGAATATGTTTAATAAAATCTCTGCAGTTTTGCAAAATAGCAAAAAAGGGTCCTGGTCCACAGCCAGAATAGTTCTGCTATCATGTAGGGCAGTGGATGTAACACTGCAGTAGCAGATTACCATGTTCCTTACGACTCGTATTCTTCCTCCTTCACAGAACCAGAGGTTCCAGGCCTGGGAGCTTGGTAGAGGAGGAGAAGAAATATGCAGCACATTTTGACGTTCTGCTCTTAATCAGAGCTGGCAACCTTATTAACCGTCCTGGGAAACAGCCATGAAAACTATTTGCAGCAACAACATGTCCCATGGGATTTCCAGCTAGATGAAATTAGATACAGCTGTTAAAATCTTTAGCCCTTTAATTAAAAAAACGTTTGCCATTTTGCATCTTCACCTCCTTATGCAGGCAAACATAAGCAGTCACACACCAACAGAGGTAAACACAAATGTCCATAATTGAGCTTGGACACAAAACAAATGCATTTCATATATCGAAAGTTGCCTGACAGGAGGATAGCAATAACATTATTACCTTATTGTATGATATCAGGTTAAACAATGCTGTGATCTCTTCTGGAGTATTAACTTCATCTTCCTCCAAAGACAGGGGATGGGAGGTCGCCAAGGCATCAAAGTCCATGACTGGGTAGATTTCATTAAACACAATCAAATCTTTCTGGAAAACAGTCAGTGGTTAAAATAATCGCAGAAGCAACACTTAAATTTATGCAGGTCTGTGTGCGTATTCATATATATATTTTTTTCACTTGAAAAATCAAGGTTACAGGGATGTGTTATAGTTCGGAAACAGAATAAAAAAACCTTAGAAATTCACTAAGAAAAACAAAGTTACAGGGACGTTATAATTAGCTCAGATTTTTCATGTACAAAACCATAGAAATCCAGCAGTTGTAGTTAACAGAGCTAACTATTACTTACACTCCGTAATACACTGCTTACAACCTCACATATTACATCACTCACGACATGGTCAGTGACGTGGTCGATGACTTTGAGATATATATACTAACGTTCTGCATCAGTTAAATAACTATTCTTCTGCACTATTAATATGTGATACTGTTTGCAAAATACGTCATCTGATATATAATCACCTTTATAAAGTGGGTGTACTGTTTATCAGTGACCTAGCCTCTACACTGACACATGTCTCCTACTGATGTAAGTGTCTGGTAGTGATTTATGACAGACTAAGCTGTTTATTGAGACTTCACTCCACAGTGATAGCATAGTATAGTTCTGTTTTATGACATACTGACCAGTTTCATTAGACCTCTCTCCTTTGTGATGAATGAATGTAGTAGTAGATTGCAGTAAATTCATCTGTTCACTAAGGGTCCTATTATGAATTTGGACATGAAAAGCAGCATGGAATAAAGAAAGAAGGTCGTCTCTCCCTAAAACGCAAGGACTCTTTTGTATTTGGATACAATTGTGAATTTCAGATGCTTGTGGTAGCATCACCTGGGCGTAGGAGGTGCAGTTGCACTATGCGGTGCTCAACGGAGTAGTCGAAAAACGAAGTGGAGCTCTGCTCCGCCACTCCCACCCCCGCAATAAATATTTTTAAAATAAAATTTACAATTAAATTAAAATAAAAGCACTCTTACCTTACTGCAGCGTCCCAGACTGCCCTCCTCCTCCTCGCCATAATCCCATATGTCATGGTAGGACCGCGCATGCGCGTACATGCGCAGTCATACCATGACGTATGAATGACGTAGGGGAGTATGTTGAGGAGAGCCCGGGACACCGCAATAAGGTAAGTGCACTTTTATTTTACTTTAATTGTAAATTTTATTTAAAAATATTTATTGGGGGCCGTGCGTTTTACCACCGTCATTGTTCCACAGGTCAGGGTGCGCCTTAGGGTGCCCATACCGCCATGGGATCACCATAGGTCCTGATGAATGCTTAGCAAATTGCAATTATACGCTGATACATGTCGACCAAAATTCTGTTCACTATTGCGCAGAAATCAGATGACTCTGGCTAAACTAATCAGCTAGTCTGCATCCGTTTCACCTGGTTTAATGGTCACTGGTTTGCCTTAAATAAATTAGTTGATAGGTTAAAACCGGCTACCTTTTAAATTGCACCAATTATCACTTTCACTTCCACCCCCACAAAAAAACCTGCTCCGCAGTAATTCAGGGGTCGTAGCACACCAGAGAGGTACTCGGCCTCTCTGGTGGGAACCCAATGATGAAGCATGTCACCAACTAGGTTGGTGAGTGAGGGTTGTTTTAAAAAACTATTGTTTGTCCTTTGCTGTTCTATTGTCTAGATTTATGACACTGGCCATAAAAACTATGTCCAGGATAAGTACAAAATGTGTTGGTATGTAAATGTAATAAAACTGCGGCCAACAATGACCACAAAACTACGAGTCTTGGCTGTCTTTGGTAATATATATATGTAAGATTTGCATGCCATCTTGGAATGGGCACAGTGCGGGTGTTATAAACAGCCGGGCAGATTGCAGCTGCAGGTCCCCAGTCTCCAAATGAGCGCTGGGGAAGCCTGCTTCAACCAATCCTGGTGCTTCTCTGCAGGAGAGCAACTCCAGGATTCCTAGGGTTCGTTCTCTGTGCTGTGGCTGCATTCAGAATGACACCCTCATCATGAATGGAGTAGGATTGTTGGAACGGACAACTCATCATGACTGGAAATGTTAAGGTAGGTAACCTACGGCATGATTCCACTTTAATTTGTATAAGTATTTTTTACTGCTGGCTTCCCTCTTCGCACGACTCAAGATTTATCTAATTGATTTAAAACAGTGTGGTGGGCGCAGTCTGTGTGAAAATAGTAAACAAAACTATTTGATGCTGCCTGGCTCAAGTGCTATGGATAAGTCTTACAGCACTTTCTGCCTCATTCCTTTCAAATTCACAATTTGGACACCACCTGCATCATGGTGAATTTTCATTCTGACTTTAACACTACTGAGTTTAAATTATAACTTGAAAACAAAATTATCGCCCCTTTGATATTACAAGCTGAGTACTAAACTCTCATGTGGAAAATGGTACATGCGTGTGGCATACCTTTGCCCGATGAAAACCCGCCATGATACAGTAATAGGTCTCCCCTGTGGCACCCCTCTCTCGGTTTGCGTAGGCACCAGTATTCCCACTTTGGGTGGCAAACTCTAAAGCGGAGGGAAGGGGGTTGAGCCTGAGGGTGCTATCTGTTCTATATTAATGGAAGGATGATATACAATTTCCGTTGGTTTGCGGATTACATTTTACTTGATGTGCGATCTGAAAGGCAGCGTTTTGTTTGTCATGTGTCATCAGTGTAATGTAGCTGATTGATTTGCAAGCATGGGCTACATTTTTTGGGATGCTGACATCTTTTATGGTCAGTGAAATAATTTCGTGTTGGAGCATCAGGCACCAGAAAGATCAATTTATTGTGCACTTTAAAACTACTAGAAATGCAAAAGAATTGTTGTTATATAGCAGGCCAAAATTATGTTTGGTTTGTACTATGGAAGCATGTATACTCTGCCATAGGCACCCTCAGCTGTGTGTTGTATTTGCTTTTACACCTCACCACTTTCAAATGCCACTAGCCGTCACTGGGATGCATACCCCTTTTTAGAGGAGTCTCCAAACAGGTTTTGCTGCAGCAGAGTAGAACTTAGTGGGAGCTACCGCAAAGTTAGGCTGAATGGTGATGTATCTTGGATGAACAAGTAGGTCCCAGTCTCCTGGTAGTTCCCAAGCACTTTTTGATGGAAAAGTCAAAGTTTTCATTAATGGCTGTTTGGACACCTTTAGCACCATTTCCAAAGGTCCAGGACTGGGTGAGCATCACTTAGTGGGAATAACTCACTTAAGGCATGGTCCAGGTGTGAGTTCAAGCTTGTTGGAGCTTTTTTATATCCCCACAGCTCACAACAGAAGGCCAGCTGACTAGCCCTTGGAGTCACTCTGGTAGTCCTGAGATCACGCAGCAAGGTAGTCCTGGGGCAGTCCTCGGAGGATACAAGGCAGGCGTTAAGGAGTAAGACAGTCCTCTGGTAGCAGCAGAGCAGTCTGCAGAAGTACAATGCATGCCTCAACCAGCAGGGCAGTCCTCTGAAGTAAAAAGCAGTCCCGCTTGGGGTCCTCTGCAGGTGTAGGGATGAACTGAAGAGTGGGTCTGAGGGTCTAATTTTAATAACTGTTGCCAGCTTTGAAGCGGAAGAAACTTTCAGAGTTTTCCCCCCACAGACGGTTCTGGAATTTCCTTCCTCCCTGCCCAGGGTCCAAGAGGTCTGGAGTGACAAAAGGCTGGGAAGAATTTCTTTGTGAGTGTGCTGAAGCAGCACCTTTGAATGGTAAGTGTATCAGGGAGCAGCTCCGTTCCAAATGTCCTTATAGAATAGCCCATTCTACCAGCTCCTAGTCCCTCTTTGTCTTACTGTCTCAGAGAAATATACAAAGGTGAACTGCCATGCTAATCACAGTCATGTGAACCAGGACACAGACTCCAGGCACCAAATAGTTTCTAAAAATGCAATTTTCGGAAATGTGACTTTAAACCTGACTTTACCATTAAAGAGGATTGTCAATTCAAATTCTTTTCAGTCCAAGAATGACATTTCTACCTGTTCCCAATCAGACGTTATCAAATGCAATAAAGTAGCTCTATGTTATCCTACAGAAGGAGGCCTCATAATTGTGAAAAACTAATTTAGTAGTTTTTACCATCAGGACATGTAAAACTTAAAATTGCATTTCTAACTTTTGAAATACAATAAACCCTGCCCTATGACCTTTTTAGGGCCTACCTTAGGGGCGACATATAGGCCTTTAAAATGGGAGGTGTATATGTGGCAAAAGATTTATTATGCCAGGTCCAATTGGCAGTTTCAAACTGCACACAGGTTGAAGTGGCAGACCTGAGACATATTTTAATGGGCTAACTAAGTGGGTGTAATAATAAGTGCTGCAAGCCCACTAGTCACATTTAATTTACAGGCCCTGGTTACAGGTAGTGTTCCACTTGACGAGGGACTTACAAGTAGGTAAATGTGCCAATTGGGTGTTAGTCAATTTTACTATGTTTAGCGGAGTGAGCAGAAGAACTTCAGCACTGCCAAGTGGTAAAGTGCAAAGAGTGCTAAGGTCAACAAAAACGATTTTTAGCAAATAAGAGGTAGAGAAAACACAACATTTGGAGGAATAACACACCAAGGTTATCAGGTCTAACACTGAAATACATTATGATTATGTGTGCAAACAGTAACATTTGAGATCACCCAGACCGTCTATAGCGAAGTAGTCCATTACTTGAATTTTCGGACAGATACATTAGGATTCCAGTGCAGTTTCCTTAAACTAATGGTTGGATATTTGGTTAAAAAAAAATCTCATAATGTTCTCAGTGTTTCACATTCTATAGGGATGATAAGCATCCACAATGCTACCTTATAGATTTTAATTACTGAGTCTTCCAGCTGATCAGACAATGGATGATCATAAGCACATTTCCATAGTTCTACAGTTAAAAAATCTATACCCATGGCTTTTTAGTCAAGAGGGTGTTCATTGGCAGGCCTCATTCTAAACTTCCCAAACTGGTCTGACGCAGTATGGTGAACATAAATGATCCTACCTTGTTCTGTTGAGAAGTTCCAAAGCAACACAGAAAAACCTTGCTGCAAAAAACTGTGCAGGGAGGAAAAGAGAAGTCCACAGCCCTGGGACACGACAGATGTGATTAAAAAATAAAATGTAATTCTATTTAACATTAGCAATGCTGTTTAATGGGGAACCCCCAACATAACATACCACAATAAATCGCACACATCACAATATTCTTAGGATACCTCACCCTTCGGGGATAATGGGAGGCTATTTGGTACATTGCCAACTTGAGGTGAACGTAAAAATGAAAACAAAAACAGGACATCAGGCAGCAGGGATTTGTTTAATAGAAGAAAAACATCTCCTCTGTTCACCAAACATGGAAGTTTCAGAGACGGACTTCAGCGATCTGAAATAGGAGATTATTCAATGAATTGACTGCCATTGTGTATCTGTGCTGCTGGCACAGGCATAGAAGTCATAGGCATAGAAAGGGCATGCTTTAACTATTCAATTGCCAAGTCTATGAAAGCTACCGCTCCTAAGACTAAACCCCATTTTATAGAATATGTAATGGTGCTCAAATATGTAAAAGAAAAGTATTAATTCTGCTTGGTTAAACTTTTATTCGAATATGACATGTTACAACGCACAGGTTTAAAACACATGCCATTATAACGACTGCTTTGTTGCAACGCATACTGTTAAAATGAATGAATGAATGAAAGCAGTCTTATATTGCGCAACTTAGCCCCGCGGGCATCAAGGCGCCTTACTGAACTAATGACCTTTGAGATATAAAAATCCCTACTCTGGCAGTTGTCTCTCTAGTAAGAGTACCCTGGGGGGTAATTTCCAGTATCTTGAACACACTCAACACAATCAAAACATGGCTACAAGGATGGTAAGACGTGATGCATTGTTTATGTCAACTTTGAATGGATCTCTGTCACAAAACATTTGTTTTTCTAGTGCAATATTTGTATCCGGTATTTGTAACGTACAAACTGATCACCCCAAGGGGTCTCAAGGTGCTGGGAGCATCAGGGAGGTTAAGTAAGCTATTGCTCAGAGTCACAGGGTGTTGGGCTGAACTGCGGCTGGTGCTGGGGATCTAACCGTGAGCCTCGTGCTCTCGAGTCAGGCGCTCTGGCCACCACACCACACCTCTCCTCCGACACACCTATTAAATTATCTATTTTATATGTAGGCCCATTATTTTAGATGTGAACACTGGTGTGTCCCCCTTTTTGCCTAGGAATGAGTGTCTTTATAGTTATGAAGGCTGTTGAGAAGGCAGTTGTGAAGTAAATACTTACATAATATATTTTGGACACTTACTATGTTCCATGTTGGCTCAACATGATCAGCACCCTGGTATTCCATATATGTGGCAAAGCCCTCATTAAGCCAAATGTCATTCCACCACCTCATTGTCACAAGATTGCCGAACCACTAAAAGGGAAAATCAAAACCAAATGAGCATTATCAAGACAGAACACTGTAGTGAAATACTATGAATTGTGTAAGTGGCTAAATCCAGCAGTTTCCTTGTTCTATGAAACCACTGCACTCTCATACCAGAGCCAGATCTGTCATTCCAATTAGCAAAGCAGGGATGTGCAATTTACACACTGACTGGTTCAGGAATAAGAAAGTGATTTGTAAAGTAATCAATGTATGGGTTTGGAGCTTAATATAAATTAAGGGGTCGATTAGGACGGCGGACGGATCGCCACCGCCATGCAGACGGTGGCGATCTGTCCGCCATCCGTGCCCGTCCGCAACCAATTTCCCCCCCGCCATATTACAATGGCAGGGGGGACCGCGGCGGACAGAAACATCATCCGCCGCTTTTCCGCCGCGGTCGGCTTGCGACCGTGGTGGAAAAGCACTAATATGGTGGCGGTGTCTATCAGACACCGCTAGCCATATTAGGATGGACTTTGGGGTATGCCTTTCGGTGGCGGCAATGCCGCCAAGGAAAGGCATACAGTCTTTGCTTTGGCGGCCCTTTGCGGGCCCCCAGGGTGAAGGGGGCGTGGGGGTGCACATGGGGGGTACCTATGGTACCCCCCTGCGTTTCCAAGTACAACATGGCAGACACCGCGCAGTGCCTGTTATGTTGTGCTTGGAAACGCACAACATGCCTTTTTAGTATTGGGGCGGGCGGTTATTCAAGCACCGTCCGCCGCAATGTTAAAAATGCGGGATGCACCCGCCACTGTGGCGGATGCATCCTAATTCGGGGCACGGAACCTCCACCCTTGTGGCGGACGATCCCTGTCCCAGACCATCCTGATTGACCCCTATGTTTGTTGCAATTACCTTACATACATAGTATGCCATGGATAGTGTTCTCATCAATGATTTAATTTCAAATGGCATAGTAATGTGATCAATGATATCAAAATTATGTCATGATTGATGTATTTTGTGAGGTCATAAGCAGTGTATGGCGAGGGCTTGAGTTATAGTTACTTTATTTAACTTTAATTGGTGAATTTTAGTGTTTTTTTTTGCTTTAAACGTTTTCTTTTAACTGAAATGTTCACCTAACTATATTGTCAATTTGACCATTGATTTATTTCATTTAATTTCTATGGTTTTTTATTTTTAATGGAGCATTTTACCACACTTAACTAGGCCAACCCTGCAGGGCGCACAACTGAAGTCCAGGCCCTGCTCCCAACCCCCCATAGGTGGCACATCCCTCCAACCGTGCACGCCAGTGCACAGCGTGGGGTTGGTGACAGGCACAACAATCAACCCCACATGGATGGACAACCCCTTCTTGGCCCCCACACAGTCACCCACGTGGCAGGTTGAAGACCCATATCTTACCTACACTTACCATGCATGGTTAACACATGCATGATAAAGAAATCTGCATGGTAAAGGTTGTGTAGTAAAGGCATGCATGGGGCAAAAGGCTGTGTGGAAAGGAATGTTTCCTCTGGGCTGCAGTGTGCTCCTGAGAACCGTTATTCCCATCGCAACTGCACCTCCAAACTACTGATTGAAAAGATAAGTGCTTTTAAGCATTAATCTAACATCACAGATTGTTTGAGGCAGGCCCTTTTTCTGTGCTATAAAATGTACATCCACTATCTTTAAAAAAATTACCATGTTTTCAGTGACTTATTTTCAAGATATCTGAATTCAGCCTTAAAACACTTTAAGTTTTAATTGCATCATTCTGCTAAATAGGCTGCAAAGCAAGTGAAATAGTACCTGATGTGCCAGCTCATGAGCCATAGCAATAAGTGCTCTCTCCTTGTTTTTTAGAGACGATTCTGATGGGTGAAGAAAGAGAGCTGCCTCTCTATATGTGATGAGACCCCAGTTTTCCATGGCTCCTGCACTGAAGTCAGGAATTCCTATCTGATCTGCAAAGAAAAAAGAGGAAAAACAATTGCTTGACAGCTGAATACCCATACAAAGCAGAATTTCACAGAGTTAGGAATATGTTTAATGATAAATATTAATAAGTCCCTATTAAACAGGCAACAGTCTGGATTTTGTGCACTCTACTTTCCTTTCTCAAGTTCTTTAACAATGCTTCATGACATGCGTTGACGCAGTGTGGCCCTGGTACCAAATCATATGCAGTCCTATTCTGTAAGTTACATTATCAGTTAATAGGTCTGGGAGATGGCATCATGAAGAGTAACATCTCCCGGGACAAGATTACTTTCAAAGTATTTTCTGAACTACACCTGAACTAGAAAAAAAGGGTCTCAATGACGTTATGTAAGGAAGTGACTGCATTAAACAAAAAAAGGGCTTAGCACTAGGATTTCTACTAGCTGCAAATACCAGATTTGTATTGGTTCATGGGTTTCGGTTTTCTATTGGTTATAGGTCCTAGAGATTAGATTATTTTTGGTGTACAGGGCTAGGGTTTAGTTAGTTTCCATTGCTAGGACTTCTATTGAGTCTAAGCATTAGAGTTTGGGTCCTATTGGCTCTAGAGCTTGGGTTACCATTGGTTCTGGTCACCTGATCACTAGGACTCCACCGCGTATTTAAAAAGAGCTTTTAGGGTGTCCAGGGAAAATGCATTAGGTTAGGTTTGCTGCTTGGTTGGGCCTGTAAAGGTCTGTAAAGGGCCTAACAGGCCCAGTGCACTGAAATGAGGTGCTTACGTTCCTGCACGACGCATCACTCAAACCCCTTCCTCTTTAAACAAACAAAAAAATAAGAACCAGCACCAAACACAAAAACCTTGCATTTCCCATACTATATATCAAGAGAACTAAACTTTATTTTGAAACCTTACCAAAACAATATAAGCCATACTCACCCTCTCAACACACATTCATATTCATAATATACCTACTTGAGCAGGACAATGAGGGTAAAGAATGCAACAATCCTAGCACCTGGAGCCCAAAACCAATTCCTAGCCCCTCATCTTCTCAAGCACATTAAGAAAAATTATCAGCCAAAAATAATTTTATCTCCACAAAGCAGCAAATGGGTGAAAACAACAAGAACCCAATTGTATGCCATTTCGTCCCAAAAGAAACCTGCTCCCCTATCCACCAACCCCAAAAATCACACAATTTAAACTATCTGCATCTATATCACCTTACCAAGAACATTTAGCCTCCGAATTTGAATACCTACTAGAAGCTCGCAGCCCAACCAGATGCCCATTATATTCCTGCTCTTGATTAATTTACAATAAGAAACATCAATCAATATTTGCATCCATACCAGTTACAAATATCAGTAATTTATTAAACACAAGAAATTCCCCAGAAATATTGAAGACGGCATACATTCGTACACCATGTAAGAAGTACAGTTTGGACCCTTAAGTCCACAACAGCTACAGACTAATCTCCAATGTACCTTTCAGTAGCAAAATTATGGAGATACCAGCTTTTCACCAGATCCCCGAGTTCATAAAACTGAAGCAACTACTCTCAGATTGGCATACAGGATTCTGGAAAGGAAGAGGGACTGAATCAGTCCTAATCGCAATTTGGAATGACCTTAAAACAGTCTAATAAATGGTCTAGCACATTACTTCTCCTGGCTTCAGCAGATTTTGACATAGTGCACTATGATATATTACTTCTTAGACTGAAAGATGTCTGTACGGATAGCATAACTCTCAATGGGATTTGATTTGATCTACAAAACAGGTTCATTCGAATTCACACACACTTCTCATAAAATCCTAACTTCATAACACAAGGGGGCATATTACCAAGGGGGGACAATAGGCAATTATCGCCGATTTAGCGATATTTTCGTCCGCTAAGCGGCGATAATTCTATCGCCCTATTAGCAAGGTGTCGCTAATTGATGTTAGCGACAGCTTGTAGGCGATAGCGAGCGGTTTGGGGCCCGCTTTGCATGTCAGCGATATTTATCGCTAATGACATGCAAAGTGGGCGTACCCAACCAGTTAGCGACTGAAAGCAGTCGCTAACGTCGCTATCGCCTATTAGCAAGGCAGGCGTAGCGTTGGAAATATTTGCGCAAAGCACGAATATCTCCAAATACTAACACCTGCCCAGACCAGTTCTTAGACATGTTATCCAATGGGAGGTGGATAACATAGCTAAGAGCATTTCGTCGCTAATGCGTGAATATCGCTGTATTCTCAGCGATATTCACGCATTTTGCCGCTATCGCTGGATATTTTAGCACAATGGAGAAAAACGTTGCTGATATCATGTTTTCTCCGCTAACATATCCAGAGATAGGCAGCGATAAAAAAATCGTCGCTAAGCTTATTTAGCAATAAATATCGCTACTTGTTGGTAATATGCCCCAAGATTCCCACAATATTATATCATCTCACCAGTTCCAAACTCATCAGTTTCAACTATGCAAATGCACACATATAACCCTCAAACTGAAGAATCCTGAAGTAGTGCTACGCTTAGCTACTCAAAGTGCACTTCGCACTACGCGAGTTATGCGTAGCACTTTGTCAACTGCGTAGTACCCTGTTCGCACTGTGCAAGATGCCGTTTTCAATGATTGCACAGTGCGGACAAGCATCCGGCACTGTGCAATCATTGAAAACGGCATCTTGCACAGTGCGAGCTGAAGTTTTCTGCTGCTCTAGTAGTAGCTTGCTCGCGGTCGTCAACTTGGCGTTGAGGACCGCGAGCAAGCAAAAAATGACCGCTGCACTACGCTACGCTACGCTACGTGTGTTTGCACTGTGCTACATGCAGTTCATGTAGTGCGAAGTAGCGCAAACTTCGCAAACTACGCGAGCTTAGCGTAGTCCTTTGCCCAGGGTTAGTAAAAAGTAGATACATTTCTACCATAGTGTTAGTAAGATGAATGAAAACATATATAAAACAATAGAATTGGTGTACTCCTACGAAGCGTAGCCTACATAAAATGTCCCTAGCCTAGGTATGTGAGTGAAGCCTGTGTATGTAAATGTCAGGATAGATCCTAATGGAGCCAAGAATTCCCTAGGGAAGTACTAACCCCTAACTTGATGGTTCTGAATGAAGGAACCCGTCTCTGAGTCGAGGATGGCACCTGGCAAGGGATGTCAGGTCTCTGCCTGTCGAAGGATCAGCCTGCAGAGTCTGAGTCCAGCCTGGAAGGAATTCTCCTCTGCCTTTTTAAGGGTGAGTGAGGGTCTTTTATACTAAAATGGTTACTCCGGGGTTTTTCTAAAATCAACGTGTTTCGAAAACATTTGCTAATCCCCTGCTAATCCTTTTCTAAACAAACATGATCATGCACAGTTGGCTGTTGGCCATGGATGAAAAAAAGTGGTGACCCTTGTACAGAATATATCTACCGTGCCTG
The DNA here is from genome assembly GCF_964261635.1 of Lissotriton helveticus. Lineage (NCBI taxonomy): Eukaryota > Metazoa > Chordata > Amphibia > Caudata > Salamandridae > Lissotriton > Lissotriton helveticus. The sequence goes on from NC_136061.1 coordinate 2,084,360,661, forward strand.
GGGACATGTTTATGTATGTCAGGTACAGGGATTAAGATATCGTACCAAGAGCCTGATGTCAAAGAGACAGAAGTAAGCTACTAGGTAAAAGGCCACTTGTGTAAGACTGCAACTCATACGTCTCTCTGCAATGGATTAATCACAGAATAATTCAGTACAAATACCAAAGATATTCCACTCAACCTTACCAGAAAAAATTGAATGGAACAGCGATCCAGACATACAACATAATCTCTGTGGCTCTTATTACAATGAGCCAAGTATGAAGTCAAAAGAATATAAATCTTATATATCAATTTTAAAAAAACAGTCAGGCTGTGTCAACAGCATCAGCAGTCACACAAAACAACCAAAGAAGAAACAATATATACCAACTGCCCACAAATACAGTCGTTGACCTTCCTTTCTTCTCTTTATACCTCCACAGTCTGCATCCTATCTCAATAACCTATTCCCACTGTACTCCTAAAAACCTGCATGAAAACTGACCTTGATTTGTCAATGATTATGCCCTCTTCTTCATTTCTAATCAATGATCCCTTCCTTACAGTTCATTTGTGCATGTCTTAATGCCACTTACTGTAGCCGACTCTGTAACACTCCTGCCCACATTTCAGTCTACTATAACTCAGCAACCTAGCTATTCCTTGCAGTCTAATATTTTCTAGCCTATCTATGCTTCTTTGTCTAGCTGACTGCTCATCAGAGATCACAACATCACTTTCTCTGTACTCTCTCCTGGTTATCAAACATTATCCAGCCACCTAATAGCTTTCAATTCATCCCATTTTCAACTTACTTTGAACTCTTGCTAATCATTTCACCTAAATCTCACTAAATTCATCTACCATGGGAACTGGAGGCAAAAGACTCTCTCAGTTTCCTACTACCCTTGGATTATGGAGTAGCGTGCTATCAGTTACAAAACACTTCCAAGCCTCATCGGGAGTAGTAAGTGGTATATAAATAGAATTACAACACAATACAAAGTTCAGGGTCGAATGGAATTCAACATGATGTTATTTTATACCCAATTACAGTCCTAATGTAAATACACAAACCCACATCTCTGCATCCTAAAGACTCTACAAGATAGATCCCCTTTCAAGTTCCTATGTATTACACACAGATCACTAAATGACAAAGGACAAATACATTCATTCAAGGAATATGGTAGTTTCCTTGTGGATTTTGCTGATATGTGAAATTGGTAGGTTTATTGCTCAGCATTGGCTGCAACCTTCCTTTGACAAGTATGCAGTTGATAGAAGCCAATCAGGAAGCTCTAGGTTTTATTATGGAACTTTTACAGACAGAAGAGGGCAACCTGTAAGAGGTTGCTTTTTTTGCATTCTAAAATCATAAACCCATCAAAAAGGACACATTTATCAACATAATTTCCCGTCCTACTACTATCACACTGGGATCTGAGAGACTGATAAACCTAACGTCTAACCAAAATCTACTGAACTAGTTTTTTGTACACTGAATTCAGAACTAAGATCATCAAAAAGAATTAGGAGGACAGGACCACAAATGTCTCCTTGAAATCTAGGATAGAAGATGTAGTTCAGCATCAGTGGAACTATAATGAGGCAGCTGGCTCTATGGATAATCTTTTCATGAACACAGTAAGACATTAATGGGATATAATTAGGGAAATTCTTGCCATACAAAGTTGAGTATTAACAAAGCAAGTCGATTTATTTCTAAAGAAATAAGTAGAGACAGAGTATTATCACTTAAATCTCACAATTGTGCACATTTGTGACTCTGATCTCTTCACTGTTCACCCACTGTGTGTTTATGGGCAAGATATAGCCTGGATGGTACATTAGACCATCAGTAAATCAACATAATGGTAATTGTTCACTAAGAGGAGATGAACAAATCCTAGGATGAGCAATAGGCACATGATAAGGAGAGAAGACTGGTTTATTCAGCCGCGGCTCCTCCCCTATGGCAGAGGAGCGTCACCCCCCTGCCAGCAGCCTTAAAACATAAAGAATACAACGATAATAATCAGGTTTATTATCGTTTTATTGTTTTCCAAGGGGCTAATTTTGGGGGCAGGGTCATCGCGGGAGGTAGGGAGGAAAAGCATGAGAGGAAGTGTTTCGCACTGGTATCAGTGCACATGTGGGTTTGGCAGGCTATCTCAGGACAGCTAAACCAACATGTTCACTGAATGAAGCTGTCTCCAAACCGAGCTGCACTGCTGGGTTAAAGACAGCAGGCACAGTCTAACTGGGAGTGTAAATTCACCATGCTCAGGCCAATCCTGACACTGCTTTCATGCTGCCACTAGCAGCATGAGAGCAGTGTCAGAATTGGTTGCAGTGGAGATGGCGATGTGGCGATCCAGTGATGCAGCAGTTAAAAAAAAAATTGTGTCGTCTGCCTGTCCCCCATTGACGACACTGCGACTCTTTCGAGACACCGGCCACTCCTGGGTTCAGCCAATTCTAATTTTTTCTAACAAAATGAGTACAAATGGCAGGCTTGTTCACAAATGCATGAAGTTGGAATTATCTAACCGAATCAAAGTAAAGACTGCATTGTTTACTACGGCCAAGTATGCTGGGTAATTGGTGCACAGTTGAAAACCTCTCATGATCTATAATATCTTGGTCGAGTAGGTAAGGCATAACTCTTGGAAGGCGATGTTAAGGTTGAGAGATGAAATAAGAATAAGAATAATACTGATGAGGATAACGATGACAACGAGAACAGCAGCAACAAAACAAAAACAGCATGAACAATAATTAGTCATAACATTAACATAATCACAAAAATGATAATAGGAATCTATATATTTTTTTTAGCCGACTAACTGGAAGTTCCAGAATAAAATTCAAAAAATTTATTTCCGTTTCCTTTGCAATAATGGCTTAAATGAATATTGAAAATGATATTCCCTTTTTTCCTTTTTAGTTATGCTCTTTTTTTGTGTTTGTATCACAGTTGCCAACATTACAGTACATTGCTGTATGCAGCTCTAACGGTAAACAAAACATATGACTTACTTCTGGGCCTGGCTCAATGCCTTGGAGCTACCAAAGCTGGAAGCATTGGAGGTTGGCACACTACAGGTTTGGTGCAGAAGGTAGCTGCAGGCCAAGCCCTGCAGTAGACCTCCACTATGAATGGCCATTAAAGGCCTTCTTCTTTAGTCATGGCTAAAACTCCTTGAATCACTCTGCTGGCTAGCGCTGGGAGGCTTCCCTGCTGGGGTAGCTGTGCGCTATACAAGTATAAATGTAATTTTAAAAAATCACACCGATAGGCTTAACAATACTGGCAACTGGAGTAAAAAGCATGAGCTCCTACTTTAGACACTTGATAGCCCAGGTTCCTATTGAAGAAACCATAAAATATCCCTCATTCTAGTTCCATGCTACATAGTGTATGACTGACAGCAGCAATGAGCAGGTTTGAGCTAGCAGCTGCACAGTTAGAACACTTAAAGGGCCTCCAGCTGAAGGAATGCATGGAGATACAAAGAAACAACAAGGAAACATAATTAATTTTCAGAATGAAACATGAAATGGACCCATTACAGAACTTGGTGGGAAAGACTCGGGAAGTATTAACACTATGAGACTGAGGATGCTAACCCAGTGGGAGGACTCCACTGACAACACTCCCTTGCTTTAGGAGAGGAGAGGGAAATGACACAGAGCTACGAAGCACCAATGCAAGTACCGCAATGCTGGAGACTGAGGCAGATAACTGTATGGGAGGACTCAAAGGATCACATTCCCCTGCTCCAGGAGGGGCTGTGACACAGTACTATAAAGTGCCATTTCAAGTGCTGGAGTGCGGGAGACTGAGGTGTGGCAGAGTCTCCAAGGAACACACTCTTTTTCGAGGAGAGGCGGGGACTGTGACACAGCGCACTAAAGCGCCATTGCATGTCCAGCAATGCAGGAGACTGAGGCTACTGAAGGAGTTGGAGGACTCTAGCTACCACACTATTTTGCTCCAGGAGGGCCAGGGGCCATGGGCCATGACACAGTGCTACAAAGTGCCACTGAAAGTTTTGCAGTGTTGGACATGCACATGCAAAGACCGGGCCAAGAGCATGCCCTTCTGCGCCTGTCAGAGCCTGAAGAAGGCTGGGCTGGGCCAGCCCTCTTGGTCTTTAATCTTCCTGTCTGCCTTCTACTGCCTAGCAGATTGATCACATACAGCTGTGGAGATGATGGAGAGGAAATCCGAGGCATCTTCTGGAAGAGAACGCCCAATCATTTTTAGGTCTCGCCTGTCGATGCGCATGCGCATCGAGCTTGCGAGCCTATTGCGGCTTAAACAACGTTTAACTAAGAAGCAAGGAATCGTGGCGATTCCTTGCAGTGCCCGTGACTTTTAAGCTCAATGCGCATGTGCATAGAGCTTAAAAGCGCGTGCACATCAGTTCCCTCAGCCGCACTCCAGGCCCCTGCTGTTTTCACACCCCCTCCCCGCTCCGCCCCCTCCCCTGCCCGCCGTGTCGCATTTCTCCTCCCCCTCCCCTTCTCTGCCTTCCCTCCGTCTTGTCTCTTCACTTCGCCGTGCCTCCCCTACTCTCCTCCCCCTCCTCCTCCTACTCTCCTCCCCCCTCCTCCACCTACTCTCCTCCCCACTCTCTCTCTCCCAGCACAACCTTGTTTGCGCTTCTTCCCCGTCATTTGGCCTCATGTGTAGTCAGACTTCTCTTCCCTTTTACAGAGAAGCACGTTGTTTAAATGTGAGGAAGAAATGGAAAGGGCAATTGCATTTCCCCATTCATATTTTGATCCTCCAAAATACAAACAAATGAACTATAGATGAGAGCCTGCAGCGTTTCCCTTTTCAAGCACGTTTTGAGGCTTCGGGGTTGTCGTGCGCTCACAGCACGCACCCCCTCCCCGCCCTCCATTGCACGGGCAGTGCGTGCTGTATAAACACAGTCAGCAACAGTGGTAACAGCTCTTGTTTATTTTCTCTTCCTTGTTTGTTATATCTTCCTCCGCATTGCTGGCTCGCCCCTCCCCCTCCACAGCGGCCCTTATTGTCACCTCGGCTTACACTCACCCCTCCTTTCTGCCCTTTAGGCTGCTTTCGGATGCTTTGTTCGCAGCTTGTCATTTACTTTTGCATTGTGGGCGTATTATGATTATATTTCTTAGGGAAGGGTAGTGCTAGTCCAAGGTACATTGCGCGCTCCCACCTTTCTCTGGCCTAGTCTTAATTTGTCTCTGTAAATAATTAAAATTTAGCATCTGAGGTATTGCGGGTTACCTGTAAATGTGAAGCGATCTAATTTTAGTTTCTGATTTGACGTTTCTGAATTTAAAAGTTTGTTTTCATTTATCTGAACAAACCTTTTACTGGCACAGTTGTAACTGTTCTCACTGTGGATACAATCATGTTTGCAAGCGCTGCTTCTAGTTCGAACCTTTGTAGACAGGGCCTATACTGAGCGTGTTCTTGTGCTAGGGCTTAATTTCAGCCGGGGTTTACCGGTGCGCACATTGGCGTTTAATTCCTGGTGCTTACTCTGGGCATGTTGTAATACATATTACTTAAGGAATATGCTGTTTCCGTTTTTTAACACCCAAAAGTGTAAGTTATCTGTGTTCTGCTTATTATGTTATTCATCCTAGGTGTCTGGGCCACGGCAACATTTGTGCTCTTGTGCTGCCCACACAGGAAGCACACCAGCCCCCTCACTGTAATAGGAGGCAGACCCAGCACCTCTCCCATACTTCTAACAAACAGCTCTACAGTAAACAGTCTGTGTACTGCTTCTTATCACTGCAATCTATCTCCGTTCACTGGCTCCTCACCCGCCCCCTTCACTCCTCTCTAAACATTCCTTCCCATGGCGTTTGGATCTCGGGAGAGAGCAGTGGCACACAGCTGCATTCCTCCCCTGTTGTTGAAGATTTTACCACTAATTAACACAGTGCAGTCGAGGTCGCTTTCATTTTTGTGTCCGCGCTTCTTTTACTGGTGAATTTCATGCCTATCTGTGCTCCTCACATTCACGCATAATAAAGTGTAATTCATAAAGCACATTCGGTACCCCTCACTGTGCAGGTCGCAATAACTGACTTACTTTAATAATTGGGTGGCAATAGAAATATCCAACACTCCAACATGTATCACAGTGAGCTGAGCACGTTGTTATAACTACTTCCCTTTTGACAAACTGCGATACACACTGTGACAAAGGCACACTTCCACGTCTCTCTGGCCTTCTTTTTTTTTGCCTCTGTAAATAATTAACATTGGCACCTGGTGGATTGCGGGTTACCTGTAAATGTGAAGGATGTAAATTCATTTTCTGTTTTCACGTTTCTGAATTTTAAAGTTGTTTTCATTTATCTAAACAAACCTTTAACGGGCACAGGTGGAACTGTTCAAACAAATAGATACAATAATGTTTGTAAGCGCTGCTTCTACTTAGAACCTTTGTAGGCAGCGCCCAGAATGAGCGCGTTCTTGGGCTGGGGGCTTAATTTCAGCAGGAGTCTACTGGTGTGACCGTTGGCACTTAATCATTAACACTTGCATTTTGTGTGTATTATGAAACATCTTTCTTATTTAATCTTCTGGATACTGTTGGACTGCTGTAGTAGAGGTAAGATGTGTAGCTACCTCAGCAGTTCATAGTCTTCTAGCTGCCATTGGTAGGGCCCATAACTATACCTTTTTATATTGTAGTATGCTACATTTAGTTTGTCTTGATGAAGACACATGAAAAGGTGTTGCAAGGGGTCAAAACGCTTATGCTTCCACTGATACCGTTTGCAAATAATTCTATGCATTGCAGCCTTCACATTGGGTGAAGTCTGTGCCCTTGCAAATAATTTATTGTAGAAGCCAAAAAAGAGACGTTGTTTCTCTTTTTAATTAACTTTCTCCATGCACCTAATACTTGTTCACTTGCACTGTGCTGCGACTTGGAGCACATTTTGATGAACTATAGTTTTTGTGTAGTTGTGACAAATCTATAAATAGCTTATTTTGAATTTTATACAAGTGTTTACTCTATATCAATTTTTTCTCAGCACTTCGTCGGAGACCATTTGCTTTCTTGCTCCCTCGTTTGTATACCGCTTCCCACTCACAACCACCAGTATTTTATTTTATTTTTATTAACATGCTTTCCTCACTCACCCTCACTCACCCTCACCCTCACTCACCCTCAACGCCTCACCCTCACTCACCCTCAACCCCTCAACCCCTCACCCTCACTCACCCTCAACCCCTCACCCTCACCCACCCTCAACCCTTCACCCTCAACCCACCACTCACCCTCACTCTCACTCACCCTCACTCACCCTCAACCCCTCAGCCTCACCCTCACCCTCACTCACCCTCAACCCCTCACCCTCACTCACCCTCAACCCCTCACACTCACTCACCCTCACCCTCACTCACCCTCAACCCCTCACCCTCACTCACCCTCACTCACCCTCACTCACCCTCACTCACCCTCAACCCCTCACCCTCACCCACCCTCACTCACCCTCACTCACCCTCACTCACCCTCACTCACCCTCAACCCCTCACCCTCACCCTCACTCACCCTCACCCTCACTCACCCTCAACCCCTCACCCACCCTCACCCACCCTCACCCACCCTCACCCACCCTCACCCACCCTCACCCTCACTCACCCACCCTCACCCTCACTCACCCACCCTCACCCTCACTCACCCTCACTCACCCTCACTCACCCTCAACCCCTCACCCTCAACCCCTCACCCTCACTCACCCTCAACCCCTCACCCTCACTCACCCTCAACCCCTCACCCTCACTCACCCTCAACCCCTCACCCTCACTCACCCTCAACACCTCACCCTCACTCACCCTCAACCCCTCACCCTCACCCTCACCCTCACTCACCCTCACCCTCACTCACCCTCAACCCCTCACCCTCAACCCCTCACCCACCCTCACAACACATATTGTGTTACAATAGGTGTCACATTTGCGAAAGATAAAACTATCTAGAGATGTAGCATAACGACCAGAGCTGCCATATAAGTCACGTAAATACAAAACATGTTGCATTCCAAATGCTATAGGTGTCACATTCGCAAAAGTTATAACTATTGGCATTGTAAATGACAAAGCCATCAATTTAGCAATTTTAACAACGAAAAAATAAATAAATTATGTCATTTACAAGACCAATAACTACAACTTTTCTAATGCAAAACCTATTGCATTCCAACCCCACTCACCCACGCAACGCCACTCACACACGCAACGCCACTCACACACGCAACGCCACTCACACACGCAACGCCACTCACACACGCAACGCCACTCACACACGCAACGCCACTCTCACACGCCACTCATCCACGCAACGCCACTCATCCACGCAACGCCACTCATCCATTTGCAAAACGAAAAAAGTTAAACTCTTCTATTGCGAGACCTATTGCATTTTCAATGCTTGTTGATTAATACTATGAATGCAATAGATCAGGGGATAGAATAATACCTACTTAAGATTACTTCAGGTTTATCAATATTTTTGTTTCTCAATAAGTCACCTAGTATAGTATCCTAGTATCCTGTCTATGTTAATGTCATACCAATGTAACCATTTATTCAGCCAGTGGAATTTTGCAGTGATGATGCGTTTAGGAATGTTGGGAGCCTCTGAGGAGAAGTCATTGTTGAGAGTGGGCTGAGCAGCATGCTGACTGCTCCTGGTGGGGCTCATCTACGTATCCTGTAACTTACTATAATAAAACAGCTTGAACTACATCAACGTGTATGGACCTTGTTACTACAATTTTAAGGCGACAATTGGTGTAAGAAGAACCTGCATGTTTTGAATCATTCTGTAAAGAAATTATCGAACAAGAGATACAGCAAAAGACACTACAAACTACGATTGGAACAAGGATTCTGGCATCCCTGAGCCCCACCAGTGACCATTACACTGGTCGCCCCCACTCTGAGCATGCCAGATCCCACTTCACACAAGCCTGGTGTATGTATTTCTAGTACTTGACAGCCATGTTTTATTCTACAAAGTATGGTGACCGTGCGTGGACTTTGCCTTGCTTCCTCACCTCGATGCGTTTCCTGTGTGTCAACTAGTGAGAGGAGCTCATTTCTTCACGTTTGTGGGAGAGCACTGTCTGACAGGCTCGCACTACAGCTTTTGGAGGTCTTCTTTGGATTGGTTGTCCCTGTCTCTGTGTCTCAATTGAGCAACATTCGTGAGCAGTTTATTCACTTCGTGTCAGGAGTGTCTACATACACAGGGCAGTGTCAGTCTGGAGATTCAGCTCCCTGCTTTCTACTTGTGTGGAGTGATGCTTCGTTGATTGAACTCGCTCCCCACATTGTGTGTTCCTCTGTTGCCTGACTGGTGTTTGTCCTTTTGGCTTTGCCACTTAGGAACTATTGGGGGCACTGCTGCTTTCACTGACTGGGCAAGTTTGGGCCATTTTGGTCATGCCGGTTCTTGCTCAATTGGCAGTTTAACCGCTGTCCCTGCATTTTGAAAAATAAACAGCGTGTATTTCCCTGCACACGATCCTACCTGCTTTCTCAAGCACTGCAGCACTGTCTTCATGGGATACTTTCTGACGCAATTGTATCCGAGCAGTTTGGGACTTGATGAGGGGCGCTCTCTTGCCTTGATGCGGCGTGAGCCACCCGGCGCAGTGTATGCTGCATGCTGCCATCTTGTGGTTGGATTTTGACAAGCACCAAGATTGTGTTGTGCTTACGAAGTGCATGTCTCTGTTTCTCTTCCATATACTCCAGTCTCCCTCCCCGGTGTAGAAGAGTTTCTTTCTTAGATGTGTGTTTCTCAAAACCAACAATATTGTCTGTTTTTTTTCAGTGCACTGCTTTTCTGTACTGATGAAGTGTCATGTTTTTGGGTCGTACCTGCGCACCCTGTTCAAATGGATTGCTGGTGAGGTGTTTTTTTTTTTTATTCAAGACCTTTGAAACTTGCTTGCAATTTACTTTTACCAGCGTTTGAGGGTTTCGTTTTATTATCCCATGGTGAAGAGAAAATCCAGTCAACTAATGGGCTGTGTGAGAGACTTGCATCAGCTAACAGTTACTCTGCATGTTGTTTGTTCGACAATATTACTGTTTCCAGATTCTAGATGTTGGCGAATTTATGTAGGTGCCTACAACTGGACTCTATTTGCATGAGGGTGTTTCAAGTTACAGTCAGATCATCAAAGATTTTCCGTATCAGAAATTTATTTGTGTATCACAGGACCATGGTGACACGCACACTCCAAACCCTAACAGTCAGCATGTTATACGTTAATGCGATGCGTTATTTATGCATTTTGTAATGTAGGCTGTTATTACATCTTGTTTATGTATGTTTTTCCTATTGGTACATTACATGAAGGATGTGTCTATCTCCACATTTATCCTTAATGGGATTGGTTGGTGGGTTTTGTGGGTCCTTCATATTCTGTTCTTGGGTTTAGGGAACATGTCTTTATGAATTAGTTTTTCCCATGTGTTCACTATACACTTTACGCTGCCTTATATGGTGTTGACAGTGGGTTTTAGTCCCATTTGTTGTTTTGCATGTTGCCTCATATTTGCATTTACGTTAGTCTTCCTCACTTATCTTTCAAAGAATTGTATATTGGGTTCTGTTGGGCTCAACATTATATGTACATGGACCCTAGGTACATACCATCAAGAGTTCATTATTTCAATTTACATGCATGCAATCTACATTTTATTCTTCCCTACATAGGGATAGCAATGGGTTTTAATCTCATGTCCTCAATGTACGTGTCACGCTACAAATGGGTTTTAATCCAATGTCCTCACTGTACGTGTCACGCTGTGAATGGGTTTTAGTCCCATGTCTTCACTGTTCGTTCCATTTGCTCGCAATACATTTGCCTTCATGGGCTACTAACAGTTTCCACCCTGTTTCAGGGCATCTATGAATAGGTGTTAGTTCTTTTGCATTTGTTAACCATCGCTATCCTTAGGGACTGATTATGTGTTCCTACGAATTTACATTAGTTAAATTTACCTTACTTCCTTTTCGTCTTAGACTAGGTCAGTGGTTTTTGGCCCATAGTTCTCACTTGTGTCGTATGGGTTTTAGTCCCATTACTATACTGCACTGTGTTTTCCACATGAGGTTGTTTTTATAAGGGCTATCATTTCATGGGTTTTAGTCCCCTTCGTAATAGTTTTGACCCCTTTTACATCTTGGTAGGGGTTGGTCTTGGGTTATAGTCCTCCCATTTTCACGTACGTTGGTTACGTCTTTTCTATTGTGTCTCAATGGTCCCAGTCCCATTTGACTCAACGTTATGTCTTTCTTTTTATTATTACACTGTCAATTTTGCAATGCAATGTTATCTTTATATTATATTACATTATTAATTTTATAACAGGGAAGTATGACTGATCTCATTATTTTCTCCTTATCTTCTCTGTTTCTTTTGTGTGTTCAGTTTTCTTCGTGACGTCTTTTCTTCTTGCCGTCTGTGGATTCTGGACGTTATCCTTGTTGTCAATTTTTCTTTGTCTTCTGTCTTTCTCTTATCATGGTGTGTTTTTCTTTCCACCTGAGACTACACTTTCTTCTCCACTGGGTGTGTGTCTAGTTGTAGTCCAGTGTTATGTTGTGTTGTGCTATGCCTTGCTTTCTCGCTTGCCTGCCTGGCTAGTAGGTGTGTCTGGGGGTAATCATTAGTGTTTCATGTTTTGTCTTTTCTTTGTTGTTTTCTTTCGCTGGGTCTTTTTCTTTTTTCTGTTGTTATTTATAGAAGGTTGCTTCCTCTTTTTCTTTCCTCATTTATAGTTCTTCCTTTTTCAGTTTACTATCTTAATTGCTTTTGTTATATAAGAAAGGGGGATATGTAGTATCCTAGTATCCTGTCTATGTTAATGTCATACCAATTTAACCATCTACTCAGCCAGTGGAATGTTGCACTGGTGATGCATTTAGGAATGTTGGGAGCCTGTGAGGAGAAGTCACAGTTGAGAGTAGGCTGAGCAGAAAGCTGGCTGCTCCTGGTGGGGCTCATCTGTAACTAACTACAATAAAGCACCTTGAACTAAATCTTCTTGTAAGGACCTTGTTACTACACCTAGAAAAATGCACCAAAACAGTTTAGATTATGTAAATTTACAGCAGTGTACTAAGTAGCAGGTTATTACATTGGTTGCCATGTCATAGTATGCACTAGTCTAGGCAGTAATGGTAATAGGTTAATATAATGAATTACTTTATCCTTGTTATTATAGCTTTTTAACATGAAGTATTTTCTTTTCGCCCCAGTTGTCCCCTTTTCTCAGATTTGTTCCATCTCCATTCAAAAAAATTCTATTAAATACATAAGCAGTTTCTGCAAAGGTCTATTTCAGGACAGAGAAACTGAGAACCCTAATTGACTGGACGAAATGGAAACAGTTCTGGTGCCACTGCGCAGAGCTCGATTCTCTAATCCTGTAAAGGGGACATAAGGGGATAGGAAAGCATTCCCTACCCTCTAGTGGGAGGAAACCCAATCATTTTGAGATGGAACTAATGGAACTAATGTTCAGGAAACCTTCATGGCTATAAGACGTTTATTTTGAAGCAATGTTAACTTGTTTTCCAGGGTTACTTGTATTATAGTGTTTTTCTTCGGAACTGTTAGACTTGGCAACTTTGGCATGGTTTCCCCTGACTTTTTTCCTCTAACTCCTATATTTTTGATGTTGTGCTGGATTTAGTTTTTGCTGACTTAGATGCATTGAGCACTTTGCCACTGCTGATCAGTGTCAAAGTGCAAGCGCTCCCTGTCAAAATTGTTGTTACAATTGGTTCTCGCTGATTGGCATATTTGATTTACTGGTAAGTCCCTAGTAAAGTGCACTGAAGTGTTACAGGGCCTGTGAATCAATTGTCACTAGTAGGCCTAGACCACTGATTGTGCCACCCACATGAGAAGCCCTGAAAAAAGTATCTCAGACCTGCCACTGCAGTGCCTGTGAGCAGTTTGTTAACTGCCATGTTGACCTGGTAAGTGCACCCACTTGCCCGGCCCTAATAGTCCTTGGGCCTTATTTATGAAGGCCTTGCACCACCGGTGCGTCACTTTTAAAATGGGAAAAAGTGACGTACCGGCGGCGCAAGGCCTTCATAAATAAGGCCCCTGATTCTTATATGTAAGGTACCCCTAAGGTAGGCCCAATGTACCCCCATGGGCAGGGTGCAAATAATGTGAAAGATAGGATATGTACTGGTGTGTGTGACATGTCCTGATAGTGAAATACTGCCAATTTCGTTTTTCACTATTGAAAGGCCATCTGTCACGTAGGATAGAATGGGAAATACTTTGTAACATCATACAAGTATACCTTACCATTGGGACAAGATAGAGAAATACAAATAAGGCTCACTGAACTCGAAGCCAAGGTAGCTTTTTCAATGTTTGTGCTTCTCTGAAAGTAGTCCTCCTGGGCTGTTATTTCTGTTAAGCAATTCTTTAATGTTCTGTGATTGCACCATTAGCTTTCTAGAGATTTTAAAGTATAGCATTATGCTTTTAAATGTGGTTTCAATTATGGCTTATACCTAAGTAGTGGAGAGAATTATAAGGAAGGGCTGGTTTCGTGATCGGAGTTATGGTATTTGCAAGTAGCATGTACATTTCATTCATTTTATATAGGTGGTGAAAAAAAGGACAAGAAAATGAGCAGTTTGCAAACTTCATGAATTTTTTTCAAAACATCACAATCTATGCCAAAACTGCAAAGTTTATATTATGAGAACAAATTCGGAAATATTCTTTTCGTGCGCAAATTTTAATTGGAAAGCTTTTTCACCCATATTTGAAGTTTTCAAAGTAAAAAAAAGCTCCTCAGTTTTCCTGGAATGCAGTGTTTGTTATCTTCAAGAAACTGGCCATTTTCAAATACGAAAGAACTGGATTAATTAAATGTTTATTAGATGCCTCCTCTGAAAAGCCTTTTGTTACCTAACAAGAAATTGTGAAAATAAGTTAATACTCTATTTCAAATGTTACTGTTTACCATTAGCCGGCAAAAATATGTTTACTTTTTTCTCAACAGTGAAACAAATACAGTGATTATGTAAAACACTCTGATTACCTGACTTTGGCAGCGGGTATTTGACTTTGTAATATTGTTCATAGAATTGTAGAATTCTGCCAGTTACGTTTAATGCATATGCTCCTTGATTTTCCTCAATGGCTTCCATACGGCCCCAGATTCCTGTCTAAAAGGATTTAAGAAATGGGTTTTTAGTCAGATTTGTGTTTTCTGAGCTTCCATGGCATGCACATGCACGCACACATACACACACTCGGTCACATACACTTTACCTTTACTCTGTTGTTTGTTCTTTCAATTTTACCAAAGTCTGAAACAACAAAGGCGAGCAGGTAAGTTGACATCTTTGGTGTTGTTTCAAAGATAGTAGCTTTCCAAGTTCCACCTTCTATGACTTTCTCACTTGTGCCTGAAGACAAATAATATATTATAAAGAGTTAGTCATTTGCTCTTGACAATCCAAGCCTACCAGGTCTGTCTCATCAGCATGGGTCCCAATTGTTATATCTCTGGCATGTTTCTGTTACGAACATTAGAGCAAAAACTGCCTTGAGCAGTACATTGATACCAATTTCATTTCAATTTCAAAATTTCGCAGAATTTTCTTTCATTAATGTCAGGATTCTCATACAACATTTAAAATAAACACAGAGTGACAACCTTTCATTATGCCCTGGCGATACTAACCAATGTATGGTTCATCTCACAATGAAAATATCTTACACCATAGAATGTCACTAGATTCAGATCACATGACCGTCCATTAAGCAGGTCTCTGCTAGAGTCAAACCTCTCAAGGATATCACTGGGGTACCAAGAGAACAGATCGCAGAAGGAGCTGCAGGACCACCAGTACAGCTTTATCCTTACCTAAAAGGATTATGCTACACGCCATTACCATATGATGCCAAAACAAGTTAAGTGCATTTGGAGAGCCCTTTACATAGACTACAGCATTCAGGTATAATTTGCAGGTAATGAAATAGACAAATGCTGTTATCCAGACTGAAGTACCATTACAATTAAGGTTCAAGGTAAAAAAAAAGTGAGACCGTCCATCTTTGAGTATCTTCAGCTGGGCTGGCTCATGCAGAAAGACTTGTGAACAGGCGGTCTTGAAAGGATCAATACACTGGCGGAGCCGCCACCACTTGCCCATTGTAGATTTACAAATGTCCGACCTTTTAGAGATAGAAATCGAGTCCAGTTTAACAGTAGTGGAAGGGTGGGCTTTCAGATAAGTTGCTTGGCGGAGCAGGAAGTTACCTTAAAATACCGGTATTAGGTAAGGATGGGTTGACTTAGTTTGGATCACTTTTGTGATAAAGGCAGGTAATCGATGTGCCCACTGGACCTGCAAGTCCATACCCAGTCGACAAGATCTGGGAATGCCTGCTGGAATAAGCTGATTATATAAGCCCTAGGATCTGAGCCATCCCTCCCTTAGGGTACATCAAAAACCCTCAAGTTATTCCAACCTTGTCAATTTTCAAGATCCACAACTTTTGCCTGCAGAAACACCATTTCGGTCACCTGAGTTTTGACTAAACTCACAGCGTAGTTGTTGACTTCTTCGACTGCTGTGACCCGCTGTTGCAGGTCCGATAATTCTGAAGAGAGTGAGACGACCTTGGTAGTGACAGCCACCAGAGCCTGTTTAATCTATGCTTTGGCTTGAAGATTGTATTCTCGAGCCTTCGCTCTTTGAGTAGTTAATGCCTGTAAAATTCTGGATAAAGAGGGCTCCTCGCACTCACTAGATCTAGAGCTTTCCACTGTTGGCCCGTTTTGTAGGATCAAGTTGGTCCGTTGGTAGAGAGGATGGAGACAGAAGGCCCACTGAGTCAGAAGTCCCATTCAGGGTCCCGTCAGAGCTGCTCATGTGAGTTGGGTAAGAAGTGGATGAGTGTTGGCCAGCATGCAAAAGAGTTGGAGGCCCCCTCCCTCAGGCACTGAGGCATTTGTTTTGCCAGAGTTAGGCAGTCGAGAGACAATAGCTTTGACCTCTCCCTTAGAAGCCTAACCACTTACGCAGGGGACTAGCTCCAACACCGACCTTTGTGCCAATTGCGACGTGGTTTTTCGATCGCTCCTCCAAAAGAGTAAAGGTATTTTGGACCTCCTCGTCCTTTCCCTCCTTTACCTCCTCTGACTCATGTGACTCCTCTCCCTCATAAAGATTTAAAGTTCCAGCGGAGTGCTGTCCTTTATAGAGTTGAGATCTGGAGCCTCCACTGGTTCGTTCAGTTTCCTACACTGCTCAGAGTGCTTTAATTGGGCATTATCCGAGATGATTGGAGAAGAATAAATACATTCCTGTGCAGTAGATTGCACCATTGGCCGCTCTGTTATGGACTTGACAGGAGGTTTCAGTCACACCTAAAGTCGGTTGGCTCTGAGGCTTAGGGCCATCTGAAGGGTCAATTAACAAACTAATGTCCATGTCATCCAATGCTGTTAAACCTATGATGCTTACACCCAGTTGCAAGCATGAGAGTGGTACAAATAGGGAAATGAATGCCAAAGCATTACAGGAGCTGGCGGTTACAGGATTAACACACGCAGTCAACTCGGTTTCTTCTTTGATGATCTTCTTGGGGCGGTAGGCCCCCCCAATAATCTGTTGAGGTTTGAGAGACAGTTTTATTTTTCTGGAAGCCAGATGAGCCGAGGCACCATCTTTAGTATCCCAGCCCTCCTGTACTGTGTACATCGGCCATCTCCAATCCTGGAGTGGAGTTCTCTGATCCGCGGGTTTGGATTAGACCACCGGCCTTCCTGGAACATAGCAAGTGGAGAATCGGCTTGCCGAGTTGAGAGCCAGGGGCCGCCTCGCATGCCAGAGACAATTTCTTCCCTAGTTCTTCGTTCATTTCAGTGGCGGCCAAGATACCATGAGCTGCAGCCACCATCGCTGCCTCTCCTATTCCTCCATGTCCTTTCTGCGCAGGGAGTTGTTGAGGGGCCATACTGAGCCCTGCCTTATCCTGCCTCGAGTTAGAGCCAAAGACGGAGTGGAGTGGTTAAAATAGGCGGCGATATATAGATCAACAGCAGAACACCTTTAGCAGAGATGTTCCGCCATCTTACTCCCAGATCTGTTGACTGGGTGTGAGTGTTTGATTGGTTCAGATGCGCCGTCCATCACCACCCCCTTTTGTACTGCTTTTTTCGCCATAAGTTGGCAGGCTATGCTCAGACGTGAGTTCCTTGCTCACTTTGCCACTGGATTCAAGCTAGCCGGGCTGAAGACGGCTGAAATGCCAGAAACCGGTCCTCGGAAGCTTGTTTCCGGTCCAGGGAAGGCCTGGCTTGGCAGTTTGGGCTGGACTGTTCCCATGAGGCACAGGGTCAGACTGATTTGCAGATGGTCATGTCTGAACTGGGGTGGCAGAGTGGGCTAAAGATTAGTGATGGATTAAACCCAGATCTGCTGACTGGGTGTGAGTGTTTGATTGGTTCAGATGCTCCGTCCATCACCACCCCCTTTTGTACCGCTTTGTTTGCCATAAGTTGGCAAGGTATGCTCAGACGTGAGTCCCTTGCTCACTTTGCCACTGGATTCAAGCAAGCCGGGCTGAAGATGGCCGAAATGCCAGAAACCGGTCCTTAGAAGCTTGTTTCTTTTCAAGGGGAGGCATGGCTTGGCAGTTCGGGCTGGACTGTTCCCATGAGGCACAGGGTCAGACTGATTTGCATATGGCCATGTCTTAACTGGGGTGGCAGAGTGGGCTAAAGAACGGTGATGGATTAAACCCAGATCTGTTGACTGGGTGTGAGTGTTTGATTGGTTCAGATGCTCCGTCCATCACCACCCCCTTTTGTACCGCTTTGTTCGCCATAAGTTGGCAGGGTATGCTCAGACGAGAGTCCCTTGCTCACTTTGCCACTGGATTCAAGCAAGCTGGGCTGAAGACGGCTGAAATGCCAGAAACCGGTCCTCGGAAGCTTGTTTCCGGTCCAGGGAAGGCATGGCTTGGCAGTTCGGGCTGGACTGTTCCCATGAGGCACAGGGTCAGACTGATTTACATATGGCCATGGTTGAACTGGGGTGGCAGAGTGGGCTAAAGAACGGTGATGGATTAAACCCGATCTGTTGACTGGGTGTGAGTGTTTGATTGTTTCAGATGCTCCGTCCATCACCACCCCCTTTTGTACCGCTTTGTTTGCCATAAGTTGGCAGGGTATGCTCAGACGTGAGTCCCTTGCTCACTTTGCCACTGGATTCAAGCAAGCTGGGCTGAAGACGGCTGAAATGCCAGAAACCGGTCCTTAGAAGCTTGTTTCCGGTCCAGGGAAGGCTTGGCTTGGCAGTTCGGGCTGGACTGTTCCCATGAGGCACAGAGTCAGACTGATTTGCATATGGCCATGTCTGAACTGGGGTGGCAGAGTGGGCTAAAGAACGGTGATGGATCAAACCCAGATCTGTTGACTGGGTGTGAGTGTTTGATTGGTTCAGATGCTCCATCCATCACCACCCCCTTTTGTACCGCTTTGTTCGCCATAAGTTGGCAGGGTATGCTCAGACGCGAGTCCCTTGCTCACTTTGCCACTGGATTCAAGCAAGCCGAGCTGAAGATGGCTGAAATGCCGGAAATCGGTCCTCGGAAGCTTGTTTCCGGTCCAGGGAAGTCATGGCTTGGCAGTTCGGGCTATACTGTTCCCATGAGGCACAGGGTCAGACTGATTTGCATATGGCCATGTCTGAACTGGGGTGGCAGAGTGGGCTAAAGAACGGTGATGGATTAAACCCAGATCTGTTGACTGGGTGTGAGTGTTTGATTGGTTCAGATGCTCCGTCCATCACCACCCCCTTTTGTACCACTTTGTTCGCCATAAGTTGGCAGGGTATGCTCAGACGTGAGTCCTTTGCTCACTTTGCCACTGGATTCAAGCAACCCGGGCTGAAGACGGCTGAAATGCCAGAAACCGGTCCTCGGAAGCTTGTTTCCCGTCCAGGGAAGAAATGGCTTGGCAGTTCGGGCTGGACTGTTCCCATGAGGCACAGGGTCAGACTGATTTGCATATGGCCATGTCTGAACTGGGGTGGCAGAGTGGGCTAAAGAACGGTGATGGATTAAACCCAGATCTGTTGACTGGGTGTGAGTGTTTGATTGGTTCAGATGCTCCGTCCATCACCACCCCCTTTTGTACCGCTTTGTTCGCCATAAGTTGGCAGGGTATGCTCAGACGAGAGGCCCTTGCTCACTTTGCCACTGGATTCAAGCAAGCCGGGCTGAAGACGGCTTAAAAGCCAGAAACCGGTCCTCGGAAGATTGTTTCCGGTCCAGGGAAGGCATGGCTTGGCAGTTCGGGCTGGACTGTTCCCATGAGGCACAGGGTCAGACTGATTTGCATATGGCATTGTCTGAACTGGGGTGGCAGAGTGGGCTAAAGAACTGTGATGGATTAAACCCAGATCTGTTGACTGGGTGTGAGTGTTTGATTGGTTCAGATGCTCCGTCCATCACCACCCCCTTTTGTACCGCTTTGTTTGCCATAAGTTGGCAGGGTATGCTCAGACGTGAGTCCCTTGTTCACTTTGCCACCGGATTCAAGCAAGCCGGGCTGAAGACGGCTGAAATGCCAGAAACCGGTGCTCAGAAGCTTGTTTCCGGTGCAGGGAAGGCATGGCTTGGCAGTTCGGGCTAGACTGTTCCCATGAGGCACAGGGTCAGACTGATTTACATATGGCCATGTCTGAACTGGGGTGGCAGAGTGGGCTAAAGAACGGTGATGGATTAAACCCAGATCTGTTGACTGGGTGTGAGTGTTTGATTGGTTCAGATGCTCCGTCCATCACCACCCCCTTTTGTACCGCTGTGTTCACCATAAGTTGGCAGGGTATGCTCAGACGTGAGTTCCTTGCTCACTTTGCCAGTGGATTCAAGCAAGCCGGGCTGAAGACGGCTGAAATGCCAGAAACCGGTCCTCAGAAGCTTGTTTCCAGTCCAGGGAAATCATGGCTTGGCAGTTCGGGCTGGACTGATCCCATGAGGCACAGGGTCAGACTGATTTGCATATGGCCATGTCTGAACTGGGGTGGCAGAGTGGGCTAAAGAACGGTGATGGATTAAACCCAGATCTGTTGACTGGGTGTGAGTATTTGATTGGTTCAGATGCTCCGTCCATCACCACCCCCTTTTGTACCACTTTGTTCGCCATAAGTTGGCAGGGTATGCTCAGACGTGAGTCCCTTGCTCACTTTGCCACTGGATTCAAGCAAGCGGGGCTGAAGACGGCTGAAATGCCAGAAACCGGTCCTCAGAAGCTTGTTTTCGGTCCAGGGAAGGCATTACTTGGCAGTTCGGGCTGGACTGTTCCCATGAGGCACAGGGTCAGACTGATTTACATATGGCCATGTCTGAACCGGGGTGGCAGAGTGGGCTAAAGAACGGTGATGGATTAAACCCAGATCTGTTGACTGGGTGTGAGTATTTGATTGGTTCAGATGCTCCGTCCATCACCACCCCCTTTTGTACCACTTTGTTCGCCATAAGTTGGCAGGGTATGCTCAGACGTGAGTCCCTTGCTCACTTTGCCACTGGATTCAAGCAAGCGGGGCTGAAGACGGCTGAAATGCCAGAAACCGGTCCTCAGAAGCTTGTTTTCGGTCCAGGGAAGGCATTACTTGGCAGTTCGGGCTGGACTGTTCCCATGAGGCACAGGGTCAGACTGATTTGCATATGGCCATGTCTGAACTGGGGTGGCAGAGTGGGCTAAAGAACGGTGATGGATTAAACCCAGATCTGTTGACTGGATGTGAGTATTTGATTGGTTCAGATGCTACGTCCATCACCACCCCCTTTTGTACCACTTTGTTCGCCATACGTTGGCAGGGTATGCTCAGACATGAGTCCCTTGCTCACTTTTTCACTGGATTCAAGCAAGCTGGGCTGAAGACGGCTGAAATGCCAGAAACCGGTCCTCGGAAGCTTGTTTCCGGTCCAGGGAAGGCATGGCTTTGCAGTTCGGGCTGGACTGTTCCCATGAGGCACAGGGTCAGACTGATTTACATATGGCCATGGTTGAACTGGGGTGGCAGAGTGGGCTAAAGAACGGTGATGGATTAAACCCCGATCTGTTGACTGGGTGTGAGTGTTTGATTGTTTCAGATGCTCCGTCCATCACCACCCCCTTTTGTACCGCTTTGTTTGCCATAAGTTGGCAGGGTATGCTCAGACGTGAGTCCCTTGCTCACTTTGCGACTGGATTCAAGCAAGCCGGGCTGAAGACGGCTGAAATGCCAGAAACCGGTCCTCGGAAGCTTGTTTCCGGTCCAGGGAAGAAATGGCTTGGCAGTTCAGGCTGGACTGTTCCCATGAGGCACAGGGTCAGACTGATTTGCATATGGCCATGTCTGAACTGGGGTTGCAGAGTGGGCTAAAGAACGGTGATGGATTAATTCCAGATCTGTTGACTGGGTGTGAGTGTTTGATTGGTTCAGATGCTCCGTCCATCACCACCCCCTTTTGTACCGCTTTGTTCGCCATAAGTTGGCAGGGTATGCTCAGACGAGAGGCCCTTGCTCACTTTGCCACTGGATTCAAGCAAGCCGGGCTGAAGACGGCTTAAAAGCCAGAAACCGGTCCTCGGAAGATTGTTTCAGGTCCAGGGAAGGCATGGCTTGGCAGTTCGTGCTGGACTGTTCCCATGAGGCACAGGGTCAGACTAATTTGCATATGGCCTTGTCTGAACTGGGGTGGCAGAGTGGGCTAAAGAACTGTGATGGATTAAACCCAGATCTGTTGACTGGGTGTGAGTGTTTGATTGGTTCAGATGCTCCGTCCATCACCACCCCCTTTTGTACCGCTTTGTTCGCCATAAGTTGGCAGGGTATGCTCAGACGAGAGGCCCTTGCTCACTTTGCCACTGGATTCAAGCAAGCCGGGCTGAAGACGGCTTAAAAGCCAGAAACCGGTCCTCGGAAGATTGTTTCCGGTCCAGGGAAGGCATGGCTTGGCAGTTCGGGCTGGACTGTTCCCATGAGGCACAGGGTCAGACTGATTTGCATATGGCATTGTCTGAACTGGGGTGGCAGAGTGGGCTAAAGAACTGTGATGGATTAAACCCAGATCTGTTGACTGGGTGTGAGTGTTTGATTGGTTCAGATGCTCCGTCCATCACCACCCCCTTTTGTACCGCTTTGTTTGCCATAAGTTGGCAGGATATGCTCAGACGTGAGTCCCTTGTTCACTTTGCCACCGGATTCAAGCAAGCCGGGCTGAAGACGGCTGAAATGCCAGAAACCGGTGCTCAGAATCTTGTTTCCGGTGCAGGGAAGGCATGGCTTGGCAGTTCGGGCTGGACTGTTCCCATGAGGCACAGGGTCAGACTGATTTACATATGGCCATGTCTGAACTGGGGTGGCAGAGTGGGCTAAAGAACGGTGATGGATTAAACCCAGATCTGTTGACTGGGTGTGAGTGTTTGATTGGTTCAGATGCTCCGTCCATCACCACCCCCTTTTGTACCGCTGTGTTCACCATAAGTTGGCAGGGTATGCTCAGACGTGAGTTCCTTGCTCACTTTGCCAGTGGATTCAAGCAAGCCGGGCTGAAGACGGCTGAAATGCCAGAAACCGGTCCTCAGAAGCTTGTTTCCAGTCCAGGGAAATCATGGCTTGGCAGTTCGGGCTGGACTGATCCCATGAGGCACAGGGTCAGACTGATTTGCATATGGCCATGTCTGAACTGGGGTGGCAGAGTGGGCTAAAGAACGGTGATGGATTAAACCCAGATCTGTTGACTGGGTGTGAGTATTTGATTGGTTCAGATGCTCCGTCCATCACCACCCCCTTTTGTACCACTTTGTTCGCCATAAGTTGGCAGGGTATGCTCAGACGTGAGTCCCTTGCTCACTTTGCCACTGGATTCAAGCAAGCCGGGCTGAAGACGGCTGAAATGCCAGAAACCGGTCCTCAGAAGCTTGTTTTCGGTCCAGGGAAGGCATTACTTGGCAGTTCGGGCTGGACTGTTCCCATGAGGCACAGGGTCAGACTGATTTACATATGGCCATGTCTGAACCGGGGTGGCAGAGTGGGCTAAAGAACGGTGATGGATTAAACCCAGATCTGTTGACTGGGTGTGAGTATTTGATTGGTTCAGATGCTCCGTCCATCACCACCCCCTTTTGTACCACTTTGTTCGCCATAAGTTGGCAGGGTATGCTCAGACGTGAGTCCCTTGCTCACTTTGCCACTGGATTCAAGCAAGCGGGGCTGAAGACGGCTGAAATGCCAGAAACCGGTCCTCAGAAGCTTGTTTTCGGTCCAGGGAAGGCATTACTTGGCAGTTCGGGCTGGACTGTTCCCATGAGGCACAGGGTCAGACTGATTTACATATGGCCATGTCTGAACCGGGGTGGCAGAGTGGGCTAAAGAACGGTGATGGATTAAACCCAGATCTGTTGACTGGGTGTGAGTATTTGATTGGTTCAGATGCTCCGTCCATCACCACCCCCTTTTGTACCACTTTGTTCGCCATAAGTTGCCAGGGTATGCTCAGACGTGAGTCCCTTGCTCACTTTGCCACTGGATTCAAGCAAGCCGGGCTGAAGACGGCTGAAATGCCAGAAACCGGACCTCAGAAGCTTGTTTTCGGTCCAGGGAAGGCATTACTTGGCAGTTCGGGCTGGACTGTTCCCATGAGGCACAGGGTCAGACTGATTTACATATGGCCATGTCTGAACCGGGGTGGCAGAGTGGGCTAAAGAACGGTGATGGATTAAACCCAGATCTGTTGACTGGGTGTGAGTATTTGATTGGTTCAGATGCTCCGTCCATCACCACCCCCTTTTGTACCACTTTGTTCGCCATAAGTTGGCAGGGTATGCTCAGACGTGAGTATCTTGCTCACTTTGCCACTGGATTCAAGCAAGCGGGGCTGAAGACGGCTGAAATGCCAGAAACCGGTCCTCAGAAGCTTGTTTTCGGTCCAGGGAAGGCATTACTTGGCAGTTCGGGCTGGACTGTTCCCATGAGGCACAGGGTCAGACTGATTTACATATGGCCATGTCTGAACCGGGGTGGCAGAGTGGGCTAAAGAACGGTGATGGATTAAACCCAGATCTGTTGACTGGGTGTGAGTATTTGATTGGTTCAGATGCTCCGTCCATCACCACCCCCTTTTGTACCACTTTGTTCGCCATAAGTTGCCAGGGTATGCTCAGACGTGAGTCCCTTGCTCACTTTGCCACTGGATTCAAGCAAGCCGGGCTGAAGACGGCTGAAATGCCAGAAACCGGACCTCAGAAGCTTGTTTTCGGTCCAGGGAAGGCATTACTTGGCAGTTCGGGCTGGACTGTTCCCATGAGGCACAGGGTCAGACTGATTTGCATATGGCCATGTCTGAACTGGGGTGGCAGAGTGGGCTAAAGAACGGTGATGGATTAAACCCAGATCTGTTGACTGGATGTGAGTATTTGATTGGTTCAGATGCTCCGTCCATCACCACCCCCTTTTGTACCACTTTGTTCGCCATACGTTGGCAGGGTATGCTCAGACATGAGTCCCTTGCTCACTTTTTCACTGGATTCAAGCAAGCTGGGCTGAAGACGGCTGAAATGCCAGAAACCGGTCCTCGGAAGCTTGTTTCCGGTCCAGGGAAGGCATGGCTTTGCAGTTCGGGCTGGACTGTTCCCATGAGGCACAGGGTCAGACTGATTTACATATGGCCATGGTTGAACTGGGGTGGCAGAGTGGGCTAAAGAACGGTGATGGATTAAACCCCGATCTGTTGACTGGGTGTGAGTGTTTGATTGTTTCAGATGCTCCGTCCATCACCACCCCCTTTTGTACCGCTTTGTTTGCCATAAGTTGGCAGGGTATGCTCAGACGTGAGTCCCTTGCTCACTTTGCGACTGGATTCAAGCAAGCCGGGCTGAAGACGGCTGAAATGCCAGAAACCGGTCCTCGGAAGCTTGTTTCCGGTCCAGGGAAGAAATGGCTTGGCAGTTCGGGCTGGACTGTTCCCATGAGGCACAGGGTCAGACTGATTTGCATATGGCCATGTCTGAACTGGGGTGGCAGAGTGGGCTAAAGAACGGTGATGGATTAATTCCAGATCTGTTGACTGGGTGTGAGTGTTTGATTGGTTCAGATGCTCCGTCCATCACCACCCCCTTTTGTACCGCTTTGTTTGCCATAAGTTGGCAGGGTATGCTCAGACGTGAGTCCCTTGCTCACTTTGCCAGTGGATTCAAGCAAGCCGGGCTGAAGACGGCTGAAATGCCAGAAACCGGTCCTCGGAAGCTTGTTTCCAGTCCAGGGAAGTCATGGCTTGGCAGTTCGGGCTGGACTGATCCCATGAGGCACAGGGTCAGACTGATTTGCATATGGCCATGTCTGAACTGGGGTGGCAGAGTGGGCTAAAGAACGGTGATGGATTAAACCCAGATCTGTTGACTGGGTGTGAGTGTTTGATTGGTTCAGATGCTCCATCCATCCCCACCCCCTTTTGTACCGCTTTGTTCGCCATAAGTTGGCAGGGTATGCTCAGACGTGAGTTCCTTGCTCACTTTGCCAGTGGATTCAAGCAAGCCGGACTGAAGACGGCTGAAATGCCAGAAACCAGTCCTCGGAAGCTTGTTTCCGGTCCAGAGAAGGCATGGCTTGGCAGTTCGGGCTGGACTGTTCCCATGAGGCACAGGGTCAGACTGATTTGCAAATGGCCATGTCTGAACTGGGGTGGCAGAGTGGGCTAAATAACGGTGATGGATTAAACCCAGATCTGTTGACTGGGTGTGAGTGTTTGATTGGTTCAGATGCTCCGTCCATCACCACCCCCTTATGTACCGCTTTGTTCGCCATAAGTTGGCAGAGTATGCTCAGACGCGAGTCCCTTGCTCACTTTGCCACTGGATTCAAGCAAGCCGAGCTGAAGACGGCTAAAATGCCAGAAACCGGTCCTCGGAAGCTTGTTTCCAGTCCAGGGAAGTCATGGCTTGGCATTTCGGGCTAGACTGATCCCATGAGGCACAGGGTCAGACTGATTTGCATATGGCCATGTCTGAACTGGGGTGGCAGAGTGGGCTAAAGAACGGTGATGGATTAAACCCAGATCTGTTGACTGGGTGTGAGTATTTGATTGGTTCAGATGCTCCGTCCATCACCACCCCCTTTTGTACCACTTTGTTCGCCATACGTTGGCAGGGTTTGCTCAGACATGAGTCCCTTGCTCACTTTTTCACTGGATTCAAGCAAGCCGGGCTGAAGACGGCTGAAATGCCAGAAACCGGTCCTCGGAAGCTTGTTTCCAGTCCAGGGAATGCATGGCTTGGCAGTTCGGGCTGGACTGTTCCCATGAGGCACAGGGTCAGACTGATTTGCATATGGCCATGTCTGAACTGGGGTGGCATAGTGGGCTAAAGAACGGTGATGAATTAAACCCAGATCTGTTGAGTGGGTGTGAGTGTTTGATTGGTTCAGATGCTCCGTCCATCACCACCCCCTTTTGTACCGCTTTGTTCACCATAAGTTGGCAGGGTATGCTCAGACGAGAGTCCCTTGCTCACTTTGCCACTGGATTCAAGCCAGCCGGGCTGAAGATGGCTGAAATGCCAGAAATCGGTCCTCGGAAGCTTGTTTCCGGTCCAGGGAAGGCATGGCTTGGCAGTTCGGGCTGGACTGTTCCCATGAGGCACAGGGTCAGACTCATTTGCATATGGCCATGTCTGAACTGGGGTGGCAGAGTGGGCTAAAGAATGGTGATGGATTAAACCCAGATCTGTTGACTGGGTGTGAGTGTTTGATTGGTTCAGATGCTCCGTCCATCACAACCCACTTTTGTACCACTTTTTTCGCAATAAGTTGGCAGGGTATGCTCAGACGTGAGTCCCTTGCTCACTTTGCCACTGGATTCAAGCAAGCCGGGCTGAAGACGGCTGAAATGCAAGAAACCGGTCCTCGGAAGCATATTTCCGGTCCAGGGAAGGCATGGCTTGGCAGTTCGGGCTGGACTGTTCCCATGAGGCACAGGGTCAGACTGATTTGCATATGGCCATGTCTGAACTGGGGTGGCAGAGTGGGCTAAAGAACTGTGATGGATTAAACCCAGATCTGTTGACTGGGTGTGAGTGTTTGATTGGTTCAGATGCTCCGTCCATCACCAGCCCCTTTTGTACCGCTTTGTTCGCCAAAGGTTGGCAGGGTATGCTCAGACGTGAGTCCGTTGCTCACTTTTCCACTGGATTCAAGCAAGCCGGGCTGAAGATAGCTTAAACGCCAGAAACCGGTCCTCGGAAGCTTGTTCCCGGTCCAAGGAAGGCATGGCTTGACAGTTCAGGCTGGACTGTTCCCATGAGGCACAGGGTCAGACTGATTTGCATATGGCCATGTCTGAACTGGGGTGGCAGAGTGGGCTAAAGAACGGTGATGGATTAAACCCAGATCTGTTGACTGTGTGTGAGTGTTTGATTGGTTCAGATGCTCCGTCCATCACCACCCCCTTTTGTACCGCTTTGTTCTTCATAAGTTGGCAGGGTATGTTCAGACGTGAGTCCCTTGCTCACTTTGCCACTGGATTCAAGCAAGCCAGGCTGAAGAAGGCTGAAATGCCAGAAAACGGTCCTCGGAAGCTTGTTTCCGGTCCAGGGAAGGCATGGCTTGGCAGTTCGGGCTGGACTGTTCCCATGAGGCACATGGTCAGACTGATTTGCATATGGCCATGACTGAACTGGGGTGGCAGAGTGGGCTAAAGAACGGTGATGGATTAAACCCAGATCTGTTGACTGGGTGTGATTGTTTGATTGGTTCAGATGCTCCGTCCATCACCACCTCCTTTTGTACCACTTTGTTCGCCATAAGTTGGCAGGGTATGCTCAGACGTGAGTCCCTTGCTCACTTTGCCACTGGATTCAAGCAAGCCAGGCTGAAGACAGATGAATTGCCAGAAACCGGTCCTCTGAAGCTTGTTTCCGGTCCAGGGAAGGCATGGCTTGGCAGTTCGGGCTGAACTGTTCCCATGAGTCACAGGGTCAGACTGATTTGCATATGGCCATGTCTGAACTGGGGTGGCAGATTGGGCTAAAGAACGGTGATGGATTAAACCCAGATCTGTTGACTGGGTGTGAGTGTTTGATTGGTTCAGATGCTCCGTCCATCACCACCCCCTTTTGTACCGCTTTGTTCGCCATAAGTTGGCAGGGTATGCTCAGACGTGAGTCCCTTGCTCACTTTGCCACTGGATTCAAGCAAGCGGGGCTGAAGACGGCTGAAATGCCAGAAACCGGTCCTCAGAAGCTTGTTTCCGGTCCAGGGAAGGCATGGCTTGGCAGTTCGGGTTGGACTGTTCCCATGAGGCACAGGGTCAGACCGATTTGCATATGGCCATGTCTGAACTGGGGTGTCAGAGTGGGCTAAAGAACGGTGATGGATTAAACTCAGATCTGTTGACTGGGTGTGAGTATTTGATTGGTTCAGATGCTCCGTCCATCACCACCCCCTTTTGTACCACTTTGTTCGCCATAAGTTGGCAGGGTATGCTCAGACGTGAGTCCCTTGCTCACTTTGCCACTGGATTCAAGCAAGCCGGGCTGAAGACGGCTGAAATGCCAGAAACCGGTCCTCATAAGCTTGTTTTCGGTCCAGGGAAGGCATAACTTGGCAGTTCGGGCTGGACTCTTCCCATGAGGCACAGGCTCAGACTGATTTACATATGGCCATGTCTGAACCGGGGTGGCAGAGTGGGCTAAAGAACGGTGATGGATTAAACCCAGATCTGTTGACTGGGTGTGAGTGTTTGATTGGTTCAGATGCTCCATCCATCACCACCCCCTTTTGTACCGCTTTGTTCGCCATAAGTTGCCAGGGTATGCTCAGACGTGAGTCCCTTGCTCACTTTGCCACTGGATTCAAGCAAGCGGGGCTGAAGACGGCTGAAATGCCAGAAACCGGTCCTCGGAAGCTTGTTTCCAGTCCAGGGAAGTCATGGCTTGGCAGTTCGGGCTGGACTGATCCCATGAGGCACAGGGTCAGACTGATTTGCATATGGCCATGTCTGAACTGGGGTGGCAGAGTGGGCTAAAGAACGGTGATGGATTAAACCCAGATCTGTTGACTGGGTGTGAGTATTTGATTGGTTCAGATGCTCCGTCCATCACCACCCCCTTTTGTACCACTTTGTTTGCCATAAGTTGCCAGGGTATGCTCAGACGTGAGTCCCTTGCTCACTTTGCCACTGGATTCAAGCAAGCCGGGCTGAAGACGGCTGAAATGCCAGAAACCGGTCCTCAGAAGCTTGTTTTCGGTCCAGGGAAGGCATTACTTGGCAGTTCGGGCTGGACTGTTCCCATGAGGCACAGGGTCAGACTGATTTACATATGGCCATGTCTGAACCGGGGTGGCAGAGTGGGCTAAAGAACGGTGATGGATTAAACCCAGATCTGTTGACTGGGTGTGAGTGTTTGATTGGTTCAGATGCTCCATCCATCACCACCCCCTTTTGTACCGCTTTGTTCTCCATAAGTTGGCAGGGTATGCTCAGACGCGAGTCCCTTGCTCACTTTGCCACTGGATTCAAGCAAGCCGAGCTGAAGACAGCTGAAATGCCAGAAACCGGTCCTCGGAAGCTTGTTTCCAGTCCAGGGAAGTCATGGCTTGGCAGTTCGGGCTAGACTGATCCCATGAGGCACAGGGTCAGACTGATTTGCATATGGCCATGTCTGAACTGGGGTGGCAGAGTGGGCTAAAGAACGGTGATGGATTAAACCCAGATCTGTTGACAGGATGTGAGTATTTGATTGGTTCAGATGCTCCGTCCATCACCACCCCCTTTTGTACCACTTTGTTCGCCATACGTTGGCAGGGTATGCTCAGACATGAGTCCCTTGCTCACTTTTTCACTGGATTCAAGCAAGCTGGGCTGAAGACGGCTGAAATGCCAGAAACCGGTCCTCGGAAGCTTGTTTCCGGTCCAGGGAAGGCATGGCTTTGCAGTTCGGGCTGGACTGTTCCCATGAGGCACAGGGTCAGACTGATTTACATATGGCCATGGTTGAACTGGGGTGGCAGAGTGGGCTAAAGAACGGTGATGGATTAAACCCCGATCTGTTGACTGGGTGTGAGTGTTTGATTGTTTCAGATGCTCCGTCCATCACCACCCCCTTTTGTACCGCTTTGTTTGCCATAAGTTGGCAGGGTATGCTCAGACGTGAGTCCCTTGCTCACTTTGCCACTGGATTCAAGCAAGCCGGGCTGAAGACGGCTGAAATGCCAGAAACCGGTCCTCGGAAGCTTGTTTCCAGTCCAGGGAAGTCATGGCTTGGCAGTTCGGGCTAGACTGATCCCATGAGGCACAGGGTCAGACTGATTTGCATATGGCCATGTCTGAACTGGGGTGGCAGAGTGGGCTAAAGAACGGTGATGGATTAAACCCAGATCTGTTGACAGGATGTGAGTATTTGATTGGTTCAGATGCTCCGTCCATCACCACCCCCTTTTGTACCATTTTGTTCGCCATACGTTGGCAGGGTATGCTCAGACATGAGTCCCTTGCTCACTTTTTCACTGGATTCAAGCAAGCTGGGCTGAAGACGGCTGAAATGCCAGAAACCGGTCCTCGGAAGCTTGTTTCCGGTCCAGGGAAGGCATGGCTTTGCAGTTCGGGCTGGACTGTTCCCATGAGGCACAGGGTCAGACTGATTTGCATATGGCCATGTCTGAACTGGGGTGGCAGAGTGGGCTAAAGAACGGTGATGGATTAAACCCAGATCTGTTGACTGGGTGTGAGTGTTTGATTGGTTCAGATGCTCCGTCCATCACCACCCCCTTTTGTACCGCTTTGTTCGCCATAAGTTGGCAGGGTATGCTCAGACGAGAGGCCCTTGCTCACTTTGCCACTGGATTCAAGCTAGCCGGGCTGAAGACGGCTTAAAAGCCAGAAACCGGTCCTCGGAAGATTGTTTCCGGTCCAGGGAAGGCATGGCTTGGCAGTTTGGGCTGGACTGTACCCATGAGGCACAGGGTCAGACTGATTTGCATATGGCCTTGTCTGAACTGGGGTGGCAGAGTGGGCTAAAGAACTGTGATGGATTAAACCCAGATCTGTTGACTGGGTGTGAGTGTTTGATTGGTTCAGATGCTCCGTCCATCACCACCCCCTTTTGTACCGCTTTGTTTGCCATAAGTTGGCAGGGTATGCTCAGACGTGAGTCCCTTGCTCACTTTGCCACCGGATTCAAGCAAGCCAGGCTGAAGACGGCTGAAATGCCAGAAACCGGTGCTCAGAAGCTTGTTTCCGGTTCAGGGAAGGCATGGCTTGGCAGTTCGGGCTGGACTGTTCCCATGAGGCACAGGGTCGGACTGATTTACATATGGCCATGTCTGAACTGGGGTGGCTGAGTGGGCTAAAGAACGGTGATGGATTAAACCCAGATCTGTTGACTGGGTGTGAGTGTTTGATTGGTTCAGATGCTCCGTCCATCACCACCCCCTTTTGTACCGCTGTGTTCACCATAAGTTGGCAGGGTATGCTCAGACGTGAGTTCCTTGCTCACTTTGCCAGTGGATTCAAGCAAGCCGGGCTGAAGACGGCTGAAATGCCAGAAACCGGTCCTCGGAAGCTTGTTTCCAGTCCAGGGAAGTCATGGCTTGGCAGTTTGGGCTGGACTGATCCCATGAGGCACAGGGTCAGACTGATTTGCATATGGCCATGTCTGAACTGGGGTGGCAGAGTGGGCTAAAGAACGGTGATGGATTAAACCCAGATCTGTTGACTGGGTGTGAGTGTTTGATTGGTTCAGATGCTCCATCCATCACCACCCCCTTTTGTACCGCTTTGTTCGCCATAAGTTGGCAGGGTATGCTCAGACGTGAGCTCCTTGCTCACTTTGCCAGTGGATTCAAGCAAGCCGGGCTAAAGACGGCTGAAATGCCAGAAACCGGTCCTCGGAAGCTTGTTTCCGGTCCAGAGAAGGCATGGCTTGGCAGTTCGGGCTGGACTGTTCCCATGAGGCACAGGGTCAGACTGATTTGCAAATGGCCATGTCTGAACTGGGGTGGCATAGTGGGCTAAAGAACGGTGATGAATTAAACCCAGATCTGTTGAGTGGGTGTGAGTGTTTGATTGGTTCAGATGCTCCGTCCATCACCACCCTCTTTTGTACCGCTTTGTTCGCCATAAGTTGGCAGGGTATGCTCAGACGAGAGTCCCTTGCTCACTTTGCCACTGGATTCAAGCAAGCCGGGCTGAAGATGGCTGAAATGCCAGAAACCGGTCCTCGGAAGCTTGTTTCCGGTCCAGGGAAGGCATGGCTTGGCAGTTCGGGCTGGACTGTTCCCATGAGGCACAGGGTCAGACTCATTTGCATATGGCCATGTCTGAACTGGGGTGGCAGAGTGGGCTAAAGAACGGTGATGGATTAAACCCAGATCTGTTGACTGGGTGTGAGTGTTTGATTGGTTCAGATGCTCCGTCCATCACCACCCCCTTTTATACCGCTTTGTTCTCCATAAGTTGGCAGGGTATGTTCAGACGTGAGTCCCTTGCTCACTTTGCCACTGGATTCAAGCAAGCCAGGCTGAAGAAGGCTGAAATGCCAGAAACCGGTCCTCGGAAGCTTGTTTCCGGTCCAGGGAAGGCATGGCTTGGCAGTTCGGGCTGGACTGTTCCCATGAGGCACAGGGTCTGACTGATTTGCATATGGCCATGTCTGAACTGGGGTGGCAGAGTGGGCTAAAGAACGGTGATGGATTAAACCCAGATCTGTTGACTGGGTGTGAGTGTTTGATTGGTTCAGATGCTCCGTCCATCACCACCCCCTTTTGTACCGCTTTGTTCGCCATTAGTTGGCAGGGTATGCTCAGACGTGAGTCCCTTGCTCACTTTGCCACTGGATTCAAGCAAGCCTGGCTGAAGATGGCTGAAATGCCAGAAACCAGTCCTCAGAAGCTTGTTTCCGGTCCAGGGAAGGCATGGCTTGGCAGTTCGGGCTGGACTGTTCCCATGAGGCACAGGGTCAGACTGATTTGCATATGGCCATGTCTGAAGTGGGGTGGCAGAGTGGGCTAAAGAACAGTGATGGATTAAACCCAGATCTGTTGACTGGGTGTGAGTGTTTGATTGGTTCAGATGCTCCATCCATCACCACCCCCTTTTGTACCGCTTTGTTTGCCATAAGTTGGCAGGGTATGCTCAGACGTGAGTCCCTTGCTCACTTTGCCACCGGATTCAAGCAAGCCGGGCTGTAGACGGCTGAAATGCCAGAAACCGGTGCTCAGAAGCTTGTTTCCGGTGCAGGGAAGGCATGGCTTGGCAGTTCGGGCTGGACTGTTCCCATGAGGCACAGGGTCGGACTGATTTACATATGGCCATGTCTGAACTGGGGTGGCAGAGTGGGCTAAAGAACGATGATGGATTAAACCCAGATCTGTTGACTGGGTGTGAGTGTTTGATTGGTTCAGATGCTCATGCCATCACCACCCCCTTTTGTACCGCTGTGTTCACCATAAGTTGGCAGGGTATGCTCAGACGTGAGTTCCTTGCTCACTTTGCCAGTGGATTCAAGCAAGCCGGGCTGAAGACGGCTGAAATGCCAGAAACCGGTCCTCGGAAGCTTGTTTCCAGTCCAGGGAAGTCATGGCTTGGCAGTTCGGGCTGGACTGATCCCATGAGGCACAGGGTCAGACTGATTTGCATATGGCCATGTCTGAACTGGGGTGGCAGAGTGGGCTAAAGAACGGTGATGGATTAAACCCAGATCTGTTGACTGGGTGTGAGTGTTTGATTGGTTCAGATGCTCCATCCATCACCACCCCCTTTTGTACCGCTTTGTTCGCCATAAGTTGGCAGAGTATGCTCAGACGCGAGTCGCTTGCTCACTTTGCCACTGGATTCAAGCAAGCCGAGCTGAAGACGGCTGAAATGCCAGAAACCGGTCCTCGGAAGCTTGTTTCCAGTCCAGGGAAGTCATGGCTTGGCAGTTCGGGCTAGACTGATCCCATGAGGCACAGGGTCAGACTGATTTGCATATGGCCATGTCTGAACTGGGGTGGCAGAGTGGGCTAAAGAACGGTGATGGATTAAACCCAGATCTGTTGACTGGATGTGAGTATTTGATTGGTTCAGATGCTCCGTCCATCACCACCCCCTTTTGTACCACTTTGTTCGCCATACGTTGGCAGGGTTTGCTCAGACATGAGTCCCTTGCTCACTTTTTCACTGGATTCAAGTAAGCCCGGCTGAAGACGGCTGAAATGCCAGAAACCGGTCCTCGGAAGCTTGTTTCCAGTCCAGGGAATGCATGGCTTGGCAGTTCGGGCTGGACTGTTCCCATGAGGCACAGGGTCAGACTGATTTGCATATGGCCATGTCTGAACTGGGGTGGCATAGTGGGCTAAAGAACGGTGATGAATTAAACCCAGATCTGTTGAGTGGGTGTGAGTGTTTGATTGGTTCAGATGCTCCGTCCATCACCACCCCCTTTTGTACCGCTTTGTTCACCATAAGTTGGCAAGGTATGCTCAGACGAGAGTCTCTTGCTCACTTTGCCACTGGATTCAAGCAAGCCGGGCTGAAGATGGCTGAAATGCCAGCAACCGGTCCTCGGAAGCTTGTTTCCGGTCCAGGGAAGGCATGGCTTGGCAGTTCGGGCTGGACTGTTCCCATGAGGCACAGGGTCAGACTCATTTGCATATGGCCATGTCTGAACTGCGGTGGCAGAGTGGGATAAAGAATGGTGATGGATTAAACCCAGATCTGTTGACTGGGTGTGAGTGTTTGATTGGTTCAGATGCTCCGTCCATCACAACCCACTTTTGTACCACTTTTTTCGCAATAAGTTGGCAGGGTATGCTCAGACGTGAGTCCCTTGCTCACTTTGCCACTGGATTCAAGCAAGCCGGGCTGAAGACGGCTGAAATGCAAGAAACCGGTCCTCGGAAGCATATTTCCGGTCCAGGGAAGGCATGGCTTGGCAGTTCGGGCTGGACTGTTCCCATGAGGCACAGGGTCAGACTGATTTGCATATGGCCATGTCTGAACTGGGGTGGCAGAGTGGGCTAAAGAACTGTGATGGATTAAACCCAGATCTGTTGACTGGGTGTGAGTGTTTGATTGGTTCAGATTCCTCGTCCATCACCAGCCCCTTTTGTACCGCTTTGTTCGCCAAAGGTTGGCAGGGTATGCTCAGACGTGAGTCCCTTGCTCACTTTTCCACTGGATTCAAGCAAGCCGGGCTGAAGATAGCTGAAACGCCAGAAACCGGTCCTCGGAAGCTTGTTCCCGCTCCAAGGAAGGCATGGCTTGACAGTTCAGGCTGGACTGTTCCCATGAGGCACAGGGTCAGACTGATTTGCATATGGCCATGTCTGAACTGGGGTGGCAGAGTGGGCTAAAGAACGGTGATGGATTAAACCCAGATCTGTTGACTGGGTGTGAGTCTTTGATTGGTTCAGATGCTCCGTCCATCACCACCCCCTTTTGTACCGCTTTGTTCGCCATTAGTTGGCAGGGTATGCTCAGACGTGAGTCCCTTGCTCACTTTGCCACTGGATTCAAGCAAGCCGGGCTGAAGACGGCTGAAATGCCAGAAACCAGTCCTCGGAAGCTTGTTTCCGGTCCAGGGAAGGCATGGCTTGGCAGTTCGGGTTGGACTGTTCCCATGAGGCACAGGGTCAGACTGATTTGCATATGGCCATGTCTGAAGTGGGGTGGCAGAGTGGGCTAAAGAACAGTGATGGATTAAACCCAGATCTGTTGACTGGGTGTGAGAGTTTGATTGGTTCAGATGCTCCGTCCATCACCACCCCCTTTTGTACCGCTTTGTTCGCCATAAGTTGGCAGGCTATGCTCAGACGTGAGTTCCTTGCTCACTTTGCCGTTGGATTCAAGCAAGCCGGGCTGAAGACAGCTGAAATGCCAGAAGCCGGTCCTCGGGAGCTTGTTTCCGGTCCAGGGAAGGCATGGCTTGGCAGTTCGGGTTGGACTGTTTCCATGAGGAACAGGGCCAGACTGATTTTTCATATGGCCATGTCTGAACTGGGGTGGCAGAGTGGGCTAAAGAACGGTGATGGATTAAACCCAGATCTGTTGACTGGGTTTGAGAGTTTGATTGGTTCAGATGCTCCATCCATCACCACCCCCTTTTGTACCGCTTTGTTTGCCATAAGTTGGCATGGTATGCTCAGACGGGAGTCCCTTGCTCACTTTGCCACTGGATTCAAGCAAGCCGGGCTGAAGACGGCTGAAATGCCATGAACAGGTCCTCGGACGCTTGTTTCCGGTCCAGGGAAGGCATGGCTTGGCAGTTCGGGCTGGACTGTTCCCATGAGGCACATGGTCAGACTGATTTGCATATGGCCATGTCTGAACTGGGGTGGCAGAGTGGGCTAAAGAACGGTGATGGATTAAACCCAGACCTGTTGACTGGGTGTGAGTGTTTGATTGGTTCAGATGCTCCGTCCATCACCACCTCCTTTTGTACCACTTTGTTCGCCATAAGTTGGCAGGGTATGCTCAGACGTGAGTCCCTTGCTCACTTTGCCACTGGATTCAAGCAAGCCAGGCTGAAGACAGATGAATTGCCAGAAACCGGTCCTCTGAAGCTTGTTTCCGGTCCAGGGAAGGCATGGCTTGGCAGTTCGGGCTGAACTGTTCCCATGAGTCACAGGGTCAGACTGATTTGCATATGGCCATGTCTGAACTGGGGTGGCAGAGTGGGCTAAAGAACGGTGATGGATTAAACCCAGATCTGTTGACTGGGTGTGAGTGTTTGATTGGTTCAGATGCTCCGTCCATCACCACCCCCTTTTGTACCGCTTTGTTCGCCATAACTTGGCAGGGTATGCTCAGACGTGAGTCCCTTGCTCACTTTGCCACTGGATTCAAGCAAGCCGGGGTGAAGACAGCTGAAATGCCAGAAACCGGTCCTCTGAAGCTTGTTTCCGATCCAGGGAAGGCATGGCTTGGCAGTTCGGGCTGAACTGTTCCCATGAGGCACAAGGTCAGACTGATTTGCATATGGCCATGTCTGAACTGGGGTGGCAGAGTGGGCTAAAGAACGGTGATGGATTAAACCCAGATCTGTTGACTGGATGTGAGTGTTTGATTGGTTCAGATGCTCCGTCCATCACCACCCCCTTTTGTACCGCTTTGTTCGCCATAAGTTGGCAGGGTATGCTCAGACGTGAGTCCCTTGCTCACTTTGCCACTGGATTCAAGCAAGCCGGGCTGAAGACGGCTGAAATGCCAGAAACCGGTCCTCGGAAGCTTGGTTCCGGTCCAGGGAAGGCATGGCTTGGCAGTTCGGGCTGGACTGTTCCCATGAGGCACAGGGTCAGACTGATTTGCATATGGCCATGTCTGAACTGGGTTGGCAGAGTGGGCTAAAGAACGGTGATGGATTAAACCCAGATCTGTTGACTGGCTGTGAGTATTTGATTGGTTCAGATGCTCCGTCCATCACAACCCACTTTTTTACCACTTTGTTCGCCATAAGTTGGCAGGGTATGCTCAGACGTGAGTCCCTTGCTCACTTTGCCACTGGATTCAAGCAAGCCGGGCTGAAGATAGCTGAAATGCCAGAAACCGGTCCTCGGAAGCTTGTTTCTGGTCCAGGGAAGGCATGACTTGGCAGTTCGGGCTAGACTGTTCCCATGAGGCAGAGGGTCAGACTGATTTGCATATGGCCATGTCTGAACTGGGGTGGCAGAGTGGGCTAAAGAACGGTGATGGATTAAACCCAGATCTGTTGACTGGGTGTGAGTGTTAGATTGGTTCAGATGCTCCGTCCATCACCACCCCCTTTTGTACCGCTTTGTTCTCCATAAGTTGGCAGGGTATGTTCAGACGTGAGTCCCTTGCTCACTTTGCCACTGGATTCAAGCAAGCCAGGCTGAAGAAGGCTGAAATGCCAGAAACCGGTCCTCGGAAGCTTGTTTCCGGTCCAGGGAAGGCATGGCTTGGCAGTTCGGGCTGGACTCTTCCCATGAGGCACAGGGTCAGACCGATTTGCATATGGCCATGTCTGAACTGGGGTGGCAGAGTGGGCTAAAGAACGGTGATGGATTAAACCCAGATCTGTTGACTGGGTGTGAGTGTTTGATTGGCTCAGATGCTCCGTCCATCACCACCCCCTTTTGTACCGCTTTGTTTGCCATAAGTTGGCATGGTATGCTCAGACGTGAGTCCCTTGCTCACTTTGCCACTGGATTCAAGCAAGCCGGGCTAAAGACGGCTGAAATGCCAGAAACAGGTCCTCGGACGCTTGTTTCCGGTCCAGGGAAGGCATGGCTTGGCAGTTCGGGCTGGACTGTTCCCATGAGGCACATGGTCAGACTGATTTGCAAATGGCCATGTCTGAACTGGGGTGGCAGAGTGGGCTAAAGAACGGTGATGGATTAAACCCAGATCTGTTGACTGGGTGTGAGTGTTTGATTGGATCAGATGCTCCGTCCATCACCACCCCCTTTTGTACCGCTTTGTTCGCCATAAGTTGGCAGGGTATGCTCAGACGTGAGTCCCTTGCTCACTTTGCCACTGGATTCAAGCAAGCGGGGCTGAAGACGGCTGAAATGCCAGAAACCGGTCCTCAGAAGCTTGTTTCCGGTCCAGGGAAGGCATGGCCTGGCAGTTCGGGTTGGACTGTTCCCATGAGGCACAGGGTCAGACCGATTTGCATATGGCCATGTCTGAACTGGGGTGGCAGAGTGGGCTAAAGAACGGTGATGGATTAAACCCAGATCTTTTG
Organism: Lissotriton helveticus; assembly: GCF_964261635.1. Taxonomy (NCBI): domain Eukaryota; kingdom Metazoa; phylum Chordata; class Amphibia; order Caudata; family Salamandridae; genus Lissotriton; species Lissotriton helveticus. The sequence goes on from NC_136061.1 coordinate 2,084,399,409, forward strand.
ACTGGGTGTGAGTATTTGATTGGTTCAGATGCTCCGTCCATCACCACCCCCTTTTGTACCACTTTGTTCGCCATAAGTTGGCAGGGTATGCTCAGACGTGAGTCCCTTGCTCACTTTGCCACTGGATTCAAGCAAGCCGGGCTGAAGACGGCTGAAATGCCAGAAAACGGTCCTCAGAAGCTTGTTTTCGGTCCAGGGAAGGCATTACTTGGCAGTTCGGGCTGGACTGTTCCCATGAGGCACAGGGTCAGACTGATTTACGTATGGCCATGTCTGAACCGGGGTGGCAGAGTGGGCTAAAGAACGGTGATGGATTAAACCCAGATCTGTTGACTGGGTGTGAGTGTTTTGCTCCATCCATCACCACCCCCTTTTGTACCGCTTTGTTCGCCATAAGTTGGCAGGGTATGCTCAGACGTGAGTCCCTTGCTCACTTTGCCACTGGATTCAAGCAAGCGGGGCTGAAGACGGCTGAAATGCCAGAAACTGGTCCTCGGAGCTTGTTTCCAGTCCAGGGAAGTCATGGCTTGGCAGTTCGGGCTGGACTGATCCCATGAGGCACAGGGTCAGACTGATTTGCATATGGCCATGTCTGAACTGGAGTGGCAGAGTGGGCTAAAGAACGGTGATGGATTAAACCCAGATCTGTTGACTGGGTGTGAGTATTTGATTGGTTCAGATGCTCCGTCCATCACCACCCCCTTTTGTACCACTTTGTTCGCCATAAGTTGCCAGGGTATGCTCAGACGTGAGTCCCTTGCTCACTTTGCCACTGGATTCAAGCAAGCCGGGCTGAAGACGGCTGAAATGCCAGAAACCGGTCCTCAGAAGCTTGTTTTCGGTCCAGGGAAGGCATTACTTGGCAGTTCGGGCTGGACTGTTCCCATGAGGCACAGGGTCAGACTGATTTACATATGGCCATGTCTGAACCGGGGTGGCAGAGTGGGCTAAAGAACGGTGATGGATTAAACCCAGATCTGTTGACTGGGTGTGAGTGTTTGATTGGTTCAGATGCTCCATCCATCACCACCCCCTTTTGTACCGCTTTGTTCGCCATAAGTTGGCAGGGTATGCTCAGACGTGAGTTCCTTGCTCACTTTGCCAGTGGATTCAAGCAAGCCGGGCTGAAGACGGCTGAAATGCCAGAAACCGGTCCTCGGAAGCTTGTTTCCAGTCCAGAGAAGGCATGGCTTGGCAGTTCGGGCTGGACTGTTCCCATGAGGCACTGGGTCAGACTGATTTGCAAATGGCCATGTCTGAACTGGGGTGGCAGAGTGGGCTAAAGAACGGTGATGGATTAAACCCAGATCTGTTGACTGGGTGTGAGTGTTTGATTGGTTCAGATGCTCCGTCCATCACCACCCCCTTATGTACCGCTTTGTTCGCCATAAAGTGGCAGAGTATGCTCAGACGCGAGTCCCTTGCTCACTTTGCCACTGGATTCAAGCAAGCCGAGCTGAAGACGGCTGAAATGCCAGAAACCGGTCCTCGGAAGATTGTTTCCGGTCCAGGGAAGGCATGGCTTGGCAGTTCGGGCTGGACTGTTCCCATGAGGCACAGGGTCAGACTGATTTGCATATGGCCTTGTCTGAACTGGGGTGGCAGAGTGGGCTAAAGAACTGTGATGGATTAAACCCAGATCTGTTGACTGGGTGTGAGTGTTTGATTGGTTCAGATGCTCCATCCATCACCACCCCCTTTTGTACCGCTTTGTTTGCCATAAGTTGGCAGGGTATGCTCAGACGTGAGTCCCTTGCTCACTTTGCCACCGGATTCAAGCAAGCCGGGCTGAAGACGGCTGAAATGCCAGAAACCGGTGCTCAGAAGCTTGTTTCCGGTGCAGGGAAGGCATGGCTTGGCAGTTCGGGCTGGACTGTTCCCATGAGGCACAGGGTCGGACTGATTTACATATGGCCATGTCTGAACTGGGGTGGCAGAGTGGGCTAAAGAACGGTGATGGATTAAACCCAGATCTGTTGACTGGGTGTGAGTGTTTGATTGGTTCAGATGCTCCGTCCATCACCACCCCCTTTTGTACCGCTGTGTTCACCATAAGTTGGCAGGGTATGCTCAGACGTGAGTTCCTTGCTCACTTTGCCAGTGGATTCAAGCAAGCCGGGTTGAAGACAGCTGAAATGCCAGAAACCGGTCCTCGGAAGCTTGTTTCCAGTCCAGGGAAGTCATGGCTTGGCAGTTCGGGCTGGACTGATCCCATGAGGCACAGGGTCAGACTGATTTGCATATGGCCATGTCTGAACTGGGGTGGCAGAGTGGGCTAAAGAACGGTGATGGATTAAACCCAGATCTGTTGACTGGGTGTGAGTGTTTGATTGGTTCAGATGCTCCATCCATCACCACCCCCTTTTGTACCGCTTTGTTCGCCATAAGTTGGCAGGGTATGCTCAGACGTGAGTTCCTTGCTCACTTTGCCAGTGGATTCAAGCAAGCCGGGCTGAAGACGGCTGAAATGCCAGAAACCGGTCCTCGGAAGCTTGTTTCCAGTCCAGAGAAGGCATGGCTTGGCAGTTCGGGCTGGACTGTTCCCATGAGGCACTGGGTCAGACTGATTTGCAAATGGCCATGTCTGAACTGGGGTGGCAGAGTGGGCTAAAGAACGGTGATGGATTAAACCCAGATCTGTTGACTGGGTGTGAGTGTTTGATTGGTTCAGATGCTCCGTCCATCACCACCCCCTTATGTACCGCTTTGTTCGCCATAAAGTGGCAGAGTATGCTCAGACGCGAGTCCCTTGCTCACTTTGCCACTGGATTCAAGCAAGCCGAGCTGAAGACGGCTGAAATGCCAGAAACCGGTCCTCGGAAGATTGTTTCCGGTCCAGGGAAGGCATGGCTTGGCAGTTCGGGCTGGACTGTTCCCATGAGGCACAGGGTCAGACTGATTTGCATATGGCCTTGTCTGAACTGGGGTGGCAGAGTGGGCTAAAGAACTGTGATGGATTAAACCCAGATCTGTTGACTGGGTGTGAGTGTTTGATTGGTTCAGATGCTCCATCCATCACCACCCCCTTTTGTACCGCTTTGTTTGCCATAAGTTGGCAGGGTATGCTCAGACGTGAGTCCCTTGCTCACTTTGCCACCGGATTCAAGCAAGCCGGGCTGAAGACGGCTGAAATGCCAGAAACCGGTGCTCAGAAGCTTGTTTCCGGTGCAGGGAAGGCATGGCTTGGCAGTTCGGGCTGGACTGTTCCCATGAGGCACAGGGTCGGACTGATTTACATATGGCCATGTCTGAACTGGGGTGGCAGAGTGGGCTAAAGAACGGTGATGGATTAAACCCAGATCTGTTGACTGGGTGTGAGTGTTTGATTGGTTCAGATGCTCCGTCCATCACCACCCCCTTTTGTACCGCTGTGTTCACCATAAGTTGGCAGGGTATGCTCAGACGTGAGTTCCTTGCTCACTTTGCCAGTGGATTCAAGCAAGCCGGGTTGAAGACAGCTGAAATGCCAGAAACCGGTCCTCGGAAGCTTGTTTCCAGTCCAGGGAAGTCATGGCTTGGCAGTTCGGGCTGGACTGATCCCATGAGGCACAGGGTCAGACTGATTTGCATATGGCCATGTCTGAACTGGGGTGGCAGAGTGGGCTAAAGAACGGTGATGGATTAAACCCAGATCTGTTGACTGGGTGTGAGTGTTTGATTGGTTCAGATGCTCCATCCATCACCACCCCCTTTTGTACCGCTTTGTTCGCCATAAGTTGGCAGGGTATGCTCAGACGTGAGTTCCTTGCTCACTTTGCCAGTGGATTCAAGCAAGCCGGGTTGAAGACGGCTGAAATGCCAGAAACCGGTCCTCGGAAGCTTGTTTCCGGTCCAGAAAAGGCATGGCTTGGCAGTTCGGGCTGGACTGTTCCCATGAGGCACAGGGTCAGACTGATTTGCAAATGGCCATGTCTGAACTGGGGTGGCAGAGTGGGCTAAAGAACGGTGATGGATTAAACCCAGATCTGTTGACTGGGTGTGAGTGGTTGATTGGTTCAGATGCTCCGTCCATCACCACCCCCTTATGTACCGCTTTGTTCGCCATAAGTTGGCAGAGTATGCTCAGACGCGAGTCCCTTGCTCACTTTGCCACTGGATTCAAGCAAGCCGAGCTGAAGACGGCTGAAATGCCAGAAACCGGTCCTCGGAAGCTTGTTTGCAGTCCAGGGAAGTCATGGCTTGGCAGTTCGGGCTAGACTGATCCCATGAGGCACAGGGTCAGACTGATTTGCATATGGCCATGTCTGAACTGGGGTGGCAGAGTGGGCTAAAGAACGGTGATGGATTAAACCGAGATCTGTTGACTGGATGTGAGTATTTGATTGGTTCAGATGCTCCGTCCATCACCACCCCCTTTTGTACCACTTTGTTCGCCATACGTTGGCAGGGTTTGCTCAGACATGAGTCCCTTGCTCACTTTTTCACTGGATTCAAGCAAGCCGGGCTGAAGACGGCTGAAATGCCAGAAACTGGTCCTCGGAAGCTTGTTTCCGGTCCAGGGAAGGCATGGCTTGGCAGTTCGGGCTGGACTGTTCCCATGAGGCACAGGGTCAGACTCATTTGCATATGGCCATGTCTGAACTGGGGTGGCAGAGTGGGCTAAAGAATGGTGATGGATTAAACCCAGATCTGTTGACTGGGTGTGAGTGTTTGATTGGTTCAGATGCTCCGTCCATCACAACCCACTTTTGTACCACTTTTTTCGCAATAATTTGGCAGGGTATGCTCAGACGTGAGTCCCTTGCTCACTTTGCCACTGGATTCAAGCAAGCCGGGCTGAAGACGGCTGAAATGCAAGAAACCGGTCCTCGGAAGCATATTTCCGGTCCGGGGAAGGCATGGCTTGGCAGTTCGGGCTGGACTGTTCCCATGAGGCACAGGGTCAGACTGATTTGCATATGGCCATGTCTGAACTGGGGTGGCAGAGTGGGCTAAAGAACTGTGATGGATTAAACCCAGATCTGTTGACTGGGTGTGAGTGTTTGATTGGTTCAGATGCTCCGTCCATCACCAGCCCCTTTTGTACCGCTTTGTTCGCCAAAGGTTGGCAGGGTATGCTCAGACGTGAGTCCCTTGCTCACTTTTCCACTGGATTCAAGCAAGCCGGGCTGAAGATAGCTGAAACGCCAGAAACCGGTCCTCGGAAGCTTGTTCCCGGTCCAAGGAAGGCATGGCTTGACAGTTCAGGCTGGACTGTTCCTATGAGGCACAGGGTCAGACTGATTTGCATATGGCCATGTCTGAACTGGGGTGGCAGAGTGGGCTAAAGAACGGTGATGGATTAAACCCAGATCTGTTGACTGGGTGTGAGTGTTTGATTGGTTCAGATGCTCCGTCCATCACCACCCCCTTTTGTACCACTTTGTTCGCCATACGTTGGCAGGGTTTGCTCAGACATGAGTCCCTTGCTCACTTTTTCACTGGATTCAAGCAAGCCGGGCTGAAGACGGCTGAAATGCCAGAAACCGGTCCTCGGAAGCTTGTTTCCGGTCCAGGGAAGGCATGGCTTGGCAGTTCGGGCTGGACTGTTCCCATGAGGCACAGGGTCAGACTCATTTGCATATGGCCATGTCTGAACTGGGGTGGCAGAGTGGGCTAAAGAATGGTGATGGATTAAACCCAGATCTGTTGACTGGGTGTGAGTGTTTGATTGGTTCAGATGCTCCGTCCATCACAACCCACTTTTGTACCACTTTTTTCGCAATAAGTTGGCAGGGTATGCTCAGACGTGAGTCCCTTGCTCACTTTGCCACTGGATTCAAGCAAGCCGGGCTGAAGACGGCTGAAATGCAAGAAACCGGTCCTCGGAAGCATATTTCCGGTCCAGGGAAGGCATGGCTTGGCAGTTCGGGCTGGACTGTTCCCATGAGGCACAGGGTCAGACTGATTTGCATATGGCCATGTCTGAACTGGGGTGGCAGAGTGGGCTAAAGAACTGTGATGGATTAAAACCAGACCTGTTGACTGGGTGTGAGTGTTTGATTGGTTCAGATGCTCCGTCCATCACCAGCCCCTTTTGTACCGCTTTGTTCGCCAAAGGTTGGCAGGGTATGCTCAGACGTGAGTCCCTTGCTCACTTTTCCACTGGATTCAAGCAAGCCGGGCTGAAGATAGCTGAAACGCCAGAAACCGGTCCTCGGAAGCTTGTTCCCGGTCCAAGGAAGGCATGGCTTGACAGTTCAGGCTGGACTGTTCCCATGAGGCACAGGGTCAGACTGATTTGCATATGGCCATGTCTGAACTGGGGTGGCAGAGTGGGCTAAAGAACGGTGATGGATTAAACCCAGATCTGTTGACTGGGTGTGAGTGTTTGATTGGATCAGATGCTCCGTCCATCACCACCCCCTTTTGTACCGCTTTGTTCTCCGTAAGTTGGCAGGGTATGTTCAGACGTGAGTCCCTTGCTCACTTTGCCACTGGATTCAAGCAAGCCAGGCTGAAGAAGGCTGAAATGCCAGAAACCGGTCCTCGGAAGCTTGTTTCCGGTCGAGGGAACGCATGGCTTGGCAGTTCGGGCTGGACTGTTCCCATGAGGCACAGGGTCTGACTGATTTGCATATGGCCATGTCTGAACTGGGGTGGCAGAGTGGGCTAAAGAACGGTGATGGATTAAACCCAGATCTGTTGACTGGGTGTGAGTGTTTGATTGGTTCAGATGCTCCGTCCATCACCACCGACTTTTGTACCGCTTTGTTCGCCATTAGTTGGCAGGGTATGCTCAGACGTGAGTCCCTTGCTCACTTTGCCACTGGATTCAAGCAAGCCGGGCTGAAGACGGCTGAAATGCCAGAAACCAGTCCTCGGAAGCTTGTTTCCGGTCCAGGGAAGGCATGGCTTGGCAGTTCGGGCTGGACTGTTCCCATGAGGCACAGGGTCAGACTGATTTGCATATGGCCATGTCTGAAGTGGGGTGGCAGAGTGGGCTAAAGAACAGTGATGGATTAAACCCAGATCTGATGACAGGGTGTGAGTGTTTGATTGGTTTAGATGCTCCATCCATCACCACCCCCTTTTGTACCGCTTTGTTTGCCATAAGTTGGCAGGGTATGCTCAGACGTGAGTCCCTTGCTCACTTTGCCACCGGATTCAAGCAAGCCGGGCTGAAGACGGCTGAAATGCCAGAAACCGGTCCTCGGAAGCTTGTTTCCGGTGCAAGGAAGGCATGGCTTGGCTGTTCGGGCTGGACTGTTCCCATGAGGCACAGGGTCGGACTGATTTACATATGGCCATGTCTGAACTGGGGTGGCAGAGTGGGCTAAAGAACGGTGATGGATTAAACCCAGATCTGTTGACTGGGTGTGAGTGTTTGATTGGTTCAGATGCTCCGTCCATCACCACCGACTTTTGTACCGCTTTGTTCGCCATAAGTTGGCAGGGTATGCTCAGACGTGAGTTCCTTGCTCACTTTGCCAGTGGATTCAAGCAAGCCGGGCTGAAGACGGCTGAAATGCCAGAAACCGGTCCTCGGAAGCTTGTTTCCAGTCCAGGGAAGGCATGGCTTGGCAGTTCGGGCTGGACTGTTCCCATGAGGCACAGGGTCAGACTGATTTGCATATGGCCATGTCTGAAGTGGGCTGGCAGAGTGGGCTAAAGAACAGTGATGGATTAAACCCAGATCTGATGACAGGGTGTGAGTGTTTGATTGGTTCAGATGCTCCATCCATCACCACCCCCTTTTGTACCGCTTTGTTTGCCATAAGTTGGCAGGGTATGCTCAGACGTGAGTCCCTTGCTCACTTTGCCACCGGATTCAAGCAAGCCGGGCTGAAGACGGCTGAAATGCCAGAAACCGGTGCTCAGAAGCTTGTTTCCGGTGCAGGGAAGGCATGGCTTGGCTGTTCGGGCTGGACTGTTCCCATGAGGCACAGGGTCGGACTGATTTACATATGGCCATGTCTGAACTGGGGTGGCAGAGTGGGCTAAAGAACGGTGATGGATTAAACCAAGATCTGTTGCCTGGGTGTGAGTGTTTGATTGGTTCAGATGCTCCGTCCATCACCACCCCCTTTTGTACCGCTGTGTTCACCATAAGTTGGCAGGGTATGCTCAGACGTGAGTTCCTTGCTCACTTTGCCAGTGGATTCAAGCTAGCCGGGCTGAAGACGGCTGAAATGCCAGAAACCGGTCCTCGGAAGCTTGTTTCCAGTCCAGGGAAGTCATGGCTTGGCAGTTCGGGCTGGACTGATCCCATGAGGCACAGGGTCAGTCTGATTTGCATATGGCCATGTCTGAACTGGGGTGGCAGAGTGTGCTAAAGAACGGTGATGGATTAAACCCAGATCTGTTGACTGGGTGTGAGTGTTTGATTGGTTCAGATGCTCCATCCATCACCACCCCCTTTTGTACCGCTTTGTTCGCCATAAGTTGGCAGGGTATGCTCAGACGTGAGTTCCTGGCTCACTTTGCCAGTGGATTCAAGCGAGCCGGGCTGAAGACTGCTGAAATGCCAGAAACCGGTCCTCGGAAGCTTGTTTCCGGTCCAGGGAAGGCATGGCTTGGCAGTTTGGGCTGGACTGTTCCCATGAGGCACAGGGTCAGACTGATTTGCAAATGGCCATGTCTGAACTGGGGTGGCAGAGTGGGCTAAAGAACGGTGATGGATTAAACCCAGATCTGTTGACTGGGTGTGAGTGTTTGATTGGTTCAGATGCTCCGTCCATCACCACCCCCTTATGTACCGCTTTGTTCGCCATAAGTTGGCAGAGTATGCTCAGACGTGAGTCCCTTGCTCACTTTGCCACTGGATTCAAGCAAGCCGAGCTGAAGACGGCTGAAATGCCAGAAACCGGTCCTCGGAAGCTTGTTTCCAGTCCAGGGAAGTCATGGCTTGGCAGTTCGGGCTAGACTGATCCCATGAGGCACAGGGTCAGACTGATTTGCATATGGCCATGTCTGAACTGGGGTGGCAGAGTGGGCTAAAGAACGGTGATGGATTAAACGCAGATCTGTTGACTGGATGTGAGTATTTGATTGGTTCAGATGCTCCGTCCATCACCACCCCCTTTTGTACCACTTTGTTCGCCATACGTTGGCAGGGTTTGCTCAGACATGAGTCCCTTGCTCACTTTTTCACTGGATTCAAGCAAGCCGGGCTGAAGACGGCTGAAATGCCAGAAACTGGTCCTCGGAAGCTTGTTTCCAGACCAGGGAATGCATGGCTTGGCAGTTCGGGCTGGACTGTTCCCATGAGGCACAGGGTCAGACTGATTTGCATATGGCCATGTCTGAACTGGGGTGGCATAGTGGGCTAAAGAACGGTGATGAATTAAACCCAGTTCTGTTGAGTGGGTGTGAGTGTTTGATTGGTTCAGATGCTCCGTCCATCACCACCCCCTTTTGTACCGCTTTGTTCGCCATAAGTTGGCAGGGTATGCTCAGACGAGAGTCCCTTGCTCACTTTGCCACTGGATTCAAGCAAGCCGGGCTGAAGATGGCTGAAATGCCAGAAACCGGTCCTCGGAAGCTTGTTTCCGGTCCAGGGAAGGCATGGCTTGGCAGTTCGGGCTGGACTGTTCCCATGAGGCACAGGGTCAGACTCATTTGCATATGGCCATGTCTGAACTGGGGTGGCAGAGTGGGCTAAAGAATGGTGATGGATTAAACCCAGATCTGTTCACTGGGTGTGAGTGTTTGATTGGTTCAGATGCTCCGTCCATCACCAACCCCTTTTGTACCGCTTTGTTCTCCATAAGTTGGCAGGGTATGTTCAGACGTGAGTCCCTTGCTCACTTTGCCACTGGATTCAAGCAAGCCAGGCTGAAGAAGGCTGAAATGCCACAAACCGGTCCTCGGAAGCTTGTTTCCGGTCCAGGGAAGGCATGGCTTGGCAGTTCGGGCTGGACTGTTCCCATGAGGCACAGGGTCTGACTGATTTGCATATGGCCATGTCTGAACTGGGGTGGCAGAGTGGGCTAAAGAACGGTGATGGATTAAACCCAGATCTGTTGACTGGGTGTGAGTGTTTGATTGGTTCAGATGCTCCGTCCATCACCACCCCCTTTTGTACCGCTTTGTTCGCCATTAGTTGGCAGGGTATGCTCAGACGTGAGTCCCTTGCTCACTTTGCCACTGGATTCAAGCAAGCCGGGCTGAAGACGGCTGAAATGCCAGAAACCAGTCCTCGGAAGCTTGTTTCCGGTCCAGGGAAGGCTTGGCTTGGCAGTTCGGGCTGGACTGTTCCCATGAGGCACAGGGTCAGACTGATTTGCATATGGCCATGTCCGAAGTGGGGTGGCAGAGTGGGCTAAAGAACAGTGATGGATTAAACCTAGATCTGTTGACTGGGTGTGAGAGTTTGATTGGTTCAGATGCTCCGTCCATCACCACCCCCTTTTGTACTGCTTTGTTCGCCATAAGTTGGCAGGCTATGCTCAGACGTGAGTCCCTTGCTCACTTTGCCATTGGATTCAAGCAAGCCGGGCTGAAGACAGTTGAAATGCCAGAAGCCGGTCCTCGGGAGCTTGTTTCCGGTCCAGGGAAGGCATGGGTTGGCAGTTCGGGTTGGACTGTTTCCATGAGGAACAGGGTCAGACTGATTTTTCATATGGCCATGTCTGAACTGGGGTGGCAGAGTGGGCTAAAGAACGGTGATGGATTAAACCCAGATCTGTTGACTCGGTTTGAGAGTTTGATTGGTTCAGATGCTCCGTCCATCACCACCCCCTTTTGTACCGCTTTGTTTGCCATAAGTTGGCATGGTATGCTCAGACGTGAGTCCCTTGCTCACTTTGCCACTGGATTCAAGCAAGCCGGGCTGAAGACGGCTGAAATGCCAGAAACAGGTCCTGGGACGCTTGTTTCCGGTCCAGGGAAGGCATGGCTTGGCAGTTCGGGCTGGACTGTTCCCATGCGGCACATGGTCAGACTGATTTGCATATGGCCATGTCTAAACTGGGGTGGCAGAGTGGGCTAAAGAACGGTGATGGATTAAACCCAGATCTGTTGACTGGGTGTGAGTGTTTGATTGGTTCAGATGCTCCGTCCATCACCACCTCCTTTTGTACCACTTTGTTCGCCATAAGTTGGCAGGGTATGCTCAGATGTGAGTCCCTTGCTCACTTTGCCACTGGATTCAAGCAAGCCAGGCTGAAGACAGATGAATTGCCAGAAACTGGTCCTCTGAAGCTTGTTTCCGGTCCAGGGAAGGCATGGCTTGGCAGTTCGGGCTGAACTGTTCCCATGAGTCACAGGGTCAGACTGATTTGCATATGGCCATGTCTGAACTGGGGTGGCAGAGTGGGCTAAAGAACGGTGATGGATTAAACCCAGATCTGTTGACTGGGTGTGAGTGTTTGATTGGTTCAGATGCTCCGTCCATCACCACCCCCTTTTGTACCGCTTTGTTCGCCATAAGTTGGCAGGGTATGCTCAGACGTGAGTCCCTTGCTCACTTTGCCACTGGATTCAAGCAAGCGGGGCTGAATACGGCTGAAATGCCAGAAACCGGTCCTCGGAAGCTTGTTTCCGGTCCAGGGAAGGCATGGCTTGGCAGTTCGGGCTGGACTGTTCCCATGAGGCACAGGGTCTGACTGATTTGCATATGGCCATGTCTGAACTGGGGTGGCAGAGTGGGCTAAAGAACGGTGATGGATTAAACCCAGATCTGTTGACTGGGTGTGAGTGTTTGATTGGTTCAGATGCTCCGTCCATCACCACCCCCTTTTGTACCGCTTTGTTCGCCATTAGTTGGCAGGGTATGCTCAGACGTGAGTCCCTTGCTCACTTTGCCACTGGATTCAAGCAAGCCGGGCTGAAGACGGCTGAAATGCCAGAAACCAGTCCTCGGAAGCTTGTTTCCGGTCCAGGGAAGGCTTGGCTTGGCAGTTCGGGCTGGACTGTTCCCATGAGGCACAGGGTCAGACTGATTTGCATATGGCCATGTCTGAAGTGGGGTGGCAGAGTGGGCTAAAGAACAGTGATGGATTAAACCTAGATCTGTTGACTGGGTGTGAGAGTTTGATTGGTTCAGATGCTCCGTCCATCACCACCCCCTTTTGTACCGCTTTGTTCGCCATAGTTGGCAGGGTATGCTCAGATGTGAGTCCCTTGCTCACTTTGCCACTGGATTCAAGCAAGCCAGGCTGAAGACAGATGAATTGCCAGAAGCCGGTCCTCGGGAGCTTGTTTCCAGTCCAGGGAAGGCATGGCTTGGCAGTTCGGGCTGAACTGTTCCCATGAGTCACAGGGTCAGACTGATTTGCATATGGCCATGTCTGAACTGGGGTGGCAGAGTGGGCTAAAGAACGGTGATGGATTAAACCCAGATCTGTTGACTGGGTGTGAGTGTTTGATTGGTTCAGATGCTCCGTCCATCACCACCCCCTTTTGTACCGCTTTGTTCGCCATAAGTTGGCAGGGTATGCTCAGACGTGAGTCCCTTGCTCACTTTGCCACTGGATTCAAGCAAGCGGGGCTGAATACGGCTGAAATGCCAGAAACCGGTCCTCAGAAGCTTGTTTCCGGTCCAGGGAAGGCATGGCCTGACAGTTCGGGTTGGACTGTTCCCATGAGGCACAGGGTCAGACCGATTTGCATATGGCCATGTCTGAACTGGGGTGTCAGAGTGGGCTAAAGAACGGTGATGGATTAAACCTAGATCTGTTGACTGGGTGTTAGTGTTTGATTGATTCAGATGCTCCGTCCATCACCACCCCCTTTTGTACCGCTTTGTTTGCCATAAGTTGGCAGGGTATGCTCAGACGTGAGTCCCTTGCTCACTTTGCCACTGGATTCAAGCAAGCCGGGGTGAAGACAGCTGAAATGCCAGAAACCGGTCCTCTGAAGCTTGTTTCCGATCCAGGGAAGGCATGGCTTGGCAGTTCAGGCTGAACTGTTCCCATGAGGCACAAGGTCAGACTGATTTGCATATGGCCATGTCTGAACTGGGGTGGCAGAGTGGGCTAAAGAACGGTGATGGATTAAACCCAGATCTGTTGACTGGATGTGAGTGTTTGATTGGTTCAGATGCTCCGTCCATCACCACCCCCTTTTGTACCGCTTTGTTCGCCATAAGTTGGCAGGGTATGCTCAGACGTGAGTCCCTTGCTCACTTTGCCACTGGATTCATGCAAGCCAGGCTGAAGACGGCTGAAATGCCAGAAACCGGTCCTCGTAAGCTTGTTTCCGGTCCAGGGAAGGCATGGCTTGGCAGTTCGGGCTGGACTGTTCCCATGAGGCACAGGGTCAGACTGATTTGCATATGGCCATGTCTGAACTGGGTTGGCAGAGTGGGCTAAAGAACGGTGATGGATTAAACCCAGATCTGTTGACTGGGTGTGAGTATTTGATTGGTTCAGATGCTCCGTCCATCACAACCCACTTTTTTACCACTTTGTTCGCCATAAGTTGGCAGGGTATGCTCAGACGTGAGTCCCTTGCTCACTTTGCCACTGGATTCAAGCAAGCCGAGCTGAAGACGGCTGAAATGCCAGAAACCGGTCCTCGGAAGCTTGTTTCCAGTCCAGGGAAGTCATGGCTTGGCAGTTCGGGCTAGACTGATCCCATGAGGCACAGGGTCAGACTGATTTGCATATGGCCATGTCTGAACTGGGGTGGCAGAGTGGGCTAAAGAACGGTGATGGATTAAACCGAGATCTGTTGACTGGATGTGAGTATTTGATTGGTTCAGATGCTCCGTCCATCACCACCCCCTTTTGTACCACTTTGTTCGCCATACGTTGGCAGGGTTTGCTCAGACATGAGTCCCTTGCTCACTTTTTCACTGGATTCAAGCAAGCCGGGCTGAAGACGGCTGAAATGCCAGAAACTGGTCCTCGGAAGCTTGTTTCCGGTCCAGGGAAGGCATGGCTTGGCAGTTCGGGCTGGACTGTTCCCATGAGGCACAGGGTCAGACTCATTTGCATATGGCTATGTCTGAACTGGGGTGGCAGAGTGGGCTAAAGAATGGTGATGGATTAAACCCAGATCTGTTGACTGGGTGTGAGTGTTTGATTGGTTCAGATGCTCCGTCCATCACAACCCACTTTTGTACCACTTTTTTCGCAATAAGTTGGCAGGGTATGCTCAGACGTGAGTCCCTTGCTCACTTTGCCACTGGATTCAAGCAAGCCGGGCTGAAGACGGCTGAAATGCAAGAAACCGGTCCTCGGAAGCATATTTCCGGTCCGGGGAAGGCATGGCTTGGCAGTTCGGGCTGGACTGTTCCCATGAGGCACAGGGTCAGACTGATTTGCATATGGCCATGTCTGAACTGGGGTGGCAGAGTGGGCTAAAGAACTGTGATGGATTAAACCCAGATCTGTTGACTGGGTGTGAGTGTTTGATTGGTTCAGATGCTCCGTCCATCACCAGCCCCTTTTGTACCGCTTTGTTCGCCAAAGGTTGGCAGGGTATGCTCAGACGTGAGTCCCTTGCTCACTTTTCCACTGGATTCAAGCAAGCCGGGCTGAAGATAGCTGAAACGCCAGAAACCGGTCCTCGGAAGCTTGTTCCCGGTCCAAGGAAGGCATGGCTTGACAGTTCAGGCTGGACTGTTCCTATGAGGCACAGGGTCAGACTGATTTGCATATGGCCATGTCTGAACTGGGGTGGCAGAGTGGGCTAAAGAACGGTGATGGATTAAACCCAGATCTGTTGACTGGGTGTGAGTGTTTGATTGGTTCAGATGCTCCGTCCATCACCACCCCCTTTTGTACCACTTTGTTCGCCATACGTTGGCAGGGTTTGCTCAGACATGAGTCCCTTGCTCACTTTTTCACTGGATTCAAGCAAGCCGGGCTGAAGACGGCTGAAATGCCAGAAACCGGTCCTCGGAAGCTTGTTTCCGGTCCAGGGAAGGCATGTCTTGGCAGTTCGGGCTGGACTGTTCCCATGAGGCACAGGGTCAGACTCATTTGCATATGGCCATGTCTGAACTGGGGTGGCAGAGTGGGCTAAAGAATGGTGATGGATTAAACCCAGATCTGTTGACTGGGTGTGAGTGTTTGATTGGTTCAGATGCTCCGTCCATCACAACCCACTTTTGTACCACTTTTTTCGCAATAAGTTGGCAGGGTATGCTCAGACGTGAGTCCCTTGCTCACTTTGCCACTGGATTCAAGCAAGCCGGGCTGAAGACGGCTGAAATGCAAGAAACCGGTCCTCGGAAGCATATTTCCGGTCCAGGGAAGGCATGGCTTGGCAGTTCGGGCTGGACTGTTCCCCTGAGGCACAGGGTCAGACTGATTTGCATATGGCCATGTCTGAACTGGGGTGGCAGAGTGGGCTAAAGAACTGTGATGGATTAAACCCAGATCTGTTGACTGGGTGTGAGTGTTTGATTGGTTCAGATGCTCCGTCCATCACCAGCCCCTTTTGTACCGCTTTGTTCGCCAAAGGTTGGCAGGGTATGCTCAGACGTGAGTCCCTTGCTCACTTTTCCACTGGATTCAAGCAAGCCGGGCTGAAGACGGCTGAAATGCAAGAAACCGGTCCTCGGAAGCATATTTCCGGTCCAGGGAAGGCATGGCTTGGCAGTTCGGGCTGGACTGTTCCCATGAGGCACAGGGTCAGACTCATTTGCATATGGCCATGTCTGAACTGGGGTGGCAGAGTGGGCTAAAGAATGGTGATGGATTAAACCCAGATCTGTTGACTGGGTGTGAGTGTTTGATTGGTTCAGATGCTCCGTCCATCACCACCGACTTTTGTACCGCTTTGTTCGCCATTAGTTGGCAGGGTATGCTCAGACGTGAGTCCCTTGCTCACTTTGCCACTGGATTCAAGCAAGCCGGGCTGAAGACGGCTGAAATGCCAGAAACCAGTCCTCGGAAGCTTGTTTCCGGTCCAGGGAAGGCATGGCTTGGCAGTTCGGGCTGGACTGTTCCCATGAGGCACAGGGTCAGACTGATTTGCATATGGCCATGTCTGAAGTGGGGTGGCAGAGTGGGCTAAAGAACAGTGATGGATTAAACCCAGATCTGATGACAGGGTGTGAGTGTTTGATTGGTTCAGATGCTCCATCCATCACCACCCCCTTTTGTACCGCTTTGTTTGCCATAAGTTGGCAGGGTATGCTCAGACGTGAGTCCCTTGCTCACTTTGCCACCGGATTCAAGCAAGCCGGGCTGAAGACGGCTGAAATGCCAGAAACCGGTGCTCAGAAGCTTGTTTCCGGTGCAGGGAAGGCATGGCTTGGCTGTTCGGGCTGGACTGTTCCCATGAGGCACAGGGTCGGACTGATTTACATATGGCCATGTCTGAACTGGGGTGGCAGAGTGGGCTAAAGAACGGTGATGGATTAAACCAAGATCTGTTGACTGGGTGTGAGTGTTTGATTGGTTCAGATGCTCCGTCCATCACCACCCCCTTTTGTACCGCTGTGTTCACCATAAGTTGGCAGGGTATGCTCAGACGTGAGTTCCTTGCTCACTTTGCCAGTGGATTCAAGCAAGCCGGGCTGAAGACGGCTGAAATGCCAGAAACCGGTCCTCGGAAGCTTGTTTCCAGTCCAGGGAAGTCATGGCTTGGCAGTTCGGGCTGGACTGATCCCATGAGGCACAGGGTCAGTCTGATTTGCATATGGCCATGTCTGAACTGGGGTGGCAGAGTGTGCTAAAGAACGGTGATGGATTAAACCCAGATCTGTTGACTGGGTGTGAGTGTTTGATTGGTTCAGATGCTCCATCCATCACCACCCCCTTTTGTACCGCTTTGTTCGCCATAAGTTGGCAGGGTATGCTCAGACGTGAGTTCCTGGCTCACTTTGCCAGTGGATTCAAGCGAGCCGGGCTGAAGACTGCTGAAATGCCAGAAACCGGTCCTCGGAAGCTTGTTTCCGGTCCAGAGAAGGCATGGCTTGGCAGTTCGGGCTGGACTGTTCCCATGAGGCACAGGGTCAGACTGATTTGCAAATGGCCATGTCTGAACTGGGGTGGCAGAGTGGGCTAAAGAACGGTGATGGATTAAACCCAGATCTGTTGACTGGGTGTGAGTGTTTGATTGGTTCAGATGCTCCGTCCATCACCACCCCCTTATGTACCGCTTTGTTCGCCATAAGTTGGCAGAGTATGCTCAGACGCGAGTCCCTTGCTCACTTTGCCACTGGATTCAAGCAAGCCGAGCTGAAGACGGCTGAAATGCCAGAAACCGGTCCTCGGAAGCTTGTTTCCAGTCCAGGGAAGTCATGGCTTGGCAGTTCGGGCTAGACTGATCCCATGAGGCACAGGGTCAGACTGATTTGCATATGGCCATGTCTGAACTGGGGTGGCAGAGTGGGCTAAAGAACGGTGATGGATTAAACCCAGATCTGTTGACTGGGTGTGAGTGTTTGATTGGTTCAGATGCTCCGTCCATCACCACCCCCTTTTGTACCGCTTTGTTCGCCATAAGTTGGCAGGGTATGCTCAGACGTGAGTCCCTTGCTCACTTTGCCACTGGATTCAAGCAAGCGGGGCTGAATACGGCTGAAATGCCAGAAACCGGTCCTCGGAAGCTTGTTTCCGGTCCAGGGAAGGCATAGCTTGGCAGTTCGGGCTGGACTGTTCCCATGAGGCACAGGGTCTGACTGATTTGCATATGGCCATGTCTGAACTGGGGTGGCAGAGTGGGCTAAAGAACGGTGATGGATTAAACCCAGATCTGTTGACTGGGTGTGAGTGTTTGATTGGTTCAGATGCTCCGTCCATCACCACCCCCTTTTGTACCGCTTTGTTCGCCATTAGTTGGCAGGGTATGCTCAGACGTGAGTCCCTTGCTCACTTTGCCACTGGATTCAAGCAAGCCGGGCTGAAGACGGCTGAAATGCCAGAAACCAGTCCTCGGAAGCTTGTTTCCGGTCCAGGGAAGGCTTGGCTTGGCAGTTCGGGCTGGACTGTTCCCATGAGGCACAGGGTCAGACTGATTTGCATATGGCCATGTCTGAAGTGGGGTGGCATAGTGGGCTAAAGAACAGTGATGGATTAAACCTAGATCTGTTGACTGGGTGTGAGAGTTTGATTGGTTCAGATGCTCCGTCCATCACCACCCCCTTTTGTACCACTTTGTTCGCCATAAGTTGGCAGGCTATGCTCAGACGTGAGTCCCTTGCTCACTTTGCCATTGGATTCAAGCAAGCCGGGCTGAAGACAGCTGAAATGCCAGAAGCCGGTCCTCGGGAGCTTGTTTCCGGTCCAGGGAAGGCATGGGTTGGCAGTTCGGGCTGGACTGTTTCCATGAGGAACAGGGTCAGACTGATTTTTCATATGGCCATGTCTGAACTGGGGTGGCAGAGTGGGCTAAAGAACGGTGATGGATTAAACCCAGATCTGTTGACTCGGGTTGAGAGTTTGATTGGTTCAGATGCTCCGTCCATCACCACCCCCTTTTGTACCGCTTTGTTTGCCATAAGTTGGCATGGTATGCTCAGACGTGAGTCCCTTGCTCACTTTGCCACTGGATTCAAGCAAGCCGGGCTGAAGACGGCTGAAATGCCAGAAACAGGTCCTCGGACGCTTGTTTCCGGTCCAGGGAAGGCATGGCTTGGCAGTTCGGGCTGGACTGTTCCCATGCGGCACATGGTCAGACTGATTTGCATATGGCCATGTCTAAACTGGGGTGGCAGAGTGGGCTAAAGAACGGTGATGGATTAAACCCAGATCTGTTGACTGGGTGTGAGTGTTTGATTGGTTCAGATGCTCCGTCCATCACCACCTCCTTTTGTACCACTTTGTTCGCCATAAGTTGGCAGGGTATGCTCAGATGTGAGTCCCTTGCTCACTTTGCCACTGGATTCAAGCAAGCCAGGCTGAAGACAGATGAATTGTCAGAAACCGGTCCTCTGAAGCTTGTTTCCGGTCCAGGGAAGGCATGGCTTGGCAGTTCGGGCTGAACTGTTCCCATGAGTCACAGGGTCAGACTGATTTGCATATGGCCATGTCTGAACTGGGGTGGCAGAGTGGGCTAAAGAACGGTGATGGATTAAACCCAGATCTGTTGACTGGGTGTGAGTGTTTGATTGGTTCAGATGCTCCGTCCATCACCACCCCCTTTTGTACCGCTTTGTTCGCCATAAGTTGGCAGGGTATGCTCAGACGTGAGTCCCTTGCTTACTTTGCCACTGGATTCAAGCAAGCGGGGCTGAATACGGCTGAAATGCCAGAAACCGGTCCTCAGAAGCTTGTTTCCGGTCCAGGGAAGGCATGGCCTGGCAGTTCGGGTTGGACTGTTCCCATGAGGCACAGGGTCAGACCGATTTGCATATGGCCATGTCTGAACTGGGGTGTCAGAGTGGGCTAAAGAACGGTGATGGATTAAACCTAGATCTGTTGACTGGGTGTTAGTGTTTGATTGGTTCAGATGCTCCGTCCATCACCACCCCCTTTTGTACCGCTTTGTTTGCCATAACTTGGCAGGGTATGCTCAGACGTGAGTCCCTTGCTCACTTTGCCACTGGATTCAAGCAAGCCGGGGTGAAGACAGCTGAAATGCCAGAAACCGGTCCTCTGAAGCTTGTTTCCGATCCAGGGAAGGCATGGCTTGGCAGTTCGGGCTGAACTGTTCCCATGAGGCACAAGGTCAGACTGATTTGCATATGGCCATGTCTGAACTGGGGTGGCAGAGTGGGCTAAAGAACGGTGATGGATTAAACCCAGATCTGTTGACTGGATGTGAGTGTTTGATTGGTTCAGATGCTCCGTCCATCACCACCCCCTTTTGTACCGCTTTGTTCGCCATAAGTTGGCAGGGTATGCTCAGACGTGAGTCCCTTGCTCACTTTGCCACTGGATTCAAGCAAGCCAGGCTGAAGACGGCTGAAATGCCAGAAACCGGTCCTCGGAAGCTTGTTTCCGGTCCAGGGAAGGCATGGCTTGGCAGTTCGGGCTGGACTGTTCCCATGAGGCACAGGGTCAGACTGATTTGCATATGGCCATGTCTGAACTGGGTTGGCAGAGTGGGCTAAAGAACGGTGATGGATTAAACCCAGATCTGTTGACTGGGTGTGAGTATTTGATTGGTTCAGATGCTCCGTCCATCACAACCCACTTTTTTACCACTTTGTTCGCCATAAGTTGGCAGGGTATGCTCAGACGTGAGTCCCTTGCTCACTTTGCCACTGGATTCAAGCAAGCCGGGCTGAAGATAGCTGAAATGCCAGAAACCGGTCCTCGGAAGCTTGTTTCCGGTCCAGGGAAGGCATGACTTGACAGTTCGGGCTGGACTGTTCCCATGAGGCACAGGGTCAGACTGATTTGCATATGGCCATGTCTGAACTGGGGTGGCAGTGTAGGCTAAAGAACGGTGACGGATTAAACCCAGATCTGTTGACTGGGTGTGAGTGTTTGATTGGTTCAGATGCTCTGTCCATCACCACCCCCTTTTGTACTGCTTTGTTCGCCATTAGTTGGCAGGGTATGCTCAGACGTGAGTCCCTTGCTCACTTTGCCACTGGATTCAAGCAAGCCGGGCGGAAGATGGCTGAAATGCAAGAAACCGGTCCTCGGCAGCTTGTTTCTGGTCCAGGGAAGGCATGACTTGGCAGTTCGGGCTAGACTGTTCCCATGAGGCACAGGGTCAGACTGATTTGCATATGGCCATGTCTGAACTGGGGTGGCAGAGTGGGCTAAAGAACGGTGATGGATTAAACCCAGATCTGTTGACTGGGTGTGAGTGTTTGATTGGTTCAGATGCTCCATCCATCACCACCCCCTTTTGTACCGCTTTGTTCCCCATAAGTTGGCAGGGTATGCTCAGATGTGAGTCCCTTGCTAACTTTGCCACTGGATTCAAGCAAGCCGGGCTGAAGACGGCTGAAATGCCAGAAACCGGTCCTCGGAAGCTTGTTTCCGGTCCAGGGAAGGCATGGCTTGGCAGTTCGGGCTGGACTGTTCCCATGAGGCACAGGGTCAGACTGATTTGCATATGGCCATGTCTGAACTGGGGTGGCAGAGTGGGCTAAAGAACGTTGATGGATTAAACCCAGATCTGTTGACTGGGTGTGAGTGTTTGATTGGTTGAGATCCTCTGTCCATCACCACCCCCTTTTGTATCGCTTTGTTCACCATAAGTTGGCAGGGTATGCTCAGACGTGAGTCCCTTGCTCACTTTGCCACTGGATTCAAGCAAGCGGCGCTGAAGACGGCTGAAATGCACGAAACTGGTCCTCGGAAGCTTGTTTCCGGTCCAGGGAAGGCATGGCTTGGCAGTTCGGGCTGGACTGTTCCCATGAGGCACAGGGTCAGACTGATTTGCATATGGCCATGTCTGAACTGGGGTGGCAGAGTGGGCTAAAGAACGGTGATGGATTAAACCCAGATCTGTTGACTGGGTGTGAGTGTTTGATTGGTTCAGATGATCCGTTCATCACCACCCCCTTTTGTACCGCTTTGTTCGCCATAAGTTGGCAGGGTATGCTCAGACGTGAGTCCCTTGCTCACTTTGCCACTGGATTCAAGCAAGCCGGGCTGAAGACGGCTGAAGTGCCAGAAACCGGTCCTCGGAAGCTTGTTTCCGGTCCAGGGAAGGCATGGCTTGGCAGTTCGGGCTGGACTGTTCCCATGAGGCACAGGGTCAGACTGGTTTGCATATGGCCATGTCTGAACTGGGGTGGCAGAGTGGGCTAAAGAACGGTTATGGATTAAACCCAGATCTGTTGACTGGGTGTGAATGTTTGATTGGTTCAGATGCTCCGTCCAACACCACCCCCTTTTGTACCGATAATATACGAGGGGGCACAGATTCTCACTGGGAAACTCCTCTCTGTCTCTCTTTGAGATTTTTGATTTTTCTTTACACACAGTGGGGGTTGTAATAGGAGGGAGTGGGGGTATGAGAGTCGGGGGTTTGGGAGCTTTCTTTCTTTAAGCTGTCAGTCAGCAACAGCAGGGGAAGGGAATGATTCCTTTCTACAGACGCAGAGGAATGGGTTTAGTTGGGTTAGGTCAGGAGTTGACACCACTGGAGAGTAGCTCCGCATCATCCATCAGCACGTCTAGGGGGCGTGGGAGGCAGTTAAATAGCCAGTCAATAGTTGGAAGTTTACACATAGACGGAACCTGGCAGGATGACAGAACAAAGGGGAAGATAGGGGAACTTAGTTTATGCAATGTCTGATAGGAAGTATATGTGTTGTAACGTTGCAGAACTAAATCAAGCCAGAAAGCAGCAATTAATCTGTGAGGAATTCCAGGCATTCAGGCCAGAGAATATATTTGAGTTCTAGCACAACTTATCAGAAATGTATCACATTAGCTTGTGATGACACCCTGCAGATTTCCGCCACACTAAGCTATCTCCTTAAAACTCACATATCAGTAGAGGAAATAAAGGAGGCTTTGGATACTCTAGATCAATCAGTAACTTCTGTCAATTTGAAATTGCAGCAACACAGGACAGTCTTCATGTTGTACTACATGCCCGAGCTCATCTCTAAGTGGGCAACACTTCAATCTTCTATCAAATCATACTGCCCAAAATGTAAGCTATTCGTGGCAGGCTTAAAGCACATGTTTATAGACTGTCTGATGCTGAACTTATTCTGGAACAATCTGTCCTCAACTTTCACAGGGCATTTCAGCTGTGAGTTCCGGCTCACCGAAAAGAAAATTCTCCTTGGGTTTAAACATGAGGCTACAAGCTACGAGAGTTCATTAAACTCCATTATCATTGTATGTGCTCGCCTGTGTATTGCAAGAGCTTGGATAAACCCAATCAGCCCAAATGCTAACGAAGTCTGGGCAAGTCTGGACAAGTTTTTCAGTCCAAACTAACTCGAGCTAGTTAAGATTCAAATGGATATGGCCCAGTTTTCAATGGATTTAATTCTACATTATTATCTTACTCTCTGTATTATATTGTCTCATAAAAATGGATGTACTCTCTCTCTCTCCTTCTGTGTTTATTCCCCAAACTCTCTGATTATTTATTTATTTTCTTTTGCTATGGGCCGCATTTAATATGTGTATTAACTAAGTAGTATGTGTACCATCTTAAATATCTGTGTAAAAGCTCCTCTTTTTTTTGTTTTTGTGTTTTTGTTCTGGTTCTATCTTATTGTCTTGAATTTTGTGATATTAATGGCTAATAATAATAACAGTTAAGGTTCAAGGCCATCAATAGATTGATCATACGTTCTCCTATATTGAGACCATACCCATCCCGAAGCTCAGAAATATAGTATTGAATTTTAGAGTTGGCCTGAACCTATATAACGCAGATAGGAAGATAAACACGGCAATGACGAATAAACAGGGTCTGTGTACATGTGGTTTACAAGGAAAAATCAGCAGTCCACATATTTTGTTGTATTGTTTATGGTTCCTAGAAGAACAGAAAGAATTTTCAAAACCTCTTTTTATTGCTTATAAATTGATAGTAGGGATGAAGCTCTCAGCCTATTGATGAATATGAGATTTTTAAATATGACATTTGTAATAGGAAGATTTTTTATTGCAATGCAGGAGTCGCTGAATGAATTGGTAATATAATCTAAAACGGGTTATGGTGCAGAAATACGGTTTTACCCACCTCTTGAGGACATTCTGAGCTCTGGAAGTCTGTATGCATGTAGGAATGTGTATTCATTATATATGTGACCCTTTCCCTATTTGGCTACGAATTAAGAGATTGATTTTTTTTTCTTTTCTATTTTAAAGAGTGGCATAGCTCACATTGCATATTTAATTGGGATTTTATCGTGTTTTATATAATTTTTTATTGTTGCACTGTTTGTATAATCTGCATTCTAGCTGTAAGCCGTTTTGTGGCATTTTTTATGGCTTTATTTGCCAAATAAAAATATATTAACACAATAGATTGACCAGAATCAACACTGCATTAAACCCACTAAGATTACAATCTACTTGTGTTGATCTGCCATATCATCAGATGGAAAGGAAAAGAATATTTTCCCGGTATACCAATTGTGATTATTCAGACATCAGTCTCAATTATTCCCAACATTCCAAAACCTCAAAAGGAAACCAGGACAAGTGATGTGAATGTTGTTGTCTGAAGTAACTATTATCCTAAAGATCCCTTCCATATTATGATTGGATCTATGCCATTATAAATAAAATCATGTCGATTGATAATCCTTACAAAGATCGCCTTACACTAAACACCCTGCCACACATTCTGTAATTTCCTACAACAATAGGACAACTATGGCTAAATTACACAAGATGCTGAAGGGAAACCTTAATTACGGAATCCAACATCATTTGTAGAGTAGCATAATGCATAAGAGGTGCCTTTGAAGTCTCATGAAAAGAGTATGTTATTTTTCTTCATTTTGACATTTTTCATTGACTTACAATGAATGTTACATAGAGTGATAATTCTCAATAACCTTCAAGGGTAATACTTAACATATACTTTGTTTACCTGTTTATCTGATTGTTGTTTTGCTGCATTTATATTAAACATGTTTACTTTGATTACACATTGGTGTGGATTTTAAGCTATGAAGTTTTTTGTGGTTATGCAGTTTTAATTGTTAGTGCAGTCTAGCTGCTCACATTCCGCTGAATAATAGTATTTGTGTTTGGTACTGCAGGTGTACTTAAGAATGTCCTTCTGGGAAAGATTGATTTATTCGTATGGGCATCCCTGATCAGGAGAGTGGCAGCTCAATTATAGCCTATTTGTAGACTGTGGTGTCTCCCTGTCATGTCCTTTATGGAGGATTTCGTAGAACTGATATGTAACTTGTCTGTGCATGATGCAAGTTTCATGTTTGAGGGCTTGGAGATTAGAATTGACGGTCTGCACTCTGATTATCGACCCAGAATATAAAAGTGACACAGTATCAAGAACAAATTATCGAAAACAAAAATATAGACAGGTAAGCAAGTATTGATTTTCTACATACCCAGCTCCAAATATATGTACCTTCAGTGTACATAGATCTTCAAGATATGTGGAAGGGGATAGTAAATGTATACTTCCCTATTTCACAAACCTTTTACTGAATTGATTTTTTAGTATTTGCAGGAACTTTCAGCTTTTGGAGTTCTTGAATCTGAGAGAATAGATTCTTGTCATTCCATAGTCTCACAGCTTAATTTTTCTCATTTCATCAGAGATGTATATGGGTGATACTGTTAAATATCAGGGAGGGATTACATCATACTGTTTCATTTGGGAGTCTACCCTTTTGGTGGCCATGCCTCATTAGCTATGTGAGCAATTTTGTTTATCTCAGTGCCCTGGCATGTTACCATCCTAGCATCAGCTTTGACTTTCAACAAGAACTTCCTTGTTTTTTTCCAGTGATGAGGACCAGATGCAAGTTGGGTGTTGCCTGCTATCTGATGCAGTCGAGAGATGCAAGTATTTACTGTGGGATTCTCATTCAGCTCCCTGGTTGTATCTTCAGGTTTACTTTTCCTTTCCAGAGACCTATGGGTAAATCCTGGCTCCTGCATTGCAGGTTATAGTTAATGACTAACAGCATAATTAAAAGGCCCTGGGTAATCTAGATGTGGGCCGGAATGAGAGTTTCCATCCGAAATGATCTTTCAAATTGTGCGGAGGACATTCCCTCACATTGAGTTTTCACCAAATATTTTTGCAAGGTGATAAAATAATTAAAAGACAGGGAAATCCTGCCTCATTTTGATAATTGAATCTTGCAATGTAGTACAACTGTAAGAGTCTCCCTGGGGTAAAATTGCATTTGCGACCCCCTTTTCCGACATTCCACAGTTTTTATAAGGTGGACTTCTCTTCTTGGTATAATGGTTAACCCTGTGGTATTGGCAATTCCTTTGGCCGCTATTGCTGCAGCTCTCATATCGAGCCCCAGATGACCATTCAAAGAAATTTTGCTCTGGCTAAATATGCCTTACACTTGAAAACGTAAAAACATATCACACCAAACTCAGGCGTGAGATACAACCTTTGACAGAAAAAGCATTGGAAAGTGGGTAGTTAGCTGACATATTTCTCTAAATCACTAAATAATTTGATGACATTGAAGATATGACCAACATGGATGCTATAGAACCTATGGCATACTGGGAAAGCGTATTTCGAACACTTGCCATATAGTTTTCAGGGATACGAATGAAAATGTCAGACCACATACCCCGCAGTTCATTTTACTAAACTGAATAGTGAGGCAAGGGTCTTTTTTTTACTGTATAGTACCCCGGCCTGTTCTGCCCACACCTGAAGTATGATACCCTTACATAGGCCCTGCCTGCCTGATTTGTAGGCTTTTATTAAATTGACCAGAGTTCTGCCATTTTTCTGAACAGCAGACTCTAAGCCCGTCTGACCCAAAATCTCAGCCAGCTTCTCTCTGCGAGGCTCTTCTGCTCCAGACTGGATAGCCCCCACCCTACCCGTGTGCGCAAAGTTCACTGTCTCTCTCTCTATCCTGTCGACATATAGCACACCACTTCCTGGGTCTGAACATGAGAATAGAGAAGTTCCCGCCACAAGAATGTCAGACAAGGGTGATGGATGTGGGAACCAAGACATTGCTATATATTTTATTCCTTACATTACATTTTTACAGTTATTATCATGTTATGTTTCCATTGCTGGCGGGCAGGTCGTCGGACTGCTCTGCTCATGGAGCAGGGCAAGGGCAGAGTGGTTTGCCCACTCAAGCATGCAATGCCTGTTTGGGTGGAACTCTCTGATTACCCAAACAAGTCATGTGCAATTCCCTGTTTACCATGCAGGCTGCATTACAGCCTGCATGGAGAACATGCCCACCCTGAGTGCTGTGTCATGGCACTCAGACCAATCGCAATGCTCCATTGGAGCATTGTGATTGGCTTAGTGGTGGGAGCCTGGCTGCCTGCTTCATTTTCCTGGAAGTGGACTCAGGAGAGCAGGAGCACAGAAGATGTAGAAACGGGCCTGGAGGTAAGTTTATTTTTTTAATACATTTCCAAACCCAGCTCCCCACCACAAGACACCGTGGTAAACCCCACGCATCACTCTCCGAGACCCTCACGACCCGCACCCTCTCTAGTGAGCCATGCTGGCTGCCCCTGCCTGATAGTAGTTCCTGTAAGTGACAGGAGTTATCCCTGGGGCGGATAACAA
Source organism: Lissotriton helveticus (assembly GCF_964261635.1). NCBI lineage: Eukaryota > Metazoa > Chordata > Amphibia > Caudata > Salamandridae > Lissotriton > Lissotriton helveticus. The sequence goes on from NC_136061.1 coordinate 2,084,426,385, forward strand.
TTTAAAATTTGACGGGCGGATACTCAGTCAGGGCAACAGCTTAAATTACTCTGTTCAGACTGCCCAATTTAGAATTTGGAGTACAGATTGTACTCCATCAGTGTAGTGGAGTTAAATACTTCAGCACCATAATGCAGTGTCCGCCCTTCAAATTTTGAACTGTCTGCCAGCAGACAACTGTATTCATTGACTGGAACCTCCTTCACAGCCGTTCCTGTCAATTAGTTAAAAGTTTGATCAACAGCTCTGTCAAAAATAACAGCCACCCATCAATCTTTCAAATTTTTTTTGTTTCTTCAAACACAAAATCCCAAAGCAAGATTTTGTTTTGTAAAAAGCAACTACTCATTTCCACAGCGGTAAAGTAGAGTAAAAACTGGCTATTCACCCACGCTAAATCGGGAAGGAGGCCGAATGGCCAAACCTCCGATGGCCCTTTCTCTAACAAGCCTTTGGAGAAGTCTGCAAGCCATGAAGATGAAGTATTCTCTGTCGCTGACATACTTAAGGTCTACCCGACTGTAATTAGGTGGGTGGATCTTCAATGTCGCAGAGAGTGTACTCCATAGTCATTGCCAAGGCGTACCCTCTCTGCCAAACTAAAAAGCAGATCCATAGTCCTTTATCATTCGATGGATTCAGTGAATATAATTAAAATTACACCAGCAATGTAGCCAGGAAAAAAATACAGAAGAGAAAATCAATTGCATGGTCTACGCACATAAATAGTCAAAAGAGGCAATACATGGTCAAGGTTAAAAATAAAATAAAGCAAATAACTAGGGGCCAGATGTAGGTAATTCATATTTACCGACTCTTAAATACCGAATTTTACCGATTCGGTATTTAAGAGTCGGTAAATATGAAGGGGGGAGATGTAGGTATTACAGATTCTGTAAATACCGAATCGTTAAGATTCGGTATTTATCGAATCTGTAAATACCGAATCGGTATTGCCCATTGATTCCTAAGGGCCTTAAAGCATTAAACATTCAATTTTATTACAGAACAAGAGGCTCTATTATACACTTTCTTTTCTTGCTGCTTATTAATCGTAGCACATAAAACGAAACTACATATCCCATCATCCTGCTGCCCTGGGCAGAAAGTAACAACAAAAACGAAAGATAACATACACTATACATAGGTGTTATCCTTAATTGATGCTACGTGAGTTAAATGTTTTGTAAAGGAATGATATTAATGGTTTCTTTGGCCTTGTTTTCTGTGATATCTGCTGTTGTTTTGAAAGCGTTTAGAAGCATCTCGCTAATGTGTTTAATGTGTTGCTGAATTTGGTTGCCTTGTACATGTGTCAGTTTAGCAGACCCCAGGAGATGTGTTGTTGTTAGCAGGTGTCGTAATCTCAATCGAATGTGATCAATGTATCTGTAAGAGCGCAGTGCCTGAGGATGGACTATCTTGATGGACTATCAGTGTTTGTTGGCAATTTCGTGTCTGTTTCCAACAGTTGCATTAACCATGGGGTGAACTCTAGAATAATCTTTGTGTGCGGACACTCAGCGAGCGTTGTAGTTATGTTTTTTTAGCACATTTTCGAAAGAGTAATTGAACACGGGACTGCAAGCCAACAGTCATGCACTTCGTATCCTGGCAATGTTGCATGTTTGAAAGCTATTATTTGTGCTTTTATAACCGATTTACAGCTCTTTTTCCTAGCCAAAGGCAATTTGATATTTCGATTGTGTTTTTGCGGGGGTTCAATTTCATGAAATATATTTGAAAAGGCTTAGGTTGGCGATTTGGAAGGGAATTGCTCTACTAAGAGCAGAGTGGCCGAAACAGACGAGATACGAGATATTTACAAAGACTCTGAACTTACTGATCAGTTCTTTTCTAAAAGTAGTATCCTCATCTGCAGAAATTAGAAAACAGTGGAAAATGTTCTATCCAATTATGGAACCTAGCCTGCGAGGAGTAGCAGGAGCTTCACTCCCAGCAACTATCGGAGGTGCACATGCAAAGTGGGAAGAAATTGACAACAAACAAATAATTGGTACTCTCTGAAAATTTCCTCAGTAATGGGAATGACAGTAATTGTTACAGTTGATCAGCTTTCCTTAGCTGTCGGTGGGAGCTCTACCTTGCCATCCGGGCTTTGACTTTTGAGGTGGCGTAAAATATGCTGCCTCACCTTCTAGGCTTCGCTCCATCTGACGTGGACTCATTTTAAAGAATTAATTGTGCGTGTTCTGATGACGAACATTAATAGTATCCTCCAGTTACCCATTTGGATCTAATGCCTCCCAATGTTCTAAAATCCTGATCTTACTGATGGCTTTGTCCATATAAAAAATGATATTGCCCTTTCTCTCATCTTATCGGGTCCAAGTGGGGAATCCCTAATTTCTGCCCACCCTGGCCTCTACAACTTCGTAGTATTGTCCTGGTTTTTCTTTTCAAGCGTTATTCTTCATGAGTCTCACACTGCACTGCTTCATCCTGATGAAGGTGTGACCCAGATCCGGGCTTGACACCGAAACGCATATCGGCGCTGGAGCTTCTTGTGTCTCCCATGCTTCTATCTCCCTACCGGAGAAGACATTGTATTATGTACTATACTACTGAATGAGGACTCCTTTTCCTTTATGGCAAATGTTTTTGTTATTTTGAAATCTTATGTCTGCTGCTACTTTTGGGCAAGACATCTATTATCACTTGAATACATTTACTGTGGTCTAATAAATTGTGACTTGATTGGTTGTTTGAGTATGTCTGAGTAAGTGTATGTTTGACTGCTTTGAAAGAATGAGTGTGTGTGTGACTCATGATACGTTCAGATTCTTGCTATATTTATTCTTTTATGTCTTTTGTATTGTCCTAAATACCGTAGATAAATATGGTATTCCTAACCTAGTAGGTTTCTTGTATCATAATTGGGAAGGCCAGTGTTCTCTAGGATTACTCTTATTCTACCGGTGACTTTCTAGCACCAGATAAATAAATTTTTGGGCAGAGTGGTGTGCTTTCTTGTATGAGAAACTATCCAATTATGGAACCCAGCCTACGAGGAGTAGCAGGAGCTTCACTCCCAGCAACTATTGGAGGTGCACATGAAATTGACAACAAACAAATACGTTGCACTTTCTGGAAATTTCCTCAGTAATGGGAGTGGCAGTAATTGTTACAGTTGATCAGCTTCACAGAGGGAGGATGCCTTGGGGTCCCCGTAGCAGGTCCCAGGCTTAGGGGCCATATGTGCCCCAAATAAGAGACCATCTGGTGAAATGGCAGTGGGGTGCCGCTCGCAGTCGGACTCTTGAGGATCCCTTTGTTTGCTGCCCGTGAGGCTGCTGATACTTTGCCTCACATCTGACTTGGGAGCCCGTGTGCTCAGTCATCCCTCGGACCCAGGAAACTACGACCAGCGACTGGGAGCGGGACTGCGAGGACCAGGAGCGCTTGCAGCAAGATCATTCCGCGCACCTGGTGCCTCTTCCCGCCCCCCTCCTCCTATTTAGCCCAGCCTCCTGACGCGTACGCGGGACGCGCGCGGACGGAGGCGCGGGCGAAGACCCCCTTTCTTTGTTATAATCAGGATTCCTAACTACCAGAGAAATGAGTACTAGGGAAACTAGAAGCAAAACTTCCTCCCTAGCGGCGGCTGGAGCAGTAAAGGGCCCCATTGACACTTACTTTGCCAAAGCTGGTTCCCTTTTGATTGAGGAAATCGAGGTGCTCGAGAGAAGAATCTCACATGAAATAGACTGGGTAAGGAGATCCTCAATGGGCCCATTGGCCCAAGCCAGAACTCCAGAAGGTAGACCCGGTTCACCAACCAGCGAAAGGACTGACCCAGTGCTGTGTACACTCCCAGGTACCACAGCAACTGATCCTGAGCTTACCATCGAAGTCCCGAGTGAATTTGAGGACTTGAGTCTAATGGCCCTACCTAATACTCAAATCCCCCAAACAATACCAGTTAACAATACAGAGGTAGCTAACGATAAAGAGCCAAGCCCAGATAGAGATAGGGGTGTGAGAGAAGGGGCAATACAGAAAAAGAACAGGGGGTCCCAAAATAAAGTAGACAAAAGGACAAACTCGCCTAAATCAAAACAGTCCAGAGGTAAAGGGGGGAAAGGAGCTATCACTGCCACCACACTAGAGAAGTCGGTAATAACAACCTCCCCTAGATTAAACAACACAATGCCATTACCACCGCCTGTTAACATCGCTCTAGTGGATAATTCCTCCGATGATATTACATTGGAGGACATAGGCACACTCCTTAGGTCTTTATTGAGCCCCCTCGAAGCTAGACTGATTAAGATAGAAGCTAGATTAGTCATCATCGAGAAATCTACTGTCCAACTTGCCGATTCAAGGAAGCTCGATAACAGTGGAGCTAAAGCTGCAAAAGGAAGTTCGGAACCAAAGCCCATTAAGGGTAATGGACCACCCATAGTTGCAAATAGCAAGCCACCACCCACAATCCTTAAAACCCTACAAGCCATTCCAAATAAAATACTGCAACCTCCGAACGCCAATAATGCCCAAACTCTAATTAAGCACAATGTAACTGCCACACCTAAAACAATTCCCCCTCCCAAAGATACTCCTCTGCCTTTGAATGACTTTAAGGGTGATCCACCACTCACTGGAGAGAAGCCAAATCCCACCCGTAAACAAAAACCCGTTAACCTTCCCCCAGAAGCAGCCCCTTACACCTTAGTTCTGGCGGGTGTTCCGGAATTAAAACCCCAAACATTTGAATCAACAACTTCACTTAGGAATAAAGTCATTAGCTGGCTCTCCATAAATAGACCACTCCCGAGAGGAATATCCAGCGACATCTCCATGGCCAGGCAGGTCACGTGGGTGGGTTATACCAGAAAATCTATTAGGGGAGACTGCATCCTGGTCACCTTTAGAGAGCAGAACACAGCTGCATATATTTGCTCCTGGGTTTCTGATGATTCTGACAGCAATATTCTATCACTTCCTCTATCATTCTTCTACCCTTCAAGCCTCTATAATTTGGAGGACCAGAGATGGGGGCACCATCAAGAACTGCTAGAGGATTGGGAAAGTTGTTATAGGGAGAGAAATGCTTTCCAACATCATAGGGGACGATCAATAGACCAATGTTTACCGTACGGGGAGGAGGCTGGCTGGGAAACGGTCACAAGGAGGAGGGGCGGCGGTGGGGGATATAGGAGAGGAATTCCAGGGCCCCACAGAACACATTATCCAGCCTATCCACCCATTCATAACAGATATAGTAGTCTGGAGATGGTAGATTGACAACAGGACGAAGTTGGGGGCGATCTCCAAGTATCTCCTAGGATTGAGACTAATGTACTTCCATTACCTACTACACAGATAAGGGTAAATAATAATAATATAGTGGAACTTAATTCGGCTCTTGAAGTAAGTACGGAGGACCCTATTGTGATCCCCACTAATATAACATCCGACACGAGCCATTCTCCTACAAGTCAATTGGCGCCCATGGAGCATAATGCTAACAACTCCGTAATTATAGGACCAGCCACTACCAAACTGTACCCTATAACCATGATCTCATGGAACGTGGCAGGTCTAGCTAACAAAATTGACTCCACGGAGTGGGGCTCTTACATCAGCTCCAAAAACATATTGCTTTTCCAGGAGACTTGGGCACGCGAGGAATTAACATTCCAGGGCTATGCAGCCTTTTCTAAGCCCGCTAAGTGGGGGGGAAGGGGTAGGCCATCGGGAGGACTTACGACCTGGGTAGCAACGGATCTAGGCTGCCACGCTACCTGCATAGAGACCGCCTCAGATGATATATTGGCTGTCCTATTAGAGTGGCCAAACTCCTCGAAGTTGTTAGTTATCAATATATATTCAAGGCCGGTATCCATGTTAAAAGAATCAAGCACCATAGATGAATTATCTGTGTTCCTAGAAGGTATTCCATGGGAACTCGCATGCTTGGTGGGTGGTGACTTAAATTCACAGTATGAACCACTACCCGGCCTACGAGATGGCCCCTCTTTTGAGGAAGATTCATGCTGGCTTGTCCCAGAGACGGTGTCTCCCCCTCTCAGGGCATGGAACCCTCTGGCCTTGCAGATAACTGCCCTTACCTTAAACCAAGGCCTAAGGGCCTGTAATGGCCGCTGCAAATCGGATATTCCCAGCACTCACACCTACAATAAAATAGGTAGTGAATCACGACTGGACTATATCCTGGTCAAATTGTTTATGTGGCCACAAATAGTCGATTTTAAAGTCACCGAAAGAAGGGATAGTGACCATAACACCTTGGAATTGACTTATTCCATACCGGGGCGTGAGGCCACATCCTATGGAACGGATAAAGACAAGTCGGGGCTACTACTCGAAAACAATCGGAGGAAAGTGAAGTGGGAGAAGCTGGTCAATAGTGCAGATAGAATACCACAGCTACATGCAAGGATTATCCCGTTTTTGAAGAGGGCCTTCCAGATAGGGAAGGAGGCGCAAGATGTTGACAACAGAGGAAAGCTTGCACAGGTACACGCAGATATAAGTAGTACCTTAGAGCTGGACCTGTTCTCATCGACAGAGAAAAAGAAAGGCCTCCCGGCTAAGATGAATTGGTATAATGCCACCTGTAGGGAATCCAAGGCCCAATTGCTACTTGCTATAAAAGGAAGACATAGTAAGGAAGAAATACAAGCCAGGAGAAGATCCTATAAAAAGCTCCTAGAGAACGCGAGGGCGGAATGGGACCAAGATTATTGGGAAAACCTTGTTAGATCACTCACCAATAGAGACTCGCGCAAAGTTTGGCGTATAGTCTCTAATGGTACTGAGGATTTATCTTCAGCAATTGAACCTAACATAGCTCCCACGATATGGCAGCGCCATTTCGAGGCGCTGTATTCTGAAGAAGAAGGGGTTCCCAATATATCCGGCAGCATAAAGGCTTCTGATCAAACTGGGGCTCCTTTTACCGAAAAAGAGGTGAGGGTGGCCATCACTGGCCTAGCTGCAGGGAAAGCCCCTGGCCTCGATGGGGTGCCCGGGGATCTGTTTAAGCAGGAACCAGGGATATGGGCTCCATATCTCACATTGATATTTAACGCCATCCTGGAGGGAATGGAGGTTCCGGATACTTGGCTGGGAGCAGAGGTGGTCCCAATTTATAAAAAGGGGTCCCCTCTGCTCCCAGCCAACTATCGTCCAATCAGTCTAATCGACATATCCCAAAAGCTTTTTGGGAGACTCTATTCTGAATAGGCTACAGGCCTGGATAGATGAGATGGGCATCTTATCCCCCTACCAGGCGGGTTTTAGACAGGGTGTATCGACAGTAGATCAAATTTTTAGGTTTAATCTCCTTTACTGGAGAACAGCCGTACTTGATGGTGGCACTTTATACACTGTTTTTATAGACTTACGTGCCGCCTTCGATTTGGTACCTAGAGCGAGGTTGTGGAGAGTCATGGAAGAGTTGAACGTTCCTGGAGACATCTTGGCAATCCTGATGAGATTACATCACAACAACTATGCCCGCGTGAGGTGTGGCAGAGGTGGCAAATTAGCCGAAAGGTTCCCCGTTCGCAGAGGGGTAAGACAGGGTTGTGTGCTTGCACCGACCCTGTTCTGCCTCTTTGTGAACGGGGTTGTTGCCCACCTGAACAGGATTGCCAACACCGATGCCCCAAAACTGACAGACACCAGGGTGCCTGCAATTATGTTTGCAGATGACACCCTGCTGCTGTCCAAATCCCCGATGGGCATTCAACATGTCCTGGACGGATTCTTACAGTTCTGCTCAGAGCGAGGACTTGAAATTAACCCACAAAAAACTAAATATATGATTTTAAATCCTAACCCCCATAATCGAGCCCCACCTAGGCTAGGCACAGTTCAATTAGAACGAGTACATACTATTGAATACTTGGGGATCACTCTCAACGAACATCTAACGTGGGCGTCTCACCAGACAAAAGTGACCATCAAACTGGCTCAGTTGGCGGGTGGCACTATGCGACTGGCGAACAAATCTCCCTACCGGCCACTTACCCCAATTATTCACATTTACAAAACTCAAGCCCGGGCGGGTGTCATATACGGGGGAGAGCTGTGGGGACACATTCAATCCTCTAAATTACAATCAACTGAAAATAAATTTCTGAGACAGATTCTAGCCCTCCCACAGAGCACTCCACTTCTTCCCCTTAGATTGGACTTGGGAATCCGACCAATAACGGAGGAGTTGGGTCTCAAACCCCTGACATTCTGGAGGCGTTTATGGAGTAGCCCAGATCTTATAAACTATAGAACTGAGCTACAGGAATTCCTGCAGTTACACAATGCCGGGAGAATTCCGTGGTTGATTTATATTAAGGGAATGTTGGAGGATATTGGTTTTCCGGAACTATGTCGGACCCTATAAACACCTGCCCAAAGATTCCAAAAAAGGAACTTGTGAGAGCCTACCAAGATCTGAAGCTCACCAGAGCCATGGATGGTACACGAGAGGGATCTTTGACCCATCTGTTCACAAAAGCTAAAGATTCATATCTTCTTGAAAGTGCTTTAGACGCCATGTCTCCCGTTCTAACGAGGAAATTATTTCTCCAATGGAGATATGGAATTCTTCCCTTAGCATCATTCACCGCGTCCTGGTCTTGCCGCTCCTCAACAGAAACTTGTCCGGTATGTGCACATCCAAAGGAGAACGATGTTTATGTAGTCTTCTTCTGCAAGGGCTATGAGAAGAGCAGGAAATACTGGCTAGTTCCCTTACTCAGAAACTTGGGATTTAGATCCTTCCAAACTGCCTACAGAGTTTTAAAGACAGACCTATCCCCTACTGTGGTTTTTGCCCTGTCTAAATTTTTAACTTCTATGTGGTTCACTCGAAGCCGATGGGTAAAAAGGCATGTATAAAAGATTTGTCGATTTAAGACAGATTGAAATCCCGGCACTTGTTTTATCACTTTTTAATTATGCGATCACCACTGTTGTTTAATACTTTTTAAATTTTGTATAAATGCAATGCATCTTTTATGATCTGTGATCGAAATAAAGATTTCTTGAAATGAAATGAAATGGCAGATCAATATTTTATCAATTTTTATGATAATGATACATTGTATAATGATGATGGTGATGTCAATAATGTGCATCAGAGATTGAAAAATGGTTGATAAACAACAAATTGTAATTCTGAATGTTGGGGACAGTCCTATGTTTCACCTAGGTTTAATACAACATCCTGACTTTTCTGAATGGTCCCCTCTGCTACATGTGGATTAGTATAATAAGTCTAGGATTAGCAATCTGATTGACAGGTAACTTTCCTAGGTTAATTATAGCAGGCAGGGCAGTCATAACCACTATTCTCGTTCCAAAAATCATCACTTTAGGAAGATAAGTTAATAATCCAGAAGGAGAGTGGATAAAGCTCGGTTGTCATGCCAGGGCAAGATGTTGGATAATGTGAACCCAAACACTAAAATAGTATGCCTTACAGAACAGGCAAAAAACAAGGGTGAACCAATAAATCCAGAGATAATTTCTAATTGGGGCAAAATGATAGTTTGATTTTTTTTCTAAAACATAAATACTGGACTTTTGTATGGAAGATGTAATGTACTTCTGATACGAATAGATGCAAAACAGGAAGAGCTTGCGGACTTTGAAGTTGGCTTTCAGGACCAGGGATCTCTGTTTGGATATGATTTCATCATGGTAGGATAAAGATATGTACAAGCCTTTGCTTCTCTGGTGAAGGGTCCTTCCTCTGTAGAATGTGTGGTAGGCTCTCTTTCAGGCTGTTAGATCTGTCAGCCTTAGGGTGGTCTTCCCCCAGACCTTTTGCGTACATAACTCTATTTTTGGGCTGCAATTTGTTTTCATTAGCCCTGGGACCCTGTGCACTCTACCACTGACAATCAGTGCTAAAGTACTTGTACTCACTCCCCTAAACATAGTTGATTGGCTTACACCTGATTGGCATATTTAATTTACTTATAAGTCCCTTGTAGATTGAGTATACAATATACCAAAGGCCTGTAAATTCAATGCTGCTAATGGGCCTTCAGCACTTTTTGTGCCACCCACTTTAGTAGCACCTTAAAACATGTCCCAAGCCTGCCATTTCAGCCTGAATGCCACATCCTCAAGCTCCCCTTTGATTGCATATGTCATCCCTAAGGTAGACCCAAGATAGTCCTCAGGGCAGTGGACATTGCAATTAAAAGGTTAGAAACATACTTTTAAGTTTTACATGTTCTCATACATGTACTGGTAGTGAAAAACTCCTAAAATAGTTTCTCTCTACTGTGAGACCTACCTATCACATAGGATACCATTAGATTGCCTTATTACATTAAATAGTGTTAACTTTAGTCTGGACTAATTAGGTAGTCATGTTTGTTATCTATGAAATTATAATGAAAAAATCCCTTTAATGGTAAAGTCGGATTTTTATTTTCAATTTTGAAAATCCCACTTTTAGAAAATTGCAATTTTTCTGCCTTTAGCTCTTTTGTGCCAGCAGCCTATCATGGGTCTCATGAATGGGTGTAAGTGACCGTTGGATTTTGTGAATTCCTCCCAGACAGACACAGAATAGAGGGATTACCCTGAAACTTGTCTCCTCAGATTTGAGGAAGAAAGAAGAAGGACCGAAGAGCCGTGCTGACCCAGGAAGAAGAAGAGGATACCAACTGCTTTGGCCCCAGGCCTTCTGGCCTGTCCTGTCTACAACCTGCCTACAGCAAAAATCCCGTTGAGTCCAGCAGGCAGCAACCCCCGAGCCAGGTTGACCTGCCCTGGGACCATCTTACAGACTCTGCTTCTCGTTAGCACCGGATTTGCTCAAGCAAAGACTCACCCACAGAATCCATATTCCAGCAACTAATATTCTGCACCACTCTGCACCTGACGCTCACGGCCCAAGTTTGAATGGCCCTACATCAAAAGGAGGTCTCTCCAGTGATCCTGACCTGGCATCTGGTGATCCCCGACCTCCCTGAAGCTTCGAGACAACGTATGCAGCCTCAAGCTGAAGGGTCCCCCCAACCGCAGCTAGTAAGAAAACCCGATGCCAGATGACACCCCTGCACCAGACGCCCCGTGGCCTTGTGTGGCCCAACCAATGGCGTCCAGGCATCATTCAAGAACCTAATTTACCTCTCCAGTCGATGGTCACCTTCAGGAAGTCTTCCTGCCCGAGCTTGTAGCAACTTCTCAGGACTGAAGGTGTCCATTGAAAAGCAGAGGGTCCCCAACATCCTTTCCCCACCCTGTACCCTGCCACCCCCGGTGCAGATGGTGCTGCAGCTCCGGTGCTGGCCGTTGACCCCTGTAGTGCTGACCTTAACCTTAGGAGCTTTGCTCCCACACCCGAGTGGCCTATTCCTCAGCAGCCCCTAACTGAAGCCCCTTAGCCCTATTGGCTAACATTGGGCCCTTGCACTCTGCACCCTAGTGCCACTGATGGTGCAACTCAAGAGCCCAACTAGACCTTGGGGAACCTTGGTCCTAACCCCCAAAATTCCCACTCGTGAGTCGTGAACTTACCTGAGAAACCACTAACGCTATTTCTCTCATAGGAACCCATATTAATAGATTTTTGGGCCTAAAATGTTCTGGGTTGAACTGATGCAAAGTATAAAAAGTCTTACATACTGTGTATTGTGAGATCACATGGCACTCAAAGTAATCCAAAAGTAACTAAAAAGAAATCTGAAAGTACTTACTGTGTAATTCAAACTGCATTTTGAAGTGGTACAACCCTGTAACAGCTGGAAATCCATCCTTAATTGCATTCCTTTCTAAAGGTCTAGAATTGAAAGTATATTTTACCTACTTGTACCAAGTCTTGCTTGGTTCTAGAAATAAAATACAAGTATACCTTTTTTATACTTACCCAATTTGTCTGGATTCATTCTCTGGGTGTGTGTATGTCACTCCTTGATTGAGTGAATACAATAAAGCCTAACTGCTCGCCCACACTACCACAAAGAGAGCAGTTAGCACTTACCTAATTTAGCCTCTGCTATACCTCTTTGGGACTCCCTGGACTCTTTGCACACTATACCTTACTTTGGTATGGTATATACAGAGCCAGCTTCCTACACACACAAACAGAATCGCCAGTCTTGATATCCCCTCTACTGAATGAGCACTCCCAGGGATCAGGAGGTACCTCTGCTCCGCCAGCAACGGAGTTAATTTATTTTGCAGAACTCCATGCTCCGCTGCAGAGCATGGAGTGGGCAAACTCCGTAAACTACGCTGTCGGAGCAGAGTTCACAGCCCACCCCATTTATTAGTAGGTGCAGGTAGTTATCGACAACTAGTAATGATGCCACAATCACAAATAAGGTCCAGTCAAGTCTCAATAAATTGATCCTTGTTCAACCACTTGTAACCTGACTCACAAGCAGTCAGGCTTAAATTAGGAGACAGTTGTGTAAAGCATTTAATATCACCAAAACATTAAATAAGTAAGACACAACACACAATACAAATCCAACAACAATGTAGAATAATAGAGAATATTTTTATCTTTAAAAGGACACTGTTAGAAATGGGAGTCTCTAGTCGGCAATGGTTTGCACCTTTGTCCAAGTAGGGATCCTTCTTCGTAGTCATGGTAAAGGGGATACAATTCTAAAATAACCCCTGCTCATCCCATAGTAGCTTGGCACGAGCAGACAGGCTTATCTCGGAGGCAGTGTGTAATACAGTGAAAACACTACAAATGGACACCACACCAGTTCTGAAAAATAAGTAAACTTTATCTAAATCAAACAAGAACAAAACAACAAAAATCCAACATACAATAATAAAAATATGATTTTTAGAAGGTGAATAACAGTTCTGTCCATTGCAAACTATAGATACGAAACTTTCAACACAAAGCACCTTGAATGCTTCAGAATCATAAACAAAAACAGCCGCAGGGAAGGTGATGCATCGGTTCCTGAGGCCCAGGGAAGGTGATGTGTTGGTTTCTCTATTCCAGGGGAGGTTATGTGTCAGTTCCTTACTGCCACGCAAGGGGAGGTGATGTGTCGGTTTCTCACTGTACGGGGACATGATGCGTTGGTTTCTTAGTGCGGCTCCCGGGTTCTTGTCGACTTGTCAACCCGGTCAGACGCGTGGGGATCTGGAATGCATCGACTCTTGATGTGGCGGCACCAGCAACAGCGCTGCGTTAGTCTCTCCAGCCACAGTCCCGCGATGCGTTGTTTCTTGCAGCCGCACAGCAGGGCCTGCATCTAAATCAGTGCAGTGATCTCGGACTCAGAACAGTGCACGGGATTCGGCATGCAGCGATTTCTCTAGCCACGGGCAGGTGCTACATCAGTTTCTTAAGTAGCACAGCGGCAATGCGTAGGAAACTGGTCTGAATGCGTAGCACTTCTCTTAGTGTCATCTCTTTTCCAGCTCTCAACAGCAGGAACAGCCTTTAGAGGCCCAACACAGCAGTAGGCACCTCTTGGCAGGTCAGAACTCCCAGCAAGGACGTTCAGGGGGCTGATGGTGAAGTCAATGTGTTCCAGAGACTTCAGAACAGGAGGCAAGCTCTTTTTTAAGCCCTTGGAAATCTTCTTCAAGCAGGAGACACAGCACACAGCAAAGTCTTTATCCTCTCCTTGGCAGTAACTGCCGATCTAGGCCAATCTCATACAGAACACAGCAAAGGGGAAATACTTCTCCTTCAGCTTTCCCAGTATTTATCCTTAGCAAAGGTTCTTCTTGAGTCCAGAAGTAGTCTAAAGTTCTGGGGTCTGGGTCCCAATAATTATACAGTATTTTCCTTTGTTCTCTGGTAGTAGATTGGCTTTGTGCTCAGTCAAAACCAGTTCTGTCCTCACTGGTCCAGCTTCCCGGCAGGAGGTGGAGCCGACCAGGCCCAATCAGGTAAAAGGAAATCTCCTCCCCTACTCTAAAAGCAGCTCAGGTCTATTCAGCCCAGCCCTGACTCATCCAGGATAGGCAGGACACACCTCACCCCTCCCAGTCGCTGTCTACAGTGAATTCACATCCCCAGCCCCTGTCACTCCGAAGCTAGACAGTTAGTCCACAAACCAGCAGAGGCACACAGGTTGGCTAAGCAAGAAACTACCAACTAAAAGATGCATTTTTATATTCTGAGTTCCGGTATACTAAACTGCTATCTTGACCCAATGGGGAGTTATACTTATAAGATTTTATAAATAAACTCCCATTCAATCCTATGGGACAGAGAGCCTTTCAATAGTGAAAAACTAAATTCACTGTAGTTCGCTATCCGGACACGTTATACACATCAGGACATGTTGTACCTTTCACATGCACTGCACCCTGCCCACAGGGGTACCTTGGGCATACTTTAGGAGTGACTCACATGTAATAAAAGGTAAGGTTAGGCTTGGCAAGTGGGTGCACTTGCCAGGTCAACATGGCATTACCAAACTGCGCACAGACAATGCAGTGGCAGGTCTGAGAACCTGATGCAAGGCTGCCTGTGTGGGTGGCACAATCAGCGCTGCAGGGCCACTAGCAGCATTTTACTTACAAGCCCTGGGCACACACAGTGCGCCGTGCTAGGTACTTAGTAGTAGGTCAAACAAGCTAATCAGGGAAACACAAATCCGTATTTACAATTTACATAGGTAGCACTTGCACTTTGGCACTGACCAGCACTGGCAAAGTGTCCAAAGCATCTAGACTAGCAAAAACAAAGTCCAGCACACAGCAAACACACAGAAGGCAGGGGCAAAAATACAGGGAAAAACAACACCAAGGATGCCAGGTCTAACAGACACCAAAACAACAACAATCCAATGTAAAGAACCAGAGATATTAATTTTTAAAGATTAAATGTAAAAAATTAGCTTTTTAGTACCAAAAAGTGAAAAGCGTCAACCGTGGCTATCTGGTCACGCTTGACCGGTATAAAGGTTCAAGCCAACTGAGCAGTAGGTTCCAGTCAAGTTTTTACCTCTGACTTAGTCACTTTTTAGGCTCTTCATCCCTCAACATCAAGTGATCCTCCTCAACAAGCCAGATTGCAGTTTGATGTCTGCGTCCTGACTCAGCTTGATTCCTTGGTGAGGACTAGAGGTCTTTCTCTTCATTGCCATGCACAGCAAAGAGCTCCAGAGATTTCAGCAGGGCAAACCTCGATTTCAGGCTTCTTCACATTTCGATGTAGCCGGCTTGACTCTCATCGCCAGGGTCAGTGAACTTATAAAGCTTTTGACAAAACTTGTTCAACTATGCAAAAAATTACTAATTAACCCCTCTTTGAATGCGTATTTCAAACCATTGCCCAGGATTCTATCCCAGACAGCGCTAGATTAAATACAAGTGGGAACCGGAAGGAAAAACAGACGAGTGGGGAAAAACCAGAAGCAGGTAGTGGGTTGAAGGCACCTGGGTTAGAAATTAGCTTGAAAGATTGGGTAGAACATCTAAGCCCGAACAGATACCAGGTGTTAGAGATGGAGGTTGTAAATCAAGATAATCAAGATGCAATAGACGTGGAGCAGGACGAAGAACAGGAGGTCACTGTCCGACCTACAAGCTTAGGTGATAGTGATTCCCCCTTGGCAGAACCACCGGGTGGCGGAGAGGAAGCAGGAGGTGAGGGAGGGGGCAGCGAGAGCCCACCGGAGGTTGAAAACTTGGACAGTACGGTTATTGCCCTCCTAAGAAAACTAGATTTGGATGTACATAAGGGTTTTGAGTAGTCAAAGGCGAATCAGGAGGGGATCAGGGAGCTATGTGGACTGCTGGAAGCCAAGTTTGATGACCTGACCAAGCGTACTGAGACACTTGAATGAGAGGTTAAGGAGATCAGAGACAAGGTAGAGGAAAATAGCAAAGAATTGGACGAGGTCAGATTTAGGGAGAGGGCACATGAAGAGCGGCTTGAAAGATTGGAGAATATGGAACGGAGAAATAATTTAAAAATTTTGAAATTACCAGAGGGGAAAGAAGGAGGTAACATAAAAGGTTACATTGTTCATTTATTAAAAACAGAGTTGCAGTTAGAGGAAACTGAGGAGGAGATTTCTCTTGATATTCATAGGATACATCGTGACCCCTTCAGACTGAATCCAAATCGCTCAAAACCCAGAAGGATTTTGATCCATTTTTTGACATACAGCCTTAAGGAAAAGCTTCTGGCTGCTGCTCTGAAGAAGGGAGCTTTGCTGGTTGATAACGCTAGAGTCGAGGTCAGGTCGGGTCAGATCTTTCAGTGGTAACGCCAAATAGGCAGTCGGAGCTGGGCAAAAGGATCGAGCCATTAAGAAGTATGGGAGCTAGTGTACAACTGATATTTCCGGCTTTTCAAAAAGTTATGTGGAAGAATAAAATGCACACTTTTAGGTTTGTAGAGGATGTTGATGCTTTTTTGGACCAATGTCAGGCTGGGAAAGTGTAACAGAAAAAGGCTCAAGGTGAACTGGTTTACATTATTAGGTGTGTAGTGTTGTATAGCTCCTATATATCCTTATATCGTGTTAAGTTAGCATAGGTACATTTGAGATTTAAACGCCATTTTTCCTTTCTTGCAACTTCTGCACACGACCCTTAATTGTTGACTTAGCTTTCAACCTAGTGGTTTGCCGTGGTGTATGTGAGAATAATATGTTATTGCTCTGATATCAGTTTTGTTTAATAAACCATGTCTGCACGGAGAGTGCTGAAGTTTCAGGAGCAACACGATATGGAATTGTTATGAGGTCTGATCTCCACGCCTTCATAGTCATAACACAAGTGCAGCCTTTGCCAACTTGGGCTTGAGGCGGGATTGATATTGCTTTGCACGAGAATTGTTAACACACTTGATGCGGTGCACATGCAGAGAGAGCTGGTGTATGCTGATGTGATTCCTTCATGCTAGGACACTAAGGTATGGGCCCGCCCTAAAACAACCCAAAGAGACCTTCTTAGATAATAATATAATATATGTGTTAGGGAGGGTGAGATATAAGTGTTGTTAACTCTTATTCATTACAGCATGTTAACATGCTGTCACCATTCGCTTTTTATGTCTTAGTAACTATGCTGATAATTTTGCTACTGATAATAAGTATACTTGTATTATCAAAGATACTGCGCCTGAGAAGACGGCATTAGTAAATAAACATTTCAAATGCACATGTGTCTTCTTTACTCCATGTTCTGGTTTGTAATGATAATATAACGAAAGAGTGTTCATGAGTCCCACGTACCCTGAGGTACTGTAAGTTCATGTTCTGGTTTGTCTAAACATTGGGTGTTTGATATGTCCAATGAGACACTGTAGCTAGCTCGGTAAGGGGTGAGTTGGTTGCTAAGGTAAGTTTTGGGACACCCTAATTTGCCGAGGTTCCACTCCTCTGTGCACAGTTCTGTGTGAGTACAGAAACCCTGCAACATGGCGCCCAACGGTTTTCGGTGGTCTTATATCATGACACTCGAGTAGTTTATCATTCATGCCTTAACCCCTTCACATCCGTTTCCGGAAAACGGGGTGTCGGTGAAACCTACCTATTTTTTGAAATAGGTCTTTATTCAAGCTTGATTCTTTCTCAAAAGGTTTCTTTGAATTACTACCCAGTTGTGCTACAAAGTATTCTTTGTTTTTTCTTGTTTCCAATTCTGTAATGGCGGCAGCGGTGGCTATTGCGCAGCATAGTCGCGTAGCGGTACGCAACCATCTTCAGACGTACCAGGTCCCAGTAGATGGGATGGCTGTGATTTTCGTGGTATGTGCAGATCCGGCGTTTCCTTACGAGTTGTTTTACTCTTGGGTTACGTTTCCGGCTGTGGACGCTAATTCTGGTTTGTTCCACTCCTACACCGCCTCAGATGTCCCAGCTGAATATACGCCGTACAGGGCATTGGAAATACCTATTGATCATTGGCAGCATCGAGTTTGGTTTGATGGCGCCCTCCCCCACTCTATGTCCCCTGCGAGGTTAGGTCCACTCTCAATTCCAGGTACTAATTGGCCTGCGTTGGGTGGCTTTACCCCGCACCCGAATCACGGGGCTTGCACCCTGGCTGAAATTCGCAGGCTGCATGTAGTTTCCATTTCCGTGATTCGTGCTTTAGTGCAATACATCGGTCGACATCTTCCTGGTGGTCCCCAGGGGGGTGCGGCCGCTCCCATGGAACGAGGCGGAATGCGTCTCAATCCAGTGATGGTAAATTCGGTTTTTGGTGCGCGTCCTGTTGACAACGATGACTTCCCATTCTGGCTAGCAGAGAAGTTTGATCAACTGGAGGCGGTTTTTCCGAATTCTACTCCTGCTGATAAACATAGAATGTTAACGATTACTCTACCGAAGGATATTACTCCTGAACTTGCTGACTGTGACAGCTGGGGAAAAACATTTGCGGCAGTTTATACAAGGTGCTTCGGCACCCCGTCTATGACTGCCCTGCCTGAAATCGTTAGACGTGTTCAGAATGATCACGGTCCAGAGGCAGCGGTTGAATTGGGTATGAGCCTGTGTGGTTCTTTTGAGATTGTAAGTGATCTCATTCTCTCCAATGTTAAAGGAGATGCAGTTAACTTTCAGGTGTCGAATGCTTTGGCTGCTCTGCCCGATGCCGACAAACCCCGCCAGTTAGCAAAGATTGTGGTGGCCGCTTATAAAACAATTGGCCGCACAAGTAGAGGTCTAAAATATTTTCCAGTAAAGGAGAAAAAACAACCACAGGGACAATCTGCAGTGACAGATGCCCAGCCCAAGTCCAAGAAACAAAATTGGCCTAAAAAACAGACACAGGGGAAGCAGACAACGCAGACTCAGGGTACTTTTCCTGCAATACAAGCTCCTGCGCCACCCGAAAAAGTTTATGATTTGCGCGACCGCGCGATGATTAAATCGCCTGATCGTTTTCAGGGTTCTGATCAACGCTCTCCTCGTTCCTTTCAGGACACATCGGCTCCCAAGACCGGTGGAGGAGGAGGGGGTGGACGTGGACGTGGTGGCCAACAAGGACGTGGTCAGTCCCGCCAGACGGACGGCGCAGTGAAGCAGGAGGATTCTACGCCTAGGCGTCCGCAGTTTGCGAAAAAGAAAGTCGCAGCCTTAACAGCGCATCGATATGCCACAGATAGTGAGAACGCGGCTTCGGAATCTGACGTGGGCTCTGACCTTGCTGGACAGCGCGGCGGAGATAACCATAGTCAGAGAGGCGCTGCGTCCACTACTGAGGGTGACAGCGACTGATGTCTACGTTGTGATAGAAACAGCGGATACGAGACTTGCTCCCCCTGAAAGACTATATGAAATTGTCCTGTTAATTGAAGGTGACATACAGCGTACCGTTAAAGGTGTATTTTGGGAGAATCTGTCTTCTACAAATGATATTTTACTTTCGGAGGCTGACTGGCCCCCGCCTTTTGTGCTCGCGGCGCCGCGAGGGGAGGAGGTAATCCTACCCAGTTTCGCGAACACTGTCTCGAAAGAGCATGCGCAGCATTTTGCAGAAGAGTGGGCTCGGGCTCTCGCGCCGGCTCTGTACCGTAACCAATGTGGTTGGGATAAATTGTCGCCTTGCCACGAAATTCCGTTGCGGTCTCAGCCGCAGCCTCAACCTCAATATCCCATTCGGCGTGAAGCAAAATCTTCCGTCGCGGAAATCCTTGAACAATTGGAATATCAGGGAGTTATTGAAACGTGTGTGTCACCGATGAATAATCCCCTTTTTACTGTGAATAAACCTGACGGATCATATCGTTTGGTTTTGGATTACCGGCATTTGAACTCGCATTGCCGTAACTGTGCAGTACAGAATACCCACGGCTCTGCCCTAGTGGATAGTCTCGTGCGTAAGCGTTTCAAGACAACGCTTGACATATCCAATGGTTTTTATGCCCACAGATTGGACAGCTTTAGCTCCCAATGGACCAGTTTTACAAGCGCTGGAGTCCAAAAGCAATTCCGGCGTCTTCCAATGGGCTACAAGAATAGTCCTGGTGTATTTACCGCTCGAATTGTCTCTATTCTGGAGGCACTCGACCCTGATGCTTTTTCGTATGTGGATGACATATATCTCACAGACGACGATATTTGGGAGCATCTGTGTCGTGTTAATTCTCTTGTTTGCAACTTCGCAGACATGGGTTACAAATTCAACTTTGCAAAATCGCACATTGCTGAACACACAGTGTTGTTTTTGGGCTATGAGCTCAACAATGAAGGTAGAGGTTTGGCTCCTCACTTCTTGGAGAAGTGCGCACAATTGCGCGCACCAACAACTCTGAAAAAATTACAATCCTTACTGGGCTTTTTGAATTTCGGCAGAACTTACATTCCGGAATATGCCCAGCGTATCAAGCCTTTGTATGCTTTGATACAACCAACTTTCTCAAAATCATGCTGGCTGCCTGAGCATTCAGCCATTTTGCAATCCTTGCAGGCTGATCTGCTCGCTTCTAAATATTTACTGACTCGTGATAACCACACCAACCTGGTCATAAGAATAATTCCTGGGACGGTGGGTTTCACTTACCTCACTTTTAATGAAGGTGACACAGTACCTATTGCTTACAAGTCACACTTGTACACCTCGGCTGAGATGCGGTTTCCCACCATAGAAAAGGTTTTAACTGCTGTACAGATGGCTATTCTAAAGGAACGAGCTTTGTCACAGGGGAAACGCATGCTAGTGGTAACACCCTGTCCTCATTTGGAGGCAGTCACGAAAGCCAGTGTACCAAATTCAAAAGCTTTGCACCCTCGGTGGATTCAGTGGGCTGCGTCATTGTCATCCGCGGATGTCATGTTTATTTTTGACGCTTCCTTACGGTCGCAGGAGTTCTTGCAGTATGAATTCGTTCACCCTGCTCCTCTGGCGATGCGACCTTTGGAGGACTTCCATTGCATCATTTACACTGATGGGTCGGCGCAGGTTGCGCATGGCTCTAAACATGCCTACGTTTCCGCTTGCGCCATTGTGGTCGGTGCTATGTTGAATGATGAGTTCATTTCCAGGGAGGTACACACGTTGCCCCTGGGCGATTGCACTGCACAATTGGCAGAGCTTCGTGCTCTCTTACTAGCTTTGGAGTACGCAGATCCAAGTGTTACTACTCTAATTGTAAGTGATTCTTACTACTGTGTCCAGTCTTACAATGAAAACTTGTTCTTTTGGATTCAAAATGATTTTCATGATTCCAAGGGTAGCACAATAAAACATAAAATGATCTGGGTTCGAGTGGCAGAGCTTAAGGCTATGTTGCCACTCGTTTATGTGATTCATACTCTCGGTCATCAGCGCGTGGGAGTTCACGCTGTTGGCAACTCGCTTGCTGATGAAGCAGCGAAATCAGCAGTATCTACATACTTAGTTGCAGCAGTTACTAGGTCGAAAACCAAGATTGATAGCGACATCTTGGCAGCGATTGCTGCCTCTGAGAAGGGAAGTAAACATCCTTCGGGATTCCCTTCGAAGTATAATTACCACTTAAGTCCCGAAAAGGTTCCTTTTGTGACAATTCCCGATGTTGGGGAACGGCTGATTCCCAACTCGGATCGCAGAACAGACTTGATTACAGCGGCTCATGAAGGTGTGGCGTCTGCGCATGCGGGCGTCTCAGCCACTGTAACGCTACTACAACAACGTTTCTGGTGGCGGGGACTGTACAAACAGACGCGTGATTATGTCCTTCTTTGTGACATATGCCAGCAGATTAAACCTTCAACTGCTACGCGTCCGCCTCAGACTCAGTTGTACATTTCTAATAAACCACTAGGCTGTGTTTATTTAGATCACTGCGGTCCATTTTCATCTGATACTGCGTATAAATACATCTTAGTAGCAGTTGACTCATGCACACGCTTTGTGTGGTTATGGCCACATCGCAGCGCTGATTCCCGGACTGTCATCAGAGATTTGCGTATCTTTATAGGGATTTTTGCCTGTGGTACCTTCCATTCGGATCAGGGTCCGGCTTTCGCCTCTAAGGCGTATAAGGATGCCATGACTTCGATGGGGGTCCAAGTCAAGTTTTCGTCACCCTACAGACCCGAGGGTAATAGTGTAGTTGAACGAATGAACCGTGATTTAAAGCAATCTTTGACAGCCCGAGTTATAGGCACTAGCAGAAATTGGCTGGCTCCCCTCTATGGCGTGCAGCGTGCTCTTAATAATCTCCCTAGAAGGTCTCTGGGTGGGCGGACCCCATACGAAATGCTCTTTGGCATCAAGATGTTCGTCCCTGACCTTGACGGTCTAGACTCGGTGGTTCGCGCCACTTCCTTTGACGCAGATGAACATTGCAATGTTTTACAGAATCTACAAAAGACGAGAGACACTCTTGCAAAAGAACATTTGCCCTCCACATCGGATGATGCGTTGCAGATCCCGGTAGTTGGCTGGCTACCCCAAGTTGGAGAACTGGTTCGAGAGAAGATCGACAACAAGAAAGAGTTTGGTCCCTCCTATCGAGCTCCGGTCCCAGTGCTTGGAGTGAAGGGCACAAGAACAGTCATTTTACCACCACTTCCAGGTCGTAAGGAAAACAGGTTTATTTCTATTGACAATGTCAAGATACACAGAGTGGCCGATTCTTCTTAGCATGACACCGGCTGTTTCCTGTCCTTCCATTGTGAGAAATTCAATTATGCCCACTGCTTCTAATAATGAACCTGAGGTGGCCATCGAATTACCTGCGGTTTCCAGTCCATTATTGAATAATTTACCAGGAACTAACCTTGATGAGACAGACTATACATACCCCACTGATTTGTCCATGCCTGACCTGCAAGCTCGTTTAGCCACGGAATCCAGATTTTCATTTGACTCTGCTTCCCTTGCCTCGAGAAAACCCTCTAAAATTGCATTATATGCTAGCCTGTTTAAAAAACATTTTTTGATACCTCCTTGGATATACATTTGGCTGGTCCTTTTTTCAGTTTACATTTTTATGTCAATTGGTTTTGTGTTTTATTTTTTTCGGATTATGAATGGACACTATGTCGAGGAGAGAACTTGCATTACTCATTTGAATGGAACTTTGGCCCCACTTTCCTCTTCACATTCTACACACAGATTAAAAAGAGACTTGACTTTGGTTAACATCACAGCGTGGCCTGTTCTGGATGGAATCGCGTGGGATGCAGTTCGTTTTCAGATACATGGTCCAACGGAAGTCGTTAATGTCCCTAATGTACTAAGAGTTAATATGGGGGATGTGGTGAAACAAAACATTCGTTCTGATGATTGGGATGTTAATGCTGTGGAAAGTTTGTTTTCTGATTTGAAATATTATGCTGCTTTTGATGCTGAGGATTTATATTTAGATTCTGCTAATTATGGTGAATTGTTCTGTTACCAACATTATGGCAATCACTTCTTACACAAGACATCTTCCCGAAGGGATGCGGTTAATTTTACTCAGTGGGAACATTGCCCAGCACCAACACAAGGGAGTTCAGAAACGTTTCTTAAAAAATATACTTATTTCACTGACTTTAATCAGTCCAATCCCGAGTCCTTTTATTTTAAATTTCACAAACAGCCACTGTCCAAGGTTCGACTTACAAATACAAAATTGTTATATTCAAAGGCCTTCCTGGATCATTTAGTTACTGGAGGGTATGAGTTATGGAAGGATACCATAGACCTTAAATCAGTTTGGGGCTCAAGGGCCTGGCAGGTACAAGGCACTGAGGCTTTGCACCGTGCATGTCTCATCCCAAATCATATGTGGTTTTTAAATGAAACCATTTCCCAGACCACGTGCTTTGGATTGGCTACATCTAAAAGGTTAAACACCCCGTCTTTCCCGGAGTTGGAGGAATATGGGAATTGGAGTAATTTTACTAAATTGTCCATTAGAGATATACAGGCTCTGCTTCTGAATTCCTCCTTTAACATTTCCAGTATGAATCCCAAGGGTTGGCTGCTTTGGCACCGTAGTGCTGATTCTTGCCAAAAGAGATTTTTAAATATAACTGACGGTTTTAAGGCTGTTAGATCTGATCCCCGTTTTGATTTGAGTCATACTGTCACCTCTTACTCTGTTGGCAAGTTGTGTCAAGCTTGGCTGAAACATTCAACTTTACCTGCGGTTAAGTATCACCTTTCCAAACTAAATGCAGACGTGGATTTGAATGATTTCATTAAGGGCCCAGCTAGTGGCAGGTCGAAAAGGTGGTTATATGGTGTTTACAATGAAATTTGGAAACTCTCACAGATTGAGGCTGCTTCACGCCTTAGGGCTATTGATCAGGCAAATCTTGAGAAAGTGCTTGCAGTAGCTGACAATAGCATTAACGTGCTTTCCTCTAGAATTTACACATTAGATAATATTGTGTCGTCTGTTGTTGATATTGTGCATGATGAAGTGTCTGTATTATACCATGGTCAAAATCAATTACGTTCAATCATGCAGTTTGCATGGACACTACAGACTCTAAAAATGGGTAAAGTTCCCTGGGGATACATGAACGTTTCCTCTTTATTTGCACCGTTTAATTTGACAGACAAACAACGCTTGCTTTCAATGCGTGATGCTTCCTTTTCTATGCTCCATATTGAAAGATTGGAATCTTTACCTTTTTCTGTGGCAGAGACCACTGCTGCTACGTGGCTTATCCACGGTTTAATAACGCTGCCGTTTGCTTTATATAAGTTTTCAAATTGTATGAAATATGTGCCAATAGGTCGTTTTGAACCCTTGGGTAGCGGTTTTCTTCATGAGGTCTGGTCACTCCCATACACATACAGATGTTTCAAGGATGAACAGGAAGTTTATCTAACAGGGGATGAGTGTACTGAGACGCCAGATCATTCTTTAATGTGCAGACACATACAGTTACACGGTTCATGTAACAAGGACCGACCGAATATGGCTTGCGTTTTACAGGGCACGCCAGTTCCTGCTATCATCCCCACGTTTAAATTGTTAGAGAATGGTAGTTATTTAATGCTCAATAATGAAAACTGTTGTGGTTTAATTAAAGGTATAGCTTTCATAGTAACAGTAAGTGAGCGAGTTATTTGCTGCAGAAATGTTCTTTATCCTCCCACACGTGAACATAGGGAGTCTTCCATTTGGCCACAGATACCGACCTTGGGAGCAGAATTCAGCGGCATGGCTAGAATAAGAGCTCTATTGTCCCAGAAAGAGGTGGCCTTGAGCTCGGCCCGTGAAACTTTCGTGCTTCACATTGCTAACACCCGTACGGAGGTTCAGGCTCTTTTAAACACTGATTTGCCTTTGCATTTCGGAGCCATGGTCCGTTCTATCTTTAACGCGTCCTCCACAACGGGCCTAGCACATTTTTTTAAAGTTGTTAGCGGTGGTCTCGTGACTTCCTTTGAGAAGATTTTTGGAGTCATCCCTGCCTTCTTCCATTCTATTTTTTCGTCCTTATTTGGAGGGTTCCCGTTTTTACTTGCATTAGCGGCTGGCGCATTGGTGGTTTTCTGCCTTTTTAAATATGGATGCCCTTCCTGTGCAAGACCACGCTCAGCTGCTACTGACACGGTTTCGCAACCGCATGCTTGATTATTATGGCACACTGCCGTTGGCGACTCTAAGCACGGCGTTTGGATTATCTTTTCGGTTCTCCTATTTCACCTGTGTCCAGCCTGTATTTCGCTGCCTGACCTGTGATTTCCTTTGGGCCATTGATTTGTGTCTCTGCGGACCAATATCTTCTGACGTCGATTTTGATCAACTGATGAGTCCTATCATTGCTCACGAGTTGGTTTGTTCTGACGAAAGGATTATGGCCTTGGCGGTGGCACATGGACTAATGGGTCCCTGGGATGTGTTGTCGGCAGCGCAAAATTTCTTGGAACAAAGTTTTCTTGAAAACCCACCGAGCTGTCCTCTGATGGTTATAGAGGATCCGGTGCTGGAAGATCACGTATGTTCCTTTCATCTTTTAAATTGGATGGCTGAACTGTTTTCGGATGAGGACAGTGACTTCCTCCTGGAGGCTGTTGCAGCTTACTTTTCATATACAGTCTTATCATAGACACTGCCTCAAATTGACATGCTGATTGATAGCATTTCCTTGATTTTATTGACTTTTGGTCAAGACATTTTATTTTTGCTTGCCTATTGGCTTGAGCCACATTATACTTGTGGGCTATTTTTTAGCATTAGTTTTTATAATTGAATTTTTATTCATGCTCGTTTATAATTGGATTCTGCTCTCATGTGATGGCACTTCTGTTATCTTATTTAGTCCGTTCTCGGATCATGGGGGGGTGTTGTATAGCTCCTATATATCCTTATATCGTGTTAAGTTAGCATAGGTACATTTGAGATTTAAACGCCATTTTTCCTTTCTTGCAACTTCTGCACACGACCCTTAATTGTTGACTTAGCTTTCAACCTAGTGGTTTGCCGTGGTGTATGTGAGAATAATATGTTATTGCTCTGATATCAGTTTTGTTTAATAAACCATGTCTGCACGGAGAGTGCTGAAGTTTCAGGAGCAACACGATATGGAATTGTTATGAGGTCTGATCTCCACGCCTTCATAGTCATAACACAAGTGCAGCCTTTGCCAACTTGGGCTTGAGGCGGGATTGATATTGCTTTGCACGAGAATTGTTAACACACTTGATGCGGTGCACATGCAGAGAGAGCTGGTGTATGCTGATGTGATTCCTTCATGCTAGGACACTAAGGTATGGGCCCGCCCTAAAACAACCCAAAGAGACCTTCTTAGATAATAATATAATATATGTGTTAGGGAGGGTGAGATATAAGTGTTGTTAACTCTTATTCATTACAGCATGTTAACATGCTGTCACCATTCGCTTTTTATGTCTTAGTAACTATGCTGATAATTTTGCTACTGATAATAAGTATACTTGTATTATCAAAGATACTGCGCCTGAGAAGACGGCATTAGTAAATAAACATTTCAAATGCACATGTGTCTTCTTTACTCCATGTTCTGGTTTGTAATGATAATATAACGAAAGAGTGTTCATGAGTCCCACGTACCCTGAGGTACTGTAAGTTCATGTTCTGGTTTGTCTAAACATTGGGTGTTTGATATGT
Organism: Lissotriton helveticus; assembly: GCF_964261635.1. NCBI lineage: Eukaryota > Metazoa > Chordata > Amphibia > Caudata > Salamandridae > Lissotriton > Lissotriton helveticus. Next base: position 2,084,453,371 of record NC_136061.1, read on the forward strand.
CCAATGAGACACTGTAGCTAGCTCGGTAAGGGGTGAGTTGGTTGCTAAGGTAAGTTTTGGGACACCCTAATTTGCCGAGGTTCCACTCCTCTGTGCACAGTTCTGTGTGAGTACAGAAACCCTGCAACAGTAGAGGGTTATTGCTGTGAACAAGGTTAACTGTTGAGGGGAAACACCATCATCACCCATAACAGGCACTCGAAGGGCCTTGATAGGGCCTTAGGAAGCTGGTGGGGTTTTCCAGGGAGGGGGGAGTGGGGAAGAAGGGAAAGGAGGTGGGGGCAGGAGAGGGGACGGAGGTGGGTATGGGGACATTTTTTTAAAAAATTGTTCTCATGAGCTATTTTCTCACCAGGGTACTATTGAGTTTTGAGGGGATTGGGGATGATGGGGGGTAGTACAGAAGAGCTGACTCTGATTTTGTGGAATGTGAACGGCCTAAGAGTGAAGTCCAGGAGGGATATGATTATGAAGTACCTGAGAGATCTCCCAGCACACATTATGATTTTGCAGGAGACCCACTTAACAGGGGAGGAGAGTAAGAAATATATTGGATCACAGCGATGGCTGAAGCATGTCTTTTACACTCCACAATTAGTGGTAACCAAAGGTATTGCACTGTTGGTTAGGCAGGGGGTAGATTGTATTATTGAGGGTGAGGTGGTGGACACTAAGGGAAGATGGTTGATTGTAACCATTAAAATTAATGGCCTCGTGACAATATTATAGGGTATTATTGTCCAAATCAGGACGATGTGGGGCCTTTAGATGAACTAGCTAAGGAGATGCTCGGCCTTACAGGCAATATTATTCTTGCTGGTGACTTTAATACCGTATTGGATAATAAACTGGATAGATCTTTAAACAATAGGGCGCAGGTAAATAGTAAAATGTCAAACAGGGTTAAGGGATTGATGGACCAGTTTGGTTTATGTGATGTTTGGAGGCAGAGGTCAGATCAAGTATTAGGTTATACCTATTATAATAAAAAATATCGCCACAGATCACGGATTGACTATATTTTGATAGATATAAGATTGTTGGAGAGCGAAACAGATCTTGCATGTCAGAGTGCATCTGTCAGATCATTCAGCAGTTACCTTAGTGGTCAAGACAGGGCCTCGAGATCTGGGCTCAGTCTGGAGGCTGGATCGAACGGTTTTGTACGACTCTGAGTTGATGGAGAATCTAAGGCAGGAACTGGATGTATTTGTAGAACACAATGTGGGGTCAGCGGGAATTGATATTGTCTGGGAGGCCTGTAAAGCTTTTCTACGGGGGAGGTTGGGAGCTCTGGCTGCAAGCAAAACAAGAGTATATTTTAATAGGATAGAGCTCCTGGAAAAGGAAGTTCGACAAAAGGAGGTAAATGTAAATGTAAATGTAAATGTTTTTATACTTGTATACCGCACAGCTACCCGCAGTGGGTTTCCCGGCGCTTGTACGAATACCGCAAGGGAACCCTTCCTGGCTTTCCCTGTGAAGTGTCCACTCCTGGGCACCCCCATGGTGCAGATTAGGCATCCCTTGCGTTGTGGGGGCCATTGTGAGACCTAGTAAATACAGGGAGTAGCGAGGTTAAAGAAAAGTTAGTTCAAGAATTGGATGAATTGAAAAGAGAAATTCTTACTGTGGTTTCCAAAAGGGTTAGAGAAAAATACGAGGCTAGTCAATTGGCGCACTTTGAATATGGTGAGGGCACAAGTAAGTTATTAGCCTGGAAAGCAAGGAGTGACCGGGTACGAAGCATGATTAAAGAAGTGAAAGATGGGGAGTCAGGACGATTTGTTACGGATACAAAAGATATTGCTGAAGCCTTTCACAGGTATTTTGAAGAGGTGTACAGGGAGGATCTTGTCCCAGCTGAACAGGAAATAGATAATTGGGTGAAGGTTTTGAATCCACTGACAGAAGAGTTTCAGGAAACATTAAATCAAGAGATAACGCAGGGAGAAGTAGAGGTGGTTATTAGGAATGTGACCAAAGGGAAGGCTCCTGGCCCAGATGGGCTTCCTGTTGAAGTATATAAGGTGCTGGTAAGGAGTGTGACACCCCTATTAATGAAGCTCTTCAACAACATTTTTTGGGGAAACGCGGCCCTCCCTGAATCATGAAATGAGGCGAACATCATAGTTATTCCTAAACCTGGGAAATCCCCGAAATACATGGATTCGTATAAGCCGATTTTGCTTCTAAATAGTGACTACAAGCTGTTTGTTAAGATCCTGGCAGATAGGTTGGCCAAAAGGGCTTTATCAAAGGCAGGTATATAAAGGAGTTAACTTTTTCCCTTATAAGTAGTATAGATGTAGCAGTAACATAAAATCTCCCCTTGGTGGTAGTTGCTTTGGATGCCGCCAAGGCGTTTGATCGTGTTAACTGGGTGTATTTGAAAGCTTTATTAGCACATCTACATATGGGGGTTAATTTTGGCACGGTCTTGGCACGGCTATATCAGTCACCTACCTCGAGGGTATTAGTAAACAGGACATTAACCTCGCCAATAAAAGTAATGAGGTGCACAAGGCAGGGATGCCCCTTACCTCCTCTCTTGTTCAATCTTTATATAGAACCTTTAGCGTGTCGAATTAGAGAGGCAGAGTTGATTCCATCTTTTGAGTTTCAGGGGTGGGCCAGAAAGATCGGGCTATATGCGGACGACATAGTTATTTAAACCACATCAATCATTGAGCTGTATAGACACTATAACGAAGAAATTTGGGAAGGTCTCTGGATATCGTTTAAATAGGGACAAAACTGAGATCATGTCCTGGAACTTAAATGCAGACGATATAGCATGCAAAACAGAGATAAGATATTTGGGGGTCCGAATAACACAAGGCATAAAGGAACTTACTAAAGTTAATTTTGCTAAAGTTAGGAAAGAAATCTCCCAGGCTATGAAAGGCTGGATGCACCTGCCGCTAACATTATATGGCCGAGTTAACTTGGTGAAAATGATGGTTTTACCTAAGATAACTTTTCTTTTCGACTCTATACAACTTTTGTTTGAGAAGGAGGGGATCATAAAGCTGCAAAGTGAGATTGGGTCTTTTATTTGGGCATCCAAAGGATCGCGTTTATCTTGGAAAAAGATTAGGAGAAAACTCTTGAAAGGAGGCCTGGCAGCTCCGGATTTTCAGATCTACTCTTGGGCTTTTTTGTTGAGGAACTGCAGAATGCTTTTGGGTACTCCAGGGAGTTCAGCCATTGGTACACTAATGTCAGCACTGCTTAGAACGGAAAGGATCGATCAGAATGGTTTTATGTACAAATTTGCCGACCCGAAGTACTTTAAAAAAATAAGGTTAATGTTACTGAAAGACTCAGCAATGTTATGGTACAGAGTCAGGAGGGCAACAAAGATACCATATTTTAGCGCAATGGCACCGATTTGGAACACACCAAGAGCTCCGAGCTGGTCCGAGGATGCATTGGCAAGGCCATTAAAAACAGAGGGCCCTCAGAGATGGGGGGATCTGTTTTTAGAAGGTAGCTTAGCACCATGGCGGTACTGTGAAAACAAGTGGGGCCGTAAGTTCTCTAAGTTTAAATATCTTCAGATACAAAGTTGGGCTGTCGGGAAAGAAAATTCTATTAGGCACTAAAATGTTTTTGAAGGAAAGCTAGCCTTGGAGACCTCAATCAAAAAAGAAGTGGCAATGTGGTATTGGTCAATAGTGGAAATAGAAGATGGACCTTTTACATTGCCTGAGACCCTGTGGGGAGAGTGCTTGCAGAGGATCGCGACTGAGGACCAATGGCAAGTGTCTATGATGATTCTTTACAAGGTGGTAAAACCGGCGAATTTAAGGAGAAACCACTTGTTCACTCTTCACAGGGCGTATTGGTCACCAAAAAAATTGGCGAAATTCAAGGATGGCGGAACAGTGAGGTGTTCCAAATGTAGTGCCCCGAACGAAGACGACTTGCATATGTTTGTTACATGCCCTGCGATAGAGGACTTCTGGAAAGCAGTGAGTAAATGCCTGTCTGCCGTATTGGGCCAACAACTGGAGGTACGCCCTGAACTTGTTATGACGGGAAGAGCTGACTTACAAGGTAAGGGCCTTAATGACAAAGCAAAGCTGTTGTTTTTGGCATACTGGTGGCTCGGAGGGAAATTTGTAGGATGTGGGTATCTGTTGACCCTCCATCAGACTTGAATTGGTTAAGAGCTATGAGAGCTATAGCAAAGCTAGATATGGTTGGTCGGAACGAAAAGAGATACAGATTTTGGACTCCGTTCTTACAACAATATGGGTGATGGTGAGGGGGGCTAAGACTTAGGTGAAATAGAACAATAAAATCCTATGATTAAGCCTCTCCAGAATCTCGGTGGAAGGTCTGCTTATAGGAGGAAGGGTGAGCGTGATACACTTGCTCCCAACAGCACTATTTCTACCATATGAGATGAAATTACCCCAGGGTGGAACCAAGACGGTACGGGGTGAGGAGAAGCATATGAGGACAAAAAAAAAAAACTTGTTCTAATGTTGTCAAACTTCTGGATCTTCTTCCAGAAGGTCTCCTTTGAGTAATTGAGTGCTCGCAACACCAGCCAAGGGTCCACAAGCTCAGAGTTGCCTCATAGAGGTTTGGGACTACAATTCCCACAATGCACTTGGGCAAATCCTTCCAAGTCCAGATGAGGCTGATCAGATGGTCTTGTCTTGGTGGAGCTGTTGCTGGTGATGTCTTGTAACACTTTAATAACTGTTTCTTTCAGGGAGTCCACTACTTTTACTAAGAAGCCAGGCAAAGTCCTCTTTTGTGAAGCTCTGAGCGTGCAGCAGGTGCAATCCTTGGGAGTGCAGTCCTTTCTTTATGCAGACCACCGGTTCAGCAGGGAAGTCCATCAGATTTCTTCAAGCAGGGATCTGAGAGGCTGTGCAGCTCTCCCATATTTATTGCAGTTTTCTGGCCTGACAGGAGGGGGCACCCCTAACCAATGGGGTTCAAGTTGCAAACCTCTGTGTTCACCACTTCCTTGGAAGTGTGACATATTGCTGCACTTCTCCCAAAAAATCATAATGGAAAAAATATCTTCTGGAGGTTAAGGTCCGGCTAACCCAACCCACAGGTGTGGCTAACCTTTCCCTACACTCCCCTTTCAACTCCTCTCCTTATTCAATTACCAGGGCTCCCATCAAGCTGGGGGTGCATGATGTAGGGGTAGGCCTGGATCCTGGACTCTCTGTCTTTCTCCCGTTGAAGACCAGTTTGGCTACCCAGACCCCTTCCAGTCCTGTCATCTGCAGGCATCTGATCTCCTCCCACCAAATCCTTCTATTGTTTCAGCCCAGGCCACTTCCTGCCTCCTCAACAGAGCAGCTTGGCTCCGCTTGTCAGAAGAGGATGCAATAGGGCTGCTTTAGCTAACTTCAAGAAAGCAAGTTTTAATACTTGGGGTGGACCTAACTCTACCACAATAAATAACCCACTTCATTGGGGTAGATTGTTTTTTTTGTTTTACATCTGAATTTCTTTAATGCCTGGAACAAGCTTAATGAATATTTCCAGTCAGATTAGGGCAACAGGACAAATCTTCTTCAGGATCAGCAACAGGATTTACAGTTCAGAGACGTATAAAAGAAGACACTAACCATTTGGTTTAGTTTTGAATGCTGATAACGTTTGACTCTAACTTACTTATAACAGGCATGTTTGAAACCACCACCAGTTGTGGATTGTGAATCAAGGTGAGGTTGAAGGTAGCTTTCATAGCTGGCTCATCAAAACATGGAAATGCTTTCCTGGCATCGGTTGGCTCCATCTGTGTTGTGGCAATCAGCCTGCAAATAAAAATGCGAAAACACATCAAAATAAGAATATGCTCAGTAATCCTCACCACAATGGGCAACATGTATCTAGAACAATGTATACCTTCAATTGAGGGTCATTATTATTGATATGTAGGGTTACAGCTTGATCCTTTAAAATCCCCATCCTAGAACAACCATGTGACATTAGTCCACAAATGTGTTGTTATTCCTGAAAAGTATAATATTGATGAAGAATATGCACATATTGTGAGAAACTATTATAACCTGTATAAACCTTGAAACTATCAGATCAGGCAAGAACTGCAGTTAGCTTGAGTGTGGTGCAAAATACTTCCACCTTTCACTTTGTCCTACCTAACAAGTGATCTTTCACATGCGTTTGGGAGTGATTAGTACACTAAATAGGCCAAAATGAACACAGGTTTTAAACCATGGCCATGCCGGGCTCAGGACAGACTTCCCCAAACAAAGAGTCTGTAATGTTGCCAATAGAAAATCCTAGTTGTATGAGAGTACATCCCCTGAAATGTTCTCAGAAACTAAGTGCACTAGACAGGAATTCACTTTTGACATATCTAGTGCCATAAACCAGCTCATTTGAATTTGGTGTAATAGCACAGTATCGTAAAGAGGGGAGGACACACTAACCCCAGGTTGCTAGTGTGCCAAGTGGCGAGTGATTTCAACCCTCAAACACACGATACACCATTTTGCATTTAGAACTCAATTTTCTATCTAACCATTGTGGGTAGGGTGGGTACTAGGACGTAAATGATCCCTGCATGGTATGCTAGCGTATACCCTGTGATGAATGACCCAACTATATGTGATATGATATTCTGAATTTTTGCAGACATGCTCACATACTAAGGAGCTTATTTATGAGCACTAGCAACACTTTTGAGCCGGCAGTGTGTCACTTTTGTGACGCACCAGCGGCGTAAAAAGTGAGCCATGTTGCACCCTATTTACAGGGTGAAGTTCCTATTCCGGTTGAGCTGCACAGTGTTGCGGTGTTATGGCGTGTAGCTGGTCCGGCGGCGACTGCGGCTGTGGCTGTGACGGCTGCAGCTTGTTTCTTTGTTCTCGGTCCGGAGTTTGTGCCTGAGCCCCCCGACCCCACCGTGGAAGCAGCCCAGTGTTTCTTAGGACCGGGAGCTGCTGGCGGTGTGCGGTGGGTGGTGTGTGGCGGCGTGTGGCAGAGTCTCCAGGAGAGCTTTTGGAGCAGAGCTTGGAGCCGCGGACCGTGGAACCCGGAAGCGGTTCAGAGCCGTTGGTCTTCTTCACCCGTGGCGGCCCGCAGTGGCTGCCTTCAGCCTTCAGCATTCCCAGCCCTGCTGCCTGCGTGCAATTTTGACGGTAGGGAGCAATTCTTCTACCTCTTTCTTTCTATCGCGGCAGTAGCCGCCAGGAGTTTCTAATCGGCAGGAGCCGTGAAAATAGTGAATCCCCGGGGCAGAAGTCAGCGCTTTACATTGGTGGCAGGAGCTGAAAGGAGCTGACAGCTGGACTGAGCAGTAGCCGTGAGCTAACTTCCTAAGCGGCAGGATTCGAGATTTTATTATTAACATTATTATTAACATTGCATTGCTGTGCTCAGGCCACACAAGTGGCAGGAGCCCAGAAACCCTGATTCTTGGATACAAAGAGGCCATAGCCGCATTTTGATTAATTTAGTGGCAGGATGCGGGATTCACCAATATAGTTTTTGGTGTTGCTGATTGATTCCAGCGCTGGTTTTCCGAGCAGCCGAGGCTAAGCGCGGAGTGCGGAGCGTGGTGTGAGGAGCAGAGCCAGAGCAACCATGTGTTCTGGCAGGGTGAGGAAAACATCGGGAGGGAAGGCTGTCGCCCTTAAGGGACTCTCTAAAAGGAAAAAAGTCGGGAAAACAATAAACGTAAACGAGGCAAGTTACACTCTAAAGAGCCCGTTAATCTCGCCAATAGCCTCCTTGTTTGAAATAGTTAAATCAAACAAAGAAATTACACAAAATCTGAGATTTCAATTTTTAAAGAATTCCGGATCATCTTTCTGCGCAACTCCAGGGGAAATATCGGGTCTGATGACTTCGCTGGCACCCTCAAAACACCCATTGGGGAAAGACCCAAAGGGGGAAGATGAAATTCAAACAATTACTCTGGAGAAATCAAACTCAACCTTTATTGAGAATTGTAATTCACTCAAAAGGAGTGAGCAATCAGAGAACAAGACAAAAATAATCCAACTAGGGAAATGCTAATACAAAATACCTTTACAACAACAGCGACAGTACATATGGCATCAAATGATACTAATACTACAACAGAGCAGCAAGAGCTACCACTCGCTCCGAGTATAACCAAGGGAGAAAGTTCCCCAGGTGGTGTGGTTATAATCCAAAAGTCTCAAAAGACTCAAGATCTTAACATCACAACGAGTCTCACTTCCCAAGCTACAAAGCATGATCAAATAATTAGCTCACAATCTCTACACTCAAGTACTGAGGATCTCGCACACCTATGGCTAAACTCATGTTTGTCCCTTGCTAACATGGATGAGCCTCTGGTAAACAAATCCTCAGTCGACATAGAGGAGATAATGGAGGAGGCCCAAGGAAGTGAAGAAGTGGAGAATAAAATATTTCGTACTTGTCACAGCGGTAGTCTATGCAGGATAATAGACTCCAGATACAATACATCACCAAAACAAATTGAGAGATCCTGCAAAACTCCAAAAATGGGGTAAATGTCAACATTAGCAATACTGCTGGGCAACTTGATTTCGTTACACCGTTATTGCAAGCGTTGCAAACGTCAACAGCAACTTTGATAATGCAATCAGACAAATTGGATATACAAATAGATTTAATGAATGTCATTGCATCATGTATAGCTGGAATAAACACGAAACTGGACAATTTAAGCAATCTAATTAAAAGAGTACAAACAGTTTATCCCCCACAGGAAGCAGCCTGTACATGTGGGCCAATTTTAGACAAATTAAGTTCATTATCAACAATGTTAGAACAGATACTCAATTTGAACAAACGTTTGATCACCCCGGCATTTAAGTCAAGGAAAGCTTATACAGAACAATCTGGAGCCTCTACAAATCAGACACAATCACAAGTAGTTACAAATTCCTGACTAGAACAAAAGAATAAAGCTCAAACCTCCATAGCCGGAATGCAAAGGAACTAATAGCGCAATAGTAACGAACGATACAATTGGCCAACAAGAAATTAAGCCAACACAATCAAGAAGAAAAAGAAAGAAGGAAAGGAAAGCAAGAAACAAAAAACCTGTCTCAGAGCCTCGGCGTGGCGTTATAGTATACTCTATCTTTTCTAAATCCAAAGCAGGAGGACCGCAAGAAGAACTTCTCTCTGAAACTAGACTAGACAGATCTTTACATAACTCCGCCTCTTCTACTGAAGGAACAGGAGATAAGTATATTAACACAACTCAGGTTCCGGAAAAGGAACTTAAGGGTTCAATCATAACGGAAGGCGAGGTTTGTTCTTCACAAGCAACGAAAGACTTCCAGAAGGTGGTGCTACCGGGTAAATCCGTAGTTAAGATAGGAAATTGTGAAAAAAGCACACAGATTACTAAACTGGCAGACGATGCGGTTAGCCATTGCCATAAGGAGTATAAAACACAGACAACAGCTACCCCAATGAGATTGCAGTTGCAAGAAAGGGAAATAGGTACAGGAAGCAACCATACAGAGGGACATCTAAAAACAATTGAGTTAAAAGCGATATCAAAGCCACAAACCCAGCTGAATGCCCAAAAATCGACATGGGAACCTGCAGTAAACAGGGAAATAGATAATGTAAATATTCTAACAATTACGGAAATGAGTACAGAAGTAGAGAAAGAGAAAATGATTTCCTCATCGCTACAGACAGTGAAAGAAGCGGGTGACCAATGCCCTTCAACAGCACGTCAAACCCCAATATCACGACTCAATGCAGCAAAGCAATGCAGCTTGATAAAAGGCCAATTAAGCTTCTGTATATCAAATCAGGGCAAATCGCATTTGAAGAATCATGAAGCTAAGGACATAAAAAGGGGAACACTGCAGCACAAGGAGATACATCAACAGATAATATGGACACCTGAATATGAAACGGAGGGCAGGCACGACACTCTGAATAGAAGCAATATTTTGAAACTTATGGCTGAAATTATTGAACTAAGGAACATACAATCGGCAGATCTCATAGCTCTCCAATTTCTTCCGGGGAATAATGAAGTAACTAAAGAACAAACATTAACCACATGGAAAACGCCAGAGCTAGCGCAAATGATATTAAAAAGTTCGGATATGTTTCTAACCTGGGGCATACAAATATCAGCACCCAATATTCCCTGCTATCCATTTCCCTTGGAAGAACTTCACGCACAGCAAACACAGACAAGACGGTAGCACAAACACAGGTCTACTCAATATTACAAAATGCTAAAGGTAGGAGTCATACATGCCAGTCCCCAGAGAGAGCAGTTAATGACCCTCATGAGGAGTTCAATTCAAACTTAGATCAATGGAATTGGCTTCCCAGCTTACTTAGCAATAAGAGGAGTAATTGACAAAAGAAAGATAGGGAGGACTACGCTGAATCTGGAAGTATACATATGTTATCTTGGAATATAGCTGGGGCAAGGACACTACTCGTGGAGGATTTTCCTCTAAAGGAATGGGCAAATTGTGACGTAATTGCATTGTAAGAGACATGGTCACAAGAAGATCTCCCGATAGCAGGCTTCATTCATTATATTGTAGCAGCAGAAAAATGGAAGCAATTTGGCCGTGCAATAGGCGAACTGACAGTCTACGTATCCACTGCTCTAAAAATTAAAACCGAACAGCAGAAATCTCCTGACCCTAGTATACAACGTATTAAATTCTCGGATCAAAACACAGTCAATAGAAGAACGATAATATTGATTAACTATTATACACAACCGAAGTTCCGAATTAAAAAGGAAAAAAATGCTCACTTAAGCAAAGCAATTTCAGGCTTACGCTGCCCCAAGACCACATGGTGTTTAATGGTGACTGGAGATTTTAACTCTAACTTGATATTCACGCTGGATGAAGACGAAATCTTGACAGCAGATAACACATATTGGTGTGTCCCACAGCAATCTCAAGCTGGGGCGAAGGTTCATAAGGATCGACTGTGCCAGCAATTGGTAATAGATCTCGAATTTCAAGGCATTTGAGTGCTTAACGGGAGGACAGAAGAAGACAACCCACCGAAAAAAACACACTATGGCCCTAGGGCACAAACGATACTCGACTTCACAATTATAAGTCTTTCACTAATGCCATTACTGGTCTGTTTTTACATAGACTACACCCCCTTGAGTGACCACGCGTTCCAACACATCGAATTTAACTTTCATGTTGAAAGAGTTCAATCCACCAATATACCAGAGGGCCAAATAAACACAACTAATTTAAAATGTATTACATGGACAAATACAAACAAAACTGAGTGGTTCTCAACAATAAAAGATACCCTGGCTGAATTGGCAAATGAACCTATGAATATGATTTAAGGCAGGTCTCTTTTCTTAGGCAAAGTAAAGATGAAAATGAAAGCACCAAAGGTGAAGGATAAAAGATATTATCCAATTATAGATCTCCCGAAAGAGGTGCAAGATCTAAAAAGTGATTTAAAAAGAACACAAAAGAAGTTACAATCAAAAAACATAGAAGGGACAGCATTGGAGACATTTCGTCCATTAAGAAAACAATACAAAAAGAAGATTTGGGAACTCAAAAAAGGGAAAACAGAGAGCTTTTGGACCAAACTGATTTTCAGCATAAGGCATCCAAACTCGAACAAATTTTGGCATATGATAAATCAATTGACTAGGCATCGAAACATCCTAATGTCGAACATTCAGGAGCCAGGAATGGGTCAACTTTCTTTCACAGAAATTTAAACAGATGTCACCAAATACTCAACAGAAACAACCAACAACAGTAACCTCAAATAAATTAAAATTAATGGACGAAGGCGGCTGTCAATCACTACCAACAGATCTGAGTCAATCATTTATGCAAGACTTAGTCCCAGTAACAAATCACGTCGTTTACACAGCAGAGGATATAGCAAACATAATAAACAAAGACAAAAGCGATGGGGCTCCAGACCCGAACGGCATTCCACAAGCGATCTATAAACACGCCTCTGAATACTGGAGCTCACATTTAGAGAAACTTTATGCTGATGTAGAGATTAATAATCAAGTACCCGACAGCTGGCAAGGATCGATCATAACCCCCATTTACAAAGGAGGAGAAAGAACAAGCCCAACTATTTACAGGCTAAATGCCCTACAGGATGCAGAAGCTAAATATTTTGCCTCATTAATTCTGGAAGATCTGGTCAATTGGTCGGGGAACGTAATCTGATCCCAATCAATCAAACAGGTTTTAGGAAAGAGATTGGAACTATCTCGAATATCCTATCAATCACTATGATAGCAGAAAAATGTAAGCGCGAGAAACAGGACTTGCACCTGTGTTTCATAGAATTAAAAGCTGCTTTTGACAGTGTGGACCGGATTCTGCTGTGGGCAAAGTTGAAAGCATGGGAAATACCAGAGAGAATATTGAGGGGTTTGTTATTATTCTACACAGATACCTGGATTCAAGTGAAACTCGGGGATGGTGCTAGAATCTCAAGAAAAGTGTATACAACTATTGGCTTAAAACAGGGATGCGTACTGGCCCCGCATCTATTTAACCTGTTCATATCAGATCTTTCTGGAAAACTTGATAGTACCAGCTCACATTCTCTGAAATTAGGCAAGTTACAGCTCTCTCACCTTGCCTTTGCAGACGACATTGTGCTATTGAGCTTAACGAAAGTTGGTCTGACTAGGCTCCTAAGTGAACTCCCAGATTTTCTGTCTACAAATAAGTTGGAACTTAATTCATCTAAAACAAAAACAATGCTTTTTACCACTCGACTAGCCCCACAATACAACATCTAGCTAGAAGGCAAACAACTGGAAAAAGTATCCAGCTATAAGTACTTGGGATACTACATAGATGATAAGTTTTCTCTACGTGACCAGAAACATTATATGACACAGAGAGCGGGGGCCTTAATATTTGCGTTTAGGTCATTGGCAAAGAAGTTGGTAGGGCCATCCCTAAGGCCACTCCTGACGATTACCTCTGGTAAAGCACTGCCAACCTTATCTTATGCCAGCGCAGCCATGCACGGAAAGGACTCAGAAATTCTTAATAAATTAATAACAAAAATCTATAAAAAGGTTCTTAAAATTCCCATGACCGCTTCGCCTGCGCAAATGCGATTAGAATTTGGACTAATGAATGAATCACTGGTCAGACTTTATACATATATAAAGGTGTGGTACCGAATCAAGGAAAGCGTAGGGGAAAACAGCCTCAACAAATTCTTATGGCTAGAATTGGAAATGCAAAAAAAATCGCAGGCCAACAAATGTTTGACCAGTGCACTGGAGGCAACATGTTCTACTAATCTTTGGAATAAAAATATGCCTTTCTTAACATTTAAGCTGGCACTAAACAGAGCAGCAACATTTAATTCGTTGTTAACAGATAAAGGCACCTTCTCCCATCGCTCTCATTCATGGACAGTGATTAACAACTATAAAACTCCTAAACCGGCGGCCTACTTAGACACTACGTTCTCGATCTACATTAAAAAATAACTAATGGCAGTGCGTTTTGGCAAATTTCCTACCCTGGCCGACGAGCAACATTGGAAGCATATTGAGTCAAAACAATGCCATCTTTGTGGCTACAAAAAGGAAGACTTATTTAATCTAATGTGCCATTGCAAGAAGCTGCAATTAGAGCATGTCCATTTTTTAAAGAAAGTCTTCCTGGATTGTGGAATACGCCATCATTAAAGGTCTGGATCCAACCGACCCCCAAATGAATTGTAGAATGATAAAGTTTTTACAAGCTCATGATAAATTATTGAAAGCAGCAGCACTTTAATGAGATAATCTCAATTTGGGACGAAAGTGATAAAATGAGGAGGAGATGAAACAGGTGTGAGCGCTGACTACTTGAGTTACATATATCACCTATTGAACTACTGCCATTCATAGTTTTTAGACTCACGGCTAGAAGCTAGTTGGATGCATTTTTTTCTTTTGTAAAAAAAAAAAGGGATGCAGATAATAGATAGAAGTAGGTAATGTCTAGTTCCACATATTCACATTATAGGTTCTTTTATAAAGATTGTGAAATATGTAAATACTGATTCATGAATTGTCTTTTATACGTTTTATGCTGAGTTTACGAAATGAAGGGACATTTTTATGTAAATTTGTAATTATTTTAAATTAATGTTTGCAGAACGTTGTTTTATGTTAATTGTTACGGTTTTTAATAACTATTTACAATGTGATGCATCTAGGCAGATGCATCGCTTTGTAAACCACTGCCTTCAATTATACCAGCATCATGTATAATGTGCAGGGTGGGTGTTCCCCCGCATCAAAGCCTCATAGAAGAGGCACCTGGAAGTCTATAAGATTTCAGTGTGCCACTTCTAGGATGTCATTGCGTGAACACCTTGCGCCTTCCTCATGGCAGGCATGTGGGTGATGCAGGCCCTTTCACATGGGGCTTGCCCTATGTGAAATGACACACTGATGGAGTTGGGTCTGTTTTAAGACACACCCCAGAAATGCGCTACTTTTGCGCATACAGAACACGTTAGTAATACTGACGTATCTGTAAGTCCTTGTGACATGATGCGCCGTACTTTAAATATGGTGCACCTGTGGTGCCGCAAGGAGGGTGCACTGAGAATTGTTTTGCATCGCTGCTTTGTGAAACCGATGCAACACTTTTCATTAATGAGGCCTTAAATGGTCATATGCACTGAGGCCTAGGCCTGGTTTGACTTTGAGGTCCAGGCCCTCTTTCTGAGACCTGGAGGGGAGCACCAACCATACAATCTAACTAACTTGGAGCTACTGTACATGTCCTGGTTTTCTCTGACTTAGAAGGAGTGTAGAACATGTTGGCCCACTTTTATAAAGTTCTGCATATATGAGACACTCAGACACTTGCCCTGACATCCTTTGTACATGTTGAGAGCATGTTATGTACCATATGGATGTGAGTGTGTGATTACTAAGTTGCAGGTTCCATTTTTGATTGTCATAATTTTACAAAGCACAAGATGGAGGTTGTGCAATAATCTACCCAGAAAGTGTATTTAATACATAGTTGGTTCCTAAACTGTGGTGCGAGAAGCTCTGGGCGTCCGTAAAGACTACTCAGGGGGTCCACGACTACATTCAAATATTGCCATGCTATTTTTTTGCAATTGCTGGGGTGGGACTACATCTCCCAGCATCCTTCAGGAGCCCGTGGCCAGGAGGAGGGGACCCCGCACAACTCATTCTCAGAAGCAATTTGTGCGTTCTGCGGTGCTGGAGTAAATTTTGCCACACTCTTTTGTTGCCCTGTTAGGGTGAGACTACATCCCCCAGGAGCCTCCAGGACCCTACAATGAGGAGGAGGTGGCCCTACTGAACTAACGCTCATAAGTGCTTCATAAGTACCCCAGCGTACATCGGACCTGGGCAAAGCCTGGCCCAAGGGTGGGCCCATCCACGCCTGTCGGAGCCTGAAGGAGGCTGGGATGGGCCACCTCTCTTGCTTCTGCTTCTTCAAAGTACTTCTGCATTTAACTCTTTGTGCCTGTATCCCTGGTGATTAGGCTTGCATTGATAGTTGCATGAACTCTCCCCTGTCTTGATGAGTTCATCTTTGTAATAAAAAAGGAAGAAAAAAGACTCAGCGGCCAGCTTGTTTCTGCCCCTCTTGTGAAATGCACTTCAATCAACAGTATGTTGGAGAGGGCCATGGGGGCCATTTGTACCAAGATTGCCTTGCCCTGGGCTCAATACCTGCAACTCATGCTCCTGAGGTTGTGGAGCTACCCTTGGGCTTGACATCTGTTTGATCTCCACTAACAGTAGCCTTTTTGTTGATGCAGCTGGTGCTTCAGAACCCATACTTGGGGCAGGGGACAACAATGGAAGTTGTGATCACCCCAAGTATTAAAACCACTATCCTGTTAATTCCAGTAAAAGGTGTCAGTAATTTAAAGATGAGCTCAAAGCTTGAAAGAGGGAGTAAGAATATTATGCAACAGACACAGGGTGGTACAAGAGATTACGGACCAGCCCTGTCCAAGTATGACCACAAGGTCTACCTCAACTCCTTGTATTTTAATCCCCTTCCCAACCATCATCCCCCAGTCCACCTCCATGTCATCCTCCATGGCAGGGAGCACAGGAGATAGAGAGGTGGCCTTAAACCAGTCCAGAGCTGAACACCTTGTGCAGGATTGTTGTTCTAGTTTCAGGGAGATGCTGCAGGTAGAGCTCTCTCCCCTCTTGGACAGACTTTTAACAAATTAGGGCACAAAAGGATGTTTCTGCACAGTTGCCACTCTATACCGTTATTCCAGCTAAAGCCACCAATGCAGAACCTTATTCTTCATCAGACTCTCAGTACTCCTTCATGGCCATTGCGCACTTGGTTGATCTGCAGTGCCTATTACTGATTTGAATTATGGCAGTCACATTTCTCAGTGTCGGGCCTGCTGAAGCTACTGGGCCAAATTTGTCACCTGAGGGGACTGTTAGGCTAAGAGCATGGGGTGATGGTCCATCAGCTAGGCAGCTAAAGGTGGGACCTCTTACACACTTCATCAATATAACTCCAAACCATGGGGTCGATTAGGATGGCGGACGGAAGGACGACCGCCGTCCTGGAGTAGGCGGAAAAAGCCTTTTTTCTGTCCGCCTGCCGCGGACACTCCGTCCGTCATATTAGGATGGGAAACACTGACAAATTTCCGTACGCAGCGGAAGAGCACGCACCGCCCCGGAACTACACCCGACCCCGCGGCGGACGTGACCAATCCAGACACACTGCCGTACGGAATGACGTCTCCAACCGTCCTCCAAATCAGGATGGTGGAAAACACACATAAATTTGCTGCGGAAAAACAACCTGCCTGAACACGGCGGAATCACCACAGCGGAGATACACACCACAAGCAGATCGCCTTCATGGACCCAGCGCTGCACGCATTTCCGATACTCTTCGTGCTCCACCACCAGCAAGTCATGGACCATCATCGACGACGACGCAGGTACGACAACCCACCAATTGCTGTCGGAAGGGGAGTACCTGCCAGGGCTGTGACGTTGGAAGGGGGAGTGTCATGTCACAGGAAATACATTGACGATCGCACCAAAATAAACACAATTGAAGTACACAACCAGGAATGACAACGACAAACAACAAAACATGATTTATTAGCTTTATTCAACATAATAGGTGCATAATATCAGAACATCCAGGAGCATGGGCACTGGGTACAACAGATCATGTACATCACTGGCAGCACGTGAGAGGGGGTAAGTGCATCAACAGTCCATTGCACAGAACAGCTACATCATTGGCAGCACATGAGAGGGCAGAATGCAGTATCAGAACAGCAACAGGGCATTGTGGCCAACAGAGCAGGTACATCAGAGGCAGTAAATGAGAGGGGCTAAGTGCATTAGCAGTCCATTGCATAGAACAGCTACATCATTGGCAGCACAAGAGAGGGCAGAATGCAGTATCAGAACAGCAACAGGGCATTGTGGCCAACAGAGCAGGTACATCGGAGGCAGTAAATGAGAGGGGCTAAGTGCATCAGCAGTCCATTGCACAGAACAGCTACATAATTGGCAGCACATGAGAGGGCAGAATGCAGTATCAGAACAGCAACAGGGCATTGTGGCCAACAGAGCAGGTACATCAGAGGCAGTACATGAGAGGGGCTAAGTGCATCAGCAGTCCATTGCACAGAACAGATACATCATTGGCAGCATATGAGAGGGCAGAATGCAGTATCAGAACAGCAACAGGGCATTGTGGCCAACAGAGCAGGTACATCAGAGGCAGTCAATGAGAGGGGCTAAGTGCATCAGCAGTCCATTGCACAGAACAGCTACATCATTGGCAGCACATGAGAGGGGGTAAGTGCATCAACAGTCCATTGCACAGAACAGCTACATCATTGGCAGCATATGAGAGGGCAGACTGCAGTATCAGAACAGCAACAGGGAATTGTGGCCAACAGAGCAGGTACATCAGAGGCAGTAAATGAGAGGGGCTAAGTGCATCAGCAGTCCATTGCACAGAACAGCTACATCATTGGCAGCACATGAGAGGGGCTAAGTGCATCAACAGTCCATTGCACAGAACAGCTACATCATTGGCAGCACATGAGAGGGGGTAAGTGCATCAACAGTCCATTGCACAGAACAGGTACATCATTGGCAGCACATGAGAGGGGCTAAGTGCATCGGCAGTCCATTGCACAGAACAGCTACATCATTTGCAGCATATGAGAGGGCAGAATGCAGTATCAGAACAGCAACAGGGCATTGTGGCCAACAGAGCAGGTACATCACTGGCTACCCAAGTACGTGTCTCAAGCGACCCGTGACAAGGACAATAATAATATCTAGGTGGTCACATTCGTCAATCTACACACAAAGTAAAATGACATGTGAGTGATGGCAACTAAACCTCACACCACAGAATCTGGTTGACTGCTTGAACTACTCGCCTCGGACACACCACCAGCACCAGCAACAGGAGTGTGAGACACAGCCACCGATCTACTGACTGACACATGAGCCATAGACCCAGACACACCGCCAGCACCAGAAACATGAGTGTGAGACACAGCCACCGATCTACTGACTGACACATGAGCCATAGACCCAGACACACCGCCAGCACCAGACACAGGAATGTGAGACACAGCCACCGATCTACTGACTGACACATGAGCCATAGACCCAGACACACCGCCAGCACCAGAAACAGGAGTGTGAGACACAGCCACAGCTGTAGTGACTGACACATGAGCCCTAGACCCAGACACACCGCCAGCACCAGAAACAGGAGTGTGAGACACAGCCACAGATCTACTGACTGACACATGAGCCATAGACCCAGACACACTGCCAGGACATGTCCCTGTACACTGACCAACAAATACCATGCCTGCATCTGACACATGAGAGTGGCGGACACACACAGTGCCAGTACCTGCAACAGGAGAAGGCAGAACTGACACAGTGCTACTACATGATGCATGACAGCGTACAATAGACACAGTGCCACTATCTGACACATGAGAGTGAACTGCAGCTGACCCACTAGGACCACAGAAATGATGAGCCACAGGGCTGTATGGGCCAGGAGGCAGGGTGGCTCTGGGAGCTGGGGACAGCTGTACTGGAGCGACATTGGGGTGGGCAGATGTCAATGGTGTGTGTCTACGTTTCTTAGTAATATGGAAGGGCACCCTGGGCATGACTGGA
This sequence comes from Lissotriton helveticus, assembly GCF_964261635.1. Classification (NCBI taxonomy): domain Eukaryota; kingdom Metazoa; phylum Chordata; class Amphibia; order Caudata; family Salamandridae; genus Lissotriton; species Lissotriton helveticus. The sequence continues at coordinate 2,084,472,575 of NC_136061.1, forward strand.
CTGGTAAGTGGTGCGGGCTCATCTGAAACATCACCCATCAAAGGTGGATCATGTGCTGGTGGGGGTCTGCTCTCTGGGGACGTGCTGGACCCTGCCTGCCGTTTCCTGTGGGCCTGCCTTCTGCCCTCTGCATCATGTGTAATGGGGGATGCAACAACAGTGTACTCCTTCCTCTGCTTCTGTGGGGCGTGGATGGGAGTAGAGGTATGGGGGGACTCCACCGCTGACACATGTGTTGTACGTTCCTTAAACATCATCCTCAGTGCAGCCAGGGGTGATACATGCCTGTCCTTGATGGTGCTCGTGTCCACAGGAGAACCCTTGGCCATGGGATGTGCCTTGGACGTAGGAGGTGTCCTGTCCCTGGAATGTCCCTGATCCCTTGCCGGTGCCCTGTCCCTGGGTGCAGACTTGTCCATTGTAGTGTCCCTCTCCTTTGAAGCTACCTTGCCCCTGGGAGTGTCCCTGCTCTTGGGAGGTGCCCTATCCTTGGTAGTGTCCTTGTCCTTGGGAGTGTCCCTGCTCTTGGGAGGTACCCTTTCCTTGGTAGTGTCCTTGTCCTTGGGAGTGTCCCTGCTCTTGGGAGGTGCCCTTTCCTTGGTAGTGTCCTTGTCCTTGGGAGTGTCCCTGCTCTTGGGAGGTGCCCTTTCCTTGGAAGTGTCCTTGTCCTTGGGAGTGTCCCTGCTCTTGGGAGGTGCCCTTTCCTTGGTAGTGTCCTTGTCCTTGGGAGTGTCCCTGCTCTTGGGAGGTGCCCTTTCCATGGTAGTGTCCTTGTCCTTGGGAGTGTCCCTGCTCTTGGGAGGTGCCCTTTCCTTGGAAGTGTCCTTGTCCTTGGGAGTGTCCCTGCTCTTGGGAGGTGCCCTTGGCTTGGTAGGCCCTTTTGTGGGGGATGCCTGTGTAGCATGTGAAGCCATTTCCACCAACACCCCTTGATGATCCTGTGTGTGAACTCCAGTGTTGCTCACGTCGTCTTCGGAGAAAGATATCACAGTCCTAGGGGATGGTGTCTGTGCCCTCCGTTCACTGCCTTGCTGCCTGTGGCTGCTCCTAGTGTAATAACCTGAATAAGAGGCCTGGTCTGATGACTCACTCTCCCCCGTAACATCAAGTGGTGTGGATGGTGGTACAGAAGTAGCACCCTGTCTATGCGACTGTACAATGGCTGAGGACACAGTGTTTGCCAATGACTGAACTGTTCTGTGGAGACCAGCAACATCGCCATGCATCCCCTCCATGAATGTCACCACCTGCCCCAACTTCCTATTGAGGTCTTGGAATGCATTGATCATGTTGGTCTGCCCTACACACAGCTGTCGCAGCAGATCAACAGCCTCTGCACAAAGTGCACTACTTTGTGTCACAGGGGCAGGGGCAGCGGTTCCTGCACCGAAGGCAACTCTGCTCCCCCTCCTCTGGCGAGCACGAGCAGTACATGTTGCAGTGGGTGGCAGTGTGGGCCCTCTGTGCTGTGTCCAGACTGAAGGTGTTGATTGCCCACTCCCTGTCTGTGACAACAGTGATGACTCACCAATACTTTCTGAGGATGAGGACGATGGTGTCTCCACATGTGAGTCCTCAGGGACGGTTCTGTCCCCGTCTCCGTGGCTGCCCTCTTCAGTGTCAGTCTGCGTGTGTGTCATCTCGGATCCGGATGCATTGCCACCACTCATCTCCGTCGTCTGTGTCTCAGTGCCCTCGGCCAAAGCTGGAAGAGAGAGGGAAGAGATGTTAACCTAAGTGACACACTCACGTACTGAAGGTTTCAAAGTCACACCGTCCCTTACAGTCGATTGACATGTAGCACCCATCCTGTACACCAACCACCCCTACCACACATCATAGATCCGTGGGTGTCTGTGGATCCTGTACATCATACAAACAGGGCAAGAGCATGCAGACCACCACACATGTCATGCCATGGGACACCAGACCTCAACGGCATGTCCTGGAACCCTCAAATACAAATCAACTGGTATGTCCACCTGGCGGACATGGGTGCTACCGCTCACTCCGCTAATGACACCAACATGCAATATATGCAAAAGATACGCACCACGGATGTCACTACTGTGTCTGAGCATGGATACATGCATTCACTCACAAGTTACAGACACATACAGTCTGCTTATCGCAAGTTTGCTGTTGATCCCCTCTCAGCCGGGCGGACAGGTCAGGATGCGTCACAGCAATTATGCGGTGCATTAGAGGTGTCATGGTGCGTCGTTCAAGGCGGCCTGTTCTCGGAATGATCCCCAGTGTCATCTCCGCAACGTTCTTGCTGAGCCTGGATATGTCGTCCCAGCGCTTGTGGCAGTGTGTGTGTTGTCTATTGCACACCCCCACTGCCCGTACATCACGTGCTATGGTCTTCCACATGGCCTTGCGAAGGTGCAGCTTCACCTACCAGGATGGGAGACAAAAGGGGAACGTCAGTGGACTGTTTGACAATCGTATACATTGCAGAAACACGTATCTTCATGCAGCCATGCGCAGTATAACACATGTGAAGGTCCCACAGCACACCGCCAAGTTTGCAGAAGCAAGGAGTCAGCGACCACCTCATGCCCACCAACATGTTACCCACTTCACTTACCACCTGTCCGGGGGCACCGTAGAGCCGTTCATAGTGGCTGAGCACACCGTCCACAAGGACATCCAGCTCCGCTGCGGTGAAGGGACGAGACCGGGTCTCTCGCACTCCCTGCATGGCAAGGTTCACGACTGTGGCAGTACAGCAGCAGTTGTTGGATAGCTCAGGAGCAGCAGGTGGAGGTAACGGTCGCAGGCATCAGTTGTTGGATAGCTCAGGAGCAGCAGGTGGAGGTGACGGTCGCAGGCAGCAGTTGTTGGATAGCTTAGGAGCAGCAGGTGGAGGTGACGGTCGCAGGCAGCAGTGGCTGGAAGCAGTGAATGTGTGCAGGAAATCTTCACACATTTATAGGGCCCTGAGCTCATATCAGTGGCACACGTCTGAAGCAATTGGTTTTCCCTGGATGCTTCATTCAAAAAGAGCCAATGACTCACATTGTTGTGGCGGTGCACGTCTTCCGCAATTTTTAAATGCGCTTACGCGCAACGCGTAACCTCTTCCCATTGGCTACATGTGCACGGACCGTCACGTTCACACACCGGCACCCGCATGTGCGCGCTACCGCAACGGTGCATCATTTGAAAATATTCACTCACTGGCTCCGCTATGGCGGTGCACGCTTTCCGCGGGGGCGGTGCAGGCCAACACATACATTTGATGATGCAATCTGGAATGGCAGTTGAGAAACACCCTTACAGTGTTATTGCGGCACACACCGCCAGTCCAGGCCGGTCACCCACTGCCAGTCCTGGCCGGTCACCCACCGCCAGTCCTGGCACCGCCCAGTCCTGGCGGAGGGTGCCCTGCCAGGACTAGCGGTGGGTGACCGGGCTGGACTGGCGGTGGGTGACCGGCATGGACTGGCGGTGGGTGACCGGGCTGGACTGGCAGTGGGTGACCGGCCTGGACTGGCGGTGGGTGAAGCAACAATGCTGTAAGGGGTTGTTTCAACTGCCATTTCAGATTGCATCATCAATTGTATGTGTTTGCCTGCACCGCTACCGCGAAAGGCGTGCACCACCATAGCGGCGCCAGTGAGTGATTGATTTCAAATGATGCACTGCCGCGGTAGTGCGCACATGCATTTAGCGGGGTGCAACCGGGATGGTCATTGACCATACAGCATATGTAATGCTTCATTGCTGTGTAATGGGTCATCTCCTGTGTTGGTGGAAGGCGTCCCCAGATGGCGTATGTACACACACTGCATGTCTCCGCACACATGTAATCTTCTTAGTTGTACGTGTGTGTCAGGACATGTCCGGAATGCTGTAAGATTTTTGATGTGTAGTCTATGGACCATGTGCACGTGCGACATTCATTTTTTGCATGTGTGCTCAGACTGTAGACCTTGCCAGTGGTTAACAAAGTCTAGTGTTGTGGGCCAAAGTAGCGTCAGATGTGCATTGCGATGTGTTGACGTTTTGGTCTTGTGGACACATGTGTTCATTTCTACACATCTACACAGTACCGCAAGGGTGTGTACACACATTCATTATCTGTTGTGAGTGTGTGGTTTGTGTGTGCAAGTAACAATGATGTGTGTGTACATGCATTCTGTGTATGCGTGTCTGTTGTTGTGTGCCCATGCAAGTCAGCTGAGGGGGCATTGTATGTGTGTTCATGGGTGCATGAACACAAGTAGGGTGTGTTCCAATTTCATGTTGTTTGTGCACGTACATGTGTGTCTGCTCTGTGTGGACGCTTGTCCACATATGGGCCCTCAGTCATGTGTTGTTGCAAGATGTTTTAACATGTGTGCACGTTACATTGTAACATTGTTCATGTTAGCCCACAGGATGTTATTTGTGGCTGTACATTGTGTGTGTAGTCAGCTCTATTGCCTTATATATTGTTCCGGTCACACATATCATCACTGTCTGCAACATGTATTATTAGCATTGTGGTGCTCAAGATGTGATAGTGTTGCACAGCTATGCGTTGTGGGTCATTTGACATCTGCTGCCATCTACTCCCACACAGGAGGGCTCCAAATGTGCATCGATCATACACTGTGCTGGAGGACATGGTTGACGAGGAGGTGATCCGCAAATACCGGCTTGACCGACTGAGATTGCAGGAGCTTGTCACACAATTGTCATCTCATCTACAGCCACGCAGGACATATCCTGGAGCTTTCACACCCACAGTAAAGGTGATGGCGGCACTTCATTTCTTTGCGACTGGCACTTTCCAGTGCACAGTTGGTCATGCGGGCGGGATGTCACAATCCATGTTCAGCATGGTTCTGCGGGATGTCCTGAATGCCATGATGCTTTACAAGGATAATTATATCCATTTTCCACGTCAGGCACAGTTGGCAGCAGTCAAAGGGGAATGCCCTGGCCCAGTTACCACACGTAGTGGGTTCAATTGATGGGACACATATTGGTCTCATACCACCCCGGGCACGTGAAGCTGTATATAGGAATCGGAAGCACTACCATTCGATCAACGTGCAAGTGGTGTGCCTGGCTGACAACATCATCTCGCATGTGTGTGCCAGATTTCCCGGTTCCGCCCATGACTCCCACATCATGCGGAGCAGCATTGTCCCCCAACTGATGGCTAATCTGCATCCAGAACGTGCGTGGCTTGTAGGTGAGTGTGCTGAAAGGACAATTGTGTTGTCAGTGTGTTGTGAGGACAATTGTGTTGTATGTGTGGCATGGTGTTTCCACAAATCCTGGTGATGAAATTTGTGTCTGTCATAACCCCACCTAGGCGACTCTGCGTACCCAAACAGGCCGTGGCTGCTAAGCCCCATCAGGAATCCTACTACCCCTGGTGAATTGCGTTATAATGATGCCCATGGGAGGACAAGTCGAGTGATAGAACGTACTTTTGGACTGCTGAAGTCTAGGTTTCGCTGCCTTCACAAAACCGGAGGGGCCCTGCCATACTCACCAGGCAAAGTATGCAAAATTGTGATTGCCTGCTGCATGCTCCACAACCTGGCCTTGCGCAATAACATTGAACTGATCATGGACCCTGAAGACCAACAGGTTGCTCGGCCTCCCATCCCACCCATGTCGACTGATGAGGATAGTGGTGAGGAAGAAGGTGTGGACCAGAGGCGTCAGCTCATTGATCGCTATTTCCCTTGAATGTGAGTAACTACCACTTGTACAGCCAGACAATGCGTGATGTATGTTTGGTGGTGGAGTGTGGATGTGGTGTGTCTATGCTGCCTGTCCTGGTATGTTCTGTTTGCACATGTGTCTGTTAGATGGGGTACATGCTATGCTCCCTGATGTGTGTCCTGTGATCCACTTACTTGTTGATGAGTGTGGTTTGTGGGATGTTGCAGTACAGTGTGTTGTGATGGGTGTGAATCTCTTTCCTGACCTGTGTTTGTTGTTCTCTCATTATCCCTAGGTCACTCCCACAGAGGCATGATTCTCAACAACATTGATCCCTGCACCTGGTAAGTTACATTCTAAGACAATCATGTGATTAAAACATGGAGGCCACACATCATTGAGTGTTTTACGTGATGTTTATTTACAGGTTGAGGATTGATGTTGGTGCATATTTACAAAGAAGTGTTGGTGGGGGAGTGAGAGTTGAAGGTCATGGCAGATGAAAACACTGTGGGGACACCACAATGTGTGATGTCCAGCTAGTCCAACAGACATGTGGCAATGGTTGGCATTGCGGGACAGGATAGTTTTCAGGGTGAATGGCAGGCTCAGACAAGGGTGAAGTCATTGGCGCCCCCTCTTAGAGCGGGTAGTTGGAGCAACACCACTGCTCTCACCTGCATCCAGCCTCGGACGGCCCCTCCGTCTTGGAGCCGGAGCGGAGACAGCTGTGGGGGCAGGTTGGTCAGGGGCCACCTCCCTGTCCGTGGGCTCAGGTGTGGGTGGCTGTAGTGTTGGGGAGCGGTCCCGCTGGGCACTAGGGTGAGGGTGTGGTGGTGTGGCGCGGGACAGCCAGACCCTCCACAGAGCAGTTGCTTGGCCCATGATGTTCACAATTTGCCCTATGCGGGTATCAATGGACCGCAACAGATTGCTGTTCTCTTGTGAGTCTTTGTGGGCCTGATCAGACTGTTCCTGCGCCCGCTGAAAGGAGGCATTGACTCTTGCGATGGCTTCCCGGGTTTCGGCGCCAGGATGGGGTGGGTGTCCTTCCCCACCTCGATGGACAACTGCACTCCTGGTTGTGTGCTGTGCCCTCACCTGTGTCCTCTCACGTCCACTCTCCCTGCTTGCCTGGGATGTTGATGGTCTATCATCGGCTGATGGATCAGGCAGGGTGGCACAGGCAGGAGTGGTGGTGGTGGTGGTGGTGGAGGTGGTGGTGGTGGTGGTGGCTGCACAGCTTACTATGGCAGGTGATGGTGTGGTGACACAGGCCGAGGTGGTGGAGGCAGTGATGTCATGGGAGCCTGATGGGCCTGGAAGTCTGCTTGGTCCCGCATCGTCCTCTGCGTCTGAGCTGGCAATGGGCTCATCCCCAGAGAGTCCGTGCTGTGAGGGGGGCGACTGGTGCTGCCGGTTGCTGGTTTCGCCAGTCAAGTTGCGATCACCTGAGGGACAAGATTATCATGATCAATGCCGTGGACATGACATGTTTTTGGTAACAACATTACAAATCATTTACCTCTCTCACACACCCCACGCACTCCCCCCCACCCACCGCCATCCCTCCCTGTGGACATGGGGGCCTGTTGGGAGTCGTAGTGCTGGTTTCTCACACACCCCACACACCTCTCGCACTCCCCCCCACCGCCATCCCTCCCTGTGGACATGGGGGCCTGTTGGGAGTCGTAGTGCTGGTTTCTCACACACCCCACACACCTCTCGCACTCCCCCCCACCGCCATCCCTCCCTGTGGACATGGTGGCCTGTTGGGAGTTGTAGTGCTGGTCTCTCACGCACCCCACACACCTCTCGCACTCCCCCCCACCGCCATCCCTCCCTGTGGACATGGTGGCCTGTTGGGAGTTGTAGTGCTGGTCTCTCACGCACCCCACACACCTCTCACACTCCCCCCACCCCACCGCCATCCCTCCCTGTGGACATGGGGGCCTGTTGGGATTTGTAGTGCTGGTCTCTCACACCCCCCACCCACCGCCATCCTCCCTGTGGACATGGGGGCCTGTTGGGAGTTGTAGTGCTGGTCTCTCACACACCCCACACACCTCTCGCACTCCCCCCCACCGCCGTCCCTCCCTGTGGACATGGTGGCCTGTTGGGAGTTGTAGTGCTGGTCTCTCACACACCCCACACACCTCTCGCACTCCCCCCCCACCGCCATCCCTCCCTGTGGACATGGGGGCCTGTTGGGAGTTGTAGTGCTGGTCTCTCTAACCCCCCCGCCCACCGCCATCCCTCCCTGTGGACATGGGGGCCTGTTGGGAGTCATAGTGCTGGTCTCTCACACACCCAACACACCTCTCGCACTCCCCCCCACCGCCATCCCTCCCTGTGGACATGGGGGCCTGTTTGGAGTTGTAGTGCTGGTCTCTCACACCCCCCACCCACCGCCATCCCTCCCTGTGGACATGGGGGCCTGTTGGGAGTCGTAGTGCTGGTCTCTCACACACCCCACACACCTCTCGCACTCCCCCCATCGCCACCCTCCCTGTGGACATGGGGGCCTGTTGGGAGCTGTAGTGCTGGTCTCTCACACCCCCCACCCACCGCCATCCTCCCTGTGGACATGGGGGCCGGTTGGGAGTTGTGGTACTGGCTGGTTTGACAACATGCAAGCCTGGGAACATAGGAGGCAACATTTGTGTTTGGTCATGGTGGGTGCATTTGTGGCCAGGACTTCACATTTGGGTGACTGTGTGGTCCACATGCATGGATTGGGGCCAGGGAGATGTGTGTTGTCAGTTGTGCATGGCAGACCATGGCAGTGTGATCGTGGTCATTTGTATGTACTTATAGCCTCTTCTCCCTCCTCGATTCCTTCCAGGCTCTCAGGGTGCAGTATGCCCAGCACCTTCTCCTCCCATTCAGCAAATGGTAAGGGCTCCGGGGGAGTGCCGCCGCCAGTGTGGTGTGCCCGCAGGTGGTTCTTCGCCCTGATGCCTTTCACCCTTGCCTTGAGGTCGTGCCACCGCCTCTGGATGTCGTGTTTGGTGCGTGGCACGGTCCCTGACGCATTCACTGTGGTCACTATCCTGTCTCACATGTGGTTTTTGGTTGCCAAGGTTGTCTGCTGGACTAGGTTGCCGAAGAGCTGTGGTTCGACACGGATGATTTCATCCACCATGACCTTCAACTCAGTGTCAGTGAATTTTGGATTTTTCTTGGGTGCCATGGTGTGTGATGTGCAAGGTGTTGGTGTGGTGGGGTGGGATGTGCAGGTGTGTGGTGTGTAGGGATGGTGTTGTGTCGGTTTGTGTGGTGTGTGTGTTTGTGAGCAGGTTGTGTGTGTGTTTGTGTGTGTCTGCTGTTCGTGGTAATGTGGCTCTTGCTTGCAGCTATGCTGTGATGCAAAGGACTGTGGTAGTGGGAGGGATTCTTTTTATACTCTGTGTGGTGGTGGTGTCCCAATGGTTGTTGGCAATCAGGTGTTCTGTGGGTATGGTGATTTAGGTGCATTTTTCGGAGCTTGGGGACTGTGTCATTGGGGCGTGTAGTTGCTGGGGGTGGGTGTTTCAGGTGGTTGGGTGTTCTGTTTAATGTATTTTCTATTTACTTCCGTCTGCCATTTTGTAATCGGTTTGACGGCAGGGATGGTGTTTGTGTGGTCCTTCCGCAGTCATGGTCCGTTTTCGGAGGTATTGTTTCCGCGGCGGTGGAGGACGGCGGTGAGTTCCGTTGGAATGGCGGCATTATCCTAATCGCGCGGACAGACCTTCCGCAGGTATGGCGGCGGTTGGGCCTGTTCCCGCGGTCATGTCCGTCCGCGGCGGTGGGTGTTCTTTTGGTTCCGTCCGCCGCGGACGGTGTTAGATGTGTTCCGTCCGCCGCGGACGGTGTTTGATGTGATCCGTCCGCCGCGGTCGGTGTTTCTTGACATGAATATCCTAATCGCAACCGCGGATTCTCCGCGGTGCGGGCGGGAGTGATTTTGCTGCGACCATGGCGGACGGTACCCGTTTCCGTTTGCCATCCTAATGAGCCCCCATGTTACCATCAACATCCTCCCAGCCACGTGCCCTTATGTGGCTATTCTCAAGGAAGTCCCCCCTTATGCAAGAATCAAGGAGAAACTCCCCAGGAACTACAAAACAAGGTTTTGGACTGGCTTGCTTGGGACAGAGGTTTTCCAAATAAGTATTTACTGCATTTTCTAGAACTACCCTCATTGTAAAGTACATTTTTCTATCCATACTCATACCCATTATCTTTGTGTAATGGACAATCCAAAATGCTGGGTTATTATTATCAGTCGTTTGGTGTACGTTGTGTGAGTTTATGTGAGTTTAGAACCGTAGTTCACTATGGTTGAGGAACTAAGATTAAATTAGCTGCAAAACAAAGGTTGAGAACCACTCCCACGCATTGCACTGCCAGTGCAAACCTGGTAGCCTACTTTCCCTTGTACTCATTCCAACGTGGCCCAAGTAAAAGCACACAGCAGACATGAATCAACCTCAACAGCTATCTGCTTAGCACTGTCATTCTGGAGAAGTGACCGTCAGTTTCCTGAATGCTGATACATATTAGGGTCAGGTTCACAATAGTATAAACATCAGCTGCAAACTGTGGGAAGAAATAGCAGTCATGCACTCACTTTTTAAGCACTTCATAGTTAGAAATAGGGTTCTTTAGTTGGCATGTTGCTACCCTGTCCAGGTGGGGACCCTTCTTCATAGTCCAGATAAGAAAGTTACACTTCTAACATAACCTCTGCTCACCTCCTTGGTAGCTTGGCATGAGCAGTCAAGTTTATCTCAGAGGCAGTGTGTAAAGATTTTAAACATAAAATACCGTATTACAGTGAAAACACTACAAAAGAACACCACACCAGTTTTAGAAAAATATCCAATATTTATCTGTGTAAAACAAGACCAAAACGATACAAATCCACCAAACAGGTACGTAAAAGTACTCATAAAGCAAAAACAGACTTTTTAAAAACAGTTCCTTGAAGGAGCTACCATGGCGGTGTGAATCAACAAATCCCACGGTTCCGGCTGACTGTGGCAGTGCGGCCTGGCTGCGGCATCAGAAGACCTTTTAAAGAGTGCCTTTTTGTTCCGCCCGACCACGGCAGTGTGGGTCGGCGGTGGTGGGCATCGAGGTATGTGAAGCAAAGCACTGCAGTAGGGGTACTTGCCAGGCCGACACAGCAGCAAAAACTGCACGCAGTCACTGCAGTGGCAGGTTTGAGACACCTTTGAAAGGCTGCCTGTGTGGGTGGCACAATCGGTGCTGCAGGCCCACTAGCAGCATTTGATTTAGAGGCCCTGGGCACCCCTAAAATCCTAACCTGGTCCCTGAAATTGTGGCACCAGTTCTCTGGCCTATTTTTGATAGCATGATCACCTCTGGGATTTAGCCTACTGATTGGAAAAGAGCCTCTATATTACTTGGATCCAGGTGACCCCGCCAGCTATAGACCCATCATGAGGATACCTTTCTCTGCCAAAATTATAGAAAAATATCTGAACGAGGAACTGTCCACCTTCCTCGTGGAATGGCATATTCTAGATCACTCACAATTTGGCTTCCAGGTCCACCACAGCACGGAACTTGCTCTAATCACAGCTGCGGAGGAACTCAGGCTAACCCTGAATAAAGGTGGCAGCGCCGCTCTTATCCTTTTGGATCTCTCAGCAGCATTCGACACTGTCAATCATGACGTGTTGATTGAGCGTCTGGCGCCGCTGGGAATCACGGTCAAAGCACTCCTCCTACTCAGATCCTTTCAGTCAAATAGGACACAATCGGTGGCACTTGACCCATTTGTCTCCCCTTACTTCACACTTCCTTGTTGAGTCCCTCAGGGCTCGTCGTTGAGCACTACTCTTTTCAATGTCTACATTAATTACCCCATTGGCCAAACTGACAAAAACCTTTAGATTCATGCTGTTTTCGCACGTGGATGACACACAAATTATAGTGTCCATCAACAGCTCATCCGTAAATACTACTTCCCGCTTTAAAAGCTGTATGAGTTACATAGGAAGGTGGATGCAGTCAAATTGTCTTAAACTCAACACTTCAAAAACTGAAGTTATGTTTTTCGGTTACACACTGATTGTCCGGTCGGACAGCTGGTGGCCTCAAGACTGGACAACTGTAATGCCCTTTTCACCAGTGCAAGCAAACGTAGTCTGCAAAAACTTCAAACTACGCAAAATGCCGCCGCCAGAGTTCTGCTTGGGCTTACTTGCCTCGATTCAACCTCTAATTCTCTCACAGAATGGCACTGGCTACCTGTTGACAAGTGCATCCAGTTTAAGGCCTTGTGTATTGCCTTTAAGGCCATTCACAGCATATTCCCAAGACAACTGTTGCAAGTCTTCAGACTCTACATTCCTGGAAGATCGTTGAGATCCTCTAACAGTGGTAACCTCTCAATCCCAAAGATCTCAAAAGTAAAATGTGGAGGCAAAAGCTTTTCCTATTTCACTGCCAAACTTTGGAACTCCATGCCCCCTTGCCTGAAAAACAAACACAATTTGCTTCAATTCAGGAAGTGCATAACAACCTGCCTGTACTAGCAACACTATTCTTGCAACTGCTGTTTTCTGGTGTGTCCAGCGCCTAGATACCTAAGGGTCATGCTGCGCTTTATAAATGTCTCATTTCATTTAATTTCATTTCACAGTGTATAATACTAGGGATTTAGTTGTAAATCAAATAAGTCAAACATGGAAAGACAAATCCATAAACACAATTTACAGTATGAGCACTTGCATTTTAACACTGAACAGCAGTGAGAAAGTTCACAGTGGCACTAAACCAACAAAACGAAGACTAAAATACCACTTAAAACAGGAGACCAGAAAGAAAAAGAGAGGGGAAACATGCCAAAAGATGTCAGGCCTAGCACTCATGCTATTGAAATAACGTGCACTAATGGTAGTTATTGACCATTCAGAGTTTTAAAACTCAAAAACAGATACAAAATGTGCACCTAACTCTGAAGCATATTGGAAGGTGCCCAAATTACACCCACATTTTGCAGTCCAACTATTCTTATATCCAAAGGACATAAACTTTAAGGCTCATTCAAAGGATATGTTGGGTTTTTCCTAAGAAAGGTGAGCGGGAGGGCACAGCAATTTATGGTTTCTACATTGCATAGTGAACCGGAGGCCAAAGAGTGTGCGGCCTGCAGCTGGTGAATATCAACTGGGGACAGCCGGCCCACTGGCAATGCACACTGCTTTGTGAAGAAGACACTAGAGCATTTCGCGAGGATGTGTGAGGTGTATACTCTTTAAAGAGGCCACAATTAATTATTGTACAATATTGGCACAATAAACCCTCCGTGGGCCCAGATAAGCAACACAAATACATCTCTGATAGACCACATCAATTAAAAGCTCTAAACTAATTACACTGCCTTTCCAAGGACAATACCGTACACTTACTAACCGTGATATGTTGAAATGAAGCTGTAAAAGGTAAATTGCTTGCAGTGAGAACTATGCTTCCCGGATACAGCAGCCTGAAATCCATAATGACCATAAAAGACATACAATGAACAATCAATTCTATACAAGTTAACATTCTCAGGTGTTTTGGCACAGCGAATGTGCGTGAATACTTGGAACAAACTTGGAAGTTAATCTCCACAAAGTCTTACACAAGACTCTTGGATAAACTATGAAGGAAGCTTTTGTAGTGCAGCTCAGCATGGACTACTCATTGTGACACCATGAACTTTGGGTGTATAAAGAGGTGGTTAGGCCGGATGGATAAGTGTGTGCCAGGCGCTTGACATTTATGCTGCTAGGCCTCCCCCGCCACCCACTCGAGCTAAGCCTTTTTCTTGCAATTTGGGGTAGTTCAAGCTTCAGCCCCTGTAACCTTTTGTCTACATAAGCTATTCACATCAAATTTGTGTCCTTTTTTTCCGACACCCTGCGGATTTAAAATTTAAAATTTACCCAAAGTTTGTTTATTCCCCTGGAGGGACACCAGAAATTAGCCACAAATACAGCAAATATATATATTTTTTTTAAATGGGGAAAAAGTGATGCAGAAGAAGGCGTCTGCGTTTTTTCCCTGCAAATGGCATCAACAAAGAATTTGTGGTCCTGAAATCACCATCCTCTCAGCTTTCAGAGACAGGCAGAATTCTGTCAGAAAACCAAACGTTTCCACACTGTTTTGCCATTTTACTGGGACATAGCCTATTTTTGCTATATTTTGTGCTATCCGTCTACTTCCAGTTAGTGGTAGACATGGGTGTGAAAGCAATAATGGATCCCGGAAAGCTATACATTTCTGAACAGTAGACAACATTCTGAATTCAGCCAGGGGCCATTGTGTCGATCCTTCAAGGTTTGTTTTATAAAAACTTATAGTAGAGAATAAAAAATATTGAAATTGAGTTGAAAACCCCCCCCAGCCATTTGTGCCAATGTTTTCACCTGTAAATGCTTCTAAGTGTGACAGACTTTTGAAAACAATATACCATTACAACCGCTGGATCCTTCTGGTATGTAGGGCTTGTAGGTTCTGCTCTGTCCTGACCAGACGGTGGGGGTAGGTGTTAGCGGCGCTGACCGCACGCCATCCGGGTTCCTGACCTATACGTGCAGGTCCCACTAGAGCAGACTGCGGGGCACCTTAGGATCTCCCTTAGGGTCACTCCAACTCAGCAGGACTTCTTTGCCTGCCCTAGTACGACCTCAAGGCATAAGGTTGTATGAACACCCATTTTTTCACTGTGTAGTACGTCTCACATAGGTCCTGACGAATTGCCATCCTGACAAGAAACATGTTGACCTGATCAGGGGGTTGTAGGTATCTTGATTTATACTTCCCTAAGCACATATCTCCCCACCCACCATTTTAAACCAAGGGCGTCAGCAACGCCAATAAAACTTATTGTGGACTGACCCACCTTTTTTAATTCACCACTCTCTCACGACTACACCGCTTTTTCTTCCCTCACACTCGCCTGCACCATATGGCTGGAACAAAAGATCTCCGATAAAGAGCCCCTTTACGGGTGCCCGTCAGACATTGCAGCGCCAGTCTGACGAGGAGCAGAACCCATATGATGAAGCATGACATCTAGCTTGCTAGGTGTGTGAGGGTTTTAGTTCCAACAAGGGAAATTCCCCTTCTTTGGCTTTTTCTTTCCCTCTCTCTTCACGCTCCACTCGACATACTCTGGCTTTCCACCACCCCACCTGGGGAACTTTGTACATTGCTTTGTGACTGGGCTTGTAGGTTCCCCAAGAACCAGAGGAACCTAGAGCTAATAACTGAGCTGCGTCTTACAATGGTTTTTCATTGTGTACCGGGTATATAGCAATTCATTTGGTAAAATATAAAGAGCGGAAAAGGTACCAATAAAAACGATATATTTCTGAAATGGGACCAAAACATAGAGGTCAGAAGCAGTGGTTATTGCACATCTCCAAAATTGTGAGTACCCAAACAAGTATGTGAATTAGAGGTCATTTTTTCAAGATGACTTCTTTTTTTACACATTGTCTTACATTTGGAACGCAGAAATGTAAAGAAAGTCGATTGGTAGTAACACTTGTTCTACTATTCTGTGTTCCCCTAGGTCTCCCGATAAAATTGCTACTTCACTTGTGTGGGTAAGCCTAGTGCCTGCGACAGGAATCGGCCCAAAACGCAACCTGGACACAGCACATTTTTCCAGCAAAAACTGACCCATTTTATGAAATGTGCCTAGCTGTGGATTTTGAACCCTAGCTCAGTCGGCATCTAGTGAAACCCAGCAAACTGATACATTTTGAAAACTAGACACCCAGGAGAATACAGGCTGGGGTGACTTATATGGCTCTCACCATTTTCTGTTTCCTGGAATCCCTTGCAAACCTCAAACGTTGTCAAAAAACACAAATTCCTCACATTTCTGTGATGGAAAGTTCTGAAATCTCCGTGGACTCACAAACTTCCACCACCCAACATTCCCTAAAGTCTACCAATAAAAATGGTACCTCACTTGTGTGGGTAGGCCTACGGTCTGGTACATGAAACGGCCCAAAGCGCAACGTGGACACATCAAATATTTCCAGTGAAAACTGACCCTTTTTTTTGCACTGTGCCTAGCAGGTGATTTTGAACCTTAGCTCAGCCGGCACCTAGGGAAACCTAGTAATCCTATGCATTTTTTTAAATTAGACACCCAGGAGAATCCAGAATAGGGTGTCTTGTGTGGCTTTCACCAGGGTATGTTACTCAGAATCCCTTGCAAGCCTCAAAGTTTGTAAAAAAAAAACAAATGTTCCTCAAATTTCTGTGGTGGAAAGTTCTGGAATCTGCATGGATCCACAAACTTTCACCCACCGCACATTCCCCAAAGTGTCCGAATTAGAGTGGTACATCTCTTGTGTGGATTGGCCTAGTGCCCGTGACAGGAAACGGCCCAAAACGCAATGTGGAAACACCACATTTTCCCAGTGAAAACTGACCCTTTTTTGCAATGTGCCTAGCTGTGGATTTTGAACCCTAGCTCAGCTGATGCCTAGGGAAACCTAGCAAATGTATACCTTTTTAAAAACTAGACACCCACGGAAATCCAGGGTGGGGTGACTTCGGTGGCTTTCACCAGGTTCTGTTACCCATAATCCCTCGCAAACCTCAAACTTCATATAAAGAAAACACAAATTCCTCACATTTCTGTGATGGAAAGTTCTGGAATCTGGTGGATCCACAAACTTCCACCCACCCAGCATTCCCCAAAATCTCCTGATAAAAATGGGACTTCACTTGTGTGGGTGGGCCAAGTGCCCACGGCAAGGTAGGGTCCAAAACGTATTGTGGAAACATCAAAATTACCAATTACAAAACAATCTGGTTTTGCAAGGAGGCACCTGCGTTTTTGGCCCAGGGCTCGGCAGACATCTAGGGAAAACTACCAAACTAGCAGTCCAGGGAGGATGACTTACATGGATTCCCTGACGGTTTCCTTCCCAATATCCCCGGCAAACCTCAAATTTAGCTGATAAAATCTAATTGTCATCACATTTTTATGTGGGATCACTGTGTCAGCATCTTCCGTCTTTCTATGTGCTTGGGGAGCTGAGCTACCCCCACGAGCACGTGGAAAGTTAAACTGAAATGACGTCAGCATGACGTGTGAGCTTATCATCGTTTCAGTGAAACAAACTGAACAGCCCTTGCTCCTGAGGCTGTATAGGGGTGAAAGGAAATCTCTCTGGTGCACGCACCAGAATGATTTCCTGTGCCATTTCGTCGGACATGCGAGAGCCGACCGACGCACATGAGCATTTTTGTGTCAGACGGCTCCTGCTTGTCCTACACATGCAGTGGGTCAACAATTATAACAGAGTGTGTGCATGTGGACCATGAGAAGCATTAATGAAGAGTCTTCTGGTTACATTAACCATAGAATAAAACATATACTGGTAGTGTTATAATGGCAATATGTCACCAACATGTCTGAGTCTAAGTGAGCGCTTAGTTTCTGAGCTCTGGATAAGTTTAAAATTGCTAACACAATTGCTAAAACAATTGCTTACACAAGATCTCATTAGATTTCAGAGATGCAAGATCAATCCAGGTGCCATCAACATGAATTTTGGTATTTTCCCTAACAAGTTAAAACAGCTCTAAGGTGAAAAAAGCATGTGTATCAAGGCACTGAATCTGCTGCCTTCCAACTTATGCGATGAAGATCATCAGAGGACTAAAATGGCAATATAGTGACTACTTTGGACTCCCTTTCAGAGTCAGTCACATGTTTGCAAAACTATCTTTATGCTGTACTGCATGAGTTGGGAAATACATGTGATAAATATTTTAGAGCTATAATGTGGCTTAAAATATTTGTAAATACTTGATGTAGCTATGAATGAGCAACATTTGCTATTACAGTGCTAAGAAATGAGCTCTGCAAAAAAATTGGTTTTCTGATTCACTTCTGCCTGTTCCTGAAAGCTGGAAAGATGGTGATTTTAGCACTGCATCCCCTTCATTGCAATTTGCAAGGAAAAAAAGATACTTTCTTCTGCACCACTTTTTCCCTATTTTTCCCAAACCCCCCAAAATGTAGCTGTATTTTGGCTAATTTCTCAGTCTCCCCCAGGGTACCTTTGGATTCCCCAGGATGTTGGAAAAAAAGGACACAAATTTGGCGTGGATAGACTTATATGGACAAAAGGTATGGAGGCCTAAGCACGAACTACCCCAAATAGCAAAAAAAAGGCTTCGTATTGGGGAGGTGGTGCTAAAAGCGAAGGGATTTCTAGTTTGAGGGACACTGAATCAAACTGATTGGCCTGAAACTAGACATTATGGTTAAGGACCATATCTGTGACGAAGAAAAGCTCTGCGGGTTTCAAATTCAGCATTAACCACTCAACCTCAAAATATACCAGCGAGACACTAATCACTCAAGTAGAAACACTTGTTACGGTTTCTTGTTACATATACAAAAAAGTTATGGATGGAATATTTGAATTATTCTCACTCACTGGTAATTACTCATGCCACATCTCAGCCCATCATTATTTGCGCACCATGTCACCTCAGTTTGGACCCAGTCTTAAGCAATCAGTCTTGACCCTTCTCAAATGGGAACAGTCCACCCTGAACAGCAACCCAGACACATCTTGAGTCGCTTGTATTCCGATTCAGGGAGGATGTGGCCTGACAGTCGGCTGGACTGTTCCAATTGGAAGAGGGTCAATCCTGACCTTCATATTACTGGGATGCGTCACTGTTTAATTACCAGTGGTTGAGATTAATTCAAGTATTTTATCCATCACTTTTTTGCATACTTTATTATTTCTTGTGAATTCACAAATAGGCACACTTTGCCTCATTTTCATATGGCGCTCAAGAGCAAGTACAAACAGTTTTCTCATGACCATACACAGTTACAGCTCAAAGTCTTACCTGGTTTCATTGCCCTCCTTGTATTCACTTCTATAGAACCCGGCCAGGTCATCTGCCAGCTCTCCGTTGAATTCGCTGTATAGAGCATATTCTTTACCAACTTCTAGGTCTATGTTAAGCTGCACCACCAGATACTGGGTCGGTACCTCCAGCCATGTTCTCTTAATGCCCGGAGCAGTAGATCCATCTGTGACAACCAGTGAAACGAGGAATCCGCCCTGCATTGTGTAGTTCAGCTTGTTGCTGTGGATCAAGATCAGGTTAGTGCTGTTTGTGCATCTGAAATACACAGTGCTTCTCCCTTTAAAGATGTAGAGTCCTTCAGAGTTTTTCTCCAGAAAGGACTGCAGCTCCACGTTGTAATGACGTGGGGTGAGTGTTTTGGGAAGTCTCAGCTTGTTCCAAGGGTTACTGCCTTGGGGAGTAGGGACTGCGGAAGTTGTGGGTTCTGTTTTTTTTTTGATCCCAGTATAGGTGGGAATAGTTGAGTGGGCCTTAAGAGTAGACACAGAACATGCTGAAATGATGATAGCCATCAAGGCTATCATATTACAGAAGCCGAATCTGCCTGCCATTATGATTATTTTGGGGAGAACTATAATTTGAGTACGAGATGTTAAATGTTTTTGCTTTACTCCTGCGTTTCATCCAAGATCATGAACAAAAGTGCAAAACGAATTCCTGCGAAGTTATTAAGAGAAGGATCCAGGATATCTCATAAGCTCTCTGCTGGCCTGTAAATGTGCGTACTGTGTGTTTTTTCAGTTTATTTTCATCCAGAGAAGCCTATACACAAGTGGCTGTTAAATTCTGTCCATTTCATGCTGGAAAAAAGAGAAAAAGAGAGGGTCACTTAGAAACAGGCACATTACGCACATGCACAGGGATAAGCATTTTTTAGTAACACTTTTGGGGAAACGTTTTGCAATCAGAAGCAACATACTAAGTAGCTAAGCACTCCACGTTCCTGGTGTAGTTGGGTCACATCTGGTATTACAGTTAAGTGCATGTAGCTGGTGCTACAAGTGCACTGTCCATAAAGGTGCTATTTATCGCACCTGGTAAATAACGATACCCTGGGGTTCGTTATTTATCGGGTGCGATGAGTAGCACCTATTATGAACCCTTGGGGAATAACATACACCTTTTGCTGTGAAACACACCAAAATGCGCATGGTATGGTAAATAGTGTGCACATTTCCCCTGTTACATTTTGGGATGTTTAACCTGCTGAAATGTAACGAATGTTGGGTTATTTGATACATCCAATTGTTATCAGATGTTTTAATGAAGCCAAACTCGTAATTATGTGCCTAAATAAAGCTTTATGCAGGAGACTGAATTAACTGCACAACTTGTAAGCAGGGCCAAAGTGTTAGCAACAGAAATAGGCGGATATGTACTAGGAAGTGGTGGAGCGTGCCGTTAGCCTCCTTGGCTTAACGACACGCTTCGCCACTTTTGAAACGTAAGGCTGCACCATATTTACAAGAATGTGGTGCAGCCTTGAGTTTCCCCCTGCGATTGCGCTAAGTATACCAACTTAGTGCCACCATAGACACCCTTACACCAGAGTGCAAGGGTGTCTGTGTGCAGGGGAGGATTGGTTATGTGTCGGAAGGTGTTTCTTCTTGCACATAAATAATCCTAAAATGCCATTTTGTAACTTTCATGTGTGCTGCTTCATGCAGCACACATGAAAGTTTCAAAATGGCAGTTTTAAAAAAAGGTTTGTTTATGTACAGGAAGGAACACCTTCCTGTACATAAACAAACCATGTCATTTTGCTTTTTCCATGTGTGCTGCAGAAGGCAGCACACATCGAAAAAGCAAAAACAAGAGGAAATAATGCATTTCTCCTCGTTTCGTCACCTTATGATCAGGATTTTCCGGGTCTTAATTTTAGCGCTGCCTGCTATGTACGCCACCCTTGTATATAGGGGGCAGCGTCAAATACAACGGGTGTTACAGTGTAAGGCCCAGCACAACATTCACAGCATGCCCCTTTCACATTAACCAAAGCGTGAAAAGGTGCCTTATGTACAAGGCAGCGCTAAGCCACATTTAGTGGCTTAACGCTGCCTTGTACATAAGGAACAGCCCCTATCGCCACGCGTCCGTAAAAGTGACGTTGTGGTGGTAATAGTGGCTTGTACATATGCCCTATAGTATTATATGATCTTAGATCCCAGTAGTATCATAGGATATAAATTTCCATGGGCTTTCACCCATGCAGTACCACTCAAATTACACCATCAAAACAAATGAAAAAACATGAAAAAGTTTTGAATATTTAAATATCGATTTCTAACCATATTTTTGTTGATTCTGCACACATTTGCACACGTCTCTTTGTGTTTAGCACAACAGTTATCAGTGCAAGAAACTCAAGTCAGATTCTGCTCATTGCACTAGGAGTGTGCTAAATAGAACAAGCATTGCCAAAGCAATCAGTTTGGATTTCCTTATAGGGAATGGACTTACTATTTTAGATATGTGATTTGACCAGTAAGTCATCTTTTCATTCATCTAGGCGCTCAAACATCATATATTTTGTCTCATTCTTGCATTCACACGTTCACAAAAACACACCTGCCAATCAATAAAGCACATGTCATTGATCCTCACAGTCAGGTCTCTTGAGTGAATAAGGCATCTAAAAAATAAGGCCGATTTTTATCCTATGCGGACAAGTGCAGGAAATTTAAAACATCCAGTGCGCAAGGCTTAGCTGGAATCCACTGTTCATATAAGCCAGACCTCTTTGCCACTACTGTATGTAGCTGGCGACACAGTAAGGAAATAGGTTGCTGCTTTTGAGTCATGGCTATGACTAGCAAAGCAGGCACACAGGAAATGCCTGGGAGGTAAGCCAGGCAGGGATCAACAGATCCTCACTCAACTCGTGCAGGAATGCAATAGTGTGGCATAGAACCTCACCAGTGATGAGGTCACTGTCAGAACTCTCACTGAGATCTTTCATGTGAGAGAATTCTGAGAGTTGACAGTTACTATGCCATCGCAGTTGGATGAGGTGATAAGAATAAACCTCACTTACCTGAACTGGCTTCTTGTCATCCTTTAGCACTACACTACAATTTCTGGTGACCAGGGGCGTAGGAGACACTAAATTTCTGGGGGGGGACAAAGACAATTTTTTTGGACTTCCCAGTGACCCTATACAAATCGCCCATTGTCTAGGAGCCATACGCTCGGTTAAACTAATACAATCGCATGGTTTTGTAGTGAAACATTGATAAAGGCAGGCATGTAGTCACAGTTTGCAAGTATGCTTTAATTATTATTTACATTCACAAAGTAATTAGACCAAATGTGAAAAACCTGTTTTTGAACCTTACATTTGAATGCACCAAGCAACAAAGATGGGGCGAAAAAAAGGAAGAATAAACTAAATCCTCTTTGTGACATTCCTAAACCTCAAAATGCAATTGGATTAATATTGGAATTTATTGGAGACAAGCTACAAGCACACACCGCTGTAAGAGCATAGAAATGTCCACCTTGTAAAAGTAGCATGTCTAAAATAGTAATATGAAATCCAGCATCACCAGTAGAGAGGATGTATCATTGCGATTCCAAAGATGTAAACATGGCAAAGCTACTCCTTTCTAACCATGAATTACAGCTTAAAAGAAAGTATTTAGGAATTCCCAATGTTAATCTATGAGAGGATTATGCTTCACAGTAGTGAAAAATGAATGTAGGTGTTTTTCACTACATAGGCATGCAAAACCTAAAAGTACATGTCTTACCTTTTAGTAACATAGCAAACTGCCCTATGGGCTATCAAGGGCCTACTTTAGAAGGGATGTATGTGTAATAAAAGAGACGTTTAAGGCTTGGGAAGGAGTTTTTAATACCAAGTCGACGTGGCAGTAAAACTGCACAAACAGGCTCTTCAATGGCAGACCGGAGACATGTTTAAAGAGCTACTTGTTTGTGTTGCACAATCAGTGCTCCAGACCCACTAGTAGCATTAATTTACAGGCCCTGGGTATATGGTATACCACTGAACAATTTACTTACAAGTAAATAAAATTTGCCAGTTGTGTATACACCAATGTTATCATGTTTAGGGGAGAAGAACATGCAATATAACACTGCTCAGCAGTGATAAGTTACTCAGAGTCCTATGGCTAACAAAAATAATCAGCAAAAAAAGGAGGTAAGCAGCCAAAACGTTTGGAGAAAGACCACCCTAAGGCTGACAGGTCTAATAGTATTGTATAGGATTTTGTGTGTCTGTTTGAATATTGAATTCAGTCAGATACATTTTGGAAAACTCTGGTTTAGCAGGGCACAAGAAGGAGAGCGAGAATGGTTTCTCAAACAGTGGAAGTTTATCGCCTGCATTCCTGAGGCTGGAGGGTGGAGAAAACCATAATGCATTGCAAAATATACAACACAATACCAAATCTTTTGTTGTCTAATCTATGAGAAGCTTTATTGAAGATGTATGTTATGAGTGTAGAGTGTACTCAAACCACATTATCTTGCACAAACGTGTAAGAAGCCCCTTGAGATACATTTGCAATAAGAATTAACCTTGTGTGGGATGCTAAAAAAAATTAGATGTACTGTGTTTGTGTGGAAGATGCTTCCCAATGTAAAAGAAACCATGCATTGTGAGGCGAGACACATATGAGATGCTCACAGAAGCTAGATATAGTAAGATAAGCAGGATGAGGTGTGTGGCAAAGCTCAGATATGAGTTGTTAGTAATGAACACAAGAACCATAGTGTTTGTGTGTGAAGCTTACAAATAAATACAGTGGGTGGAAGGTTACAAACTTTGTTATATGGTAGGCTCACAAAAACTATAAAAAATACTCAAAACTAGCAAATGTGCCTCATGCTAGGATTATTCGAGCCCAAAAAATAAGCATTTAATTGAAACAATGATTGAAGGTGTGGAGGCCTTGCTCAAGACTATGATGATTTATTTACAAATGACATTTGGAGAGTTGCGTATTAACAGTGAAGCAATCTTTGGGGAATAGGTATTGCTACCAAGAAAAAAGGTCATATGGCAGGATAACTTGGATAACGGGATATAGGTAGTGACGCTCCAGAAGATGAGCCAGGGGTGTCCAACACGCATGACTCTGCTTCCGAGCATGTCCAGGAGGATTCTAAAGACCCCTTACTGGAGAACTCTAGTCCCTCAGGGAATATTTATTTTGACCCAGAGGGATGCCTTAGCGGTAGGACCTCTTTATTCCTCCTGGGAGGGTACAAAGGGGTCAGGGGAGGTCCAGGTCCTCCTCAGTTAATTCTACTTCCTCTGTCACTTCAATATGGACCTCCATCTATAGCAAGAGGGAAGATTCTTCAGAAAGGGAATACTACCTCCTCAGAATCAAGTAGGAACAGTTCGCCCAAGACAAGGAAACCCTAAAAGTCCAGAGGGCTGGGAAAAATTTGGGATTAGAATCCCATGGTGGTAGCACTAGTACACCTAGAGTTAGGGAACAGTCCTTTGACACTGGGAACTTGAGCTGGATAGTCCCTCCTTACCAGGAGGGTGATGACATTCATAAGTGGATTACTGCTTTATAGAAGGCCTGTAAAGTTCAGAAGGCTCCTCAAGGGCAGAGGGCAGCTATCCTGTGGTTCTCCTTTACTAACAAATGTAGGGTCACACTCTTGTAAATGTAAATGTAAATGTACAGGAATTTATATAGCGCAAATCACCAAGCGGTTTCTAAGCGCTTGCTTAGGGAACCCGTCCTGGTATTCCCCTGTGAGATAACCCCGGCAGGGTATCCGCAAGGTGAAAGCCAGGCATCCCGCCGCGAGGGGCCGTTGTGGAGATTAAGCAAGCTATTGCCCAGAGTCGCAGAGTGTGAACCCGTGAATCGAGTAGGCACCGGAGCGAGAATTGTCGAGTCCATGAACATTTTAGGACTCAAGACCCCGCCGAGCCGGGAATTGAACCCTGGTCCCGGGCTGACCTCTGCTTCTAGGTCTGCCTCCTCTAACCAGTGAGCCACACTTCTCCACCTCTTGACTGTGAAGGAAGAATATACAGACAATTACAAAGTCTTGAAGACTGCCCTCATAGATGGGTTTGGGTTAACCACTGAGCAATAGAGGGTTAAGTTTAGGGACACACAGAAGGTACTCACTCAAGACTGGGTAGGTTTTGTAGATAGTGCTATTAAGGCTCTAGAAGGCTGCTTCAGGGAATTAATGTGCATGATTATGAGGGACTGAACAATTTACTTGTTAGTGAGCTATCCTTAATAACTTTCAAAATCAGCACCTGCTCACTGTGTTACTGGCTGATGAGGGGTTATGCCCCGAATCTGGTCCCAGGATGCTTGCTTCCAGTCCAGGGAGGACTAGCTTGGCGGTTTGGGCTGGACTGGTCCCATGAGGCACAGAGTCAAGCCTGATTATCATATGGCTAGGTCTAAACTGAGGTGGCATGGTGAGCAAAAGAATGATGGATTTAACCCAGATCTATTGACTGCGGTTGAATGTTTGATTTGCTCTGCATTCCGTCCATCATCTGTGTGTCTTTTAAAATCAGCACCTGCACCAGTACCAGGTGGACTCGGATCTGACCTCTACCCAAGAATTGGGAAAGATGGCAGACATGTGGGTCTGTACCAGGGTGAAACAAAAGTCTCATGGTGGTCGTGATCAGAAGACGCAAGGTGCTTCTAAGGCCCAGGCGAAAGGTGGGGAGAAATCTAAAAAAAAAAAGAGTCTTCTGAAGGTCCCTAAAAATCTTCCTCTGGGGTTAGTACCCATTCCTCTTCCTCCTCTAACACAAAACCTTGGTGCTATTTGTGTAAGGAAAAAGGCCACAGGGCAAGTGATGCCAATTGCTCTAAGTCTAGCACCAATACGGCTACTACTACCCCTCAACCTTCTAGTGCCCCTAGTAATACCACTGGTAGTAGTAGTGCCCCCAAAAGTTTAGCTGAGCTAACCTTGGGTACTGAAGTGGGTTCTGGCCTAGTCAGAAGAGGCACTCAAAATGATTTAGTCTGTGATGGTGGCACTGAGCTTGCCACCCTTATTGTAAGTCCCACTAACTTGGGCAAGTGCAGACAACAGCCTCTCATCAATGGGCAGGACATATCATTCCATGGCAGTTGTTAATCTCATCTGGAGAAGGGTAACTGGTCCAAAGAGAGTTGTGGTATCCTCAGACCTACCTGTGGATTGCCTACTGGGCAAAGATTGGGAAACGTCAGCTTGGTCTGACGGGGAGTAATTGACTCATGCAGAATTTATGAGAAATTCAGTCTGTGTGTTTGCTGTCAGTTGAGCTCAGTCTAAGACGTTAGACACTAGGGGAGCCCTGGATCTTGAGAATAATGGACCAGCCTGCTCCCAAAAGAAGGAGCAGGAAGGGTAAATATTTATCATCCTCTAAATCTCCCAGTGAGAATCAGCCTCATGAGGGGGCTGGATCTCAGAACCTTGTCACAGAGGAGCTTAGCCATAATACGGCAGAGCTACTGGGGCAAGGTTCCTTCCAGGGAAGCCTTGAGTCTGGAGCAGAAGGCCTGCTCCTTTTTGAACAACTCAGACAGCAAGCTGCTGCTGAGGAAGAAGGGAATGTTAGTAGGTCCCACTCCAAACCATTTATTGTCCATACAGATGCTTCTGATATATGGGTAGGTGCAGTGTTGTCATAGCTTGATGCAGAGGGCCATGATCAACCAGTAGCGTTTATAAGCAGAAGGTTGACTTCCCGGGACCAGCGTTGGTCAGCTCTTGAGCAGGAGGCCTTTGCTATGGTCTGGACCTTGAAGAAGTTGAGGACATACCTCTTTGGCACTCACTTCATTGTTCGGACAGACCACAATCCATTCTTATGGCTAAAACAGATGAAGGATGAAAACCCTAAACTTTTGAGGTGGTCTATTTCTCTACAAAGGATTGACTATACAGTGGAACATAGACCTTGGAGTAACCATGCCAATGCAGATGGACTTTCCAGATATTTCTACTTAGAAAAAGAAGGCTCAACTTGGCAAGGCTATCTCATGTCCTTACATTTGGTGGGGGGTTTTGTAGGTAAGAAGGATCTGCTTCCATCGTTAACCCCAATTTTTGCCTGATGTAAGCGTGTTTTGCCTGTAGTCTGATGGGATCCTGCTAATCGGGACCCCAGCAACTGTGCTCTCTCCCCAAAATTGGCTCTGGTAAGTACTTTGGTAAATTTACAATTGGCTACTGGTGTACCCTGGTAGGTTGCTAGTGTATGGTACTAAGGTACCCAGGGCATGGGTACACCAGGGTGCTCTTATGGGCTGCAGCATGTGCCACCTATGAGAGGCGACTTAAACTCCAGCTACAAGCCTGCCATTGCAGCCTTTGTGAGATGTTGCTTGCACCTCTCATGACAGATATAAGTTTCTCTATATCTGAGGTCACTGCACTTAAGTCACCCCTATGGAAGGCAGGTTGCTTGGTTACAAATTTGAGGATGAGCAGGACACCAATACAAATCCCAGAGACTTTTTTGCAGGCTTTGTAAGTGTGGTCAGCCATTTTAAGGTATATAGTGGACATCAGTTATTACAAGATATCTAACTATATACTGCTGCACTGAACCTGGTCATATTTGGTATCAGTTTGTCAAAGGAGGGGACTAGAGGAATTTTTGAAGAGGTCCAACAGCAGTGCCCAGTCCGATCAATCAAGCAAATGTGGATGCTGTTCCTCTCAAAAGATATTACCTAGAGTAATCAAACATCATGGAATCATACCCCAGCAACCGATTCCAGTGCTGGAAGTATGATTCCATGTACTAGGGGACTCCTTAAGGAACAGACTCCTGATAATAGCATTTCAGGGTCTGCCAGCAAGCTTGTGCTTCTGTCGACCACAGACATGATTTTGCCCTCCTGCTGCTGAGCTTAGCTTGAGCAGGGAAAGGTCGAACAATAGGTTTTCTGTCACTGGGCGGTATGACCACCTCCTAGACAGAACTTAGTGTATTGGGCTGGGATGGGGGTGCCCTCCAGGGCCAACAGACTGCTTTGAAGGGCAGATTTGATGCCTTCCATGCATACTCCATTTTGAGCCAGATCAGGAACCTTAGGTTCTCGCTCTGGTGCGAAACTCGAAAAAGGACGGGGGAGTATCCTCCCCTCTGTCCAGCCCCTCTTCTGGGAGGAACCACAAAGTTGTACCAAACTCTTTCCCTAGGGGCTCCCCTGTGGGTGGGGCCTCAGATTCGTCATGGAACAAGACTCACTTCTGAAACCAAAACATTCTTCGAACATCTGGACGCTTGGACTTTTTCGGACTTTGACTGGAACTGAGAGTGCATCAAGGAAGACTCTTGCTGCTCCTGGTTTCCCGGTTCTTCAAGTATTCTGCGTCTTCTGTCTCTGTGCTTCATCCAGGTTCTCCAGAAGGCCTGTGGGCATCAAGGACATCCAAAGTGATCTCCTTTGGAGTGAAGAAGTCACTTCCCTACATCTGCAGGCACCGCAACGAAGCTGACCGGTCATGCTGCAGACTTCCCAAGGTCCAGCAACACAGGTGGTGGTTCTGCAGCTCCCTAGAGGCCTGACCTGTCTTCTCTGAAATTGTGAGGACATTATCCCTTGTTAAAGCTGCTGGGACCAGACCCCTGTGCACCATGTTGACTTTCCATTGCCAAGGATTGTTGGCTCTGCACTCTAGAAATCTTCAGGCTATAAGAGGCACCAGCTTCTAGCACCTCATCCCTTAAAAATCAGCATCCTCACTGCATCCTCTGCACCGTGGATCTCCATCTTTGGTGAGCTGCCTGAGGTCCTCTTGCAACTTCTGTGCCTTTGGCCTGTGGGTCCTCTTGAGGATATTCCTTTCTTTCAGTGGGCTCCCCTGATTGTACTGGCCTGCTATGACTCTCCTACACTTGTTGAGTCCCTTGGACCTTGCTGGTCCCAATGTTTGCATCTTTTTGCTCACCACGCTAGTTGCGGCTACTAAGGCTTTTTGCTGCTCCCACTGGACCCCGACCACCTGAACACCAAAACCTTATATGGGACAGCTTGTGCTTGGCTCCTGGTCTTCCTCAATGCTGCCTGGTTCTCATAGCTGCAGCAACAATGTCACAGTCTTCACTCTTCAACCTCTCGTCATCTGTGGGCCTTGTGCTTCCGTGCCTCCTGGTCACTTCTGAGTGGCATAGACTGTCACCTCTAATTGCAGGTTCTCTTCCTCAAAAATCCACTCTTGGATTCCACTGGACTCCTTCACAGGCCTCCCCAGAGGTATCATCTTCGGAATCTTCCATTTTTGTCTAAGGCAGGTTCCAACGTCACATCACCCCTATGCACCCGGCTTTTCTGGTGCAAGTAACCTGGTTCCCGGGGCATCTCCAACCTCCAGTCTTACAAAGGGTCTCTCTGGGGTCCTCTGGGAAGGGTCCTTCTTTAAAATTGCAACTGCGACTTGTCCATTGACTTCCATTGGGCATGCAGCTGTGTTCCACTTTGCCCACAACCTCTGTGGGGTTCCTGGGTACTTACATTGGGTGGTTCCTTGTCTCCCTACCAACTCTGAGTCTTCTGATTCAAGTTCTGTTGTCCTTTGTAGTTCGCATTCCACTTTCTTAGTTTATGGTTTGGTCTCCCCATGGAAACCAGTGTATATTTGTGCTACTTACCTGATTATTTTGAAGGATTTTTATGTGTCATTGTAAGTGACATCACAGTGTGTGACATCACACATGACCTCGCAGGAAGTGATATCACACAAAATGACATCAGATTCATTGACCTCTCATACGTTAAGTGGTTCTATCATGAGTACATGTGAGCGCATTACAATATTTAACAAATAAGATTTTGCTTTGGAGCTGGGTCAAAAAAAGTGATGCAACACCGGCGCAAGATCTTGGCCTCCACTTAGACATTTAATAATTCAAACTCTGCCAGAAAGAAATCGACAACAAGGAGAAATGTGGCAGTAAATCTGTTCTTCTTAATTGGTTACTAAGTTTGCATTTTAAAATATCTCATAGGGCTAAAGGACCTGCTGCTGAGATCAATATGTATCCAGTAAATCTGAGGAAATAATGGTGAGATAATTCTGGAGGTTAATGCACTTGCTGGAGAGACAAGGATTTTGTCTAGTTCCAGTTTTTAATCAGAGTGGCATAGAGGGTTAATATGTCTCCCACAGAGCACATCATGTGACACACAGATGATAGATTTTTTTATGTCGCTGGGTAAGTGGGTTACTGCATTTAACAAATGAGTGGGGACTCCGACCTTGACGCCCCCAGATTCCGGGATGGACTTCTGGCGGTTGCTAGCTGGATGAATGCCAACTGCCTCCAGCTTACTGTCAAAAAAACTGAGGTCATGATTGTGGGTAAGCGGACTGATCTTTGGGGTGATACATGGTGGCCCCCTGAGCTGGGTGCAACTCCTTTTCCAGTCTCAGAAGTAAAAAACTTTGGGGTTTGGTTAGATCCTGCCCTCAGTTTCTGTGGCCACACTAAAAAAGTGGCGGCCACTTGTTTTGGCATCTTACGAGGGTTGAGACCTACTTTGAGGTTCTTTGATGCTTCCACCAGGCAGCTGGTCATACAGGCATCCATGTTATCTCGGGCTTGACTACGCCAGCACGCTCCTGTTGGGAGCCAACCAGGCCGAAATCGCCCGGATGCAACGTGTCCAGAACACCGCAGCCAGAGCCCTGGTGGGTTTACCAAGGTTCTGTTCTGTGGAAAGTACCATTCGTTCGCTGCACTGGCTGCTTATGGCACAGAGGATCCAATTTAAGACCCTATGCCTCTCTTTCAAGATCCTCAAGCTGGCCTCTCCCCAGATCCTGGACAATCTTCTGGTGCCTTATGTGCCCTCACGCTCCCTGAGATCTTTGGGGCAAAACTTGGTGGTAGTCCCACGGTTTAGGCTGTGCAGGGCTGGAGGTCGGTCCTTCCGGGTTCTGGCTGCAAAATTGTGGAACTCTCTTCCGCCCCACATTCGTGAAATGGATGAGCTTTTGATGTTTAGGAGAGCTATTAAAACGCATCTGTTCTCTCAGACATTTTAGTATTCTGATCTGTGCGCTTTTGTCTGTGGTTGCTGTGTTGTGTTTGGGTACTTTCTATGAAGCGCCAGGACGCCCCTTGGCTGGGGCAGCTGTGCGCTATAAAAGTGTTTTTAACATAACATAACATAACAAGTGCTTGCGTTTCATACATTGTAATCTTTCGAATATTGCACCGTAACCTATTAATTAAAGCACATGTGACTCCTACACCTTTTAACGCTCACTATCTTATGGAACACATCCTGTAAAAGGATTTACACATAAGTTTTATTGTTAAAGTATAATGTGATGTACAGCGCTCCAACACACGGGATGGGGTTGAGTAGCGCTATAAAAAAAATAAGACAAAATAGTGGTATTTCAATTATTTGTGTAAGTATTAGGACAGACTAACACATCTGTCACCAGGTAACCCAGATGCGTGCTTAGACTACGACTAATGCTAATTTGTTTTAATGTTCCAGGGTGAGTTTCAACTGCTTAAAATAAACATTTAAGCAGAGCAGTAGCCTTTGAGTGACTGAATTGCGCAGGTAGCGTGAATAAGGTCAGGTCGGTGCTGGGGAAGGGCAGGATGCAGACAGCAATAAACAAACGACTTCTCTCCCTTTGTCCTGAAGTGCAGACTGCAGGCAGCCGGGGTAACGAGAACGAGGTGTGAAATGATTCCTGGAGCTTTGCAGCACACAAAAGGTAAAGTCACACAGGTTAAGTACAGGGCCATTGGCACGTCAAAGCACTAGTGATTTTTACATGTCAATGGCCCAGCAACTAATAGGAGAGAGAGGGCAAGTTATTTCGTCCCATCTTACCCCCCACCCTTGTCCCCCGTGTCCCCCCCACTAGAAAATCTGGGGGGATATGTCCCCCGTGTCCCCCACACTTACTACACCCATGCTGGTGACGCTGGATGAGATCTGTTGCTACGCTGTGCAAATTACTGTTTAACACCTCAACAAGGTGAGAGGCACTGTGTCACGGCTGACAATCGTGAGAAACGCAGCTGGTGGTTGTTCCTGGCTAATCCCTTCATCTAGCCCAACAGAGTTTTACTTTCCCGCAGGTTTGGTGCGGGAGTCAAGTTCTTAGGGGGTCTCAGACTTTAAGAGTATGCTCCTTCTCAGGAGTCTGTGCAGTTCTGTGACATTCAAACACTGCAGTTGGAAGAAAGGTATGTGATTTTCCTTAGCGGTACCAACGGCGCTGTGAGGTATGTGCAGTTTGGTTATCTCTGGGCTCAGAGGAATGGCTTTTCACCCTCTGGCCCCTGCTGTTTTCATCATTTTAAGATGCTCGAAGGGGTTTGGAGGAACAACCATTCACCCTCTGACACGCTGCCTGTTATGTTTAGCAGCTCGGCGCATATGTCAACTCGTAGGAGTGGTTTGCCTCATTTTTTGTGTCAACTAGACCGCTAAGAGGTCGGGTTCGGAGGAACTGCCATTCGCCCTCCAACTTTCATATTTGGCTTGATTTATCACAGTATATAACTAATAGTTTATTGGATTTGGTGTGACTCCCAGTTCAGCCATTAATATAGGAAGCGTGGAGGAATGTCTTCTTTGCCCTCCAGTTTTTTATTTGGTTAAAATTCTAGCAAAACACACGAAAATTAAACATAAAGTTTGTTTATTTAAATATACAAAAAGTGATCCATCAAATCGTCAGGAAAACAGAATCTGCAGGAGACTTTGACTTGCATTTTAAGTTCACATGCAATAAGGATTGGTATTAATTCATTATACTTGTCTCTGATGTATCTAATTGCACATTCATGTTACAAAATGTCAAGAATTGTTAACATGTGGTAGTGTACTGCACTAGATTTATCGATAGTAGCGTTATATTTTTAGCAAAATTTTACTGAGTGTAATTTTGCATCCAGAAAGTCAACTAATGCAAAGTGTTACTTCTCCACCCTTTTTCTGCCTTCCCCAGGTGAACCATTAATTGGGTGGTCAAACTGGAAAAAAGTATTTCGGAATTATGCTCGGGTTTGAGTGCTGAACACAAACATGCATTGCTTTTACATTGTTTGGGAGCGGAGGGCCAGGATGTGTTGGAAAATGTACCTGAGCTTCCGCATGCCGAGGCACGTGATTTAAATGAATATGAAATTGCAATTGCAAAGTTAGAACGACATTATTTGCCACATGTAAGCACATTTTCAAAAAGATATCACTCTGGTTTGAGGTGTCATGGTAAGGATAAGCCGGTGGAGGAGTTTATGACTGGTATGAGCAAGTTAGGTTCAAAATGCAAATTTGGGGAAGTGATAGAAGAGAGGATTAGAGATCAGTTTATGTTGTGATGCAACAGTGACAAATTACAGGACGAACTTTGATGAAAGATGAGCTACCCCTTGAGGAGGTTCTCATTGTAGCTAAACAAGTTGAGCACATGATGAAGTGTGTGGGTGAGTTGAAGGCAGGGAAAAAGGTACATCATTCTAATGATTCTGGAACAGAAAATGTTGCAGTGATTACTGCAGATTCGTTTTGAAGTGTTCCAGGGGCATAACAGACCTCTGAGGTCAAAGGTGTCAGTAGAAGGTAACATAATCTAAATGTTACTTGCTACAGATGTGGGTTCTCAGACCATTTGGCCAATGATAAATTCTGTCCCACTTTATCCCAAAGTTTGCTTCTCATATGGTTTCAAGGGTCATTTCAGTAAATGTTGTAGGAACAGACATAAAAGAAACAACAAGGGTGGGAATAAGGAACTGTGTCAGGAGATTGTGTTACAGGATCATGAGTTCAAAAAAGTATTCCCTTCGGAAGTAGTTAGCATTGATGGGAAAGAGACGTGATGAAATTTGATACTTGTTCTCGCATCATGATTATCTCTAAGCAAATGTTGTTGAGATTGTTTCCAGATAATAAGTCTCTTGCTAAAATGGATAAACAACCTGGAGGCTATGGTGGGATCAGGATTGAAATGTTAGGATATTTTGAAGCAACTATAGGTGTTTGTGGGAAGAGCATTTGTGGTAAAAGGTATGTTTCATGTAAAAGTGATGATATTTTAGGTTGGAGCCATCGGAAGGAGTTGGGTGTCAGCCTGCATCCTAGTAAAATCTCGCATGTACAAGTTGATGAGATTGAATGTAATCAAAATAAGATTGTCAAGGAGTTCAATGTCTTGTTCCAAAACAAACTTGGCAAATTGGTTGGATACAAACACAAGATCAGACTAAGAGACCACTCGACTCCTGTTGTGGCAAAGGTTAGAAGGATTCCCAT
Organism: Lissotriton helveticus; assembly: GCF_964261635.1. Lineage (NCBI taxonomy): Eukaryota > Metazoa > Chordata > Amphibia > Caudata > Salamandridae > Lissotriton > Lissotriton helveticus. The sequence goes on from NC_136061.1 coordinate 2,084,506,444, forward strand.
GCATTTGCAAACTGCAGTTGACAATGAACTCAAAAGGTTGGTAGAGTGTGGGGTCATTGAAGGAGTTGAAGCTACTGATTGGTTGCCTCCCATTGTTGTTGCTCGTAAGGGCAATAAAGACATTCGCCTTTGCATGGACTTGAAGGCATTAAACAAAGAGGTTGTGGTTGACAGATTCCCTTTACCCAATATTGAGGAAATGATCACGACTTTTACTGGTGCTAAGTTATTGAACACATTAGATTTTATGTCAGCCTATCACCAGGTTGAATTACATGAGAGCTCGCAGGACCTGACTGTATTTACTACTCGTTTTGGCATTTTTCATTTTGAAAGGATGCGATTTGGCTTAATTTCTGCTGCTGCAGTCTTTCAGAGGATTTTGTCAGTCATTTTGAAAGATCAGCCTGGTGTGAAGTGCTATCAAGACGGCATCATTGTTTTTGGATCTAATATTGATGAGCACGACCAGCGTGTTTGCCAGGTGTTAAAGAAGCGTCAAATAGCAGGGTTGACACTGAAAGCTGAGAAGTGCAGGTTTGGCGTGGGAAAAGTATGCTTTTTAGGGTACAAAGTGACTTCTACAGGAATTAGATGCAAGAAAGAACTTGTGGACACAACAAGAGCTCTTAAGGAACCAAAAACCAAGGAGAAACTTTCATCATTTCTGGGAATGGTTGAGTATTATTGCCATTTCATAAAAGACTCTGCTAGCAAAACATTTAAAATGAGGAAATTGTTAAAAAAGAATACTGATATTGTGTGGGATGATGAATGTTCACAGGAGTTCACAGATGTAAAGCAGGAGTTGAGTAATGTTCCTTGACTGAAGTCCTTTGAAGCTTCGTCTGTGACAAAAATTGTGTGTTATGCAAGTAGAAAAGGGTTGGGTACACTGCTCATTCAAACAAGAGATGGAAAGGAAAACCTCATTGCTTGTGTCTTGAGAACTCTCAGAGAAGCAGAACGCAACTATTCTGTAACTCAGCGAGAGTCGTTCGTGATATTTTGGTCCATTATGAGATACAAGCAATTTCTCTGGAGTATCAATTTTGGTGTACAGACTGATCATAAACCCTTAGTTGAGGTTTTTGCAAAGAAGGGACTTGATTCAATTTTTCTTGCATCAGGAAATGGGTTGTGGGGTTGCAAGACTTCTCTTTCACTGTCCAGTATGTTCCAGGAGAGAGCAACTATTCTGCTGACTGTCTATCTAGACTTGTAGACATTGAAAATTCGCAGCCTGATGGTAGTGAAGAAGTGGACGAGGAGGAGGGAGTCAGTGTCTGTGATGTGACTGAAGGATCCATTGGTGAAGAAGAGTGGTTAACTGAACTTCAGAATGATGTGACTTCGTGTAAAATTAGGGATATAATCAAGTCGGGACGAGGTGTAAAGCCCAGCTCAAGGATTGTGTTGGAGGATGGGAGAAGATTGTGGACGAACTTGCTGTGGACAAAGGGGTTTTGTTAAGAGGCACAAGACTAATCCCCCTTGAGAAGTTAAGAGATAAAATATTACGTTTAGCCCATGAGGGTCACATGGGTATTGTTAAAACTAAAGGAAGGCTTCGGAGAGATTTTTGGTGGCCTTCACTCTATCGTGATGTTGAGTGTTTGATAAGAGATTGTGTTGAATGTGCAGTCTGTGACAAGGGGCTTACAACTAGTCAGTTGCCTATGGTATGCAGAACACTGCCCAAATATCCTTGGGAAGAGGTTGCGATGGATATTTTGGGTACCATAAGGGGTGAGCACGCTACTCCCTATGTCATTGTCCTGATGGACTTATACTTCAGGTGGGTTAAAGTATCATGTGTGCAGGACATTTCATCTTCGGAAATGATCAGGTTTTTGGAGGGTGTGTTAAGAGAGAGAGTTTCCCCAGGTATCTAATTATGGATAATGGGGTAAAATTCTGTTCTCGCAAAACGTAGTCGTATTTGCAGAAGTGTAGAATTGTTCACAAGGAATCAGCCCTTTATCACCCAGAGAGGAATGGTGCCATTGAGAGAGTCATTAAAACTTTAAAGGAATGCATTCAACTAGCAAGAGTGAATGGTTTGGATTGGAGGAAGGAGTTGTCAAGTAGACTGATAGGATATTGCTTTTCACCACATGGCTCCACTGGGAAGACTCCCTTTGAATTGTTCGAAAGAAGATCTCCGTTGACGTGTGTATGTCCTGGTTGGATGTGTTGGAGCAAAGGCTGCGTTGACAATACCACTGGTGAATGGATAGAGAAATATATTTCTATTAAACACAAGAGGAAATAATATTTTGACTCCCACAAGTGTGTGAAATATGTTGAAGTTGATGTGAGTGATTTTGTTCAAATTAAAGCGCCTAGAGTGTGTGCTGATTGGTCAAAATTCACTAGTAATCAAATGTTTCAGGAATGCCGTTAAGACATATGATGGTCGCATTTGGAACAAGAGTAGGGTTGCTGTTATTTGGCAACCACATGTTTCTTCTGACAGCTCAAATTATAACCCACAACTGGGTGGAAGTTGGGTCTGTGAATCAGGTTTGCAAGGATCTGCTTGGAGTACTCCCTCAGTTCACAGGAGAAGCGTTGCGGAGATCAGCAAACCTACTTATCTCAAGGATTTTGTTGTGTAAGCTTTTCTGATTGTTCAAGTGACATTGCTTTACATTTCTTCATATGTTAACCCTGTAAATTGTATTTTGTTACCTGTTCACATTTTATTTATTATGCACTGATGTGCTTTTTGTTGTATGAAAGGGAGAAGCATGGCATAGAACCTCAACAATGATGAGGTCACTGTCAGAACTCTCACAGAGATCTTTCATGTGAGAAAATTCTGAGAGTTGACAGTTGCTGTGCCATCACCGTCGGATGAGGTGATAAGAATAAAACCTCACTTACCTGAAATGGCTTCTTGTAGTTCTTCAGCACTACACTACAGATGTATTCTGCACAGCGTGGACCAGCAATTACTTTGAATTATATGCACATTTTGTACAAGGTCCTTTTAAAGTAAGGCAGTAGCAAAAAGTGCAAAAAAATAGGATTCTGCTGCAGTCATATGTGTCTGGTTTAGTGAATTGTGTTATAATGCTAGCTGGGATTAAATGGAAAATGAAAATTGTGTCTCACACAATTTTCTGCATAGAGTTCTGCCATCTGCTTGTAGCATCTAAAACATGGATTATTTATCCCATGTTGAAATTGATCTTGGGCAATTCAACGCTTCTAAAAGCCTTGCTTTCCTGAACTATCAGTTGAATGTGACTAGTATTAGAAAAAGGTGAGAATAATCCGACCAACTATAGGCTGAATTCTCTGTTTCTGGCCCTCTCTAAGGTACCAGAGAAGTATCTAAACAAGGCCCTGCAAAAACACATTGAAGATGGGAAGCTTCTACATGAATCTCAATCCGGCTTTAGGGCTAACTTCAGTACGAAGTCCGCTTTGCTACAAGTGACAGAGTGGACCAGGGAGGCAAGGCCGTTCTGATATTGCTCGACCTGTCGGCAGCCTTTGATACGGTCCCACATGAAAAGCTTCTAAACAGGCTCAAAGACATCAGCCTGTGCGGGACTGCCTTGACATGGATGTCCTCCTTTTTGGGTAGTAGATCTCAGGATATTTGGCTGTCACCGTTTTCATCTCCGGTGCATGCCTCTGAGATCGGTGTCCCTCAGGGCTCCATTCTCAGCCCTACCCTCTTTAATATCTATCTATCCCCCCCTGCTTCATTGGTAGAGGAAGAGGGTGCCAAGATTATTTCCTATGCTGATGACACTCAGCTGATATTCACCTGTGATAAAGGCTCAGACTTTTATGGGGCAAGGATTAGGGCCTGTCTCACAAAGCTGTTCAACTGGTTTACGGTTAATCAGTTTAAGTGTAATCCAGACAAAACGTGAGTGGTTTTCTTTGGAAACCCAGACATATCTGAGTGGAGCTCCTGGTGGCCTGAAGATCTTCCACCTCCACCCAAAGAAAAGGAGAAATCTAGAAATGTAGGAATTATGATTGATAAATCACTCTCCATGCGCTCTCAGATTCAAAATCTAACTGGCACTTGTTACGGCATACTCCGTATGCTAAAACGAATTCCTGCCATGGCTTCCACTGGAGAACAGAAAGATCATGGTGCAGGCGATGGTGAACTCAAAGCTTGAATATGTCAACTGGATGTACCTGTACCTCTGCCTTTCCAAAGCTGTGATCCAGCGTTTACAAGTGGTTCAAATTGTGGCGAACAGAGCCATCATTAAACCTAAACCCAGATCTAATATGACTCTGATTCTTACATCCTTACATTGGCTTTGCATAAAAGAATGGATAGACTTTACAGCCCTGGCCATCTTTTTCACAGCGTTTCACAAAGCAGGAGGCGGCTACCTAATCAAATGGGTTAATCGCTACACCACCTCTAGACCTTTATGTTCTTCCAATGCCAACCTGGGCAGCGTGTCCAAAATACGCCTGGCACGTGCAGGAAGCAGATCCTTTGGCTTCCTAGGCGCAAAATTGTGGAATAGTCTTCCAGAGGCCTTGAGGTTAAACACAGACTTACTTTCCTTCAGGAAGAATCTAAAAACCTGGCCTCTTAATCACTAACTGGGTCTCTTTCACTCCTTCTCCCCCCTCTGTCTATATGCCAAGACACTCTGGCTTGAGTAGCTGTGCGCTCAAACAAATACCATATTTCATTTAATTTCATTTCATTATGTGAACCTTAATATATCAATTTATGAAAAGACTGGTAGGGCCTACAAGGAGCCTCCAAAAAAGACCATGCCGATTGGAAGCACATACCAGAATCAGATAACAAGCAAAACTTGCACATGGACAGCAAATTCCCAGTTATTTGCTAATAGCACTACTCTCTAGGGATACCAATATAACATATAATTGCAAGTGCTTACACTTTCATGTGTTTTATTGTTGCTGTGATTTGTAATCATGTACTTTTCTGGCCCTAGCGGCTGAAATAAAGTTATTGAATCATTAATATTTTATAGCCTAAGGCACTGAAGCATTAATCATTCGACTCCAGCCTGCTACAAGGATTGGCCTATCCAGCAACACATATTCTGGTTCACGTTGATGATAAATTAAGGCTCGTAGAACTAACACGAGAAAAATAATTACCACGGCTCAAATAAGGACGTTGAAAAGAAAAAGAAAAATATCAAGGACAACCTTCAAAATATTTAAATAAAATGGACAAAGAAACAGGGTTGACACTAAAGACTAATGAAGGAAAAACAAAAAAAGCCAGAAAGAAAACAAAATATAAATGAATAAAAACATCTACTACATTCATTAGCATGTGAAGAATGTTCTGCAATATTCACGCTACATAAGCTGTTTTAGTGTGTAGTAAGCACTCCAGAGTGAGATACAAAGATCGAAGAATCTGCAACAGCTTTACAGTAAGTGGGAACAGTCCACAATCGTTGCAGGGCAACACACATGTTGTAAAATTGTATATATATATATATTCATTGAAAAAACCATAGGTTTCACACATGTTATAGTTAGCTGGACATTTCACTCATACAAAACCATTGAAATTCCCCCGTAATAGTTAGTTCAGCTAACTATAACTCGCGCGCCCGCAATGCACTGCTGATGACATCACATATTACATCACTCATGACATGGTCAGTGACATCACTCATGACATCACTGATGACATCTCAAATGACATCACTGATGACATCACTGATGCCACCATCCTTGTGAAAGAGTGGCAGACCTCCTCTCAGCGTAATATAACCTTTGATACACACATTCAAAAATAGAAACGAAAATTTTCAAAAAAATGGAGATACCAATACCAGTTACAACAACCTATTCAGTAATTCCACCATCTATATACACATCCACTCATTCACCAACAGTTCTATATAGTCACTCATACATGTACTCACTCATCATATGCACTCATACACCTATACATCCTGTTACACACAGACAGTCATCCATAGAGTTACTCACACACATACTCACACATGCAAATAAGCTATCAAACATCCATTTATGTGCATATACAGCTATACAGACACTACCACACTTCTACGGTAACTTACACATACTTACTCTCTTAAACAATCACTTATAGAAACACATACTTATTTAAACAAGAACTCTTCCAATCTTTCACTCTCACATATACTCACTTATATAGATCAATACTCACATATACTAGATTAAAACATATGTAGTTACTCATAAAGATATTATTGAGACAGTCATTCACTCAGGAACACACCCATACACACACTCATCCACCCATACAGTCCTGTACACATGCTATCTTCAAAACACATACAAACAGTGAGTCAGTCATTCATGCATCTATGCGCTAAATAATACCCCCCACTAAACCATACAGACACTCATACTGATACTCAAAAAAACAACTAATAACCCATATACACACTCATGTAGCTACTCACCAACCCATGCAGCCACTTATACACAAAGTGAGACACTGATACATATATTTAAATATTTAAACATTACTCGCTAATATATGTATCCACTAAGATACACTTAATAAGTCAGTTAACCAATCAATTAAAAAAAAAAATCCATTTAGACACTTATTTACCCATTTATTCTTCCATCGACCTTTAGATATACATATTTATTTTTCAGAAAGACACACATTCACTGGATGGTGTCGTCAGTGATGTCATCAGTGATGTCATTTAAGATGTCATCAGTGATGTCATGAGTGATGTCACTGACCATGTCACGAGTGATGTAATATGTGATGTCATCAGCAGTGCATTGCGGGTGTGCAAGTTATAGTTAGCTGAACTAACTATAACGGGGGAATTCCAATGGTTTTGTATGAGTGAAATGTCCAGCTAACTATAACATGTGTGAAACCTATGGTTTTTTCAATGAATTTACAAGGTTTTTTAAATGCTAATTCCTAACTATAACGTGTGTGAAACCTATGGTTTTTTCAGTGAATTTGCAAGGTTTTTTAAATGCTAATTCCTAGTTATAACGTGTGTGAAACCTGTTTTTTTCAGTGAATATGTATATATATATCAATCTGCCTTGAAGACTGAGTGGATGTATACGTGCCTGAATGGAGGATTTAGTAACAATGTGATTGACTGTTTAAGTGACTAATTTAAAGTGTCTCACTAAATATATGGGATAGTGATTAAACTGTGTGAAAACCTGTATCACTCTATCTCTTGTTGTGTAAACTACTACATAAGTTGGTCACTAGCTATGTGAAAGTCTATATTAGTTATTAATTAGTTAAGTGAGTATTTGTATGGGATAGTAAATGTGTGTGTGGTTGAGTGGGAGGTGTGAGACTGTCCAAAGATGTGTAAATAGTTGATTTACTAGGTATATGAGATTAAGACTGTATGTGGAAACAGTTGTTTGGGTGGTTGAATCTCTTTATGGGTATGGTAATGAGTAAATATATTTCTCAATGATACATGTCTAACAAACTAGAAATATAAAAGGCAGTGTATGTGACAGTTATATATAAATAAGTATACATAAGACTCAGTGATTGTATGAGTGACTATTAAAAACTGTATATTTGTAATAGTAATTTTATAACACACTAAGTATGAGTTACTATCTATACGAATAAATAAAGTGGTGTTTGTATAAGTGTGTAGCTTAGTAAATGTAAGTATGATCAATTGTTTGCATAAGTGAGTAGAATGACTGCATAAGTGAATAGGATGTATGCTGGTGTGTAATGTCGATGTCGGTGTAATAGTATATTTAATAGTGTTCTATTGATCATTGACAGCATGTATGAGTGAATTTATAGGTAAGTGTTTAGATGTGTGTGTAGATGTAAGAATCACTTAGTGGGTTTTTAGAAACTAGTATTGGTGTGTCAATGGTTTCAAATATGGTACTCTGTATTTTACAGTGAGTGATGAAAGGTTATACTTGTGTATGTTATGTTATGTTATCCGGATTTATTGAGCGCACAGATGCCCCAGCAAAGGGGCGTCCTGGCGCTAGTACAGAACAAAAAAAAACGGACAAAGGTGAGAGACAAAACACAACACAGCAAAACTAAGGAGCTAAGGGGAAAAGAAAGGTTTTGACAGCCTTCCTAAAAGCAAGGAGCCCGTCGATGGCACGAATATGGACAGGCAGGGAATTCCATAGTTTGGCGGCAAGAACTCGAAAAGAGCGTCCGCCAATCCTGGATCTCTTAAAGCGAGGCACTATGGTAAGGTGGAGAACAGAGGACCTCAGAGAGCGAGCTGGAACGTAGGGGGAAATAAGATGCTCCAGAATCTGAAGGGATGACAATTTGAGGATTTTAAATGTCAGAGTCAATGATTTAAACATTATTCTCTGTGCCACCGGGAGCCAGTGGAGATTATGAATGGTTTTCCTAGCTGAACAAAATTTGGGTAAGCCAACCAGAGCCCTGGCGGCAGCGTTCTGGACGCGTTGGAGACGGGAGAGTTCAGCCTGATTGACCCCAAGAAAAAGAGAACTAGCATAATCTAGTTTAGACAAGATCATGGCTTGCACAATGAGTTGTCGAGTGGGAGCGTCGAAGTATTTGAAGGTGGACCGAAGTTGACGCAAAATCCCAAAACATGCTGCAGCAATCTTTTTAGTATGGATGGAAAAACTCAGTTGGGAGTCAAACCATACCCCAAGATTTTTAACTTCAGTGACAGGGGTAGGAGTAGGACCGAGCTCATGCGGCCACCAGTTATCGCCCCACAGATGTGATTGTTTCCCCACAATGAGCACCTCGGTTTTCTTGGCGTTTAATTGCAGGAAATTGTCATTCATCCAGTGGGCCACGGATATAAGTCCCTCGCGGAACTTGACTGCCTCAAGATCGGAAGCCCCACTAATAGCAACCGCCAGCTGAGTGTCGTGTGCGTAGGATACGATGGAAAGGTTCCCACGCATGGCGACAGCAGCTAGCGGTTGAACATAAAGATTAAATAAAGTGGGGCTAAGAGCCGATCCCTGTGGAACTCCCTGGGCAATCGCATGTGGTTTGGATTCGAAAGGGGGGGTGGTGACCCTGAAGGAGCGATCAGATAAAAAAGATCTGAACCATTCAAGAGCCATATTATTCACCCCGGCTTCAACCAGACGTTGGAGTAAAATGTCATGGGAGACAGTGTCAAAGGCGGCACTTAGATCAAGGAGCACCAGTGCCGCCGTGTGACCTGAATCCACCAACATGCGAAGATGTTCAGCCATATACAGGAGCGCAGTCTCGGTGCTGTGACCGGGCCTAAAGCCATTCTGCGAGGGATCTAAAATATTCGCAGAATGGAGATGGTTAGCTAAGATGGTGTTAACATGGGCCTCAGTCAATTTAGCAGCCCACGGGAGGAGAGAGATGGGACGATAGTTTTCCGCTTTTTTAGGGTCTAGAGCAGGTGTTTTTTAGAATAGGGATTACCTGCGCCTGTTTCCAGGCACAGGGAACAGAGCCTGAGGACAGGGACAGGTTAATAAGCTTACAAAGCGGGGGAAGGCAAAAAGAGGAAGATTCTCTAGATTGAGAAGGCCGCAAAGGGTCTTTAGGGGAGCCTGACTTCACTCGAATAACAAGTTTGTTGAACTCCTCCTTAGAAAGCTCCGGAAAATGGGATAGCGTGGTCGAAGTTTTCGGAGTGGCTGTGTTGCACTGCCGAGACCCTGTGGAGCTGGGGAAAGCTCGATAAATACCTTCCACTTTACTAACAAAAAATGCAGCTAAGTCCTCGCAATGGGAGGAAGAACAAATCTCAGCGGTAGAAGTTCTACAGGTAGTGAGCTCTTTCAGTGCCTTAAAAATAAGTTTAGTAGGGTTAGTGCTAGCACTGAACTCACGGGAAAAGTAAGAGGCCCGGGCCCTACAAATGGCTCTGTGGTACTTCTTGATGGTGGCAAGGTACAGAGCTTTCCTGACCGGATCGTATGTCTTACGCCAGACTCTTTCGGCTTGTTTACAGGATTTTTTTAGAAGCCGAAGAGAGTCATCATACCAGGGACTGGAGTGGGAGCGCTGCTGCTTAGTCAAGGTAGCAGGAATAAGCTTGTCCAACGCATTAGTGAGCCAGTTGCAATAAAGATTGTAGCCCGATTCCACATCAGAAAAAGGGGCCAAAGGAACCTCACTCAAAAGCTGATGGAAATCGCTAAGTTTCAATTTTTTCCAAGGGCGCCTGAGAATGACTGGGATAGGGGCAGCAACAAGAGGATCTTCAAGTAAGAGATGACATTCAATAAGGTGATGGTCAGTCCAGGCCATAGGTCTAGGGAGCAGGACTTTGGCCGATGTAAGGGAGGTGAAAAAAGGGTCTAGGATGTGACCGCCAATATGTGTGTTATGTTGAACTAATTGAAAGAGTTGGAGAGCCTCCAGGTCAGCACAGGTACTACTGGCCACCGAGGGACAAGGGGAATCAAAATGGAGGTTGAGATCTCCAATTATGTTGAAATTGGCAGTTTTCAAGGCCAAAGAGCTTACTACATCGGGAAGGGCGGCCCTGAAGGCAGCGTCAGGGCCCGGAGGCCGATAAATGAGCAAGCCAGAAAAAGCAAAATGCGGAGTAACAGAAACTGAAAAATAAGCGCTTTCGCATCCCGCGATATCCATGGCCTTCCATGTACATGGATAACTGGTTTTAATAGCGGCTGCAATGCCACCCCCTCTAGAGTCACGGTTAAGAGTGTAGATTGTATACTCCGGAGGGAGTGCTAAGTTGATGACAGCCGAGGCGTCATTGTGGAGCCAAGTTTCAGACATAAAAAAAATGTCGGGAGCTTCATCAAGTAAGTCATGGACATCAAGATGGTGCTTGACCAAAGATCTAACATTAAGATGGTAGATCTTAAATAATGTAGAGTCTGGTGACTTACGGAGAGCAGAACAATGAGTAGGAATCGGGGTAGGTATGGAAAGCGTAAAGGCGCAGTCAGGGCACCTAAAAGGGCCACACAGAGGGTGGAGATATGTCTCAGAGCAAGGGGGAAGAGTAAGACGGAGACGAAGTAAGTCTGTTCTAGAGTACATGCCTAATGGATGCTAAAGGCAAACAGGTAAACGTACCAGCCAAACTGCAGAGCCCTGCCCTAGCGCTTCCTCTGCGCTGACGGGCGCAGACGGGCAGGACTCTGGCACGACTCAGGCGCAGTGAAGGCGCGACCCGATGCGCTTCACCGCTGCGCGTTAAGGCAGAGTTTAAGTAGGGCGGGCGGAGGAGGGCCGCTAGGCTAGAGCGCTCGGTCCGGCGCCTCTAGGACGGCGCGTCCTCACCCAAGATGGCGCCTATTAAACTACCGGCGAGCTAAGAGCCCACAGAACCCAAACCCGCAAAGTAGCGGTGCAGGAACCAATTATGGTGCAAGTGGGGGCCAGGAGTCCCTATTAAAATCAGGGTACAAAGCAAAAGCAAATAGGTGAGGGGTATCAGATTGTCACGTGGATGATGTCATCAGTGATGTCATTTGAGATGTCATCAGTGATTTCACTGACCATGTCATGAATGATGCAATATGTGACATCATCAGCAGTGCATTGAGGGCACACAAGTTATAGTTAGCAGAACTAACTATATTGGAGGAATTTCTATGCTTTTGTAGGAGTGAAATGGCCAACTAACTATACCACCCGTGAAACCTATGTTTTTTTCTGTGACTTTCTAAGGTTATTTAAATGCTAATTTCGAACTATAACGTCTCTGAAACCTATGGTTTTTTCAGTGAATTTCAAAGGTTTTTTAAATGCTAATTTTTAAGTGTGATAGTAGTTATACCTATTTTTTTGTACTGATTTTCTACAGTTTTTTTAGCTGTTTATTAATAAATATTTTATTCATTAAATAACATTATATATTTTTCTGAAAATTGCAAAAAAATATTTTTAAAAAATTCAAACTGAAATATTGATTACTTTTTTTCTTTTCATTTTTTCTTTTAATATATTTATATTATTTTCTTTAAAAAAAAGTGCCCACATTTTTTTCGGAGTCGCGCACTCAAAGCGTACACATCACGGTGGGTGCGTGAATTCTAGATGCCATTTTAGAAAAGTCGTGAAGGATCCACATACGGTGTGCGAAGGCTGCGTGTTTTTCAGTTACATCATATACATTTAATATTACGTGATGTGCGCGATTGGTATGCGACCAGCCGCGACCCTTGCTCCTGTGCATTCGCGACACATGTGCATTACAGTACGAGACGCTTGCACGGTGGCGGGTCCCGCCTGACGTCATATACGTGCTGGGGCACGCTGGGTGCGCAACTCCCGCAAAACAAAATTATGTTCCAAAATTATATGTATGTGTTTTTAATATACATGTTAGGGCAAGAGATTATCTAAAATATTCATAAAAATAAAATAGATTTTCGAGAAGTCGGGTGTGTGCATCTTGAGCGCAGAGAACCAGGTCAGCAGAGCTGCTGTAGAGCCAGAGAAACCAGGTCAGCAGACCTGCTGTAGAGCCAGAGAACCAGGTCAGCAAAGCTGCTCTAGAGCCTAAGAAGCAGTTCAGCAGAGCTGCTCTAGTATCAGAGACCCGGGTCAGCAGAGCTGCTCTAGAGGCCGAGAACCAGGTCATCAGAGCTGCTGTAGAGCCAGAGAAACCAGGTCAGCAGAGCTGCTTAGGAGGGAGAGAACCAGGTCAGCAGAACTGCTTTAGAGCCAGAGAACCAGGTCAGAAGAGCTGCTCTACAGCCAGAGAACCAGGCCAGCAGACCTGCTTTAGAGCCATAGAACCAGGTCAGGAGAGCTGTTCTAGAGGCAGAGAACCAGGTCAGCAGAACTGCTTTAGAGCCAGAGAACCAGGTCAGCAGAGATCTTTAGAGGGAGAGAACCAGGTCAGCAGTGCTGCTTTAGAGCCAGAGAACCAGGTCATCAGAGCTGCTCTTAAGCAAGAGAACCAGGGCAGCAGAGCTGCTTTAGAGCCATTGAACCAGGTCATCAGAGCTGCTTTAGAGCCAGAGAACCAGGTCAGCAGAGCTGCTCTAGAGGCAGAGAACCAGGTCAACAGAGCTGCTATAGGGGGAGGGAACCAGCTCAGTAGAGCTGCTTTAGAGCCAGAGAACCAGGTCAGCAGAGCTGCTCTAGAGCCAGAGAAACCAGGTCAGCAGAGCTGCTTTAGAGGGAGAGAGCCAGGTCAGAAGAGCTGCTTTAGAGCCAGGAAACCAGGGCAGCAAGCTGCTCTAGAGCCAGAGAACCAGGTCAGCAGAGCTGCTTTAGAGCCATAGACCAAGGTCGGCAGAGCTACTCTAGAGGCAGAGAACAAGGTCAGCAGAGCTGCTTTAGAGCCAGAGAGCCTGGCCAGCAAAGCTGCTTTAGAGCCAGAGAACCAGGTAAGCAGAGCTGCTTTAGAGCCAGAGACCCAGGTCAGCAGAGCTGCTCTGGAGCCAGAGAACCAAGTCAGCAGAGCTGCTTTAGAGCCAGAGAACCAGGTCAGCAGAGCTGCTCTAGAGCCATAGAACCAGGTCAGCAGAGCTGCTTTAGAGCCAGAGAACCAGGTCAGCAGAGCTGCTCTAGAGCCTACGAACCAGGCCAGCAGAGCTACTCTAGAGCCAGAGAACCAGGTCAGTAGAGCTGCTTTAAAGGGAGAGAACCAGGTCAGCAGAGCTGCTCTAGAGGGAGAGAACCAGGTCAGCAGAGTTGCTCTAGAGCCAGAGAACCATGTCAGGAGAACTGCTTTAGAGCCATAGAACCGGGTCAGCAGAGCTGCTTAAGAGCCATTGAACCAGATCAGCAGAGTTGCTCTCTAGCCTAAGAACTTGGTCTGCTGAGCTGCTCTAGAGTCAGAGAACCAGGTCAGCAGACCTGCTGTAGAGCCAGAGAAACCAGGTCAGCAGAGCTGCTTTAGAGGGCGAGAACCAGGTCAGCAAAGCTGCTTTAGAGCCAGAGAACCAGGCCAGCAGAGCTGCTTTAGAGCCAGAGAACCAGGTCAGCAGAGCTGCTCTAGCTGACACTGACTGACTGACTGACACTGACTGATTGACACTGACTGACACTGATTGACTGACACTGACACCGACTGACACTGACTGACACTGATTGACTGACATTGACTGACTGACACTGACTGGCACTGATTGACTGACACTGACTGACTGACACTGACTGACTGACACTGATTGACTGACACTGACTGAATGACACTGACTGACACTGATTGACTGACACTGACTGACACTTACTGACTGACTGACACTGACACTGACTGACTGACACTGACTGACACTGACTGACTACTCGCTACTACTCTACTACTCACTCTCTACTACTCACTCTCTACTACTCACTCTCTACTACTCTACTAATTTCTACTACTCACTCTCTACTACTCACTCTTTACTACTTTCTACTACTCACTCTCTACTACTCACTCTCTACTACTCTCTCTCTATTACTCTCTACTATTCACTCTCTACTACTGACTCGCTACTACTCTCTAGTACTCTCTCTCTACTACTCACTCTCTACTACTCTACTACTCACTCTCTACTACTCTACTACTCTCTACTACTCTCTCACTAATACTCACTCTCTACTACTCACTCTCTACTATTCACACTCTACTACTCACTCTTTACTACTCTCCACTACTCACTCGCTACTACTCTCTACTACTCACTCTCTACTACTCTCTACTACTACTCTCTACTACTCACTCTCTACTACTCTCTACTACTCACTCTCTACTACTCTCGCTCTACTACTCACTCTCTACTACTCTCTTTACCACTCTCTACTACTCACACTCTACTATTCACTCTCTACTACTCACTCTCTACTACTCTCTACTACTCACTCTCCACTACTCAATTTCTACTACTCGCTCTCTACTACTCACTCTCTACTGCTCTACTGCTCTCTACTACTCTCTCTACTACTTGCTCTCTACTACTAGCTCTCTACTACTCACTCTCTACTACTCTCTACTACTCTCTACCACTCACTCTCTACTACACTCTCTCTACTACTCACTCTACTACTCTCTACTACTCACTCTCTACTACTCTCTCTCTACTACTTACTCTCTACTACTCACTCTCTACTACTCGCTCTCTACTACTCTCTACTACTCACTCTCCACTACTCACTCTCTACTACTTGCTCTCAACTACTCTCTACTACTCACTCTCTACTACTCTCTCTACTTCTCACTCTCTACTACTCACTCTAATACTCTTTACTACTCTCTACTACTCACTCTCTACTACACACTCTACTACTTGCTCTGTACTACTCTCTACTACTCACTCTACTACTCACTCCCTACTACTCACTCTACTACTCACTCTCTACTACTCACTCTCTACTACTCCACTACTCTCTACTACTCTCTCTACTACTCACTCTCTACTACTCTCTACTACTCACTCTCTACTACTCTCTCTCTCTACTACTATGTACTCCTCTCTACTACTCACTATCTACTACTCACTCTGCTACTCATTCTACTACTCACTCTCTACTACTCACTCTCTACTACTCTCTTCTACTACTCTCTACTACTCACTCCAATACTCACTCTCTACTACTCACTCTCTACTACTCACTCTACTACTCTCTACTACTCACTCTCTACTACTCTCTCTACTACTCTCTACTACTCACTCTCTACTCTCTAATACTCTCTCTCTACTACTCTCTACCTCTACCTCTACCTCTACCTCTCTACCTCTCTCTACCTCTCTCTACACTTACATATGCACATATATATGCATATGCATTTATATATATGTATGTGTGTATATATAAATCGTTCTTTTCCCTGTCTCATATGTGTATTATTTGTTGTAATTGAGTCTCCCATAGTGGGTTTTTGGTACTCATTGACTAAATGGTGGTATTATGATGTCCTATAAAATCTGAAACCTCTTCCTGAACTTTGTACAATTTTTAACAAAATATCCTTTTTCTTAGAATTTTCTTTACAAATGGAATTTTGAAATAAGAAATATTATCATGCACAATATTATTTTTTCACATATAACGGTTCAAGTCTTTTACGAGGGTAAACAATAAGAGCATATAAGTCCATATGAATTAGACTTATAAGTATTCATCATTAATATGAATTTGTTTCTTTGCGTAGGACAACAGTGTCATTTTTAAGGTACAAGGATCTATATATGTTCTGTTGTTGACAAGACATTTTTTATGAAGTTCACATAATGGGACATAATTCATTTGGTCAACAAATTGCATACACATGTTATTAATAGGTAATTGCAATTTGTTTAGTAGGATTAAGATTTCTTTCCTATGCACAGGCACTTTGTCTTCCGTTTGTAAATAGTATGCATATAGAACAATAATGAATTGAATGTTGTTCTTCTTTTTATATATATATTTTTTTCAATATCATTGTATATATGTAGACATATTTATTTGTGTAATATTATCAAATTATATATGGATTGTATATTTATGATTGCGATATTTGCACAATACATGTATTGCACAGAACAACGATATCCCTATGAAAGAGACCTATGGCACTATGCCAGAAACGGAGTTTTTAATGACACCAATTGTAGTGCACCCAGAAGTGAACAGCAAAGGGTTAAATATGTGAGGTTGGTTTGATTTAGTCCCACCCACCCCTTCTCTGAATTGTTTAAGTACCCTTGTTTATGTTTTGGCAACTGTATCATGTGATCAAGCGTCGAATCAGAGGCGAAACGCGTGATGCGGTCTTGCTGGGTTTTATGGAAATAAAAAACTAAATTGCACCAGAAACTTGGGTCTGTCTTGTTCGCTTTTCCTTGAGAGCTGTCTGGGCGGAAAAGGACAGTGATGTGGCGGCGGCTACATCAAGCGGAGTACAAGAAATATATATATATATATACATACATATATAAGCATATATATAAAATGCATATCTATATAAATACAAATATAAATGCATGCATACATATACGTATACGCATACAAATGCATGTTATGTACATGAAAGTTGGAAAAACACTAATACAAGCAAAGCTAAAAAGCCACCTAATTACAAACAGAATTGCTTTAACTTAAACGAGGGCGAAACCTATTGCATTTTCAATGCTTGCTTACTTTGGTACCATCAAGAAGGCATTCAGATGTGTCACACATTTGCCATAAATTTGGAATGTTAGCACTCTAGTTGCTCATTAGATCATTGTAGTAAAGATACTGCTCACCAGGGAAGTCAGCTGCTGGTATGCAAAGTGCATGTTTCAGTCTGCATGTTGTCAGAATTTTTTAATGAAATAGAAGAGGATTTGAGAAGTCAAAATGTGCCCTAATTTTTCTTTCTGCAGCACTAATCATAATTTCTGTGGCAAAATGAAGCCCCTCATTTTGTTCCTTTGCAAATTAAATGTTTTAAGTGTTATCACTTTATTCCAATCAAGATGGCTTCAGGTGTGCCATACTTTTGTCATAAGTAAGACTGTTAGTGTTCAAGTTGTTCTTTAGAACACTCTGGGACATTCTGTCTCTGGGCTATATTTGGCCCACATCTGGGTGATATTTGTGCTACATTTGGGCTCTTTTGTCTCTGGTGGCCATCTTGGGAGATGTATTTGTTATGAAGTTTCCTAATTTCCCCATTTACTACAGTCTCCTCAGTGGGAAATACTTTCAGTTTTTTACTTTGATTCCATCAAGGAGGCATTCAGATGTGTCACTCATTTGCCATAAATTCAGAATGTTAGCACTCAAGTTGCTTATTAGATCACTGTAGTAAAGCTACTGCTCACCAGGGAAGTCTGCTTCTGCTATTGAAAGTGCATGTTTCACTCTGCATGTCATAATTTCTTAATGAAATAGAGGAGGATTTGAGAAGTCACTCAAAATGTGCCCTAATTTTTCTTTCTGCAGCACTAATCATACTTTCTATGGCAAAATGAACCCCCTCATGTTGTTCCTTTTTAAATTACATGTTTTAAGAGTTACCACTTTATTCCAATCAAGATGGCTTCAGGTGTGCCATACTTTTGTCATAAGTAGGACTGTTAGCGCTCTAGTTGTTCTTTAGAACACTCTGGGAAGCTGCAGTAGAACACAAAGGAATCAACTGACAGTCTCTGCTCTTGTTGGATGTACATGTTTTACTGAGAATGTCAGACTTCATTCTCACATGACTGAGAAATATAATGTGAATTTACAGAAAATATGCTCTCAGTTTAGCTTATAGACCACCTTCCAAACCTCTGTGGGAAAATCATGAGAAAATTGTTTTCTCTAAAACATGATTCATGATATCCCAGCAGAAGGCTTTTCCACATGGTAAAATCACCTTAGAACACACCACAATTCCTAAAATTAGTATGGTACTATCAACAAATGATTTATAATGTAACTAAAGTCTTAAAACCTTCTATTAACTGCAATGCTTTGTAATGAGGTGCTGTCATGTATAATGGTCCCTAGATGGCTGCCAACAATTTCTGGTTTGGAGTGTTGACAGACAGTTGACAGCCAATCAGCATGCAGCTCGTGCTCGGAATGCTAGATAAATATATTTTTTTTCTTTTGATTTTCTCAGGAACTACTGGATGGATTTACACCATTTAAGCAAAAGGGTGATCTGCGAATCAGACTCTACCATTTTGCCAAATTTCTTGTAATTCTGTTGAGCAGTTCTGGCTGTAGCCATGTCTAATCGTCCAATGGAAAATAACATAGGGAAAACACGTTTTGGGACCCCCCTTTTTTCTCAGCCCCCACTTGACAAAACCCCCAAAAACTTTCAGGGAAGGAGCGGAGCGGGCCATCTTCTTTGAGAAATTCGCGAAGATTCGTCCACCGGCACCAAAGTTATTCCAAATAGAATGTTTGGATTTCCTATGGAAACTAGGTCCTAACTATAACTACCTACTGGCGACCGCCAGTAGGTAATATATATATATATATATCTATATATATATCTATATATATATATATATATATAGATTACCTACTGGCGGTCGCCAGTAGGTATATATAGTTAGGATTTTTTCTCTATGGGTTTTTTGAAAATTCTATGTCTAATAACTTTGGCGTTTGTGGACGGAATTGGCTGAAATTTTCAGGAAAATGGCACATTTTTTTTCTGAGCAGCCCTTGAAAATTTGGGGGGGGTTCGTCCAGTGGGGGCCGAGAAAAAAGGGGGGTCCCAAAACGTGTTTTTAACATTGAGTTTTCCATAGGGCGGTTGGCCTCACTTTTAGCCCGAACGGCTGAATGGATTTGCACGAAACTTGGCAAAATTGTAGGGACTGGTAGCCCGATGTGCCTTTTGTAGGTCTCAATATATGTGCTCCAGTGGATTTTGAGAAATTAACGTTTAAAAAAAGATATATATCTGTAACAGCGGACCGGTTAGCGCTCTGGTTCGCGGACTTTTCGCGCAACGGATCTTTGTGAAGCGAAGCTGATTGGTTCTCCGGCGTCTGTCAACATTCCAAACAGTCCGTAGCGGCCGCCATCTTGTCTCTCGGTAGGATCGAGAGACAAGAGGAGGTCAAAACAAAGGGGGAAATAACTATAAGGGGGCATAGTAGATCCTCGCTGACCCCCTAGGTTTGATGTGGAGGTTTTAAAAGGGCCCCGCGGGGCAAAAAAAAAAAATAATAATAATAATTGAACGGCTAAATGGATTTGCACGAAACTTGGCAAAATATTAGGGACTGGTAGCCCGATGTGCCTTTGCTAGGTCTCAATATATGTGCTCCAGTGGATTTTGAGAAATTAACGTTCAAAAAAAGATATATATCTGTAACAGCGCTCCGCTTCGCGTAACGGAGGTTTGCGAAGCTGATTGGTCATTCTGTCACTGGGCTATAGTTGGGCTACATCTGGCTGATATTTGGGCTACATTTGTTTTTTTGTGTGTCTGGCGGCCATCTTTGGGCTACATTGGGCTACATTGGGCTTCATTGGGCTACATTCGGCTAATTAGCAAATAGCTCATCGCAAACTAGGAATGGTAAAGAATCGCTATTTATTCCTTAAAGTTCGCTATTTAGGAAATGCAAAAAACTTTGATGATATATATGGCGGTTCATCTCTAACAAGATAAGAAGCATAGGGATACATTTATGATGACTGGCGCATCACCAGGGATGTGTTAGTCATTCTGTGCCGCTGTTCCGTCACCTATGGTGTGCTGCATTTACAATGCGGCGCATCATGGGGCAAAAACAGCACAGATGCGTGATGTATCTGTGCCGTAAAGGTGGCGCATTGCTGGAGTTGTATCGCAAGTGTGATGAAGCTCCAGCAAGGGTCGGGGGTGCCCCTGTCGCAGGGTTTCTGTTCTCACACAGAACTGTGGACAGAGGATTGGAACCTCGGCGAATGCATTGCTGGAGTTGTATCGCAAGTGTGATGAAGCTCCAGCAAGGGTCGGGGGTGCCCCTGTCGCAGGGTTTCTGTTCTCACACAGAACTGTGGACAGAGGATTGGAACCTCGGCGAATTAGGGTGTCCCAAAACTCACGTTAGTAATCAAAAACTCCTTAGCAAGCTAGGTACAGTGTCACATTGGATATAACAAACTCTCAATGTTTAGACAATCCAGAATATGAACTTATAGTACCTCAGGATACGTGGAACTCATGAACAGTCGGTCGTTATAGATTTCTTAGAAACCAGAACATGGAGTTAAGAAGAACAGATGTGTATTTGAAATGTTTATTTACTAATGCCGTCTTCTCAGGCGTAGTACCTTAGATAATAAAAGTACACATATTATCAGTAGCAAAATTACCAGCATAGTTACTAGTACATAAAAAGTGAATGGTGATAGTATGTTAACATGCTGTAAATGAATAAGAGTTAGCAACACTTATAAGCAGCCGCGGGCCGTGGAGGGAGTTACGGTGAGGCAGGGAGGCGGGGAGGGGGAGAAGCAGGGTGGAGAATACAAGTACACATATTATCAGTAGCAAAATTACCAGCATAGTTACTAGTACATAAAAAGCGAATGGTGACAGTATGTTAACATGCTGTAAATGAATAAGAGTTAGCAACACTTATAAGCAGCCGCGGGCCGTGGAGGGAGTTACGGTGGGGCAGGGAGGCGGGGAGGGGGAGGGGCAAGGTAGAGAGGGCTCCACCCTGCTTCTCCCCCTCCCCGCCTCCCTGCCCCATCGTAACTCCCTCCACGGCCCGCGGCTGCTTATATCTCACCCTCCCTAATACACATATTATATTATTTGCTAAGAAGGTCTCTTTGTGTTGGTTTAGGGCGTGCCCATACTTTAGTGTCTTAGATTTGAAGGAATCACATCACCATACACCAGCTCTCTCTTCATGTGAACCGCATCAACTGTTGTGTATGTGTGTTCGGCAAAGCAATATAAAACCCGCCTCATGCCCAGAATTGGCAGAAGTTGCACTTATGTTATGAGTATGAAGTCGTGGAGATCAGACCTCATAACAATTCTGTATCGTGTTGTTCTTGAAACTTTAGCACTCGCTGTACAGATATAGTTTAACAAGTAAAGCAGATAGTAGACCAATAACATATTATTCTCATGTAAACCACGATGAACTACTAGGTGGAAAGCTAAAGCAACAACTAAGTGTCGTGTGCAGAAGTTGCAAAAAAGGAAAAATGGCGTTTAAACCGGTAATGAGCCCATGCTAACTTAACACGGTGTAAAGATATCCAGGACCTAGATGACACCTCCTCATGATCCGGAAACGAACTGAATAAGATAATAGAAGTGCCGTCTCATGAGAGCAGATTGCAAGTTTATATGTGGACGGTCCGCAAGGTAAAGCATTAAAAACTAGGAAAATTTAATGCTAAAGAAAAATAAAACAGCCAAGTACTTTATCGAGTCTTAAGCCAATAGGCAAGGTAAATAATAAAAACTTGACAAATAAGTTAATGAATTGTCAATGAAATGCTAGTACTCAGCATATCAAACATGAAAAAGGTCTATGACATAACTGTGTATGCAAAATAAGCTGCAACAGCCTCCAATAGGAAGTCACCGTCTTCATCCGAAAACAGTTCAGCCATCCAATTTAAAAGCGGAAAAGAACATACGTGCTCTCCCAGCACCGGATCCTCTATCACCATCAGAGGACAGCTCGGTGGGTTTTCAAGAAAGCTCTGTTCCAAGAAAGACTGTGCTGCCGCCAGTAAATTCCAGGGACCAAGTAGTCCATGCATCAATGCCACAGCCATAATCCTTTCGCCAGGACAAACCAACTCGTGAGTAATGATTGGAGTCATCAGCTGATTAAAGTCGACGTCAGGAGAAACCGGTCCGCAGAGACACAAATCAATGGCCCAATCGAAATCACAGGTCAGGCAGTGAAATACAGGCTGGATACAGGTGAAGTAGGAGAACCGAAAAGATAATCCATATGCCGTGCTTAATATCGCCAACGGCATTGTGCCATAATATTCTAGCATGCGATTGCGGAACAATGTCAGCAGCTGCAGGGTCGGAGGTTGCATAGGAGGGACATCCATATTTAAAAATGTAAAAAAGCACAAGAGCGTCCGCTGGTAATGCAAGTAAAAATGCCAATCCACGAACCAGAGTGCAGAAAATACAATGAAAGGAGGCAGGGATGACTCCAAAGATTTTCTCAAATGAAGTCACGAGGCCACTGGTAACAACTTTAAAAAAGTGTGTCAGGGACTTTGTGGAGGATGCGTTAAAGATAGTCGGAAACATGTTGCTGAAATTGAAAGGCAAATCTTAATTGAAAAGGGTGTGCACCTCTGTACGGGTGTTCGCTATGTGAAGTACGAAAGTTTCACGGGCCGAACTCAAGGCCACCTCTCTCTGAGACAAAAGAACTCTTATTCTTGCCATGCCGTTGAAACGTGTCCCAAGGTTGGTATTTGTGGCCAGATTGAAAACTCCCTATGTTCATGTGTGGGAGGAAATAGAACATTTCTGCAGCAAATAACCCGTTCACTTACTGTTACGATAAAAGGAATACTTTTAATTAACTCAGAACAATCTTCATTATTGAGCATCAAATAACTACCATTTTCCAACAACTTGAACGTGGGGATGATAGCAGGAACTGGCGTGCCTTGCAACACGCAAGCCATATTTGGTCGGTGTTTGTTGCATGAACCGTGTAACTGTATGTGCCTACACATTAGTGAATGATCTGGCGTCTCAGTGCATTCCTCTCCATTCAGATAAACTTCTTGATCATCTTTGAAACATCTGTATGTGTATGGAAGCGACCAGACCTCATGAAGAAAAGCACTACCTAAAGGTTCATAACGACCTATTGGTATATATTTCATACAATTTGAAAACTTATATAAAGCAAAAGGCAGCGTTATTAAACCGTGGATAAGGCATGTTGTCAAAAAACCCGCAATCCTCTGCTGATGATGTCACTGAGCATGTCATGAATGATGTAATATGTGACATCATCAGCAGTGGATTACGGGTAATAGTATCTCCAGTTTACTCCCCTATAGCTGTCTTTATTTTAACATAAGTGTGTGTTTCCCTCCCTTATACTTACTGTTTTTGGTTCGCTTCCAGTTCGCGTACCGGCGAGCGAACTAGGAAGCGAACTAAGAGAAATAGAGGTTGGCACAGTTCCAAATATTGTACCAATTTTTTAATAACGGGGAGGTAGTTCTGAAAAGAACTTTTTTTTTTATTTTTCTGAACATTTTTTTACTGTTTTTGAATTTTTCGGAACAGTTTTATATTTTTTGGGGTTTTTCTTGGAGGGGGCAATGAAAACGATTCATTGTAAAGGGCTCAACAGGAGCAACAAAACAAAAAAAAGAAGTATTTATTATTTTGGGCGTTTCGGACAAACTTGCATATGATAGTCAATAGCTCTGTTGATCAGAGTGATGCTTTTTTCTCCGTAGGAAATGAATCCATCGCAAAATGCGCAGATGTGTTTTACATCACCAAATCTCATTTGTATATTTGGCACCATCTCCCTGCCCTCTGGTCCCGTTACTTCCGGTACAACAGATCTTCTGGCCATAATAGGGAGATTATCTAGGTCGTTCCGAAACTGTGCAGCACTGTAGTTGTTAGGATGCCACCTAGTCATATGGCGATGCATTGTGTAGTTTCCGAAACTGTATTTTTTGTCGGTCCCTCTGGACAGTCTATCTTGACATATAAGGCAAGTTACGTATCTTGCATTTACTTTTTTCTGACCTTTGGGAATTTAAAAAAATTGCCAAATGAAGTTTTCTTTCCGGTGAGACGTCTTGGGCTGCTCAGGCAAAAACTGCCTCTCTTCGTGCTCGTCCTCCTGTTCCTCTTCTTCTTCTTCTTGTTGAATTACAACTTGAGCAGGTGGTCCACTCTTCCTTGGATGTGGTGGAGGTGGTGGGGAAGCACCAGCTGAAGCTACTAAAGAAGCCATTGCTCAGTGATCACAAAGGGTCTTTCTCTCACAATGATGAAAGTCAGAGTGAGGAAAGAAGGAGGGATTTTCATCATTTGGGAAAAACAAGAGTTCTCAACCAATCAAAAGTGTTCATTTTAGATTATATGACCTAGTCTTACATCATTAGGAAACCAAAAGTGAAATGAACCAATGAAAAGTGTTATTACCAAGTCACATGACTTGCTGTGTTTACGTTAAGCGCTTTGCAGGGCCTCCCGGTTTGCTTCCAGAAACCTGCGCTTTGCGACTCGCTTCGCGTACCAGTTCGCTAACGTAGCACGTCATATGACGTATCACGCGACAACGTGAAACGTCATGCGGACGGGAGGCGTCACGATGTTGTTTTCTAACGCGGCACTTGCGGTAAAGAAACGTTTACCGGCTCGCGGTCTATTTCGCGGCATCAAGGTCAGCTAACGGGAAGCTTCCCGATTCGCGAAGCGGGAACGAAGAAAAAAAAATATTTAAAAAAAAAATTATTCATAAACATATAAAATATATTTTTGGATTTAAAGAAGAATACATTTTACAGCTACAGATATTAGCTGTTAAAAAACCAATGAAATTCACAGAAAAAACCATAGGTTATAGACCATATATAGTTAGGAATTAGCATTTACAAAACCTTGAAAATTCACTGAAAAAACCATAGGTTATAGACCATATATAGTTAGGAATTAGCATTTAGAAAACCTTATTTTACTCACACAAAACCATTGAAATTCCATATATAGTTAGTTGCACTAACTATATATCGCGCACCCGCAATCCACTGCTGATGATGTCACATATTACATCATTCATGACATGGTCAGTGACATCACTGATGACATCACTGATGACATCTCAAATTACATCACGGATGACATCACTGATGATATCTCATTTGACATCAATGACCACATCACTGATGATATCATTCATGTGACAATACAATGCATCTCCTCACATTTTAATATAACCTCTGTTACACGGGGTTACATGGGGGCCTGCTTCTCTCCCAGTTATGCCTGTTTGCAATGGGCTACTGGGAGAGGCAGGTCCTCATGGGTACGCACGGTCTGATTATGGCTAAACTGGTAGCCCAATGGATTCGTTACATCGACGATATTTTTTTGATATGGCGGGGCACCAAACAGAAGGCAATCGAGTTTATTGCACAACTAAACAACAATGCATATAACCTAGAGTTTACCCACAATATGAGCAAAACATGTATTGACTTCTTGGATGTCAGGGTCCTGGTTACCAACAACAAGTTACACACTACGTTGTTCCGTAAACCAACTTCCGGAAATAGTGTGCTCCATGCCAAGAGTCATCCCCCGGCACACCTGATTTGCAGCATCCTCTATGGGGAGATGCTGCGCATCAGACGAATTTGCAGCACAGAGGAACAATGCAGTCAGGCCCAATGTGACAGTAGAGCCCGTTTTTAGCTAGACGTTATTCTCAGAGCTCAATTGATTCGGCAATTCGTAAGGTGAATGCCATGCCTAGGTTGGTAGCCCTACAACCCAGGAGATCAACAAATAAAGAAGCAGACAATGCTGATCAACCGGTGAGATTAGTATTGACTTTCAATCGTCAATTTTAGGCATTGAGGAAAATCATTTCCAAAAACTGGAATCTTATCAATTCTGATCCAGTAATTGGTCACCTTATGCCAGCCAGACCGGATATCTCTTGTAGGAAGGCTTATTCCCTTGGTGAAGCATTAGTCAAGTCCAGTCCTGAGATTGTGACATCAACACCTTGGTACAAGGCCATCAAAGGTTTCAAAAAGTGCTCGGCCTGCAAGGCTTGCAGGCACGGCATCAACATGACTGAGTACTTAACCCCTTTCTCTGATGTTCCTCGGCTTATCACCAAGCAATTAACGTGCAAAACAGAGTTCACAGTGTATGTGCTGGAGTGTCCCTGTGCCCTGCGATATGTGGGTAGCACCAAATTGCAGGTGCACAAGAGGATACTCCAGCCCATTAGGGCCATCAACATTGAGGACCCCACCTACCCGGTGGCACGTCATTTTAAGGAACATCATGGGAAACAGAGCCTTTTGCTGAAATATTTCGCGATTGACTCGGTCCCGCCTCTTCGCAGAGGGGGTAACCGTGAAGCTATCTTAAGGGCTCTCAAAACCAAATATATCCTTGATCTCGACACCAAAACACCATTTGGTTTAAACACCAGTGTGGATTTCTACACTCATCTGTAAATCCCAGTTAGCCCCACTGGGCAATCCTTCCCGGATATTACAGTACAATTATATCCTCTGTATATCAGTGCTATCACTCAGATGCTGATATCCCTAATCTTTCTTAAATAGATATAATGATGCCACTTCTATCCTGCAATGATATAAGATTCATGATGACTACTTGAACATACTCCCATTATCCATCTAGGGAGGGGTTTTAATGTTATTAATTTATTTTGTGTCATCACTGTTCACGACACCCTTTGCTTTATTTTCTCTTGGTTGACACAATTTGGTTAACATGATGGTTATCCTAACTGTTAATACAAGCATTAAAGCAGGCTATAATTGGCTTGGTTGACATTACAATCGAATGTAATAATATATAATAATAATATATAACCCAAGTGTGTTATTAACCCACTTGGGTTATATTATTTTTACAATCGCCACAGGGCGGGGTTGTGCTGATGTGAAATGTTGGTAACACAAATTTCATTAGGGAATTGAACACTGTGTCGACCCCTACAGGTTATCAGATTTTGCTTGTGATGAAATTCATCAATACTAACCCCCTTTTTGTAAATATGGGATTATCTTTGCACGTTGGATGGATCTTATGTATTTATAATCCATTTTGCCCTTTGTACATATGTATATTTGTTATTTAACATTTTTTAATATTGTACTTTTCTTGGCTTTTTTACGTGTTCATTGACATGTCTTCTATATCTATTACCAGGCACTTGTGTTTAACCAATGGTGTGTCTCTGTAACCATGCACTAGCACTTTAAAAATAGTCTGTCCCACCCCTAGCGTCATGTGACCAAGGCCTCTGAGCAGGCCGAAACATTATGCTGGTGGCGATGCAACAGAATTATTTTTTTTTTTTTTTGGGTTATAAACTTTTATTAACATTCAAGCATTCATACACAGCAGTGTGCCTACAACCGTACAAGGCCGGCAGCGATACACATATATTGTCTTATTTGGAGGTACATGAGTTACGAACATTGAGAGGGTAATCAGGATCAACCATCAAAGATGCAATTCAGTAGCAATACTTTTATATCAGATCTTAGCTATAGGAGAGCAGCATAGGAGGGATTGTCGACGGCAAGACAGTTCATGGCATAGTGCAATTTACAGATCATAGCAGCATAATAGGAATCAGGGGAGTAAAGCTAGTATACACCACATGACCTAGGAGGATCTCCTACCAGGGGAGAGATTACAAACAGATGATACATTAGGGTGGCTAAGGTGTAAGGCACGGCATCATGGCACTGGATAGATCTTAATAGGCATTGATCTAGGCATTCAGCACATCTTCAGTGGTGTATGGTCATTTCGACGATACGCAGTTTCCAGAACTCAATCCGCACATCTGACAAGCCAATAACAGTGCGAATACCCAGCATTCCATCCCTTCCATCACAGTTCGAGAAATGGTATACGAGATCAAGCCAGCTAAGCTGTCTGTGGTGTTTCGCCAGTGTCAGTGTCTCCCTCCCCTTGCGATGCTTTGGCGAGAAGGTAATTCTGTAGAGGACCCCATATGTCCGCCGGTCTCGAGTTCAGAGGTAACAGTTCCGAAAATACTCCATACTGTTCCTGACAGTATAACATGTCATGCAACCAATCTTTAAATTTAGGAGCTCGGCCCCGACCCCACCTACATGCCAGGTGTCTCCTTGCCAATAACAGCGCCACATCAGTATACTTCCTAACCGTCCGCGCTATCTGCGCAGTATAGCCTAGTACGAACACCATCGGATCTAAGGTCAGCGCAGCACCTATCATGTGGGAGATACCCTCGCAGACCCGCGACCAGTATTCCTGTACTTGCGAGCAGGTCCATGCTAAATGGAAGAAGTCCGCCCCTTCCTGTCCACATCGCTCACACCTGTCCGAATCGGCTAGTCCGAACCGAAACTTTCTAGCAGGAGTGAAGTACAACCTATGGAGGAACTTGTAATGTATGAGTTTGAGGCGACAGCTAGACATTACCGCTCCTGACAAGTCACAACAGTACTCCCATTGTACCTCTGTGATATCACTACCAAAATCCGATGTCCAATGTGCCCTAGCCGTACTCTCCACTACTGGTAGTTCTTCCCGTATGCACTTATATATTTTGGATACTAGATGTGCTCCATCAGAGCTGTCCAGCACAATTGTAAGCGGGGCTACACTAGGGGGTTCATGAGGATAATCAGGTAATAAGGCTCTCAGGCCTTCTCTGAGCCGTAGGTAATAGAATAATTCTAGAGGGTTATGTGCGCATTCTCCAAAGAAATCATCTCGAGATCGGAACTTCCCATCGCGGAATAGATCCCCCCACACCCATATTCTTAACCGTCTACACATTCGTTGAAATCCTACCTCTTGAAGGAGCGCCATCTGTGGATGATAGGATAATGGCATACGAGCTGTATACAATAACGGGGTTTGTAGTCGTCTCCCTATTTTTTGCCACGCCTCTATCGTACAGGACACTGTGTTAGAGTGCATCTGCAGTGCGGTTGCGGGGGCATGCACCACTCCAACCAGTGGCAGCGGGTGAGCTATCCAGTCCTCCGCTGCCACCTGCGGCATGAAAGCAGTAGGTCGTATCCAATTATATAGGTAGTGCGCCTGAGCACTCAGATAGTATACCTCGAAGTCGGGGACATCGAAGCCTCCCACCCGGTAGGGCTGTGTCATTACCGCCCAGCGGAGTCGAGCCTGCCTTCCCCCCCACACCAGTCGAATAAGTTCAGAGCGTAAGGTTTTAAAGAAGAATGCACCTGGGTGATAAGGAATATTGAGGAACAGATATAGGAAGCGCGTTAAGACCACCATTTTTATGAGGGAAATTCTCGCCGCCATCGACAGGGGTAATTTGATCCAACGAGTCACTGAGTCCATTAACTTGGTGATAGCCACTCCGTAGTTCATCCGCAACGTATCTCCCTTGTCTCTCGATATTTGTATCCCCAGGTAGCGCAGTTCCGAGGTACACCACTCGAGTGGGTAATCTAGTGGGAATTCGGAGACGGCCGGCGTCAGAGGGAAGAGTTGGGATTTGCCCCAGTTAATAGAGATACCGGAAAGGCCTCCGAAAGCAACGAATTCCCGCAATAGCGCATTTAGATTAGCGTGGGGATCCTTAACGTAAAGAGTGACATCGTCGGCATATAACGAGATTGAGAGTTGGCGTTGAAAGCAATTGAAGGCACTGGGTTTGTGAAGTTGTCGAATTCGACATGCCAGCGGCTCTATCGCCACAGCGAAAAGTAATGGGGAGAGGGGGCACCCCTGTCGGGTTCCCCTCGTTAGTGCGAAAGCGGCAGTCATCTGGCCATTCGCAAGCACTCTTGCCGTTGGAGACGTGTAGAGCAACCGTACCCAATCTACAAAGATAGGGGGGAACCCCATCCTCTGCAAAACTGCGAAGAGGAATCCCCACTCCACAGAATCAAATGCTTTTGATGCATCTAAAAAAAACGCGGCAAGGGGGATCTCAGGGTGAACCGTTTGAATCAGGGAGAAGACTGTGCGGAGATTGTGTGAGGTTGATCTCGTGGGGACAAAACCGGATTGATCTGGCAAGATGAGTGTGGTCATAAGTAAGGAAAGTCTGGTCGCGAGCACCTTCGCCAGAATTTTGGCGTCGCAGTTCAACAGCGACAGTGGGCGATACGAGTCACAGTGTGCGGCATTCTTCCCAGGTTTAAGTAATGATGTGATGATAACTTCTCGCATAGATCTCGGGAGCACCCCCACTTCCAATGCATCAGTAAATATCTCCCTTAGCACCGGTGCCATGATCTCCACATAGCATTTATAAAAGTCCGCGGGGAGACCATCATGACCCGGCGCTTTCCCGTTGCTCAAAGACATAATAGCATCCCGCACCTCATCCAACTCAAGTGGTGCCCCCAGGAACTGTCTGTGGACATCGCTTATCCAGCAAAGTGCTATATCCCCCAGATAGCCATCCAGGTCAAATTCCCCAGCTGCCCGCGATGTATACAGTTGTTTATAGTGTGCCTGGAGTGTGTTGAGAATACCAGCATTATCTCTGTGTACCTCTCCATCTGCTGTGGTGAGCTCCAAGATAGTGTTCGAGCCCCGTGCCACCCTCACTGCCATGGAGAGCGCTCCTTCCGGTCTCCATCCCTCATTGTAAGCACGGGCTCGCCAGTATTTCCCCTTGAATCGTACCTCTCTCTGCGCCTCCGCCTCGTACTCTGATAGCTTAGCTCTGAATGCGCTCTGCGCTTCTCCATCAATCCCCTGTGACATGCAGTTCTCTAAAGCCCTCAGTTCCACCTCCAACCTGCAGAGTGTTCGCTGTATGTCTCTCAGTACCCCAGAGCTCTTAGCAATACACCATCCCCGCACCGTAACCTTAAATGCCTCCCACACTGTTTCTACACTATCCACCGTATCTTTGTTTCGGGGAAAGAATTCTTCTATGTCGGTCCTAAGTTCTTCACAGAAGACAGTATCTACCAGAATGCTGGGATGTAATCGTCAAGGCGGGCGTGGTTTATGAAAACCGGGCATATCTAAAGACATGAGAACGGGGCAGTGGTCGGAATGTGTTCTAGGTAAATGTTGAGAAATCAGAACATTCGGTGCCAGATTCAGGGAAACAAAGATGTAATCGATTCTAGCCCATGTGCCTGTGTAGGATGTGAAGTGTGTGCCTTCCAGTAAATCAGGATGTAAATGTCTCCAACTATCAATCAACCCTCCCTCTTCAACTATCCCCCCGAGGGAATCTCTCGCCTTGATATGATATGTTGAGCATCCATCTGCTCTGTCCAAGCTCGGGTGTAGGGCTACATTAAAGTCTCTGCCCCAGATCAGATACCTGGAGCCCACATCCATTATACCTCCCCAGAGCCGGGTGAAAAAATGGGGGTCAACAACATTGGGAGCATAACAATTGGCAATGGTAATCGTCTCCCCACCCAACCTCCCCCAGATAATAACATATCTTCCCTCTTTATCAGCTAGTTGCCCCTGCAGTGTAAATGGGAGAGCTCGGTGTATAAGAATGGCAGTGCCCCTGGCGTATGAGGAGTAGTTTGAAAAAACCCTCACGCCTGCCCATCTCGTGCCGAATGCGGAATCTGTTGATGGGGGAATATGAGTCTCCTGTAGCATAACCACCTGCACATTATGCCTATCCCAATACGCCAACAATTGTCTACGCTTACGTGCATCTTTCAGACCACGCACATTCCAGGATATGAAATTACATCGGTTAACAGTCCCCGCACCTGTATGGGTATGTTTGGCCTCGCTTTAATAGAGTGCGTTGCATCCTCCATAACTTCCATGTATCACTAGCAATAGTCCTTCTCACGTTCCTTAAGTATATGACTGTGACAGTTTTCTTGTGTATCTCACCCTCATACAATTCACGCAACAACCATGCATTCCCCCAGTCCCCCCCCACCTCCCACAGAGGCATCCCCAACTTGCCAGTGCCTCCTCCCTCCCTTCCCCACCCCAATTCCCTCAACAAACAGGGATGATAACACTCCCTACAACAACAACAATAACCGCATGGGTAATGCCCGTTAGGGACCATTCCTGGTGGCGACACAACAACCCCTCTT
The DNA here is from genome assembly GCF_964261635.1 of Lissotriton helveticus. NCBI lineage: Eukaryota > Metazoa > Chordata > Amphibia > Caudata > Salamandridae > Lissotriton > Lissotriton helveticus. The sequence goes on from NC_136061.1 coordinate 2,084,538,617, forward strand.
CTCCTTCAGCTGCCAATGGCAGATCCCACCTAGCTAGAGGGAGAGAGGGGGGTACCTGGCGACGCGGCTCAGATTCAGCATTTCTCAGGTCTTAGTCCTCGCCCATCTTATAGTTAAGGAGAAATGGAGGGCCGCAACCACAGCCACTACCACCCTGTGAGCCCCACATCAGTACTCACGTACAGGAACCATAGCGATATCTAGTGGTTTAAGATCAGTGAGGTCATTGTTCTTCGTCTTCCAGCTGGTCGTTTCTGCGATCAAGTTCATCCACCTCCTCTCTATGCTGGTGCGCTGAGCGTTTAACTTGCTTGATGAATTCCTCAACTTGTTGTGGCTTCATGAAAAACTTTTGGCGCGCTTGATAAGTGATACGCAGTCTAGCCGGATAAAGTAATGCATAGTCAATTTGCAGGGTACGAAGCTTTGCTTTAACATCCAAAAACTTGCGCCGCTCTTCCTGTACCATGGGCGTGAAGTCAGGATAGATTGTGAATTCATTACCATCACAGACGAGCTTGTTGGAGGATCGAGCCGCACGTAACGCTGTGTCTCTATCCCTATAGTTTAACAGACGGGCTATGATAGGCCTCGGCTTCATGCCCGGGTTGGGTACCGGTCCCTGGGACCTGTGCGCCCTTTCCACTATAAATTGGGGGGAGAACGCTTCCGATCCCACTGCATTCATCAGTAGTCGTTCCACATATTCCTCCATTTTACCCACGTTGGTGGACTCCGGAATTCCTACTATGCGTATGTTATTACGCCGGCTTCTCGCTTCCAAATCCTCATTCTTAGCCGCTATGGTGCGCAATAAGTTATCCATTCGTGTGAGACGTGTTGTATGCTGTCCGGAGGTGTCCTCGACATCCGAAACCCGCTGTTCCACCTCCTTCAACCTTCCCTCGTGGACCTCCAATTTGTGGACTACAGCATCCATACGGGACCTCCTTGTCCGCAATGGTCGCGAATCCCTGGCGCATCTCACGAAGGAGTTCCTGGACATCCGTGGAGGTAGTCGCCTGGCTATCAGGAGGATTGCTAGCCTCTATCTGCTTCTGAGATTCCGGGCTGGTGCGATTCGCCTTCTTTGCGGTATCAAATGCGAGCTTCGGTTGCCGCGTATCAGGACGACCCATCTTAGCAGCTCAGTAGTGGCGGGTGAACCAGATCGCGAAGTGGAGGATAGCAAGGGTCGTTTCGTATGTGCAATCCCGCTGTCCAGTAAATCCCACCGGGGAGTCCTCACCGTCTAGTCGAGCGCCGGTATGGAGCAGCATTTGCGTGAGTGGGGGGGGTGCGGGCAGCAGGTATATGCGGACGTTTGTCGCCGCTAATGGGCACAGCACGCCCCTCGGAGTTAGACCTTAGAGCCTGCCGGGAGTACCGCGGTGCAGCCGTCCCACTGTACAACACCGATAAGCACTCCAACAAAGTTGCAGCTGTCGCAGGATAATTGCTCGCCGTGCAGGAGCGCAATCCAGACGGGGGTAGTAAGCAGACCCCCCAGCCGGATGGTATATATGTAGGCGTGAGGTCTCCGGGACTTATGGAGCAGGCACCTCAGTTTTGTGATGCATCTGAGCACCCCCCTGTTACATACGTCTCAAAGAATGAAGCAGTCCAGTATCCCCCAAGTGATCAGTACAGTGTGCGTATGTCCCACGCAATATCAGGTTGGGAGGGTTATGCTACCATTATTGCCTGCAGCCCCCGGCTTCCAGTCAGCGGCACTCGCCCTCCAGTGCACGCAATCAAATGTAGGATGAGGTACAATGGAAGGAATGGCGGACTCCCCAGCCGGTGGTAATGCCTCCGGTATTCTCCAATATTGCACAGTTGAAGTGCCCAGCAGGTTGGTCTAGGGACTGATGGCAGGTAAAGCGGGGTTTCCGGAGGGTCTTATGGCAGCGGGGCCCCTTTCCCAAAATGGCCGCCACTCTCGATGGGGAGATAGCAGGGTAACGATCGCGCTCCGCGGAGTCAGGCTGAGGCAGGCCAGCAGAGAGGCAATCAAAGCACTGAAAATACCTCGATGGATAGGAGGGTCAGGGTAGCGCCTTCTCCGCAGTCAGAGCACCACCGCGAGGAGAGAACCGGGTCCGCTGTCCTTCGCCGCCATCTTTCTGCAGCCCTCCGAGGATTTCGCGCCTTTCAGGGCCCAGCTGGCGTCAGCAAATCCCCGACCTCGCGTCCGCAGGCAAGCCGGCCGGACGTGCTGGAACCTCCGGCAGCAGAAGGCGCTGAACATAAGAATGTCTCCACCAGCCTCAGACAGCAGCCGATCCGCTCCAAATTTACACCGGAGCCGCCGTGTGGTCCCCTCAGCAGATGAGGGCGATTTCAGCCCGATCTGTCGCCGATAAAAGGATCGATTATCGGATTATTGTCGCCAGGATGTGAGAGCCTTACAAAAAGGCTTCCATTCACAAGTGCGCCACCTAGCGCCCCCGGCGATGCAACAAAGTTGAATAAAAATATTTTCATCACCTCAAGACTGGGTCAGCTTTCGTTTGCTCAGATCGGCGGTGCCCCGGGACATTGGGGAGTGCCGGTTCCTGCTGGACGAGCGTGGAAGGGTATACTCAGATGTGAGTCCCTTGCTCATTGCACCATCAGGATTCAAGCAAGCCGGGCCGAAGACGGCTGTAATGCCAGAAACCGGTCCCCGGAAGCTTGTTTCCTTCCCAGTGTAAGAATTGGCTTTTGTAGTCTGGTCTGCCCTGTTCCCATGATGCACTGGGCCAGGGACAGACTAATTTGCATACAGCCAGGTTCTGAAACTGGGATGGTGCAATGAGCTAAAAAACGGTGTTGGATCTAGCCCTGATCTCTTGACTGGGTGAGAGTACTCTGCTTAATTCAGAGACTCTGTCCATCACCACCCCTTGTTGTAAATAATTTTGTCCACCTAAAGCGTGGAAGGGTATACTCAGATGTGAGTCCCTTGCTCATTGCACCATCAGGATTCAAGCAAGCCGGGCCGAAGACGGCTGTAATGCCAGAAACCGGTCCCCGGAAGCTTGTTTCCTTCCCAGTGTAAGAATTGGCTTTTGTAGTCTGGTCTGCCCTGTTCCCATGATGCACTGGGCCAGGGACAGACTAATTTGCATACAGCCAGGTTCTGAAACTGGGATGGTGCAATGAGCTAAAAAACGGTGTTGGATCTAGCCCTGATCTCTTGACTGGGTGAGAGTACTCTGCTTAATTCAGAGACTCTGTCCATCACCACCCCTTGTTGTAAATAATTTTGTCCACCTTAAGCGTGGAAGGGTATACTCAGATGTGAGTCCCTTGCTCATTGCACCATCAGGATTCAAGCAAGCCGGGCCGAAGACGGCTGTAATGCCAGAAACCGGTCCCCGGAAGCTTGTTTCCTTCCCAGTGTAAGAATTGGCTTTTGTAGTCTGGTCTGCCCTGTCCCAATGATGCACTGGGCCAGGGACAGACTAATTTGCATACAGCCAGGTTCTGAAACTGGGATGGTGCAATGAGCTAAAAAACGGTGTTGGATCTAGCCCTGATCTCTTGACTGGGTGAGAGTACTCTGCTTAATTCAGAGACTCTGTCCATCACCACCCCTTGTTGTAAATAATTTTGTCCACCTTAAGCGTGGAAGGGTATACTCAGATGTGAGTCCCTTGCTCATTGCACCATCAGGATTCAAGCAAGCCGGGCCGAAGACGGCTGTAATGCCAGAAACCGGTCCCCGGAAGCTTGTTTCCTTCCCAATGTAAGAATTGGCTTTTGTAGTCTGGTCTGCCCTGTTCCCATGATGCACTGGGCCAGGGACAGACTAATTTGCATACAGCCAGGTTCTGAAACTGGGATGGTGCAATGAGCTAAAAAACGGTGTTGGATCTAGCCCTGATCTCTTGACTGGGTGAGAGTACTCTGCTTAATTCAGAGACTCTGTCCATCACCACCCCTTGTTGTAACTAATTTTGTCCACCTTAAGCGTGGAAGGGTATACTCAGATGTGAGTCCCTTGCTCATTGCACCATCAGGATTCAAGCAAGCCGGGCCGAAGACGGCTGTAATGCCAGAAACCGGTCCCCGGAAGCTTGTTTCCTTCCCTGTGTAAGAATTGGCTTTTGTAGTCTGGTCTGCCCTGTTCCCATGATGCACTGGGCCAGGGACAGACTAATTTGCATACAGCCAGGTTCTGAAACTGGGATGGTGCAATGAGCTAAAAAACAGTGTTGGATCTAGCCCTGATCTCTTGACTGGGTGAGAGTACTCTGCTTAATTCAGAGACTCTGTCCATCACCACCCCTTCTTGTAAATAGGACGAGTGCAGTGGCATATATATATATATATATATATATATATATATGCCACAACACATCGAGCATCAACTGGCGCCGCCCTGCAACGAAGCCAGCTGCTTCCTTCCAGAAAGCCCGCACCATGTGGAGCAGGCAAGGACCCGCAAGGCGGTGGGCAGGTCTTCACGGCTGGGTCAGCCGTTACAAATGCCACAACACAGGATACCCAAACGAAGCACTGCCACAGGAAGTTTGATGAGCTCTCCAAGTTTAATTAACACCCTGCACACAGGCGCTCTTCCAAGCACAAGCCCCAAACAGTTCAAAAGCCAAACGCGTTTCGGGGGTATAATTCTCCCTTCTTCAGTGGCAAAAGTTCAGCAGGAATGCAAGGCGCTCTGCTGCACACTGTGTAAATATAGATACCTGCCCCAGTGGGCGTGGCAATGTCCTCGCACAGCCTTGTGGATATTGTAGTGTGCACGAAATAATCCCAAGTGGGTGCGCCCCATGCCTGCAAGTAAAACACAGTTTTTTCCGTTGGGTTGGAGCTGTATCAAGGTGAGAGCCTGCTCCGCTTTATGGATGTCAAATCGAGCATCAACTGGCGCCGCCCTGCAACGAAGCCAGCTGCTTCCTTCCAGAATGCCCGCACCATGTGGAGCAGGCAAGGACCCGCAAGGCGGTGGGCAGGTCTTCACGGCTGGGTCAGCCGTTACAAATGCCACAACACAGGATACCCAAACGAAGCACTGCCACAGGAAGTTTGATGAGCTCCCCAAGTTTAATTAACACCCTGCACACAGGCGCTCTTCCAAGCACAAGCCCCAAACAGTTCAAAAGCCAAATGCGTTTCGGGGGTATAATTCTCCCTTCTTCAGTGGCAAAAGTTCAGCAGGAATGCAAGGCGCTCTGCTGCACACTGTGTAAATATAGATACCTGCCCCAGTGGGCGTGGCAATGTCCTCGCACAGCCTTGTGGATATCGTAGTGTGCACGAAATAATCCCAAGTGGGTGCGCCCCATGCCTGCAAGTAAAACACAGTTTTTTCCGTTGGGTTGGAGCTGTATCAAGGTGAGAGCCTGCTCCGCTTTATGGATGTCAAATCGAGCATCAACTGGCGCCGCCCTGCAACGAAGCCAGCTGCTTCCTTCCAGAATGCCCGCACCATGTGGAGCAGGCAAGGACCCGCAAGGCGGTGGGCAGGTCTTCACGGCTGGGTCAGCCGTTACAAATGCCACAACACAGGATACCCAAACGAAGCACTGCCACAGGAAGTTTGATGAGCTCTCCAAGTTTAATTAACACCCTGCACACAGGCGCTCTTCCAAGCACAAGCCCCAAACAGTTCAAAAGCCAAACGCGTTTCGGGGGTATAATTCTCCCTTCTTCAGTGGCAAAAGTTCAGCAGGAATGCAAGGCGCTCTGCTGCACACTGTGTAAATATAGATACCTGCCCCAGTGGGCGTGGCAATGTCCTCGCACAGCCTTGTGGATATCGTAGTGTGCACGAAATAATCCCAAGTGGGTGCGCCCCATGCCTGCAAGTAAAACACAGTTTTTTCCGTTGGGTTGGAGCTGTATCAAGGTGAGAGCCTGCTCCCCTTTATGGATGTCAAATCGAGCATCAACTGGCGCCGCCCTGCAACGAAGCCAGCTGCTTCCTTCCAGAATGCCCGCACCATGTGGAGCAGGCAAGGACCCGCAAGGCGGTGGGCAGGTCTTCACGGCTGGGTCAGCCGTTACAAATGCCACAACACAGGATACCCAAACGAAGCACTGCCACAGGAAGTTTGATGAGCTCTCCAAGTTTAATTAACACCCTGCACACAGGCGCTCTTCCAAGCACAAGCCCCAAACAGTTCAAAAGCCAAACGCGTTTCGGGGTATAATTCTCCCTTCTTCAGTGGCAAAAGTTCAGCAGGAATGCAAGGCGCTCTGCTGCACACTGTGTAAATATAGATACCTGCCCCAGTGGGCGTGGCAATGTCCTCGCACAGCCTTGTGGATATCGTAGTGTGCACGAAATAATCCCAAGTGGGTGCGCCCCATGCCTGCAAGTAAAACACAGTTTTTTCCGTTGGGTTGGAGCTGTATCAAGGTGAGAGCCTGCTCCGCTTTATGGATGTCAAATCGAGCATCAACTGGCGCCGCCCTGCAACGAAGCCAGCTGCTTCCTTCCAGAATGCCCGCACCATGTGGAGCAGGCAAGGACCCGCAAGGCGGTGGGCAGGTCTTCACGGCTGGGTCAGCCGTTACAAATGCCACAACACAGGATACCCAAACGAAGCACTGCCACAGGAAGTTTGATGAGCTCTCCAAGTTTAATTAACACCCTGCACACAGGCGCTCTTCCAAGCACAAGCCCCAAACAGTTCAAAAGCCAAACGCGTTTCGGGGGTATAATTCTCCCTTCTTCACTGGCAAAAGTTCAGCAGGAATGCAAGGCGCTCTGCTGCACACTGTGTAAATATAGATACCTGCCCCAGTGGGCGTGGCAATGTCCTCGCACAGCCTTGTGGATATCGTAGTGTGCACGAAATAATCCCAAGTGGGTGTGCCCCATGCCTGCAAGTAAAACACAGTTTTTTCCGTTGGGTTGGAGCTGTATCAAGGTGAGAGCCTGCTCCGCTTTATGGATGTCAAATCGAGCATCAACTGGCGCCGCCCTGCAACGAAGCCAGCTGCTTCCTTCCAGAATGCCCGCACCATGTGGAGCAGGCAAGGACCCGCAAGGCGGTGGGCAGGTCTTCACGGCTGGGTCAGCCGTTACAAATGCCACAACAAAGGATACCCAAACGAAGCACTGCCACAGGAAGTTTGATGAGCTCTCCAAGTTTAATTAACACCCTGCACACAGGCGCTCTTCCAAGCACAAACCCCAAACAGTTCAAAAGCCAAACGCGTTTCGGGGGTATAATTCTCCCTTCTTCAGTGGCAAAAGTTCAGCAGGAATGCAAGGCGCTCTGCTGCACACTGTGTAAATATAGATACCTGCCCCAGTGGGCGTGGCAATGTCCTCGCACAGCCTTGTGGATATCGTAGTGTGCACGAAATAATCCCAAGTGGGTGCGCCCCATGCCTGCAAGTAAAACACAGTTTTTTCCGTTGGGTTGGAGCTGTATCAAGGTGAGAGCCTGCTCCGCTTTATGGATGTCAAATCGAGCATCAACTGGCGCCGCCCTGCAACGAAGCCAGCTGCTTCCTTCCAGAATGCCCGCACCATGTGGAGCAGGCAAGGACCCGCAAGGCGGTGGGCAGGTCTTCACGGCTGGGTCAGCCGTTACAAATGCCACAACACAGGATACCCAAACGAAGCACTGCCACAGGAAGTTTGATGAGCTCTCCAAGTTTAATTAACACCCTGCACACAGGCGCTCTTCCAAGCACAAGCCCCAAACAGTTCAAAAGCCAAACGCGTTTCGGGGGTATAATTCTCCCTTCTTCAGTGGCAAAAGTTCAGCAGGAATGCAAGGCGCTCTGCTGCACACTGTGTAAATATAGATACCTGCCCCAGTGGGCGTGGCAATGTCCTCGCACAGCCTTGTGGATATCGTAGTGTGCACGAAATAATCCCAAGTGGGTGCGCCCCATGCCTGCAAGTAAAACACAGTTTTTTCCGTTGGGTTGGAGCTGTATCAAGGTGAGAGCCTGCTCCGCTTTATGGATGTCAAATCGAGCATCAACTGGCGCCGCCCTGCAACGAAGCCAGCTGCTTCCTTCCAGAATGCCCGCACCATGTGGAGCAGGCAAGGACCCGCAAGGCGGTGGGCAGGTCTTCACGGCTGGGTCAGCCGTTACAAATGCCACAACACAGGATACCCAAACGAAGCACTGCCACAGGAAGTTTGATGAGCTCTCCAAGTTTAATTAACACCCTGCACACAGGCGCTCTTCCAAGCACAAGCCCCAAACAGTTCAAAAGCCAAACGCGTTTCGGGGGTATAATTCTCCCTTCTTCAGTGGCAAAAGTTCAGCAGGAATGCAAGGCGCTCTGCTGCACACTGTGTAAATATAGATACCTGCCCCAGTGGGCGTGGCAATGTCCTCGCACAGCCTTGTGGATATCGTAGTGTGCACGAAATAATCCCAAGTGGGTGCGCCCCATGCCTGCAAGTAAAACACATTTTTTTCGGTTGGGTTCACCAAAGTATCCAGTAACAAAGAGTCGACCCAAAAGTGCTGGTGCAAGGTGATTTAATTACGTGAAGCCAGCGCTGCCGCCATGACGCGTTTCGCCTCCAGGGCGTATATACTCTTTTTTTCCAAACAGGAGATTTGGTCTTCTGATTGTAAAAATAACATTGTTATTTACATAAAAAATCTGCTGAATTCCACCAATTGTTAAATAGTAAATCATTAGGAAGCAGTTATTAACATTGTGCACTACTCAGAACGTTTGAATGACTGGGCAACCCAATTATTTTTGTAGAACAGCTTTTCAACACAGCTGCTCATGTGAAGATTTCTGAACTCGGATGCAGAGATGGTGCAGCAAGGACTATTCTGAGTGCTGTTCACATCAACAGAGTATAGTAATTCACCTTTTGTAGCCTTTGGGAGTGCATGGATTTCAACTTTTTAAAAAGTTGCAAAATAAAGGGTACCGATAGAATGGTGTAGAAGGGACTATGCAAAGTAGGGTGATGTCATGGTATAGGTAGGGGGTAAATATGTAAGGGATAGTCAGTGTGCTTTACTGTTTTACTATAGAAAAACTCCATTATACTCATATGGAAAAGGAGACAACTTGGGGAAGTTTCAATTCCCTTGGGCCTACAAATTCCAGACACACACAAAAGTACACTGTAAGTTGTGTGGAAAGAACAATTCTGATATGTCCAAAGGGGATCACTGACATAATATCGATGTGAAAAATATCGAGATACCAAAATATCGAGGATAAAATATCGAGGGACAAAATATCGACTGCCTATCTTCAAACAGGTAAGTACTAAAATATCGACTCCAAAATATCGACTTACAAAAATATAGACTGTCATAATAATAAATAAATCAAAGCTTTATTCGATTTTAGATATTAAAATCATAAAAGCATACAGACAGATACTAAAATACATTTATAAACATTTTAAAATAAATCTCCTAATAGGTTTTGGTTACACAGTTGGTGCTTTAAACATGCTTTACGCAATCTTTAGGCAATGTTGTGGGGCACAATGGTCTACAAGATTTAGTAATTATGACACAAAGAAACTTTTATACAACGGTTTGGGATAATTAAAAGCCACTGGAAAACTACTGCAATTACTTGAAAGGGTTCCTCTACCCCCCGGGATGTTATCAGTGCCCCGGGTACTAGGGGAAAGCGTGTAAGACCTATAAGGGTAAAAGTCATGTAGATTCCAGGTAGAAATGAGTCCATCTCCATTTTGGGGTAGCCACGTCTGCATGTATGGCACAATAAGTCTACTCCTAAAACGTATCAAGATCAAATCCCCCGAGATGTCTTTTTTAAGAGGACCAATCCATCCCACCCTCCGGACACTTATTATTCGGCCATCAAGATGGTAGGGCAGAGGTCTGTTTTTTGATAGCCAGTACTTAACCTTGTTCATAAGTTCGTGGTGTCTCTCAGCTTTGCCTTCTGTCAGTTCAGGGACTCCCGAAAGAACAATGACAAAAGGCGCTGCTTCTGGAGGTAAGTGTATGTGGGTGTTGGGCGCAAGTTTGGGTGGAACATGACGAGGAGTTTTCAATTTCAGGGGGACTTTGGGGTTGATAGGAAGAGAGGAGGTGGGGGTTGGCAATTGGACGGGTGCCGCTTCATAAGGAGTAGTCAAATTAGGTAAGTTTGAATGGGCGGTTGTCGGCGAGTAATGGGTTGGTGCGTTGTGGGCTGAGGATTTCAGGAGGGATTCAATGGAGTTCTCCAGCCCCATGAGCTTATTCCCCAGCGTCGTGATTTTGTCCATCAAGGGGTGTATTAAAGATTTGAGCAAATGCTCAATTATAGATAGGAGAGCCTGATGGGAAGGTGGTGATAAATCCTCCAGATTGACACCAGGCGGCGTGGTAAGAAGAGTGTTAGTTAAAAGTGAAATTGGACTTGGAGAAGGTTTGTCAGGTGTTTGGGATATGGTAGAGCTCCCATTGTCTTTATTCCCAGCGATCTTCTTTTTGATAAGCGTAACCCTGGGAGGTGTAAGTTTTGTATCAGTAAGAGTTTTCTGCTCCCTTGGATATGATAGTGAGCTGCGGCGTTGTAGCGTGGGGGAGGGTGCTGCAGGAACATATTTGACCTTACACAGACTGTTAAGGTCATCCAGCCATGGGAAACTAGATGGGGAATGTGCGAATATATCAACCGGGACGTTGTTGGACATATCCCCTGATTTGGGCTTAGGCATGGATACAATAGGCAATAAATTACCTCAAAACTTGCAAAGGGGGTGGCCCGTCCCCGTCCTCCTATGTCCGAAGAGGGCCGTAGAGGGCCCGCCCTTTGCCCGGGCTTCGCCCGGCGCTCCCGCGCGCGACTCGCGGTGCGAGAGGTTCCCCTGCCTTTTGGCCGCGCCTCCGGGCGCTCCGCTGACGTCACCTGACCGCCGGGGCACCTGGGGGATGTAGTCCCTTGCCCTCGCGGCGGTCAGGATGTTGGCGCTAGTGTGTCGCTAGTGTGTCTTCCGCCGTTCCCCTCACGGCACCAGATTAGTGTGGCAGGACCTCCCAGGGCGATCTCCTCCCTGTTTGCAGCTTCCCTTGCAGCGCTCGCCAACAGCGCTCGGCTCCCCTGCCTTTTGGCCGCGCCTCCGGGCGCTCCGCTGACGTCACCTGACCGCCGGGGCACCTGGGGGATGTAGTCCCTTGCCCTCGCGGCGGTCAGGATGTTGGCGCTAGTGTGGCGCTAGTGTGTCTTCCGCCGTTCCCCTCACGGCACCAGATTAGTGTGGCAGGACCTCCCAGGGCGATCTCCTCCCTGTTTGCAGCTTCCCTTGTCAAAATATCGATTTTTTTAAATGTCTTAAAATTAAGTTAAAAATAATATATATAAATATATTTAATATAAACTTAGAAATAATTATTAAATAAATGTAATATTAATGAATAATTAATATAAATTAAAAAATTATATCACCAAAAATAATATATATATATATATATATATATATATATATATATATATATATATATATATATATATATATATATATTTCACTGCAACTTAATCGGTTAGAGAAGAAGTCAGCTCGAGCCCAAGTCCATTAAGCGTGAAGTTTATTAACCACACAGAATGCCAAAAACACCCGACGCGTTTCGGTGCAGCCGCACCTTGGTCACCTTGGTACCCGTGACCAAGGTGCGGCTGCACCGAAACGCGTCGGGTGTTTTTGGCATTCGATTAAGTTGCAGTGAAATTAATAGGGGGTCGCCTCCCCGCTCGAGCTCGCCGCCGCAAGCAGGCTGGGGGACTGGCGAACTCTGCTGATGTAATATATATATATATATATATATATATATATATATATATTACCTACTGGCGGTCGCCAGTAGGTATATATAGTTAGGATTTTTTCTCTATGGGTTTTTTGAAAATTCTATGTCTAATAACTTTGGCGTTTGTGGACGGAATTGGCTGAAATTTTCAGGAAAATGGCACATTTTGTTTCTGAGCAGCCCTTGAAAATTTGGGGGGGGTTCGTCCAGTGGGGGCCGAGAAAAAAGGGGGGTCCCAAAACGTGTTTTTAACATTGAGTTTTCCATAGGGCGGTTGGCCTCACTTTTAGCCCGAACGGCTGAATGGATTTGCACGAAACTTGGCAAAATTGTAGGGACTGGTAGCCCGATGTGCCTTTTGTAGGTCTCAATATATGTGCTCCAGTGGATTTTGAGAAATTAACGTTTAAAAAAAGATATATATCTGTAACAGCGGACCGGTTAGCGCTCTGGTTCGCGGACTTTTCGCGCAACGGAGCTTTGTGAAGCGAAGCTGATTGGTTCTCCGGCGTCTGTCAACATTCCAAACAGTCCGTAGCGGCCGCCATCTTGTCTCTCGGTAGGATCGAGAGACGAGAGGAGGTCAAAACAAAGGGGGAAATAACTATAAGGGGGCATAGTAGATCCTCGCTGACCCCCTAGGTTTGATGTGGAGGTTTTAAAAGGGCCCCGCGGGGCAAAAAAAAATAATAATAATAATAATTGAACGGCTAAATGGATTTGCACGAAACTTGGCAAAATATTAGGGACTGGTAGCCCGATGTGCCTTTGCTAGGTCTCGATATATGTGCTCCAGTGGATTTTGAGAAATTAACGTTCAAAAAAAGATATATATCTGTAACAGCGCTCCGCTTCGCGTAACGGAGGTTTGCGAAGCTGATTGGTCATTCTGTCACTGGGCTATAGTTGGGCTACATCTGGCTGATATTTGGGCTACATTTGTTTTTTTGTGTGTCTGGCGGCCATCTTTGGGCTACATTGGGCTACATTGGGCTTCATTGGGCTACATTCGGCTAATTAGCAAATAGCTCATCGCAAACTAGGAATGGTAAAGAATCGCTATTTATTCCTTAAAGTTCGCTATTTAGGAAATGCAAAAAACTTTGATGATATATATGGCGGTTCATCTCTAACAAGATAAGAAGCATAGGGATACATTTATGATGACTGGCGCATCACCAGGGATGTGTTAGTCATTCTGTGCCGCTGTTCCGTCACCTATGGTGTGCTGCATTTACAATGCGGCGCATCATGGGGCAAAAACAGCACAGATGCGTGATGTATCTGTGCCGTAAAGGTGGTGCATTGCTGGAGTTGTATCGCAAGTGTGATGAAGCTCCAGCAAGGGTCGGGGGTGCCCCTGTCGCAGGGTTTCTGTTCTCACACAGAACTGTGGACAGAGGATTGGAACCTCGGCGAATGCATTGCTGGAGTTGTATCGCAAGTGTGATGAAGCTCCAGCAAGGGTCGGGGGTGCCCCTGTCGCAGGGTTTCTGTTCTCACACAGAACTGTGGACAGAGGATTGGAACCTCGGCGAATTAGGGTGTCCCAAAACTCACGTTAGTAATCAAAAACTCCTTAGCAAGCTAGGTACAGTGTCACATTGGATATAACAAACTCTCAATGTTTAGACAATCCAGAATATGAACTTATAGTACCTCAGGATACGTGGAACTCATGAACAGTCGGTCATTATAGATTTCTTAGAAACCAGAACATGGAGTTAAGAAGAACAGATGTGTATTTGAAATGTTTATTTACTAATGCCGTCTTCTCAGGCGTAGTACCTTAGATAATAAAAGTACACATATTATCAGTAGCAAAATTACCAGCATAGTTACTAGTACATAAAAAGTGAATGGTGATAGTATGTTAACATGCTGTAAATGAATAAGAGTTAGCAACACTTATAAGCAGCCGCGGGCCGTGGAGGGAGTTACGGTGAGGCAGGGAGGCGGGGAGGGGGAGAAGCAGGGTGGAGAATACAAGTACACATATTATCAGTAGCAAAATTACCAGCATAGTTACTAGTACATAAAAAGCGAATGGTGACAGTATGTTAACATGCTGTAAATGAATAAGAGTTAGCAACACTTATAAGCAGCCGCGGGCCGTGGAGGGAGTTACGGTGGGGCAGGGAGGCGGGGAGGGGGAGGGGCAAGGTAGAGAGGGCTCCACCCTGCTTCTCCCCCTCCCCGCCTCCCTGCCCCATCGTAACTCCCTCCACGGCCCGCGGATGCTTATATCTCACCCTCCCTAATACACATATTATATTATTTGCTAAGAAGGTCTCTTTGTGTTGGTTTAGGGCGTGCCCATACTTTAGTGTCTTAGATTTGAAGGAATCACATCACCATACACCAGCTCTCTCTTCATGTGAACCGCATCAACTGTTGTGTATGTGTGTTCGGCAAAGCAATATAAAACCCGCCTCATGCCCAGAATTGGCAGAAGTTGCACTTATGTTATGAGTATGAAGTCGTGGAGATCAGACCTCATAACAATTCTGTATCGTGTTGTTCTTGAAACTTTAGCACTCGCTGTACAGATATAGTTTAACAAGTAAAGCAGATAGTAGACCAATAACATATTATTCTCATGTAAACCACGATGAACTACTAGGTGGAAAGCTAAAGCAACAACTAAGTGTCGTGTGCAGAAGTTGCAAAAAAGGAAAAATGGCGTTTAAACCGGTAATGAGCCCATGCTAACTTAACACGGTGTAAAGATATCCAGGACCTAGATGACACCTCCTCATGATCCGGAAACGAACTGAATAAGATAATAGAAGTGCCGTCTCATGAGAGCAGATTGCAAGTTTATATGTGGACGGTCCGCAAGGTAAAGCATTAAAAACTAGGAAAATTTAATGCTAAAGAAAAATAAAACAGCCAAGTACTTTATCGAGCCTTAAGCCAATAGGCAAGGTAAATAATAAAAACTTGACAAATAAGTTAATGAATTGTCAATGAAATGCTAGTACTCAGCATATCAAACATGAAAAAGGTCTATGACATAACTGTGTATGCAAAATAAGCTGCAACAGCCTCCAATAGGAAGTCACCGTCTTCATCCGAAAACAGTTCAGCCATCCAATTTAAAAGCGGAAAAGAACATACGTGCTCTCCCAGCACCGGATCCTCTATCACCATCAGAGGACAGCTCGGTGGGTTTTCAAGAAAGCTCTGTTCCAAGAAAGACTGTGCTGCCGCCAGTAAATTCCAGGGACCAAGTAGTCCATGCATCAATGCCACAGCCATAATCCTTTCGCCAGGACAAACCAACTCGTGAGTAATGATAGGAGTCATCAGCTGATTAAAGTCGACGTCAGGAGAAACCGGTCCGCAGAGACACAAATCAATGGCCCAATCGAAATCACAGGTCAGGCAGTGAAATACAGGCTGGATACAGGTGAAGTAGGAGAACCGAAAAGATAATCCATATGCCGTGCTTAATATCGCCAACGGCATTGTGCCATAATATTCTAGCATGCGATTGCGGAACAGTGTCAGCAGCTGCAGGGTCGGAGGTTGCATAGGAGGGACATCCATATTTAAAAATGTAAAAAAGCACAAAAGCGTCCGCTGGTAATGCAAGTAAAAATGCCAATCCACGAACCAGAGTGCAGAAAATACAATGAAAGGAGGCAGGGATGACTCCAAAGATTTTCTCAAATGAAGTCACGAGGCCACTGGTAACAACTTTAAAAAAGTGTGTCAGGGACTTTGTGGAGGATGCGTTAAAGATAGTCGGAAACATGTTGCTGAAATTGAAAGGCAAATCTTAATTGAAAAGGGTGTGCACCTCTGTACGGGTGTTCGCTATGTGAAGTACGAAAGTTTCACGGGCCGAACTCAAGGCCACCTCTCTCTGAGACAAAAGAGCTCTTATTCTTGCCATGCCGTTGAAACGTGTCCCAAGGTTGGTATTTGTGGCCAGATTGAAAACTCCCTATGTTCATGTGTGGGAGGAAATAGAACATTTCTGCAGCAAATAACCCGTTCACTTACTGTTACGATAAAAGGAATACTTTTAATTAACTCAGAACAATCTTCATTATTGAGCATCAAATAACTACCATTTTCCAACAACTTGAACGTGGGGATGATAGCAGGAACTGGCGTGCCTTGCAACACGCAAGCCATATTTGGTCGGTGTTTGTTGCATGAACCGTGTAACTGTATGTGCCTACACATTAGTGAATGATCTGGCGTCTCAGTGCATTCCTCTCCATTCAGATAAACTTCTTGATCATCTTTGAAACATCTGTATGTGTATGGAAGCGACCAGACCTCATGAAGAAAAGCACTACCTAAAGGTTCATAACGACCTATTGGTATATATTTCATACAATTTGAAAACTTATATAAAGCAAAAGGCAGCGTTATTAAACCGTGGATAAGGCATGTTGTCAAAAAACCCGCAATCCTCTGCTGATGATGTCACTGAGCATGTCATGAATGATGTAATATGTGACATCATCAGCAGTGGATTACGGGTAATAGTATCTCTAGTTTACTCCCCTATAGCTGTCTTTATTTTAACATAAGTGTGTGTTTCCCTCCCTTATACTTACTGTTTTTGGTTCGCTTCCAGTTCGCGTACCGGCGAGCGAACTAGGAAGCGAACTAAGAGAAATAGAGGTTGGCACAGTTCCAAATATTGTACCAATTTTTTAATAACGGGGAGGTAGTTCTGAAAAGAACTTTTTTTTTTATTTTTCTGAACATTTTTTTACTGTTTTTGAATTTTTCGGAACAGTTTTATATTTTTTGGGGTTTTTCTTGGAGGGGGCAATGAAAACGATTCATTGTAAAGGGCTCAACAGGAGCAACAAAACAAAAAAAAGAAGTATTTATTATTTTGGGCGTTTCGGACAAACTTGCATATGATAGTCAATAGCTCTGTTGATCAGAGTGATGCTTTTTTCTCCGTAGGAAATGAATCCATCGCAAAATGCGCAGATGTGTTTTACATCACCAAATCTCATTTGTATATTTGGCACCATCTCCCTGCCCTCTGGTCCCGTTACTTCCGGTACAACAGATCTTCTGGCCATAATAGGGAGATTATCTAGGTTGTTCCGAAACTGTGCAGCACTGTAGTTGTTAGGATGCCACCTAGTCATATGGCGATGCATTGTGTAGTTTCCGAAACTGTATTTTTTGTCGGTCCCTCTGGACAGTCTATCTTGACATATAAGGCAAGTTACGTATCTTGCATTTACTTTTTTCTGACCTTTGGGAATTTTAAAAAATTGCCAAATGAAGTTTTCTTTCCGGTGAGACGTCTTGGGCTGCTCAGGCAAAAACTGCCTCTCTTCGTGCTCGTCCTCCTGTTCCTCTTCTTCTTCCTCTTGTTGAATTACAACTTGAGCAGGTGGTCCACTCTTCCTTGGATGTGGTGGAGGTGGTGGGGAAGCACCAGCTGAAGCTACTAAAGAAGCCATTGCTCAGTGATCACAAAGGGTCTTTCTCTCACAATGATGAAAGTCAGAGTGAGGAAAGAAGGAGGGATTTTCATCATTTGGGAAAACAAGAGTTCTCAACCAATCAAAAGTGTTCATTTTAGATTATATGACCTAGTCTTACATCATTAGGAAACCAAAAGTGAAATGAACCAATGAAAAGTGTTATTACCAAGTCACATGACTTGCTGTGTTTACGTTAAGCGCTTTGCAGGGCCTCCCGGTTTGCTTCCAGAAACCTGCGCTTTGCGACTCGCTTCGCGTACCAGTTCGCTAACGTAGCACGTCATATGACGTATCACGCGACAACGTGAAACGTCATGCGGACGGGAGGCGTCACGATGTTGTTTTCTAACGCGGCACTTGCGGTAAAGAAACGTTTACCGGCTCGCGGTCTATTTCGCGGCATCAAGGTCAGCTAACGGGAAGCTTCCCGATTCGCGAAGCGGGAACGAAGAAAAAAAAATATTTTAAAAAAAAATTATTCATAAACATATAAAATATATTTTTGGATTTAAAGAAGAATACATTTTACAGCTACAGATATTAGCTGTTAAAAAACCAATGAAATTCACAGAAAAAACCATAGGTTATAGACCATATATAGTTAGGAATTAGCATTTACAAAACCTTGAAAATTCACTGAAAAAACCATAGGTTATAGACCATATATAGTTAGGAATTAGCATTTAGAAAACCTTATTTTACTCACACAAAACCATTGAAATTCCATATATAGTTAGTTGCACTAACTATATATCGCGCACCCGCAATCCACTGCTGATGATGTCACATATTACATCATTCATGACATGGTCAGTGACATCACTGATGACATCACTGATGACATCTCAAATTACATCACGGATGACATCACTGATGACAACATCCAGTGACTGTGTGTTTCTGTAAAGTTAAAATATGTCTTACATATTGAAGAATGAGTGGAAGTATAAGTGTCTGGACGAAGGATTTAGTAGGTGCATGACTGAATGTATGAGTGAGTGATTAAATGTGTCTCACTGAGTGCATGGGTTAGTGACTAAACTGTCTTAATTTGTGCATCATTATGTCTGTTGTTCTGTAAACTGCAGCATGTGTTGATCAGTAGCTATATGAGTAACTATATGGGTTATTGATTGATTGCCCAAGTATTTGCATGGGAGACTGAGTGTGTGTGTGGCTGGCTGGGAGGTGTGTGACTCTGTGCAGATCAATGTGTACTTGTATCAATGATTGTATAAGAGACTAAGTATGTGTTAGTATATGGTTGAAAACGTAAGGTGCTCTATGTTTAACTGTATAGATTAGAAAATGGAAGTGTGATTGATTCTTTACAGGACTGACTAGGTGTGTGAGTAACTCCATGGATGAGTGGCAGAGTGTGAGTGTCTGTATAGGTGTATGAGTGCATATGATAGTGTTGTAAAGATGATTGATTGTATGTATGAATGATTGTATGGGTGAATGAGTGAATGTGTGTGTAGACGTAGGAATCAGTGAGTGCGTATGTAGTAACTAGTATTGGTGTGTCAATGGTTTCAAAAATTATACTCTGTATTTAACACTGAGTGTAACAGAGGTTATATTAAAATGTGAGGAGATGCATTGTATTGTCACATGAATGATATCATCAGTGATGTGGTCATTGATGTCAAATGAGATATCATCAGTGATGTCATCCGTGATGTCATTTGAGATGTCATCAGTGATGTCATCAGTGATGTCACTGACCATGTCATGAATGATGTAATATGTGACATCATCAGCAGTGGATTGCGGGTGCGCGATATATAGTTAGTGCAACTAACTATATATGGAATTTCAATGGTTTTGTGTGAGTAAAATAAGGTTTTCTAAATGCTAATTCCTAACTATATATGGTCTATAACCTATGGTTTTTTCAGTGAATATATATATATATATAAACATATTATTAAATAAACATATTAATATAATATAATTTATTTTAATTTAATTTCATTAAATTAATTTAATTTAAATTTAATTTTACTTTATTTTTACACTGTACCCCTGTACCCCAAAAACCCAAAACTGACCCTGAACCCTAAAAATGCCCCTTTACCCAAAAACTAAAAACTGACCCTGAACCCTAAAAACCCCTTTATCCAAAAACTAAAAATTGTCCCTGAACCCTTAAAAAACCCCTTTACCCCAAAAACTAAAAACTGACCCTGAACCCTAAAAATACCCCTTTACCCAACAACTGAAAACTGACCCTGAACCCTAAAAATACCCCTTTACCCAAAAACTAAAAACTGACCCTGAACCCTAAAAATACCCCTTTACCCAAAAACTAAAAACTGACCCTGAACCCTAAAAATACCCCTTTACCAAAAAACTAAAAACTGACCCTGAACCCTAAAAATACCCCTTTACCCAAAAACTAAAAACTGACCCTGAACCCTAAAAATACCCCTTTACCTAAGAACTGAAAACTGACCCTGAACCCTAAAAATACCCCTTTACCCAAAAACTAAAAACTGACCCTGAACCCTAAAAATACCCCTTTACCCAAAAACTAAAAACTGACCCTGAACCCTAAAAATACCCCTTTACCCAAAAACTAAAAACTGACCCTGAACCCTAAAAATACCCCTTTACCAAAAAACTGAAAACTGACCCTGAACCCTAAAAATACCCCTTCACCCAAAAACTAAAAACTGACCCTGAACCCTAAAAATACCCCTTTACCCAAAAACCCAAAACTGACCCTGAACCCTAAAAATACCCCTCTACCCAAAAACCCAAAACTTAAATTTAATTTCCAAAACCAATTACTTTTAATTACAAAGTTAATTTTATTTAATGGTCAATTATTAATTAATTAACAAATGTAATTAATTTACATATTTAATTAGTTATTATTAAATTACTCCCCACCCTATCCCCCTATAAACTCACAACCCACTACAGAAATTAATTTACTAATTATTATTTATTTATTCTTTAAATATTTATAATTACCAATTCTATTTTAATTATTTACAAAATAACAATTAATTAACAATTATTATTAATTTACATATTTAATTAATTAAATTTAAATTACTTCCCACCCTATTCCCCTATAAACCCACAACCCGCTACAGAAAATATTTTACGAAGATATAATTATTGATCAATTAATCAATTATTATTAATTACCAATTATATTTTAATTAAGTAACAATTAATAATTAATTAATAATTACTATTATATTACAGATTTAATTAATTATATTTAAATTACTTCCCACCCTATTCCCCTATAAACCCACAACCCGCTACCGAAAATATTTTACTAAAATATAATTATTGATCAATTAATCAATTATTATTAATTACCAATTATATTTTAATTAATTAACAATTAATAATTAATTAACAATTACTATTATATTACAGATTTAATTAATTATATTTAAATTACTTCCCACCCTATTCCCCTATAAACCCACAACCCGCTACAGATAATATTTTACGAAAATATAATTATTGATCAATTAATCAATTATTATTAATTACCAATTATATTTTAATTAATTAACAATTAATAATTAATTAACAATTACTATTATATTACAGATTTAATTAATTATATTTAAATTACTTCCCACCCTATTCCCCTATAAACCCACAACCCGCTACAGAATAATATTACACAAAAAATTTAAAATATTATTAACTTACCTTAAATTCGATATTTTTGTTGTCTATATTATGTCTAGTCGATATTATGTCCATTCTATATTTTTGATTCGATATTATGTCCATTTTAGTCGATATTTTTGTTGTCTATATTATGTCTAGTCGATATTATGTCCATTCTATATTTTTTACTCGATATTCTGTCCAGTCGAAAAAAACAACTCGATATTATGACTGCACACCGTCCAAAGGCATAGCTGTACTGCTTATGGGTCATCCAGAACTGTCATATTCCTCTGACTCAGCTGAAGACCAGTGCCTAGGCCTGGTGTGACCCTGCCAGGTTAAATTATTTACCTTCCTCTTATGCCGTAGCATCAGAGGTCTAGCCCTTCACTGCAAGCATTCCCTTGGGCGACGATCTTCTCTCCATGAATGAGAGATGGGGTAAAGCTGCAGGACATCGATCAGAAGCTGTCAGTCTCAGGCCCGTCCTGTGATGTCAGCAAGTGGGAGAAGGGGGCTTTTCTGAGACAATGTGGCATGGGACCCTTGGAGGACACAATCTTTAAGTATCCCAGAGCAGGACGGAGGGATCATGGGCAGGGAGGTGATGTGCCACTGCAGGATATGGCAGAAAAGTGCATTCCTGCTAGCCCCCTCTGCTTTTTCTTAAAGGTTTTCCACAGGAACAGGAGCTCTCTCTGGGACGAGGTCTTGCTGAGGAAGACTGGTACTGGAGGCTGGCACCATGACCAATTGGATGGAGGAAGCCTCTGACTGTCTTTAGGATTTTGGACTATGCCTCTGAGGGAGTCCAGGACCAGTGACAGAAGTCCTGGGTTTCTGTGCAAAGAGAGAAGCTCAGAAGAGGAACCCTTATGAAAGGCTGGTGCAGGGAGCCAGTGAATCCTGCAAGGAGGCAGAAGGAGACTGCTCCCAGTGGCTAGGGCTGACCACCAGGAGTACAAAGAGACCAAGATAATTGGAATTAGCCCAATAAGGGCCAAGTTATGACCCCCAGAAGGTCAGTCAACCTTTGACCTCTACTGGACTAATAAGTGGGACTGTGCCGCCGGTCTCTAATGTGTCCCCGGAGTTTGTTCAGATCCCAGGGGCTACCACAGAGGAATACAAAGCCAGGGAGTGCCATCACACTCCACACAAAGGTGCACAAGGGGCCCAGGATTCCATCGCAGGGCCCTGTAGTAATGAAGTCAGGGAGCGCCATTGCACCACCATTGAAGGTGCCTAGGGGTCCAGGAACCCAACCCTGGGCCACAACCAAGAAAAACTCGGAGAGCACAATCATGCCCCTCTTTGCAGGGGCCTCGGATCCACGATCCCAACCCTGGGCTCCAGCAAGGTGGTGGAAGTCAGAGAGCGCTGTCACGCTCCCTGTGAAGATGACGACAGGGCCCAGTATACCAACCCTGGGCACCAGAGAGGTGGTGGAAGCCGGGGAGCACCATCGCGCTCCCAGTGAAGCAGCCCCATGCAGCTGATGGCCCTCTTGCCCAGTGCATGTCTGCCCACAGTAGCAGGTAGACTGGAGGAGAGGAGGGGCTGGCTCCCACAGCAGCACTCAAGTGTGCTGGCTGCACGGCGAGCCGGCCAAAGCAGCCGGGGGTGGGCTTATTGATCTGCTCTCCGATGACTCACCAGCACGCAGGGTGCCCAGGTGGCACTGGGCCCCCAAGAAAAAGTGGAAAGTGGCAAGAGGCCACCAGGAAATCCAGTGTGGTTCTCCCCGGAGCAGCAGGTGATCCGCTGCTCAAGTATGCATGCTCCCAAGGGAGCGCTACATAATACCCTGCATGGTCTGGCCAAAGCTATTAAGAAAACCTGCTTGTTTGTGGCATGTGGTTACCCCGGAGGAAGGGGTCAACAACAAAGTGAAGCAATGGTGGAGGGGAGCGGCCAGAGCAGCGCAGACTCCCCCAAAATAATTTGAGAATCCCTAGCCTAATTCTCTGGTGACCTTGAAAACATAACCTCTCAAGTGTTCTGCCATGTTTTCAAGCCTGCCTGATGGTGGAACTTTTGTTCTTCAGTGTGGCTGATCCTTTTTTATTAAGGACCAGCATTATTGTCGCATGGATTGTGACTAGTAGTAGCCTAATGAGAGTTTTCATGTTGAAACATTCCCTAGAGGTGGATGTGTGTAATTGCAGAGAGGTGCAGTTTCACTGAGGTGGTCCTTTAGGGACAAGGTTTGACATGTCTTGTGTTGTGCTAAATGTGATAATGGAATACACGTTGCTGGCACCCTTTAGGGGTGTAGGTATTATAATTGCACAGCATTTTCATGATCCCCATGGTGCCCTTTAGGGGCTGTGACTGAATTGCCCTGTATAGGTTACCAGCTATGATAAGTACTCCTTACTGCAAATCATACTAAGACATGTATTCTTGCTACTGCATTAGTTGATCAACCAGACTCTCAGCCACTATGGTTTAAGTGTGTATACTGTATTTTCAGTATTAGATGCTCTTGGTCAGGGTTATATGCCACTATGGCAGATGTTTCCATTATGAAATGCTTGTTGAAATAATGTGGTGGCTAGTCATTTGCTTGGTGCCAGTGGTAAGGGCCCTCACTCCAAGTTATGGTCAACCTGTGGCATTTGAGGGAAAGATTATTTTCATACATGAGAGTGGTGGTGCTATCCCCCCTCCGGCAGAAGGGGTGGGAATATTTACACAATGTCAAGAAGTATTTCCAGCAACTTATGTATATTTGTACATTGTTTCATATTTTTGAGTAGTCTGTGTGTAATAAATGTACTTTTCCTTATAAAGAAAAGCACAGACTGGACAATCAATTATTGAATCTTATTTTGGAGAATCTGTCAATGGTGATTACTAGCCCACTCTCAAGGAACGAAAAACTTCCCATACATAATCATAAAAAATTAAAAGGAGTGGAAGAGTTGTGTTGCAACAGGGGGTGAGGAAGGCAACACCAAAATTGTTGTGAGACCCTCAACAGTGTTGTTCCACCAAAGGCATATCTCCTATTGGCGTTCTTAGCCACTTATCATTACATCATTGGGTCTTTCCCGCCACCAGGAGAAATTGTCTCTTGAATCTAAGACCATATGGGATCCACCATGTGAGGACAAAAGTTAAAAAATACCTCTTACCTTTAGAAAGGACGTATTTTATTACGACGTTCAAAGGTAGTGGTATTATAAAAAAAAATGTGGGATGTGAAAAGAGAGGTATTAGGTGTCTATAACATTTTCCTCTGGAAGAACCAGGTCAACATGTTTCAGCCATTTTTGCGTCCTATGAATCAATGGCTTTCGTCATGACCAAAAGGTTGCTTTATAGGTTCCCTTCTTGAAGTCAAATTAAATCAAATCTAATGGGACACTTTCCCTCCAATGTTTGAATTTCTTTTCTTCTTTTTTGGTCATGTGGGACTCTTTGTACAGTCCTTGGTTTCTGTTTTATAAGTTCTTCATAGGTCTGGGCAGAGGCATAGTATTACTATTCCTTTCATTTGAGAGGAAAAGCTTAGTCCTTCAGTGTGCACTCATGGCACGTCCTACCTTGAGTAAGCCTTAGACTGCTCTGAAAAGGTACCCTCTGAGAGTCCAGCGCTACAATGGGGTGTTTGGTTCCCAGTAAAGGACGAATGTAGACCCATTACTTGTGAAGGCATCCCAACTAATGCCTCTTTTTCCAACAAGACATGATTCTTGTGTAACTTCATTCATGTAAAATCCCTATTTCACCCAAAGACAAACACAAACAAAACTGCATATAACATCAAGCAACAGTTCCTTCTTTTTGATTGATGGGTGCAGGAAATGGAGTTACTGGTTGAGGGGATGAAACCCTACTCAAGCAGGATCCACAGTCCTTGTCAGGGTGAAGTCACAAGCAAACCCCAGATTAACCTGTGCTCAACCCTGTGGTAGCTTGACACAGATCAATCAGTTTAACTTAGAGGCAATGTGTAAAGTATTTATTTAGCAATTCTAAGTGTAAAGACCAATATAGCACAGTAATAAAGTGAAACCACAACATAGGAAAAATCCCATATTCAAATAAAAAAATAGAGGACATGTTAATAAATAAAAATAGACAAATTTGACAAAACTCAAATAAGTAGAAACAGAACTTTGCAATTTTAATGATTTAGGTGAAAATTGTCCCACAACGCGCCAACTTTGGTTATCTGACTGCACCTGACTGGGCAAGATCACAAGTTCAGGTTGACTGCGAGAGAGTGCTGGCCAGCTACAGGTACCCAGTTAAGCCTGCTGAACTACAGTACCTGAAATCCTGGATGCAGAGCAATGCAATGTCCTTGTGTTGAGTTGTGCTGGCTGGCATTTAGAAAATGTAGACTTCAAATTTCGGTGCATGATTCTGCGCCAACATGTGTTGCATAGCGAAGTCAGTGACCGTCAATTGGCGCTTGACGAGAAAGCCGCTGTTTGTGAAGACTTGCAATGCAATGCATTGGTGTGAAAGTTGAGGTGTTGCATGCTGGGCTGGTGCTAATGATGCTACTGAGACTTGCAAGGACTTCCATCAAGACTAGCCAGGCAACCAAGGTGATGTGCAGTTCAGCATCAGTGCTGCGGGTGCTGGGCCAATTGTCAGTAATCAAGCTAGCGGAGATGTTGAGGTGATGAGTGGTCCTGCGTCGAAGACGTATAGTGCTGAGAAGCTTGTTGTAGCCCTGTGGTTTAAGAACAGGAGGTCAGATAATTGAATTTTGGAGCCCTGGGACACAATGGTAGATTGGTTTCAGCAGGGCTGCTCACAGCAGAAGTGTCCTGGTGCAGCAACAGCAGTCCTTGGGCAGCAGAGTAGTCCTTGGGCAGAAAATCAGGTTAACGGGGCAGACTTTCCAGCTGGACAGTCCTTCTACCCGGAAAAATCCACAGATCCAGAAATTATCCAAAGAGTTGATGCCTGAGGTCCAATATTTATTCCTGGCACCGTCTTTGAAGTGAGGGAAACTTGAAGAGGATTTGTTTTGAAGGGCTTAGTTTTCTTGCCTCCCCTGTTCCAGTTCCAGACTAAGTACAGGGGTATGTAGACCTTTGTGTGGAGGCAGGGCACAACCTATTCACACGTAAATAGGGCTGTGCCCAGCTCTGCCACCCATCCTGCCATTGATGGCTCATCCAGACACACCTAAGCTCTCTATTGTGTGTAGCTGTCCAGGAGGAATATACAAAGACCAACTACCAACTATGCCCAACTTTATAAAAGTGGTATTTTCAAAATGATATTTCAAAATCCGACTTTACCATAAAAAAGGGATTTCAATACAATTCCAAAGACACCAAACATGAACTGTTTACCTCGTCCCCTTTGAAAGTTACAGCTTACTAAATTTAATAAGGTAACTCCAAAGTTATTCTATGGGAGAAGCAGGCCTCTTGATACTGAAAATGAATTTAAGAGCTTTACACTACCAGGACATGTAAAAGTTGAAACTACATGCCATTCTTTTTAAATATATTGCAACCTGCCCTGTGGACTGTTGAGGGCCTACACTAAGGGTGACTTAAATGCATTACTGTCACATCATAGCTATCGTTATATGATGTTACCTTCCATTGACTGCAGGAACCTTCGGTCTTACCCAGGCAGAAGGAGGATGGGTGCTGCCAGGTTGCCTGGTGTTGCTAGTACTGCTCTCAAAGGAGGAGTGAAAGTTGTGTATGGTTCGCGAAGAATCTGCCTCTCATAACCCTCCCCCACATTCAGTTATGAAATTGCTGCTAGAATCGGTTTGCCTTGATCCATTGGTCTTAATATCTAACTCATGCAAAACTCCATCCGTAAGTGAGGAATGCTTTAATATTAATCTCCTGATTCTCATAAAGAGACTCTTATTTCTCAAGTGACAGTTTCTTGAGGAGGCCAGATAGTTCACCTTCTTCAGTAATGCTTCCACTGTTGGAACCACCACTGCTCTTTGACTGCTTATAAGAAGTAGAACAGGAAACGGAGGAATTTGCATGATGCCTTTGGAGGTAGAAAGCTGTAACCATGGTGGGGTTTGTGATGTACATTTGGATCTGGAAGAATTTCCAGATGACGGTCTATTCTTCACATTGCAATATGTCCATTGTCAACTTATGTTTTAAAAAGGGAGGTTAGGGCCTGGCACAATGTTCATTTTGGTGTGCAGTCATAATATCGAGTTGTTTTTTTCGACTGGACAGAATATCGAGTAAAAAATATAGAATGGACATAATATCGACTAGACATAATATAGACAACAAAAATATCGACTAAAATGGACATAATATCGAATCAAAAATATAGAATGGACATAATATCGACTAGACATAATATAGACAACAAAAATATCGAATTTAAGGTAAGTTAATAATATTTTTAATTTTTTGTGTAATATTATTCTGTAGCGGGTTGTGGGTTTATAGGGGAATAGGGTGGGAAGTAATTTAAATATAATTAATTAAATCTGTAATATAATAGTAATTGTTAATTAATTATTAATTGTTAATTAATTAAAATATAATTGGTAATTAATAATAATTGATTAATTGATCAATAATTATATTTTCGTAAAATATTATCTGTAGCGGGTTGTGGGTTTATAGGGGAATAGGGTGGGAAGTAATTTAAATATAATTAATTAAATCTGTAATATAATAGTAATTGTTAATTAATTATTAATTGTTAATTAATTAAAATATAATTGGTAATTAATAATAATTGATTAATTGATCAATAATTATATTTTAGTAAAATATTTTCGGTAGCGGGTTGTGGGTTTATAGGGGAATAGGGTGGGAAGTAATTTAAATATAATTAATTAAATCTGTAATATAATAGTAATTGTTAATTAATTATTCATTGTTACTTAATTAAAATATAATTGGTAATTAATAATAATTGATTAATTGATCAATAATTATATTTTCGTAAAATATTTTCTGTAGCGGGTTGTGGGTTTATAGGGGAATAGGGTGGGAAGTAATTTAAATTTAATTAATTAAATATGTAAATTAATAATAATTGTTAATTAATTATTATTTTGTAAATAATTAAAATAGAATTGGTAATTATAAATATTTAAAGAATAAATAAATAATAATTAGTAAATTAATTTCTGTAGTGGGTTGTGAGTTTATAGGGGGATAGGGTGGGGAGTAATTTAATAATAACTAATTAAATATGTAAATTAATTACATTTGTTAATTAATTAATAATTGACCATTAAATAAAATTAACTTTGTAATTAAAAGTAATTGGTTTTGGAAATTAAATTTAAGTTTTGGGTTTTTGGGTAGAGGGGTATTTTTAGGGTTCAGGGTCAGTTTTGGGTTTTTGGGTAAAGGGGTATTTTTAGGGTTCAGGGTCAGTTTTGGGTTTTTGGGTAAAGGGGTATTTTTAGGGTTCAGCGTCAGTGTTTAGTTTTTGGGTAAAGGGGTATTTTTTATGTTCAGGGTCAGTTTTTAGTTTTTGGGTAAAGGGGTATTTTTAGGGTTCAGGGTCAGTTTTTGGTTTTTGGGTAAAGGGGTATTTTTAGGGTTCAGGGTCAGTTTTTAGTTTTTGGGTAAAGGGGTATTTTTAGGGTTCAGGGTCAGTTTTCAGTTTTTTGGTAAAGGGGTATTTTTAGGGTTCAGGGTCAGTTTTTAGTTTTTTGGTAAAGGGGTATTTTTAGGGTTCAGGGTCAGTGTTTAGTTTTTGGGTAAAGGGGTATTTTTAGGGTTCAGGGTCAGTTTTTAGTTTTTGGGTAAAGGGATATTTTTAGGGTTCAGGGTCAGTTTTCAGTTTTTTGGTAAAGGGGTATTTTTAGGGTTCAGGGTCAGTTTTTAGTTTTTGGGTAAAGGGGTATTTTTAGGGTTCAGGGTCAGTTTTTAGTTTTTGGGTAAAGGGGTATTTTTAGGGTTCAGGGTCAGTTTTCAGTTTTTGGGTAAAGGGGTATTTTTAGGGTTCAGGGTCAGTTTTTAGTTTTTGGGTAAAGGGGTTTTTTAAGGGTTCAGGGTCAGTTTTTAGTTTTTGGATAAAGGGGTTTTTTATGGTTCAGGGTCAGTTTTTAGTTTTTGGGTAAAGGGGCATTTTTAGGGTTCAGGGTCAGTTTTGGGTTTTTGGGGTACAGGGGTACAGTGTAAAAATAAAGTAAAATTAAATTTAAATTAAATTAATTTAATGAAATTAAATTAAAATAAATTATATTATATTAATATGTTTATTTAATAATATGTATATATATATATATATATATATATATATATATATATATATATATATTCACAGAAAAAACCATAGGTTATAGACCATATATAGTTAGGAATTAGCATTTACAAAACCTTGAAAATTCACTGAAAAAACCATAGGTTATAGACCATATATAGTTAGGAATTAGCATTTAGAAAACCTTATTTTACTCACACAAAACCATTGAAATTCCATATATAGTTAGTTGCACTAACTATATATCGCGCACCCGCAATCCACTGCTGATGATGTCACATATTACATCATTCATGACATGGTCAGTGACATCACTGATGACATCACTGATGACATCTCAAATGACATCACTGATGACATCACTGATGACATCTCAAATGACATCACTGATGACATCATGACACACCAATACCAGTTACTACATACGCACTCACTGATTCCTACGTCTACACACACATTCACTCATTCACCCATACAATCACTCATACATACAGTCACTCATTATTACAACACTATCATATGCACTCATACACCTATGCAGACAGTCACACACTGCCACTCATCCATGGAGTTACTCACACACCAAGTCAGTCCTGTAAAGAATCAATCACACTTCCATTTCTTCATCTATACAGTTAAACACAGAACACCATACTTCAGTGACATCACTGATGACATCACTAATGACATCTGAAATGACATCACTGATGACATCTCAAATGACATCACTGATGACATCATGACACACCAATACCAGTTACTACATACGCACTCACTGATTCGTACCTCTACACACACATTCACTCATTCACCCATACAATTACTCATACATACAGTCAGTTATTATTAGAGCACTATCATATGCACTCATACACCTAGTCAGTCCTGTGAAGAATCAATCACACTTCGATTTCCTCATCTATAGTTAAACACAGAACACCATACTTTTCACACATATACTAACACATACTTACTCTCTTATACAATCACTGATACAAGTACACATTGATATGCACAGAGTCACACACCTCCCAGCCAGCCACACACACACTCAGTCTTCCATACATCCAGTCATTCTTCAATATGTAAAACG
The DNA here is from genome assembly GCF_964261635.1 of Lissotriton helveticus. Taxonomy (NCBI): domain Eukaryota; kingdom Metazoa; phylum Chordata; class Amphibia; order Caudata; family Salamandridae; genus Lissotriton; species Lissotriton helveticus. The sequence goes on from NC_136061.1 coordinate 2,084,568,758, forward strand.
TATTTAAACTTTACAAAAACACACAGACACTAGATGATGTCATCAGTGATGTCATTTGAGATGTCATCAGTGATGTCATCAGTGATGTCACTGACCATGTCATGAATGATGTAATATGTGACATCATCAGCAGTGGATTGCGGGTGCGCGATATATAGTTAGTGCAACTAACTATATATGGAATTTCAATGGTTTTGTGTGAGTAAAATAAGGTTTTCTAAATGCTAATTCCTAACTATATATGGTCTATAACCTATGGTTTTTTCAGTGAATTTTCAAGGTTTTGTAAATGCTAATTCCTAACTATATATGGTCTATAACCTATGGTTTTTTCTGTGAATTTCATTGGTTTTTTAACAGCTAATATCTGTAGCTGTAAAATGTATTCTTCTTTAAATCCAAAAATATATTTTATATGTTTATGAATAATTTTTTTTTTTTATATTTTTTTTTCTTCGTTCCCGCTTCGCGAATCGGGAAGCTTCCCGTTAGCTGACCTTGATGCCGCGAAATAGACCGCGAGCCGGTAAACGTTTCTTTACCGCAAGTGCCGCGTTAGAAAACAACATCGTGACGCCTCCCGTCCGCATGACGTTTCACGTTGTCGCGTGATACGTCATATGACGTGCTACGTTAGCGAACTGGTACGCGAAGCGAGTCGCAAAGCGCAGGTTTCTGGAAGCAAACCGGGAGGCCCTGCAAAGCGCTTAACGTAAACACAGCAAGTCATGTGACTTGGTAATAACACTTTTCATTGGTTCATTTCACTTTTGGTTTCCTAATGATGTAAGACTAGGTCATATAATCTAAAATGAACACTTTTGATTGGTTGAGAACTCTTGTTTTTCCCAAATGATGAAAATCCCTCCTTCTTTCCTCACTCTGACTTTCATCATTGTGAGAGAAAGACCCTTTGTGATCACTGAGCAATGGCTTCTTTAGTAGCTTCAGCTGGTGCTTCCCCACCACCTCCACCACATCCAAGGAAGAGTGGACCACCTGCTCAAGTTATAATTCAACAAGAAGAGGAAGAAGAGGAACAGGACGACGAGCACGAAGAGAGGCAGTTTTTGCCTGAGCAGCCCAGGACGTCTCACCGGAAAGAAAACTTCATTTGGCAATTTTTTAAAATTCCCAAAGGTCAGAAAAAAGTAAATGCAAGATACGTAACTTGCCTTATATGTCAAGATAGACTGTCCAGAGGAACCGAGAAAAAATACAGTTTCGGAAACTACACAATGCATCGCCATATGACTAGGTGGCATCCTAACAACTACAGTGCTGCACAGTTTCGGAACGACCTAGATAATCTCCCTATTATGGCCAGAAGATCTGTTGTACCGGAAGTAACGGGACCAGAGGGCAGGGAGATGGTGCCAAATATACAAATGAAATTTGGTGAAGTAAAACACATCTGCGTATTTTGCGATGGATTCATTTCCTACGGAGAAAGAAGCATCACTCTGATCAACAGAGCTATTGACTATCATATGCAAGTTTGTACGAAACGCCCAAAATAATAAATACTTCTTTTTTTGTTTTGTTGCTCCTGTTGAGCCCTTTACAATGAATCGTTTTCATTGCCCCCTCCAAGAAAAACCCAAAAAAATATAAAACTGTTCAGAAAAATTCAAAAAAAGTAAAAAAATGTTCAGAAAAATAATAAAAAAAATATAAAACAACAAAAACAATAAAAAAAAAGTTCTTTTCAGAACTACCTCCCCGTTATTAAAAAATTGGTACAATATTTGGAACTGTGCCAACCTCTATTTCTCTTAGTTCGCTTCCCAGTTAGCTCGCCGGTACGCGAACCGGAAGCGAACCAAAAACAGTAAGTATAAGGGAAGGAAACAGACACTTATGTTAAAAGAAAGACAGCTATAGGGGAGTAAACTAGAGATACTATTACCCGTAATCCACTGCTGATGATGTCACATATTACATCATTCATGACATGCTCAGTGACATCATCAGCAGAGGATTGCGGGTTTTTTGGCAACGTGCCTTATCCACGGTTTAATAACGCTGCCTTTTGCTTTATATAAGTTTTCAAATTGTATGAAATATATACCAATAGGTCGTTATGAACCTTTAGGTAGTGCTTTTCTTCATGAGGTCTGGTCGCTTCCATACACATACAGATGTTTCAAAGATGATCAAGAAGTTTATCTGAATGGAGAGGAATGCACTGAGACGCCAGATCATTCACTAATGTGTAGGCACATACAGTTACACGGTTCATGCAACAAACACCGACCAAATATGGCTTGCGTGTTGCAAGGCACGCCAGTTCCTGCTATCATCCCCACGTTCAAGTTGTTGGAAAATGGTAGTTATTTGATGCTCAATAATGAAGATTGTTCTGAGTTAATTAAAAGTATTCCTTTTATCGTAACAGTAAGTGAACGGGTTATTTGCTGCAGAAATGTTCTATTTCCTCCCACACATGAACATAGGGAGTTTTCAATCTGGCCCCAAATACCAACCTTGGGACAGATTTCAACGGCATGGCAAGAATAAGAGCTCTTTTGTCTCAGAGAGAGGTGGCCTTGAGTTCGGCCCGTGAAACTTTCGTGCTTCACATAGCGAACACCCGTACAGAGGTGCAGACCCTTTTCAATTCAGATTTGCCGTTCAATTTCAGCAAGATGGTTCCGACTATCTTTAACGCATCGTCCACAAAGGCCCTGGCGCACTTTTTTAAAGTTGTTACCAGTGGTCTCGTGACTTCATTTGAGAAAATCTTTGGAGTCATCCCTGCTTCCTTTCATTCTATTTTCTCCACTCTGCTTCGTGGATTGGCATTTTTACTTGCATTACCAGCGGACGCTCTTGTGCTTTTTTACATTTTTAAATATGGATGTCCCTCCTATGCAACCTCCCACCCTGCAGCTGCTGACACTGTTCCGCAATCGCATGCTAGAATATTATGGCACAATGCCGTTGGCGATATTAAGCACGGCATATGGATTATCTTTTCGATTCTCCTACTTCACCTGTGTCCAGCCTGTATTTCACTGCCTGACCTGTGATTTCGATTGGGCCATTGATTTGTGTCTCTGCGGACCGGTTTCTCCTGACGTCGACTTTAATCACCTGATGACTCCTATCATTACTCACAAGTTGGTTTGTCCTGGCGAAAGGATTATGGCTGTGGCATTGATGCATGGACTACTTGGTCCCTGGAATTTACTGGCGGCAGCACAGTCTTTCTTGGAACAGAGCTTTCTTGAAAACCCACCGAGCTGTCCTCTGATGGTGATAGAGGATCCGGTGCTGGGAGAGCACGTATGTTCTTTTCCGCTTTTAAATTGGATGGCTGAACTGTTTTCGGATGAAGACGGTGACTTCCTATTGGAGGCTGTTGCAGCTTATTTTGCATACACAGTTATGTCATAGACCTTTTTCATGTTTGATATGCTGAGTACTAGCATTTCATTGACAATTCATTGACTTATTTGTCAAGTTTTTATTATTTACCTTGCCTATTGGCTTAAGACTCGATAAAGTACTTGGCTGTTTTATTTTTCTTTAGCATTAAATTTTCCTAGTTTTTAATGCTTTACCTTGCGGACCGTCCACATATAAACTTGCAATCTGCTCTCATGAGATGGCACTTCTATTATCTTATTCAGTTCGTTTCCGGATCATGGGGAGGTGTCATCTAGGTCCTGGATATCTTTACACCGTGTTAAGTTAGCATGGGCTCATTACCGGTTTAAACGCCATTTTTCCTTTTTTGCAACTTCTGCACACGACACTTAGTTGTTGCTTTAGCTTTCCACCTAGTAGTTCATCGTGGTTTACATGAGAATAATATGTTATTGCTCTACTATCTGCTTTGCTTGTTAAACTATATCTGTACAGCGAGTGCTAAAGTTTCAAGAACAACACGATACAGAATTGTTATGAGGTCTGATCTCCACGACTTCATACTCATAACATAAGTGCAACTTCTGCCAATTCTGGGCATGAGGCGGGTTTTATATTGCTTTGCCGAACACACATACACAACAGTTGATGCGGTTCACATGAAGAGAGAGCTGGTGTATGCTGATGTGATTCCTTCAAATCTAAGACACTAAAGTATGGGCACGCCCTAAACCAACACAAAGAGACCTTCTTAGCAAATAATATAATATGTGTATTAGGGAGGGTGAGATATAAGCAGCCGCGGGCCGTGGAGGGAGTTACGGTGAGGCAGGGAGGCGGGGAGGGGGAGAAGCAGGGTGGAGCCCTCTCTACCTTGCCCCTCCCCCTCCCCGCCTCCCTGCCCCACCGTAACTCCCTCCACGGCCCGCGGCTGCTTATAAGTGTTGCTAACTCTTATTCATTTACAGCATGTTAACATACTGTCACCATTCGCTTTTTATGTACTAGTAACTATGCTGGTAATTTTGCTACTGATAATATGTGTACTTGTATTCTCCACCCTGCTTCTCCCCCTCCCCGCCTCCCTGCCTCACCGTAACTCCCTCCACGGCCCGCGGCTGCTTATAAGTGTTGCTAACTCTTATTCATTTACAGCATGTTAACATACTATCACCATTCGCTTTTTATGTACTAGTAACTATGCTGGTAATTTTGCTACTGATAATATGTGTACTTGTATTATCTAAGATACTACGCCTGAGAAGACGGCATTAGTAAATAAACATTTCAAATACACATGTGTTCTTCTTAACTCCATGTTCTGGTTTCTAAGAAATATATAACGACCGACTGTTCATGAGGTCCACGTATCCTGAGGTACTATAAGTTCATATTCTGGATTGTCTAAACATTGAGAGTTTGTTATATCCAATGTGACACTGTACCTAGCTTGCTAAGGAATTTTTGATTACTAACGTGAGTTTTGGGACACCCTAATTCGCCGAGGTTCCAATCCTCTATCCACAGTTCTGTGTGAGAACAGAAACCCTGCGACAGGGGCACCCCCGACCCTTGCTGGAGCTTCATTACACTTGCGATACAACTCCAGCAATGCGCCACCTTTACGGCACAGATACATCACGCATCTGTGCTGTTTTTGCCCCATGATGCGCCGCATTGTAAATGCAGCACACCATAGGTGACGAACAGCGGCACAGAATGACTAACACATCCCTGGTGATGCGCCAGTCATCATAAATGTATCCCTATGCTTCTTATCTTGTTAGAGATGAACCGCCATATGTATCATCAAAGTTTTTTGCATTTCCTAAATAGCGAACTTTAAGGAATAAATAGCGATTCTTTACCATTCCTAGTTTGCGATTAGCTATTTGCTAATTACAAATTACCCATTCATTTCCTTCATTTCCATAGGGCGGTTGGACTCACTTTTAGCTCGAACGGCTGAATGGATTTCCACGAAACTTGGCAAAATTGTAGGGACTGGTAGCCCGATGTGCCCCATGCTATGTCTCAAGATATATGCTCCAGTGGTTTTTACGAAAATTAACTTTGAAAAATATATATTGGGCTACATTGGCCTATATATATGTTGGAGCCCAAATGTAGCCCAATGTAGCCCAATGAAGCCCAATGTAGCCCAATGTAGCCCAAAGATGGCCGCCAGACACACAAAAAAACAAATGTAGCCCAAATATCAGCCAGATGTAGCCCAACTATAGCCCAGTGACAGAATGACCAATCAGCTTCGCAAACCTCCGTTACGCGAAGCGGAGCGCTGTTACAGATATATATCTTTTTTTGAACGTTAATTTCTCAAAATCCACTGGAGCACATATATTGAGACCTAGCAAAGGCACATCGGGCTACCAGTCCCTAATATTTTGCCAAGTTTCGTGCAAATCCATTCAGCCGTTCGATTATTATTATTATTTTTTTTTTTTGCCCCGCGGGGCCCTTTTAAAACCTCCACATCAAACCTAGGGGGTCAGCGAGGATCTACTATGCCCCCTTATAGTTATTTCCCCCTTTGTTTTGACCTCCTCCTGTCTCTCGATCCTACCGAGAGACAAGATAGCGGCCGCTACGGACTTTTTGGAATGTTGACAGACGCCGGAGAACCAATCAGCTTCGCTTCACAAAGCTCCGTTGCGCGAAAAGTACGCGTCCTGGGACGCTGCCAGGTCCGCTGTTACAGATATATATCTTTTTTTAAACGTTAATTTCTCAAAATCCACTGGAGCACATATATTGAGACCTACAAAAGGCACATCGGGCTACCAGTCCCTACAATTTTGCCAAGTTTCGTGCAAATCCATTCAGCCGTTCGGGCTAAAAGTGAGGCCAACCGCCCTATGGAAAACTCAATGTTAAAAACACGTTTTGGGACCCCCCTTTTTTCTCGGCCCCCCCTTGACGAACCCCCCCCCAAATTTTCAAGGGCTGCTCAGAAACAAAATGTGCCATTTTCCTGAAAATTTCAGCCAATTCCGTCCACAAACGCCAAAGTTATTAGACATAGAATTTTCAAAAATCCCATAGAGAAAAAATCCTAACTATATATACCTACTGGCGACCGCCAGTAGGTAATATATATATATATATATACATATATATATATATATATATATATATATATATTATTTTTGGTGATATAATTTTTTAATTTATATTAATTATTTATTAATATTACATTTATTTAATAATTATTTCTAAGTTTATATTAAATATATTTATATATATTATTTTTAACTTAATTTTAAGACATTTAAAAAAATCGATATTTTGACAGTCTATATTTTTGTAAGTCGATATTTTGGAGTCGATATTTTAGTACTTACCTGTTTGAAGATAGGCAGTCGATATTTTGTCCCTCGATATTTTATCCTCGATATTTTGGTATCTCGATATTTTTCACATCGATATTATGTCAGTGATCCGTTTATTTTGCCATATCGAAAAGGCAGTTTAAAACTGTACACACACGCTGCAATGGCTTGCATGAGACTTGTCTAAAAGGCTACTGTTAGAAATAGCCCTTTTTTATGCTGGGTTACCCAAAATATTGTTTTGCCTTCCTCCTCCTATTTTTTCTGACCATCTTTTTGTTGGCTTTTAGGACTCTCAGAACTTAGTGCTGAAGTGCATGTTCTCTCTCCTTAAAAGATGGTGACATTGCTCATACCCAGTTGGCATATTTAACTTACTTATTAGTCCCTAGTTAAGTGCACTACATGTGCCCAGAGCCTCTAAATTCAATGCCACTATTGGACCTGCAGCACTGATTGTGCCACACACATAAGTAGCCCCTTAACCATGACTCAGACCTGCCACTGTAGTACCTGTGTGTGCAGTTTACTGCCACTTAGACTTGGCAATCAAACCTACTTGCAAACCCTTAAACTCCTGTTGTATTATATTTAGGTCACCCCTAAGGTAGGCCCTGGGTAGCCCAGAGTGCAGGGTGCTGTGTAAGTAAAAGTTAGGCCATGTACTTTTATGTTTTGCATGCCCTAGTAGAGACAAACAGCCTATTTTATTTTTACTGCTGTGAGGCCTACCCCTCTCATAGGCTGTCATTGGGAATAACTGTACATACATTAAAGTGGTAATTCATAAAAAACCCAACTTCACCAGTAAGAAGTACTTATCACACCATTCTGAACATACCAAACATGGCAAAGCTACCCCTTTCGGACCAGGACAGAGAGGAGTTGTGTTGCATGTTTGCTATACTTAGAATGGTGGTGATAAGTCCTACTTACTGGTGAGGTTGGATTTCACATTACTTTTTTAAAAATTAATCTTTTATAAAATGTACATTTCTCTGTGCTTATAACTCTTTGTGGGATAATTACAATATTATGTAAGAACATGGAGCTCCAAAATGTTTTTAAACGAGGTATGTGCGGCATTTAGAAAAATACGGCTACCTCTACATTTCCCCTAGCATTGGCGCTAAATAAGCTGCCTAGCGTCAGTGCAGTCACCCTTGGGCCATGTTACAAGGGTGCCATTGCTAAAAGGAATATTGTTCATGTGCAGGAAAGGACACCTTTGTGCGAATAAACAATCTTTGAAGGAAATGTTCTGTTTCTATGTGTGCTGCAGAATGCCGCACACATAGAAAGAGCAACATAAGAGGAGAAATTAATAATTTCTCCTCCTATCTCTTTCCTAAGACCATTTATTGTCTGGCCTTATTTTTGAGTGCTGCCCAGTTCTTGTAAATATGGGGCAGTGTCAAAAAGCAATGGGTGTTGTGGTGGAACACCCACTGCAACACCCATTGTACACCCCTTTCACATTAAGTGAAGCCTGAAAATAGTCCTTATTTATAAGGTGGCGTTAAGCCAAGTTGAGTGGCTTAAGGTTGCTTTGTAAATAAGGTGAAGGATCTCCTGAGGTATACCGAGTGGGAGGAGCAGACACTTGTACCTAAACAGGGCTCTGCCTGTTCCCAAACAAAGAACTGCATACCACCCTGTAGTATGTCTGTTATGGAGCCAGGGAAGGAAGTGCAGGGACTTTATGAGGTTCAAAGGCCTCTTTGATGTCCCCTCCAATTCCAAGGCACATTAGGGTATAAGTACTGGGCTCTTGACACCCCCAATTCCATTCAAGCTTGGGGTCCCTCTGTCACTCATGCTTTTTGCCATAGCTATGGAGCCACTGGCGGAGCAGATAAGGCAACATCACAAACAAAGGGGCATTGGCTTCTCATCACGCAGCTTAGTCACATCAATGTATGCAGATGATATTGCCCTGTTTATTTGAGAGCCCCAAAAGAACCTAGGACCTATGACCAGAGAGGTCATCCCATTTGGCGTTTACTCCTGGGTGCAGATAAACTGGGGGAAATCAATTTTATTTCCATTAACTGATGCAACCCCCCTTTGATACAGAGTATCCAATTACATTGGCCTCCTGCGCAAATAAATATCTGGGAATTTGGCTCACTAGGAATGTTGGTGAGCTGTGGAAAGAGAACTATGGCAGGCAGGTCAATTGGCTTGAGTCCAGAATTCTAACCTGGAAAACCGTACCGCTATCCCTTGCCGGTAGAGCTGCTATTGCTGAGATGGTAGTCTTGCCCAGGTTCTTGTATCTATTTTTAAATATTCCGCTGCCACTTTCATCCCAATTTTTCAAGAGATTACACTGCAACATGATTACACCTTACTGGACGGGCTGCCAACCGCGTATCGAATATGATACCCTAACGCTGCCCTTCACACGTGGATGGCTGGGGGCTCCCAACTTTAAACCTTATGCTTACTCAGCCCAGGCTAGTTTTCTTCACTTTTCGCTACACCCCACGCCATTGAAACCGCACGTCGTGGTAGAAGCCGACCTTGCTGCCTCGTGGCCTCTACAGACTGCTATATTCCATCCCTATACTGCCATAAGGGCGAAATTGACACTGTTGAATGTATGCGCTGGGCCTGGGAGGGAATACGCAAACACACTAGAATCCCAACACTCTATGCCCAAGCTATGACACTGGCGAACAACCCATCATTCCCTCAACTCCCGACATCCAGTATGGCCCAACGCACTGCTTCACTTGGCATTACTACAAATGCAGATCTGTACCCTAATGATCAATTCCTTACTCTTCCGGAGAATACTCCTCCCCTAGATTACCTGTTGTACTTACAAATCTGCGCCACTTGTAAAGATACTAATGTCTCATTTCCTGTCCCCCATGCCCAATGCACTGTGCTAGAATGTATTAACACTACCGCTACTCCACGTAAATTGATCACTAGACTCTATGCACTGATGCTCGTAGCTTCCCCAGTTGACACTTAGCGGGCGCGACTAGCCTGGATGTCTGACCTCGGGGATGTTCCCATGCCTGCACAATGGATGTACTGCTGCAATCAGTCCCAAAAACTTTATCCCAATTACCATTTACACCTCATACATTTTAAGTACATACACAGGCTTTGCCGTGCACCCATTGTGCTTCATAAAATGGGACTGATTGCAGACTCTAACTGCTTGAGATGTGCTGCTCCCGCTGCAACTTTTATACACTTAGCCTGGACGTGCCCTAAGGTTATAGCCTTCTGGCATGACTTATGCTGCATCATAAGTGACATCACCTCGGACACCCTAGCTCCAGACCCTATGACCTGTCTGTTGGGCTATGTCACAGATATTCTGGATGACAGTAGACGTTTGTCCGCCATGCTGCTAATACTGGCTTGGCGCGATGTGGCGATCCATTGGGGTCGGAAATCTGCACCAACTCCTAAGACCTGGTTGGCAGACGTGGTATTTTGCCAGACTCATTTAACTGAATACTGGAACTTCATGCCCCCATCCAGTTGACCACATGACTTATGGGCCCCCCTGGTAGCGTACCTACAGCGATCAAGCAAGAGCAGAACTGCACGTGCCCTTGAGAGTCATGGTTGAACACGACGATGTGGACTCTTTCATTAGCATGATGCAGTGATTTTTGTATGCACTAAATTTCGGATTGTTCTGCAAACTAGAATATTTGTAATACAACCTCAGTGGCTACCATTGCGTGGCTGTGTTTATGTGCTCATGCTATTGCTAATCCATACTATTGTGTCTTCCCAATGCTTAAACTATAATGTTTGTTTTACCAAAATAAAGGGGAAATAAAAAAAAGCTTGCAGTCCTGAGGAGACTCTGCCAAGAAGAGGAGCTTTGCTGCCAAGGGGACTGCCACTTTGCTAACTACTCTGCTGTGCTGGTCTGCTGCCTTTTGGAGTGAGAAGTACGGATCCTACTCTACCAACCTCTAATTTTCAAGACCTACGAGGGCTTGTTGGCTTGCCTTTTTTTAAAATCTCAGGACCATCAAAGATTTCACAGACTCACTGCTGCCATCTGAATCTGTCACTCATGAGTCTGGCAGAAGCGTTTTGACTAAGAGCTGTGATAGATCGCTCCCTCACTCTGCAATTTACCAAGATCAGCATGTGCTGAGTGCTTCCTATTCCTCCAAGTGTAAAGGCCAGTGCATGTAGGGAACCTTGAGTTTCATCAGCTTTTGTTGAGCACTATAGTGCTTCTGAGTGCACAGAGTCATAGGGCAGCATAAACAAGATCAGAACAAAATGGAGAAGAATGGCAAAAGTTTGGGGGTCGACCACCCTAAGACTGACAGGTCTAGCACTTTGCATGTGGGTACTCAAATAAAAAACAAAAATGCACATATGTAATAACTTCTAACACATGCAATAAGACATACACTCATCACATACAAGCATATATCCACAAACAACATACATAGGGACAAATGTTTGGAAAAAGAATACACAAGAATGCACACATACTGAATTGTCCCTTGCCCCTCAAGTAAACAACTGTTCATTGAAAAAGTGATAAATATAGTCATTGCCCATAACATGCATATGTGTACAGCAAATATTCAATCCTGTGGGATATATTTTTGAAATTGACAGATACCAGATGTTTATTGTTACGCAATCAGTGGTTTTCATTTCATCAATCCCAGAAGGATGAAAAGCTGAGTGAACCTGCCATAATTCTATAAGTGATCATGGACTCAAACAAATGTCCCTATAGTGAATACATTACAGTGAAGTCAGCCAATTGCAGAAGTGGGTTGACACACTGGCCAACGAGGCATGCTGAAGTGGGTTGAAGAAAAAGTGAATTACAAATGACTAATGGAGGAAGTCTGTCGGAAAACCTCTACAACTATGTATTACTGACAATATTAGTAAAACCAAAGATTTTGGCTAACACCGGACCTAAAAAAATCAATCGGCCTGGCGTTGGATACCAGCCTCTTGCCTTTGTTACTGTTTTTTCATATTGTTTTTGCAAGTCTTTATTACAAATAGAAAGATAGGGTTGAAAAGATAGATAGAGAGACTTGCAAAAACAGATAGAGAGGGCTGTATTGATAGATTGCCTATTTAGATTGACAAATAGCTAGCGTGATGGGTAGGTAGACAGTTGCATAGATCGAAATGGTTCCTTAGATAGATAGGGTCGCATCATTGAGAAAGTTGCATGGATAGAAAGGGTTAAATAGATAGACAGACAGACAGACAGACAGGCAGGCAGAAAGATAGATAGATAGATAGATAGATAGATAGATAGATAGATAGATAGATAGATAGATAGATAGATAGATAGATAGACAGACAGATAGATAGATAGATAGATAGATAGATAGATAGATAGATAGATAGATAGATAGATAGATAGATAGATAGATAGATAGATAGATAGATATGACATGCAGACTAAATTTGTTGACAAGTATAACTGTAGCCCTTAATCAAAATACATACCCGCATGACATGCAGAAGAGCAGGCATAAATGTACTTTGTTACATCCATAGTAGGAGGAGGAGAACTTTATAAAGAACAGTCTCATATGAACACAATCTACTATGCTGTGAAAAAGTAGCAGTTATATAAACAAGGGCCACTTATGAATCCTATGAAAAGTGGAAAGATTAGCCATAATTAGTGACACTGTCAGGAAGAGGTTATGAACTTAGATCACCAAGGAAGTTAATGACTACCTTCAGGACAATGATAAAAGCTAAGGTTGGCCAAGTGAAGCCAGAAACTGACCAGCAGCAGCGACGTATTCTGTACACCTCAGTCCAAAGTTCATTATGGCCCATGTAATCATTGCCACAGAAAATCAAATCTTCTTTTTGAAGATACTTTCAAATTTAGACCAAGACAGGATTTTTGGTGCTCTTGAAAAGGAAAACAGGAAATTGAAATATTGATTTCTCAATTAGATTTCCTCCAAAACGTTTGTATATAAAATCCATGGATCTCTTCAATTCACCCAGTAACACCTCCAATTTAGCAGAATATTCAAATGCATTGGTTTTATATAAATTTCATTTTTTAAAGTGTTTGTGCTATCAGTGTTTGGTTTGTCTTACTTCTCAAATAAAGTCACAAAAAAAGTACCTAATTTTGAGGAGTTACGGATAAAAATATGTCTTTCCATTTTGAGATTCATGTCTTGGAACAGAATCCAACGTAAAAGAGGTTTTTACAATTTGAGACCTAGGAGATAGACCTGTAGGCTAATCTGTATAAAATAATAGTTAAAAATATAAAGTCACCTGCCTATGCTTTGTTCTACATTGACAATAAGTGACCTCTTTGATAATCATTTGGTTGAAATAAACCATTTCCATTTATTTAATCTTTATTTCGGCGATTTGCCATAAAAGATAGACATAAAATTGATACAAACAAGGGGAAACATCACTGTTACACCAAAGTCAAAATAGCACATAGTACGGAAAAGAATACGTCACATGTTCTGTATAACAATCCAGTGAGTCACTAAAAATTCAGTAAAACGGTCTAAAATGTTACTAATTTACAAATAAAACAGTATATCAGATAAAACTAGAATCTTACATATAGTGCCATAATACAGAAATTTTGGGGCAAACTAGCACAGACATGGGGCTTAGGGATGGGATACCCTAGAAATTAGGAGCAATCTCTTGTGCCAAACTGCTTCTAGAAATTTGGCCATTGCAAACACAATTGGTTTTGATAAGTCAGTTTTGAGAATTCTGAAGGCCTCAGAGCATTTGCGAAACCCTAGATTTTTACATAGGGGAATTACCCAAAACCTTCTGGCCGCAGTGTAGGCAGAACAGAAGAAGACTAGATGCAATTCATCTTCAAGCCTACAATTGCATCCAGGACAATTTTCCAGGGACTGCTGCTTCCAATTACTCGTTAATGCTCTTAGCGGAAGAGTACTGTACCGCCATTGGAGGTATAACTTCCTGGCCAAATTAGGAAAGATGTCATCAAAAACTAACTCAAACTTGTAAAAGTCTTTCACCCCAAGAAAGGAGTTAGCCAGAGAATCTGGGCGTGTAGCCTGTATGTGGGATGCCAGGTTACATGCATAAAAGGTTGCCACCAGTTGTTTTACGTGACAAACCCTGGCATGCCACTTCAGGATCGCTCCACAGGGACGAAAGGCCCAGCTGGGCAAATTCAGTTTTTATATATTTAAACCACGGAATGTTCTCTATAGCAGGAAGAGCAAGGATTTCCAGCAATTCCTGCCTATAATTGGCTAACTCAGGAGTGGACCATAATCTTCTCCAAAAAGTTAGAGGTTTCACACCCACCACTTCGTCCAAGGGCTTCAGACCTAGGTCCAGCCTGAGAGGCAGGAGTGGTGTGCTTACCGGTAACTTTAGGAGTTGCCTGAGAAAATTATTTTCTAAAATGACCAACTCTTTTCTACAAGCATGTCCCCAGAGTTCACTACCATAGAGGATTGCTCCTCTGGCCTGGAGTCTATAAATCTCCAACGAGGGGGCTTGCGGCCTAATAGATGATCTATTGGAATTTACTAGCCTAATTATTCCCCCTGTTAGTTGCGCCAATCTGAGCTGTGACTTAGCCTGGTGATCGCCCCATTCCAGTTTATCATTAATGGTCACGCCCAGATACTCAAACGTAAAGACTCTTTCTAGTCTATTCAGGCCTATAGATGGATTAGGTCGTGTTTTTTTGGGGGGATTAAAGATCGTATACTTTGTTTTCATGGCATTTATTTGGAGACCATGCTCCCCACAGAATGCCTCACACCCCTCCAAGATGAGCTGGATCCCCATAGGGGATTTCGACAGCAGCAGGGTGTCATCCGCAAACATAATTGCGGGCACCCTGTTGCCGCCGAGCCTAGGTGCATCTGTGTTGGCAAAATTGTTTAAAAAATCGATTACCCCGTTGACAAAGAGGCAAAACAGGGTCGGTGCAAGAACACAGCCCTGCCTTACCCCTCTGCCAACGGGAAATCTTTCAGAAAGACAACTCATCCTCCCGCACCTTACCTGTGCATAATTCTGTGTATGTAGGTGAATGATGATGTCTAGAAGAGCGTGGGGGAAGCCAAGTTTGGCAAGTACCGTCCAGAGTTTGCTCCGCGGAACCAAATCAAATGCCGCACAGAGGTCGACAAAGACGGTATATAGGGTACCCCCCTCCACCCGCACCGTCTTCCAAAAGAGAAGGGCCAGCCGAAAGAGTTGGTCCGTGGTTGACACCTTACTCCTGAACCCCGCCTGGAATGTACTTAAGACTGAATGGTCCATCATCCAATCCTGAAGGCGGTCAAGAATCAGCCTTGCAAAAAGTTTTTGGGAGACATCAATGAGGCTGATTGGCCTATAGTTGGCTGGGAGCAGAGGAGAGCCCTTCTTGAAGATAGGTACAATCTCTGCTCCCAGCCAAGTACTAGGGACCGCCATTCTCGCTAGAATTGCATTAAAAACTAGTAGCAGATATGGAGCCCAAACCCTAGGTTGGGGCTTAAATAGATCACCCGGGATCTTATCTAATCCGGGGGCTTTTCCTGATGGCAATTTGGATATTGCATTGGAGACCTCCCCTAAAGAAAATTGCATGGACTCAACGCCTTCTAAGGTTAAAGAATGCACAGTTGACCCACCGGGGGAAAAAAGGTGTTCAAATGAAGAACCGGCTTGAAGCTTGTGCAGGCCCGGGCCGACCTCTTCATAAAGACAGCGGAAATGATCTTCCCACACCGAAGCCGCAATGTTGGCCTCAACAGCTTAGGTCGGCTCGGCTGATCCTGTTCTCACTATCTGCCAAAATTTGCGGGCGTCCCTAGCCTGGAGAGAGGCCAACATATTTTCCCAGTTGGAATAGTCCCAGTCCACCTTTGCTTGGTGGATGGCTTGCTTCAGCTCCGCCCTCCTAGTCCTAATTACCTCTGTGTCCCTGGGGTGCTTCAATGCAGCGAGCAGTTTGGCCTTTGCCTTCCTGCAAGCTGGATTGAACCATGAAGGGCTTTGTGCCCTGCGGAGCCCTTTCCTCACAACTGGATTCAAGAGTTCCACAAGGGTATCCACCAAGTCCATATGGAGGGTACCCAACTTAGAGAAAAGTTCTTCTGAAGGGGAAAGATTAGCGATTGTCCCTACGCATTCTAATGTGGGGAGTATCCGCGCATAAAGCTCGGAGATGTGGTCGGGATTATCCAAAAGTTTGGTCCATCGGACTCTGCGCCTATTGTTAGTTAAAATTAGGTTATTATCTGGTGATGCCTCAACCAACTGGTCATCCGTAGAACAACTGGGCGAAACCAGCGAGAGAGTCAACGCATTATGATCGCTGTCACTTTTTAGGACTACTTCAAAGTCCAAGACCTTATTCCAGTCCGAAGTCTGGACCAGAATGTAATCCAAATGAGACTCCTGCCCGGGCTTGTTAAAAGTTGGCCTAGGAGGAATGTCACTCATAGACCTGCCATTACAAGCCCTCAGAGAGTTACTGAGAGTAAGTGACAGAATTTGTGTCGCTAGAGGAGTCCATGGCTTAGCAGGGGGACCAACTAATTGCGGTATTCCCCACTGGTCATCCTCCTCCAGGATTGCTCCCTCCATTATCAGGGTTAATGGCTCAAACTGGCAATTAAAATCTCCCCCCACCAAGATCCTAGCGCCCTTTGGTAATTTTAGCAGAAATGCAGAGAGCTCCTCAAAGGTGGGTGATAGCCTTGTCATACCCACCGGTCTGGAGTATACGTTTATCAGGGCAAGTTGTATATGGTTCGACCATTCCAACAAAACACACTGAACATCAAGTGAGTTCGTTTTGAGGGCCCTAGCCTTGCATCCTAGGTGGGATGCCACCCAAATACAAAGGCCCCCTGAGGGCCGTCCTCTCCCCTCCCATTTGGCTGAAATCGAGAAGGTTGCATAGCCTGAGCGCCATTTGTCCTCCCGTGCCCATGTCTCCTGAAACATGCAGACGTCTTGGGTATCAATAAAAGACCCCCAATCAGGGGAGTCTAATTTGCCCTGAAGCCCAGCTAAATTCCAGGAGAGAATAGACAAACTAGATGAACGCTTGCCGGTAGACAACGCAGGGGGATCAGATAACGGAGCCACAGTGATAACTGACAGCTCGGGAAGGAGTTCACTAGGTTCAGCTACCCCATTGACCACACCCTCGCCCAGTAGAATTATTTGGCCACCCGTGCACTGGTCAGACTGTAATCTTCAATCGCAATTATCTAGACCAGAAAAAGCATCAAACCTATTTGCTGTCTCCAGGGGTGTGAAAGGTCTCAAATGATCCATACTCCTATTAGGATTTCTATTAGACCTAGGAGGTACCGTATTCCACCCAAAGGGGTCAGCAACATGGTGAAGGTGTGAGGCTTGTTGCGGATACCGAGTGTTAAGTCAATGGGGGGGAAATCTGGTTAGGTATCTGACCACCAGTATAAATGGGGGGAAACACCGGGGATCTAGGGTAGAAATAAGTCAAGGGGCGCGGAGCAATGGAGTTACTGCCTCCACCCAATGGCCAATTTAATATATAATTGACTGCTCGAGGGTCTCTAAAATTTATGACAACTAAATCACCATCGATGTCCTTGACCCTACTACCCAGCCAAGAGAGTCGTCTGACGTGCACAATATCACCGTTGATGTTATGTGTAAGTGGTCTAAATTGGGCAAGCCAGTGCATAACTTTATTTTTAAGCTGAGAAAAGCCCTCCCTCTTATTAACCGGCAAGCTAGGAACTCCCATCAGGACAACCACATACGAGGCAGCTTCGGGAGGCAATTCTGATTGAGGGCTTCTACGCGAGGGTGACCTGGCATGTCTAATAGAACCCCTTGTGGTCTGCTGAGAAATCCCAGCAGAAGGTATTCCCGGTCCTGCCACAGCTACACTTTGTGGTATGGGGACTGAGTTGATATTCTGTTTAGGGGGGAACCTTCTGTTGCTTAGGGTTTGCTAGTTTGCTAAATTGGGAAATACTTTTAGAAGCGCCGAGGTTGCGCGAAGTCACCGCGGCTGGTGGTGCCTGAACCCCACTCACCGATACCTTGGATGGTTCCTGGTGATTATTAGCTGCAGCCTCAATTGCTTCAAGCTTTTTCTCCACCCTCCTCAGCCTCTCTATAATGGGTAAAATGAAAGACCTTATTAGGTGTTCCATGTTATCCAATGAGGCGACAGTAGAGACATCCATTTGTGTGGGGTCATCAAGAATATCAATTGGAACATTAGCATTCATAATTTGTACAGCTGGTGCCAATGGAGGCAGAGGAGCCGAGTTTGGCATATTAGCTTGAGCAATCACTGGGGCGAGAGCAGTTCTAATAATAGGTTTAGAACATTTTCCAAAATCCGAGTGACTGATCTTTGGCTTTTGCGGATCCACCCCCTTCCATCTTCTTTTTGCAGGTGGTGGACCATGAATCTTTACCTGCACAGGTTTTTTCAATTTATTTTGAACATGTTTAGCCTGGGCCACAGTCCGGGTGGTTAGATCAGCATCGAACAAAATCGGACTAGAGGGAGAGATGTCATTTGCAGGCTGATCTATATGGCCCAAGGGTGTTGGAGTGCAGTCTCGTAGCAAAAGTGGGAAGCTTTCCAAAAATAAAGGATCTTCATTAGTGGGAGTACATCCAAGAGTGAGGGGAAGGGCATTAAGGGAGGAATCAACAGAAACCTTATTCTTCATACTTTCGACAGAGCGACGACGCTCTGCCCTAAGCTCTGCCAAGGTTTTCTCCCTGTCTGAATCGGTGAGAGCCTTAGTGAAGTAATTGTCAAGGGGGCCGTGAAAACTACACCCTGCCTTCTCAGGAAGTGCTTGGCCCGGACTTTGAGCCATAGGGGAACCAGATAACAATCAAAGTCAATAAATGGAAAAGAGTAGGCCCTGCCCGGCCTCACTCGGTCTCTGAGGGCTTCAGAGGGCCTGCCCTTTGCCCGGGCTTCACCCCGTGCTTCGTCCCGCACGCATCCCGCTTCGCGCGGAGCCTGAACTGCTCTTGTAGCCCATGGCAGGCAAGGGGGCGTGGCCGCTGCGGGAAGAAGCTGCAGTTGTTTCCAATGCCTCACAGTCCCGCAGCGGTAGAGGAGCAATCAGCGGCACTCCGGTGGAGCGGGTGCGGCGCTTGTGGGCGTCCGTTAGCAGCCCCAGCAACAGTGACAACAGGACTCCAAGTCCTCCGCAGGTCCCAGCAGTAAGTTTCCCAGCAAGTGAGTGGCACCCGCAAAGCGGGTGCCGTGAAAGGTTATAGTCGCGGTAGGCAAGGGGGCGTGGCCACTGCGGGAAGAGGCTGCAGCTGTTTCCAATGCCTCGCAGTCCCGCAGCGGTAGAGGAGCAATCAGCGGCACTCCGGTGGAGCGGGTGCGGCGCTTGTGGGCGTCCGTTAGCAGCCCCAGCAACAGTGACAACAGGACTCCAAGTCCTCCGCAGGTCCCAGCAGTAAGTTTCCCAGCAAGTGAGTGGCACTGAAATAAACATTGAACAGTCAGGTAGGAAATGCCTAGGAACTATCTGACCTCAACACTGATTTACCAACAGAGACACCGTGGACTGAGGAAGGGCCTGCAAACAATCCTTCTCAGAGAAGTATTCAACTGCCAACTCAATGCATCAGGGACACAACAATACACCTTCATTTTACGCAAAATGCCTTGCTTTAACTGTTGTAATCTTGACTACAGACAATTAGCCTTCAGACCAAATGCAACTCCAACACTTCAGGAAACTCCTAAGTCGCGCTGTGGACCTGTCAGCTTGAACCCTTATAGCATCATCAGAATTTTTTGCTTAAACTCCTCCAATTATCATGTAGGGAGACCACTATTTCACAAGCAAAAACAAAAACAGCCCAGACATGAAAGTAGGCTTATAATATTCCAGCGACTAAGGTCACAGAATTACATTGGTACAGCCCCTAACGTTGACAGCTATCAAACACACTTCTAAACTTAAGTGCAAGTTGCCCACTTCAAGGTAACAAATAGTAAACAAACATTTTAGAGGTACCCAGAAATGCGAAGGCAATCTAAAATGCAAATTTTATGATCCATTTTGGTGTGGGAATGCAGGCAGAATATCGAGTTGGAAATGTCGATTTACACAAATATCGAGTTGGAAATATCATGATACAGAAATATCGACAGCAAAAATATTGTGGTTAAGAATATCGACTATAAGGTAAGAAATATTGATTTAACAAATATCGAAGTCATTAATATTGTTTGCAAAAACATGGTGTCAAAAATATTGATTTTTTAAATTAGTGTAATGTATTTTAGTTTGCATTTTAAATGTATGCAATATTTGTTTGTATAAGTATTGTTTTTGTTTTTTAATATATGAGTTAAATCTTTAGTAGTTATCAATTTTATTTTAATTACATGTTGTGTTTTTTAGTTCCATAGCAGGTTGTGGGTTTATAGGGGAACAGGGTGGGAAGTAATTTAATTATAATAAATCAATGATTCTTTTTTATTTAGTGATATATATTTAGTTTTAGATTTTGTTGTGTTAATTGTGGGAAGTAATTTATTATTAATTCATTATTAATTGGTTGTTAATTATTATTAATTAACTAATTGGTAAATCATTATGGTAATTTTGTAATTTGTTTCACAGTGGGTTGGGGGTTTATAGGAGTAAAGGGTGGGAAGTAATTTAATTATACATTAATTCATTTTTTAAATGTGTTAATATACATTTAATTTACATTTTATTTATTTATTTATTTTTTAAAATCTTGTTATTGTTTCAAAACACAAACAAGACATAAGAAGGGACCATCACAATTACAAAGAGCCCCACATTCCGAATTGATATCAGGCTCGACAAACATTCAGCAACGTATAAGCATATAATCCCGGTTCCAAACTGGCGCTGTATTGTCAAGCCCTTCCAATCAACATAATGTCGCGTTTGAGCTCAAGGCTCAAATCCTCGATCAGTGCCCTATGTGTGGCCGCCCTCAATGTCTATCAGCCACCCTTGCTGCTGGCACTGTTATTGAAAGAAGAAGTGTTGTCAATGTACTACCCTTGTGTGTGACATGTTCATAGGTCATCGCATCCACTCTACGAAGAGTCATCATAACCTCCCATGCTTCAGGGACCTCCCTCTGCACAAATCTCCCCAAGTCCAGAAGAAGCCGACTGTGCCTGTTCCTCCCCCACTGATGATCCGGATTCCGAGTCATTATCCACGTCCAGCATCCGGAGCTCCGCCACCAGGGCCTCCCACGCCCGCGCCGCCTCAATCGCCTTATTACTATGGGATCTATGGGCTTGTTGCATTCTAATCAAGCTCTCGCTGCCCGCCCACATAAGTAGCGCTGCCTTCCATCTAACATAGGTAGGGCCAGCTTTAATTTAGATTTTATAGTGCTAATTGTCGGAAGTCATTTATTATTAAGTATTTATTAATTGGCTGTTAATTAATATTAATTAAGTAATTGGCAATTAATTATGTTAATTGTATCACTTTTTAAGGAGCGGGTTGTGGGGTTTATAGGAGGTAAGGGAGGGAAGTAATTCATTTTTAATTATTTAATCATTATTGTTTTAATTAATGCTAATTAATAATTACAATTTAAATATGGCAATTGTGTAGTTAATTTTAGATGTTAGTTGTGGGGTTTATAGTGAATAAGGGTGGGAAGTCATTTATTTTTAATTAATTATTAAGTAGTTGTTAATTGATATTCATTTTTTATTTTAAAATGAATTATGGAAATTGTGTGATGATTTTTAGGTGTGGGTTGTGGGGCTACAGGGGTAGAGGGTGGAAAATAATTTATGTTTAATTATTTAATAATTAGTCGATCATTAATATTAATTAATCAAATGATAATTAATTAGTGCAACTGTTTATTTTTTGTGTGTGTTTTGGTTTTATAGGGGTAACGTTCAGGGAGTAAATTAATTGTTATCTGTTTCAATGTATTTTTTATTAATAGTATTTTTTAATTGACAGTTAATTGTGTTATTATAGAGTTAAATTTTTTAGATTTAGATGTGTGTTGTGAATTGTGCGGGTATAGGATAGGAAATAAAAAAGATTGCATTTATGTGATAACTAATGTTTTTGTTCATAAATAATTTGTTTGTAAATTATTTTTAAATGCGTTTAATATAATATTTCTAGGTAAGTGTCATATCTAGTTAACATTATAATATGTTTCTATTTTTTTAATGTTTTAAATATTTTTATATATTTTTCATTTTATTTTTTTAATACTTTGTGTGATGGTGATATTTTGTTTGTTTTAAATTTTGAACTGAACAGGAAAATACATTTTTACCCCTCCGCTATCCAAAACATTCCCAATTGCTAAACTTAACTGGAGTGGGAATAGTATTTTTTACCCCTCCGCTATCCAACACTTTCCCTAGTGTTGCAGTAACTGGAGTGGGAATAGTATTTTCTACCCCTCCGCTATCCAACACTTTCCCTACTGTTGCACTAACTAGAGTGGGAATAGTAACTTTTACCCCTCCGCTATCCAACACTTTCTCTACTGTTACACTCACTGTAGTGGGAATAGTCATGTTTACCCCTCTGCTAACACTTTACCTACTGTTGCACTCACTGAAGTGGAAAATGTAAGTTTAATGACTTTTAAATTGTTTAATGTTTTAATTACTATAATTTTTTTTTTTTATTAGATTTTATGTTATTGGTGTATGTATTTATATATTTATTTGTAAATTTTCATATATACAATTGTAATATAAATAGAAATGTATAGTTTATTAATTGAATTAAAGCAAATATTTGTATATCTATTACATGTATATACTTATGTTTTAATTTTTTAAATTATTAATATATTTTTATTAAAATGTATATTTAATCAAATTCATTTTTTTAGTTAATTTTATTATTTAATACAGTTCATATTATTTTTATATTATATTAAAATCGATATTTTGTATACCTTTTTTTTTTACATCGCTATTTTTTCCTCTATATTTTTGTACTTGCCATTATAAATTTAGGATGTTGATATTTTTGACATCATTATTTATCACTCAATATTTGTGCATGGGGATATTTTGGGGATGGATATTCTATCAGTGAACCAATCTGCTGAGCTGGTGATGCCAGTTCTCCTGATCTGCTGTTTAAAAACCCTTTAGTCTTTTTTTCCATCCATGTCTCTCTTGGTCTTCAATGCACAAAACGATGCTTTAGCAAGAAATGGTACATGCCACAAATGTCAGACAATCTGAGACAAGCTGGGTGACATGTCAAGCTCAGTTATTACCCCCTTTTCATCCCAATCTTGTAGGCTCCTACACAGATCGCCCTGAAGAGGGTGTTGGAGCCAAGATAATGAGGTTGCGTATTTTACCAGTAGAAAACCTAGAGCTTGGAGCAATGTTTACAATTATTTATGAAACCAGAGATGTTTCTATCTGTTTCCAGTTTAAAGCTCTCAATGTGGAGCACTTATTGCAGCAACCATTGAAAATTGGTTACAAATTATCTTTTTTGTGCAGACATTAATATGTGGCACATTGATATTGCTCAGAAAACCATCTTTCGCTGTATTTTTTATTCAGAAGGACAAATGCTATAGGTAACCACATGTTAACAGTGCCCTTTTCTTATTTCCTTGTTTCAGGGTCTTCTTCATCTTATCTCCAATCCTTAAATGTTTTCTCAAAGTCCAGCTGCTTGTTTAGTAACTACAGGCACAGCAGTTAAATATTTGTATCTAAATATCTATATCCAGTTTTCAGAGAAATATTTTCTTGCTGTACAAAATGGCATTAAATAATTGATGAAACTCCACCCTTCTAAAAAAAAATAGTATGTCCAGCTGAAACAGTACAAAACCTGCCAGCTCGGAAGAAGCCACACCTGCAAACAGCCCAATGTGGATCTGGATTTCGTTTGGGATTCAGAAGTCGATTCCATTTTATTTGTTATATATGTTATTATTCACAAATTAGTTCCATGTTCACTTAATGCATATACACCTTTAGAATTTTACATAGTCAATGTTTGGTTCTGAATCAGAAACTGGTGACAAGTTTTTTATTTTTTACAGAGTTTTATATAGCGCAAACTTTACCCGAATCGGGTATCAGAGCGGTTTACATAGCACTAGTAACATGAGGACACTTTCATTTTTGCTAAGCAAGGGGAGATTAAGTGATTTGCCCAGAATCACAGAATGTTCAGTCATTACCGAGACTCAAACCCAGTTTCCCAGATTCGAGGTCGACAGGTCGTAGCTAGAGCTTCTGGCCCCCAGGGCTATCCCTCAGATTGCCGCCCATGACCGATAGCGGGAGGGGGAGAGGGGGGCTTGGGAAAAAAGGACATATTTGTTCCGGAGCCCCTAATGAAGTCAACCGTGTAGCTTGGCTCTATCGCGTCAAAAAACCTCCAGCTTGTTATTGATATATAGATGTTCATTTCTCACAAGGCCTAGTGACTTAGCGAAATCCCACACTGCTTTTGTGTTCTGACATTCTTGGCATGCTTTACGTCATAACGTTTGTCATACTCCATTACTCCACCCCGTTATCATATATTTTTAACCTCATTCCTCATCACCACATTCAGTACCTTCCAGTCTGGGTTGCGATCCCTAGCTATGTGCGTGCCCATCCATTTCTGGTGCTTTCCAGCCGTTTTCAGATCTTCTTATAGTTTCGTGTTGCTCAAATGGGTGTAATTTATTATTTTTATAAGTTTCCATCATCTTCATTGCTTGATTTTGCTCACGCGGAAGTGTCACTCACAGTTGTTGAAATGTCACTCATAATACACTGAAATTCTAAAAATGTCACACACAGCAATCTGAAACCTAGGCAGCTATGCATAATGATGCTATTTATTTCAAAAGACATATTGAGCAGTTTAATAAAAATCAATTAGTTGATTACAGCACTGCGCACAGCACCACCAGCTATAATACCCTGAGGCTGAAAGTAAGTTGCATGGCTAGTCTAAGTAATTACATTACAATACAATGAGGCATGATGGGGGGTCAAGCCTCAGGAGAAGAGGCTTACTGAGGAACACATAGGCTAGATATCTATATTGTATTATTTCAAAAAGACAATTCGAGACACTGAGCAGTAATAATCCTAAAGCTAAACGTAAGATCCATTCCCAGCCAGACTGCCTCTTTGCATCAGGCTGTATCCCTAGCTGGGAATAACCCCCACAATCATGTTCTACGCTACAAGTTGTAGGAATCACACATCACCCTTATTAGCAGGCAGTGTATTTTAAGTGGGTGTGGTCCAGAGAGGCACAAACGCAGGATTTTAAACGTACCACCGTGGTTGGTTTTATTAAAAAGAATGTATTTCTACCCCACCTAACCCTGTTAGCAACATTGGGATAATGAAAACCTGGGGGGAAAATTAATTTCCAACCTATACCATGCAGTTTAGATGCAGCTCATTGATTGTGTTTCATATGTATATATGTTATATTAGGATTGTAACATAAACTTCAATTAACAAAAGGATCTCTGTGACAAGAGCAGTAACCCCCTGAGCTTGCCACATAAAATGCAGTGTAGTGATCTGTCTGGCACATGTTCTGTGCAGCAGGCACATTGACCATCTGCGCTACTTGATGATGGGTGAAACTGCCACTAGACAAAACGCGTATCTGGCTTTAGCAGGAATATTATTCCCGAGAGTTATCTTGACATTTAAATTGCTTCCTGAGCAAAGAGAAAGGAGAACATGAACCATGGTACCTGCTTCTGACTTGCAGATGGAGCTCAAAAAGAAAAGTAAGCGGTCCAGCACTGCATCGCTTACTGTAATATACAAAGCACAAAGACTTCTCCACTGCCTGATGTAAAAGTAAAATGAAATACAGTCATGAGAGGGAAACCTGGCGCACGCTATGTGCACCGGGCACCTGCACCACAACAGCAGAAACAAACAATACTGTCGATATTTAAAGAAAGGCCAAACCATAGCTTCCTTGGCTGTTGAAGCAACAAAAACTATAGGGAAAAGGAGGGAGGCCCTGCACTTGTAGACGAGGGAAGCCTGCAGCAATCTTCGCAGAAAGCGCAAAGTTTAACAACTCTGAGCGGCGGCCTGATGCCCAGGGCTGCCCTGAAATGTCCTGGTGTTGAGGTTAGTGGGCACAGTCAAGCTCGGCTGGCGGCACCATTTCCTGGGGGCCCAAGTCTGTTGGAACTTGGCAGGATACTGAAAACACATCCTGCTATCGCAGCATGCGCTGACTCCAGACCCTGCAGCGTAGCGAGGTAG
The DNA here is from genome assembly GCF_964261635.1 of Lissotriton helveticus. Taxonomy (NCBI): domain Eukaryota; kingdom Metazoa; phylum Chordata; class Amphibia; order Caudata; family Salamandridae; genus Lissotriton; species Lissotriton helveticus. The sequence continues at coordinate 2,084,594,756 of NC_136061.1, forward strand.
TTGTAGTGTTGGGGCCCTAGGCCCACATGGTGAGTAAAGGATGACACAGGACACCAGTTAGGGGATCGTAGATCTGGCCACGAGCACGTGCGCTATGGCTCTTTTATTGGCAGCGTCACCTGACCCAGTGACGTCTGTGGTGGATGGGTGTACAGTGTATGGTTACACTGCAAACAACTAGACTGTGTCCTGGCAGGACACTACATTCCTCCCAAACTTTAATGAAAGGAAAAGCGAATGTCCAACCTGCAAGAAAACAGAACAATAACATTTGATAGCCCCAACAGATCTTCTTCAGGCGATCAGCTGGGAGAATGTTGAAAGTTCCAGGACTACAAAGTCAGTCAGATGAGCTTCACCTCGGCGGTGTACTTCAGATCATCCTTGTCTTGCTGTGTTGACGCTTATATACAGTGTTCATCACTTGGAGCATTGGGAGCAGAATGGGTGTGACCCTTGAGGGGTCTCGCAGGTGTTCCTAGTCCAGTGGATGACAACGCTTGTTGGTTGTAGGAGACGACTATGGCACAAGAGGTCTTTCTTTGGATTTGCTGATCTTGATGCCTTCACATCTCCGTCCGGCCAAGTAACTTCCGACTTGCCTTTCTTGCCAGACTCCTCTCTCACTGGAGCCTCGAAGACTGGCCTCTCCTGCTTGGACTCTTCTCTCACTAGAGACGCTGGGAGGACCCTCTTGCCGGACACGATGGGACCGGGTGGACCGTGCGGGCTTCGCATGAGCCGCGCAAAGGCGTCGCTGCCGAACTGCCAACGGACTCACCGCCAAGTCTCTCATGATGTCCTCGGGGTGTTGATGTCATCCGCCAGGATGGTCTTGCCATTAGGACATGGGTTCAGTGTCTTCAACAGACCGTTTCTCGGTGCCAGGTGTTTACCTGGGGCCTTCATGCTTCCTGTTACCTGTCGTGGAGCTGCCGCTGCTGCACCTCTCCCATCCGGATTCCTCTCTCACAGGACATGCGGCCGAGGCCCTTGTCCCCTGGACTGCCACTTGATCGCGTGGGCTGTTCGGGTCGCTGCGGAACTTCGGACATGGCCACAGTCGAGTCTTGTGTAGTCCACAAGGGTGGATTGTCTAGTGCTCGGGTATGCTCTGCTTCGGCAAGCTTCAGGTTCACGGGGCACCCATGCAGTTCTTCAGTGGTTGATCTCCTCGAATGCAGGTTGTAGGGATTACTGGGATCCACACGGATGTTGCGATGTTCCTTGGCCAGCACCGATGTTCCTGTGTGCTGACTGTTACGATGCTCCTTGGACAGCACCGATGTTCCTGTGTGCTGTGGTTCACTCTCTTCCTCTGTGGAGTGATGTTGTGATTATCCATTCTTCCTCTACGTTCTCTTCCTCGACGCGGTCAGGTCTTCTTTCTTGCTTTCTCATGCTAACCAGGATTCTCCATGTAGCGGGCCCTCTACATGTCGTCCCCGTGGTCTTGTCCATGTGGTAGGACACTGTCTTCACTTGCCTTGGTGACTAGACCTGTCGTCGTATCTTCCTGTCCCTTCTTCCTTTTCTTCATGGCGTAGCGCCCTTCCTTTCCATGTTCCCTCTTGCGACGTTGTCTGGTCCTCTTGCTGTCGTTGGCCTTCCCGACCAGTCTTCCCCAGGCGGCGTGCGTTCCACCGGTTTCTTTCTGGTCTGGGCATAGCTCTCCAGCATGGTGTTCTTCTCTTCTCTGACTGGACCAGTTGTCGCGATCTTCTCTGTTGCTGCTTTTCTTTCCTTGGTGACCAGACTGGGTGGTCGGCTTTCATCTTGGGCATGAGTTGTCATGCTGTGCTATTTTCTTTGTGGTCGCTATTCACCGTCACGGTGTTTTGGCGTTGGCGCGCTTTTGTCTGCGCGGAGGAGGGTTGCGTCACCGCTCCTGGTGCATGCCGCCATGCGTGCTGACGATGGCGTTCTGGTTGCTGTGAGACATCGCTGTCTCCCTTGGGGACTTTTGTACTCTGTCCCGTGGCGTTGGCGTGTCGCTGTGCAGCGTCACTCTGGCGCTCCTGGCACGTTCCGGCGCAGTGCTGCGCAGTTCTGTCGTGCGGGTGTGGAGTTCTGGCGCTCCTGTCGCATTTCTCGCGGCACGGTTCCGTGCTTTTGGCGCGTTCCTGCGTGGTCTCCTGAAGTGTTCTCAGGAGGTTGCGCATTGACGTGGCGTCATTCGGGCGTGGCTGTGTCCTTGTGCTTGGACAGATTCCCCTTGTGCTGTTGCGCAGTTACTTTGTGCGTCTGTTTTCTTGGTGCACTACTGTGCTTCAATGGAGGAGCCTTGATTCTCTTGCTGTAGGTTGCAACAGCCTGAGATTGCTTCTGTGGCAGAATGCTGGTGGCTCTTGACACTGTGCATAGCTACGGTCCTAGGGTGACTGCTTTGTGCAATGCTTGTTGCAGTTCCTTGTGGTGTGTGTGTGTGTGTGCAATTGATTGACCCAAGGCTTGTTCGCATCTGTGGAGCTCTGTTCTTGGCACTGATTGTGGGCTGCAGCAAATGAGTGTTCTTAGTTGCAGGCTTGACTTCCCACCATGGGCTTTATTTTTCGCTTTAAAAACTGCAGTGGCGCAAAACGGCCACTAGATGGCAGGGTAGGGTTAACTAGGAGACCTTCTATCTTGAACCTGACTCGGTTCCGTGTACCGGCTGTCCTCGTTGCTCCATGCCTACTCCAAATGCTCCGGTGAGTTTTATCAGTTTTATTTTACTTTTTTCAGGGGGTCATGCAGTCACCGTAATACCACAGTCAGTGGGGGGGGGGGGCCACAGTGCAGTTCACGGCACTGCCGGACGTATTTGGACACTGTCAGTGCTTCACTTCAGGCTGGTAGCTTTGCACGGCCACAGGCTGCCTTGGACTCTCCCTTCTCCTGTTGCCAGGGGGGGGGGAAAGTCAGCATTCCTAACGCGACATGCTGGCTGCGTTTTGGGCACTTTGTCATCTCTGCTCCCGTCGGCTGTTGGCCACACGCTGACTCCTCCTGCCGCCCGCAGCAGCCTACTAGCTCACGCGCTGCGCGGGTGTGGGGGAGTCGGTGCTGCTGCTGGAGTCTGTCTACTCCGTTCGGGGCAAAGCTGTTTTCCCTCGTGGGGTGGGGGTGGGTGGCGGCTCTATACTCCGTCTCTTTTGTGCCGCAGGCTCACTTGCTGGGGGCATCTATCGACGCGGGGATGCTCCGCTTCCAGCAGGGGCTCATCCCACCCCCCTTGACTGTCAGAGCATCTCATGCTTCGCTGCGGGACACAGCAGGCTGGTGTAGGTAGGGCATGCCATGAGTTCCCCTCCCCTTTCAGACGCAGCGGTCGGGCATGTACTTCGATCGCGGGTGGGCTCCGCTTTATGTACTGTATGTGGGGCGGTGTGCCATCAGCAGTTGTGCTTCCTGCCCGCCCCTCATTAGATTCCCGTATTGCTGGCCGGGTGCGGCCTTCACAGTCTTTCCACCCCGCCGCCGCAGCTCGCCAGAAAGTCACACGCTGCGCGGCGGGGGAGGGGAGGTGCTTCAGGCAGGCCGCGGGTGGGCTCCGCTGGCCTTGCCTTATTCCGAGTTTATTTTCGGCCGCGTTGCACGCAGGCCATGCGGGTGGGCACCGCAGTTGTGCAGTCATAAGAGGGGGTCGCTCCTGGCATTCGTGGCCCCCTCCGCTCACCTTTGGCCGGCGGGCCTGATGCTCTGTCGCGGTCGTGGCGGGTGGGCTCCGCCCGGCCGGTACACTTCTCCGGTGGGGTCACTGCTTCGCGGCCGTCGCAGGTGGGCACTGGGCGGTCCGCTCCTCCCTGGTGGTGCTTGTTGGTGGCGGCCGACGCGGGTGGGCTCCGGTCAGCTTGCTGTGGGCCTCCCGGTCGCTGCGGGGCTCCGACGTGCCCACCAGCTTCTCGGCGCGCTGCGCCGTGCTGCAGGGGATGCCCTCCAGGCGGGCAGCTCTCTCCCCCTTTCAATGCAATTTGTGGGCAGTGGCACGCATGGGCTTCACTACCGACCTCGTCGCCAATGTAGTGTTGGGGCCCTAGGCCCACATGGTGAGTAAAGGATGACACAGGACACCAGTTAGGGGATCGTAGATCTGGCCACGAGCACGTGCGCTCTGGCTCTTTTATTGGCAGCGTCACCTGACCCAGTGACGTCTGTGGTGGGTGGGTGTACAGTGTATGGTTACACTGCAAACAACTAGACTGTGTCCTGGCAGGACACTACAGTAGTCTGCCCACATGCACACTCAGACGGCAGGCAAACAATATGTATCGGATCCTCGGGTAGAAGGCCTCAGACACACACTTTCCCACACTTCAATGCATGTTGCAAATCACCGCACCTTCTCACCCCCGGGAATACGTCGCCGCTGCGGCACCCGCGTGTTCACAGCACAGCACAGCAATAACCCCCACCCCCGCCCTCTTAAGGCAATCCAGACCCAGGCGGGCAGCCAGGTAGCACAGTCCAGATCCAGAGCCGCTGCACCACCAGCCGGTAGTGCGGCTCTTACGTAGGCTGGAATTCAGTGCTAGTAATTTGCCACGATCTTCCAGGCGCTCATCCGCACACAGGCTCTGACGCCAGATCCCTGGGGCCCCACTATGGCATGTCCCTTAGCCTCACTCACCTCACTGACTAGGCAGCGGCACTGCCTCCGCACCCGCTCCGGATCTCCCACCGCAGAGCAGGATGCCTCACCAGGGTCTGCAGCCATCCGCTTCCATCTCGCTGGCCCCATCATCGCAATGAGCAAACAGTTAGGCCTCCCGGCCTCGGCAACTCGATCACTGGTTGCAGAGGGTGTGCCAGGGCCGTTTCTAGGACGGTGTTGTGCCGCCCTAGGCGAGAATTGAAAAATGCCGCCCCTCCCTTTTTCTACCATCACTCTCTCCCCCGTCATCCAGGCTCGAAGAATAAATATATTAGATAGTCTGCCATTTATTGCAGTATTATCCTTCTACCTGTGTTTGGTACTCCGTTGTAACATGCACATGTCACTTTTCTCTTGTAACACACTGTTTTCTACCTCTTACATTTTGTTTGCTTTCGATACCTGCACAAGTGCCACCATTGCCCACATAAGGTTTGTTCTTGTGTTTGAGTGTCTGCCATATATTGCAGTATTTTACCTCTACTTGTACTTACTCTACTCATTATATTAGTGAATTCTATTCACCAACAAATCTCTTTGATTTTCGGTTTCACCGCTGGGCTGTTTTGCAGCTGTGCAAGAAGGCACAAAGTGTGTTTGACAGCAGAACTAGTGTACAACCCATTCTTTCAAACAAATTATCCATTTGAACGTGAGATAGAACTTAACAGTATGAGAACCTCAAAGGAACCTCTTAATACAGTTCGAAAGCAGATATTCAGTGGTGGCAGAAACACATTGGCCCACTCAGTCCCTCCCCATCACTCGAATAACAACAGCGGTGTTTTCATGATTAGGTCAGTTCTCTTCATACAGTATCACCGGCCTATTGAAGGTGGGGGGCAGCCTCTCTCCAGTGGCGGGTCCTCTGCCGCACAAAAAAATCGGAAAAAATGAAATGATAATACCTAATGGTATTATCATTTTATTTTGTCCTCCTGCTGAGGCAGCTTTGCTGAGCGAGCGGGGCAGCAGAGCAGGAGAGGAGTGGTTTGCCCACAACGAGCCACCCATAACAGTCATAATGATACGCACTTCCCTGTTCTTCATGCAAGCTGCGATACAACCTGCTTGTCACAGCGCTCAGCGCTCAGACCAGTCACAACTCTTTTAGGGGAGGGAGGCTGTCTGCCTGCTTCCTGTTCCTGGAGTCGGTCGCAGGAGAGCAGGAGCAGAGACGAGGGACACGGTGGCAAGGTACTCTTAATTTTCATTTGTTTTTTCCAACCCAGCGCCTGGCTCTCCTATGTGCCCGCCCATCCAGCTGTGAGCCAAACCTGCTGCCACTACCTCTCCCTTGACTAGCAAAGGCGCAAATGATCAAGCCTGCTGTTGGACTTATATCTGTTTCTTTACTGTTTGTGGTTGAGCTGCAAGTTTAGATGGAATATTTCATCAAAGACAACTGTGATTGTTTTGGATTGAAAACATCTGCTTATTTAATTAAACTTGTTATCATGGAAAGTGACTCAAATACCTCAAAGTCTCATGTTGCTGAGTTAGATGAGGATGAGGTTGTAATAGAAGTCTTTGGACATCTCAATCCATACAAAAAGCAATACCATCACCAGCTAGATCAATGGTCTCTGACACAGAAACTTCAGTGGCTAGAGCCATATCTGAGAGCCTGACCCTGCCCTGCGGGTCCAACCAGGTCAAGCTTGACATACTATGGGGGTGTGCGGACGGTCTCTTCCAATGCCTGATTTAAGCTGACAGAACATAATTATAATCTGTACCTCACACTAAAACCCTACCCTAAATTACCTAGCTGCGCTAACCTGCATCAAATAGTAAGGGCAGTAATGTAAATCCCAAAGATGCTGGTGCCTCGTTGGGCACCCCTACCCAGGATTAAAAGCCAAAATGTGTGTGTAAACCATCCAATTGTTCAAAACGTTAACCATTTGTAAACCAATTTATTCTATCAGTGATCTAGAAGTAATCCATGATTTTTATTTCCACTTTATGTTCAAGTTCAACGAGTGCCTTTCAGGCTTTACTCATAGACACACAGAGTTTCAAAATTCAGCATACTCCAACGTAAAAGGTTTAGTTCCAATGCGTTACACATATGTTCTGTTGAAACGTTTTAAACAATACCTTTAACCGTGTCATATTGCTGTGCCCCCATATTAAAAATACAATGATCTGAAAATGTGCAACCTCCCTTTAGAAAACAATTTATCCCACGAGACGTGCCCATGAGCTCAAAACCTGTGCTACATTAATGGATGTATATTGTGCTGCCTAAAAAGCCAAACTGTGCTCCTACCTCATGCCCGGCACTTTAAAAATACACGTAATATTATGAATACTGCATCAGGTAACCCAAAGTTAGCTGAAACATCCACATGCCACAAAAAGAGAAAGTTATGAACAAACAAACATCTTTTAAATGTGCCAAAGCCTCTACATTGAAGGACATAACATGCTGGTGTGCATTCTACCATTTCAGATATGCAAGGGAAGGAATGTGCCATATTTATCCAATACTGTGCACCTCGGTCCTTTACCCCTGCTCTAGTGCCGGTTCATCAGCCTAGGGCCAACGCAGTAATCCTTGCACCATGATTCCAAGAGAGCTATGTGCCCCTCCATTTCAAAACTGCCTCCCAAATACTATTCCCTTTTCACAGCACGCGATAGCTCTAATTTCCACAGGTGTAAAGGAATTAGTCCCAAACCTGGAAGTGGAACCATGTTATCTAAATCTCAGGATGTAAGAAATTGGGTTTTTGATTTAGGAAGTGAGGGGCTGCTAATCGAGCAACAACCACAACAATCTGTGCCAGGGTGAACCACAAACAGCACTAAACTAACCTGTGCCTAACTATCTGGCAGCTTGGGGCAAAAGTATTGGTGCTTAAATAAGTTGCACTGGTTAAGTATTCATGCAGCACACAAACAGAAATAAAGTACAATTTAATAAATCATTTGAGACTAAAATGGCAGAAATCCAATCGGAAGACCTGAAGATATGCAATTTAATAGTTCAAGTAAAATTAGCCCCAAGAAGCAGACAGGGTTAACAGTGGGTATTTGGTCACAGTGGACTGGGGGAAGTACAAGTTCAGGTTGACAGCAATGGAATGTGGGTCGTATACAAGTACCAGGAAGCTTCTAAGTACCCCCACAACAGGTTCTGGAAAGATCCTCCCTTCCCTTTTCTTTGCTGCCCTAGTTCCAAGATATTGAGGGTGAAAAAAGGAATGTCTGACAAAATATCGAGATTCACAATATCGACGTACAAAAATATCGGAGCAAAAATATCGAAATCAAAAATATCGGGTTCCTATACTTAACTAGATATATACACAAATATCGATTTTTTAATATCGATATACAAAAACATCGTTTACTTTTATATCGACTACATTAACATCGGAAAACAAAAATATCGCTATCTACAAAAAATAATGACATTAACTATAATATCGACATCAAAAATATCGTGCACTTCAATATCGGATTATCAGCTATATCGACTTTTTATATGCATCTGTTTGCATAATTAATTAACATTTTATATGTTTTCACATCTAAATAAACACACAATACTTAAATTAATACTATAGACACACTATTAATTTGTCAAAAATATCCTATTGGTATAATTATATCACCTACACATATAAAAATATTGTATACTACTTTGTATAATTTTATAATTTGTTTTTGTTTTTCACTTCTATTACAAAGTAATCACAACTGAAATTCAAATATACTAACTAACCAATCACAAACCTAATTTTTTAAATGAACCAATAGCAAAGTAATTACTACTGACACTCCCCTATATAAACAATTAAAATCTAAGCACAAACTACTTGCCAAAAGTCACTGAAGGAGATTCATCTCTATCCGAATTGCTGCACAACAACTAGAAGAACCAGACTATCAACCTACTATCACATCTTCTAAGTAAGTAAATAAAATAGAAAGTGCATTATTTGCTAATACTACTTACTTACCTGCTAAATACTCAGTGCCCCTTTGCTATTCATACTACTTAACATGCTAAATAATTATATGAAACTATTTTTTTTAGATACAACGAGTACTGAATATTCTACTCAAAATAACTGTGAACAAACCCTAGGAATACAGATTCTAATAACTATGTAAGTAATTTCACATTGTTTCATTATGTGCACATAAATCTAAACACACAGAAATAATGACTTTTACCCCACATATTTCTTTTTTTCTGTAGATTCTACTACTGAAAACTGCACTACTAATGAACTAAGGACATCAGTACTATTTCTCCAATACATTTTACTAAGTAAGTATTATGCAACTGAAATAAATGTGGAAAAACAATACAAACATTTAGAACTGTTCTAATTATGTTCTATTATATATTGTTTATTTACAGAGCAAACACAACGAATAGATATACAGACATAATACAGAACTCCACATTCTGAATAATACAGATAATAATCACAAAGTAAGTATATTAAAGAACATAATTACCAGATAATCTATTAAAAAACATACCAACATGGTGATTATTCTAATACATATGTTCCTTTTTTATTTAAGATAACACTACAAACTACTCTCCAGAAGCTGAAGAAACAACTATACTGGCAAAGACCAACCTAAAAAAATATGTAAGTATCTTCACAATGTGAATCATGAAGATACACTTTTGTAGTAGAAATGAGCTCTAACATTGCAAATGTACCGAAACATTAACTAATAATATACTACTTTCATGTTTTTCATAACAGCTACAACATCACAAACAATTATCCCCAACTAAAGAAGCAAGCAGCTCCTAATTTTGCTGTAAATTCAAAAACACGTAAGTATAAACATTCCTACTTATCACTAACATAGATTATTTATCACATTTAATTTGACATTAACTATTATATATACATTTTATAGATATACAAAGTACAAAATGACCGAAGGAGCCGAATTTGTGACCAGCCAGAAAGGAAAACTATTACTATGCTACATGGGTTACACTTATACACAAGAAACGCAATATGGCATACAAGTTAATTGGAAATGTTGTAAATATTATTCTAACAAGTACTATGGCAGAGCAACAACTAAAGAAGCTACAGTACTGTATACTAGGGAACACAATCATCCACCTAATGTTACTGAAATAGAAGTTAGAACAGCTTTGGAAAATATAAAAGAAGCTAGTACAGGTTCCCAAAAGCAAACAAATGTCATTTTAAAAGAAGCCATTCCTAAAATCCCAAAAACTGCCACAACTCAAATGCCAAATATCCTCTCCTTAAAAAGAACTATAGCACAAACTAAAAAAGCTACTACTTCTACAACACCATCTCCCAGAACATATCAGGATATACATTTAACTGCTAACCAAATAATAACTTTAAATAAACAACCATTTATAGTTTACGACAACGAAAACAATGACAAAAGGCTTATAATTTTTGGTACCAGTATGAATTTAGTTAAACTGCAGCAAAGCCAATATTGGATGATGGATGAAACATTTAACATCTGTCCCAAACAATTTTTCCAATTATACACAATACATGGCCTCTACCACAACTGCAACATACCTTTGCTATATGCACTATTACCAAACAAAAATAATTCCACATATATGGAATTAATAAATTTAATTAAACAAAAAACTAATGATTTTTCTCCTGAAAGTATCATTCTTGATTTTGAGCAAGCAATGCTCTCAACTATCATAAAAATCCACCCCCATACCTGCATTCAAGGCTGCTATTATCATTTAAACCAGTGTTTATGGAGACACCTTCAAAAAACTACCCTAAGTGTCGAATATGCTACAAACTCATCTTTTGCTTTCCAAATTAAAAAACTCATTGCACTTGCTTATGTACCTGAAACAGACGTAGCTGAACACTACAACATTCTTATAGACAGCCCCTTCTACAAACAAAATGAAGCTAAATTAAGTCCATTTCTCGACTACTTTGAAGACACCTGGGTAGGCAGACTCCACAGATCTGGCCACAGACGAAATCCCAAATTCCTCATACCCTGGTGGAACGTTTACAGAAGTACCCTTAACGGAGATTCAAAAACTAACAATGCAGTGGAAGGTTGGCACAATGCATTTGTACAATCAACTGGCAGAACCAAACCTACTCTAGAACATTTCATTAAATGCCTACAGAAAGAACAGAGCTACCAGGAATTTAGAATGGACCAATCTGTAACTGAACTTGTTCCTAAAACATCAAAGCAAAATAAACAAATGCACAAGTACCTTGAAGAACAAGTTAAACTTTACCCTAGTACAAAAGGCATAGAATACCTAAATATCATTGCCAAAACACTACTCTAATTAATTCCCAAAATGTTATAAAACACTAAAAGTATCACCTAAGTATGGAAAAATATGTAACGTGAGCTTCTAAAGTATTTAATGTATGCAATATATAGAGATATTATTATAATATATGCACACATTAAAACTAAATAACAAGTAAAAAACTATTCCATAATAAAAATAACATTACCCACCCACACAAAATAAGAAAGCAAGGACTTACCAATCATGTTGTCAATCCAATAACCTCCTTGTCCACCAAAGTAATCCAGGTAGTGCAAAATTAACCCCAAAAAAAATGTAAAAATACAACTGTTCCAAAATTAAGACATCCACGTTGTCCAGAGCCATCGAATAAGCATAAAAAACCCGAAAAATTGGAAAAATAGAAAGAATCGCTCCAGCAAAACCGAAAAATGTAAAGAAGTGTTTGTAAAGCAGTGTTGAATTAAACAAACAAACACTTCCTTTAAAAAAAAATGGAACTTCCGATGTAGCGTACACCTATGACAAAAACATAGAAAACAGACATTCCCACCCACATTAATTAGCTAGTAATTAGGTACAAACATATTAAAATAGATGATTTCACTTGTAGATATACCATAAAAGACTAAAATTCACTCTATATATAATGAGTTAACTAACTAACACTACGTGTATATACCATAAGTAATTATCTGTTTTCGAAATCTAAAACATACCTCCCTCACATTCAACAACACATAATATAAGGTCAGTAGTCTCAAAACATCATTAAAATACACATAAAACATATAAAAAAAACCTTACCTGAAGCGACGTGAAGTGTCTCCCAACCGCGATCAGCCCTTCTTCCAAATAACCCAAAACGACCTAACCCGGTTACAAAATAAAGCACCCAAATGCAATAAAATAGTCCCAAGTATAAAATAAAATATATATACTTCACTAAATATGCAAAAATGAACATTAAGTTTCTATTATTGTAAAGAAATATTTACTTTAATCCTACAATGATTTGATTAACAAATATGTAAATGAATGTAATAAATACATATTATGAAAAGAATAATATTTATATTAACAATGTCTAGAAATATAACTACATTGTCAACAATTATAATAATAGAAAAATGTGTTAAAAATATGTGACTTATATAATAAATATTTTATGTATTGAAATAAAGTGTAAAAAATACTTTTGTTATTTCTACATTTCTTTATGAAATTACAATATGTAAAAGAGATAATAAATAATATTCATTTTTGTACAAAAAGTATGAAAATAATAATGCTTCTGTATAGTTGCTTATCATTGTGTTTATAAAATATGTTTATAAAACCAAATGTAATAAAAAGATTTTTGTTATGAAATAACATTTTATTTGTGAAACATAAATAAAAATAATGTTTCTACAATCATGTTGAACTATTTGTATCATTATCTTACTATAATGTAACAATCTTATCAGAAATTTTGCACTGTATATTAAATGTGAGTATATGTTGGTCTCTAATAATTTAATTATTACTATACCAAATCCAGCGTACATTAAATTAAAACTGACCCTGAACCCAAACAATACCCCTTTACCCAAAAACTGAAAACTGACCCTGAACCCTAAAAATACCCCTTTACCCAAAAACCCAAAACTGACCCTGAACCCTAAAAATACCCCTTTACCCAAAAACTGAAAACTGACCCTGAACCCTAAAAATACCCCTTTACCCAAAAACCCAAAACTGACCCTGAACCCTAAAAATACCCCTTAACCCAAAAACTGAAAACTGACCCTGAACCCAAAAAATACCCCTTTACCCAAAAACTGAAAACGGACCCTGAACCCTAAAAATACCCCTTTACCCAAAAACTAAAAACTGACCCTGAACCCAAAAAATACCCCTTTACCCAAAAACTGAAAACTGACCCTGAACCCTAAAAATACCCCTTTACCCAAAAACTGAAAACTGACCCTGAACCCAAGAAATACCCCTTTTCCCAAAAACTGAAAACTGACCCTGAACCCTAAAAATACCCCTTTACCCAAAAACTGAAAACTGACCCTGAACCCAAGAAATACCCCTTTACCCAAAAACTGAAAACTGACCCTGAACCCAAGAAATACCCCTTTACCCAAAAACTGAAAACTGACCCTGAACCCTAAAAATACCCCTTTACCCACAAACTGAAAACTGACCCTGAACCCAAAAAATACCCCTTTACCCAAAAACTGAAAACTAACCCTGAACCCAAAAAATACCCCTTTACCCAAAAACTGAAAACTGTCCCTGAACCCAAGAAATACCCCTTTACCCAAAAACTGAAAACTTACCCTGAACCCAAGAAATACCCCTTTACCCAAAAACTGAAAACTGACCCTGAACCCAAAAACTACACCTTTACCCAAAAACTGTAAACTAATCCTGAACCCAAGAAATACCCCTTTACCCAAAAACTGAAAACTGACCATGAACCCTAAAAATACCCCTTTAACCAAGAACTGAAAACTGACCCTGAACTCTAACAATACTCCTTTACCCAAAAATAATTATTATTATGTAATTACAAATTAATTATTAATTAACAATAACAATAAAGTTAATATATTAGCACATTAGCTGTAAAAAAATAAATGTAACTATTAATATTATTTTTTCCAAATTAATTTACAATAAGTAAAAAATATATATTAAACTAAATGAAGCTAATTAATATAATTAACTAATTTATATTAATTAATTACCAATTAATTATTATTTAAAAATATGTAAAAAATTATATTAATTAATTAACTAATGAATAATAATTAATTAACAACTATTTATTATTTAAAAATATATACAAAATTATATTAATTAATTAACTAGTTAATATTAATTAATTACCAATTAATTATTATTATTTAATTACCAATTATTTATTATTTAAAATTATGTCCAAAATTATATTAATTAATTAACTAATTAATAATAATCAATTACCAATTATTAATTTTGTACAATTATGTACGATATTATATTAATTAATTAACTAATTAATATTCATTAATTACCAATTAATTATTATATAAAAAAATGTACAAAATTATATTAATTAATTAACTAATTAATATTAATTATTTACCAATTAATTATTAATATTTTTTTTATTATAAATATATATTAATTTATTAATTATTTTTAAATTACTTCCCACCCTTATCCCCTATAAACCCAATAACCCGCTCCTAAAACTATATATGTTTTTTAAAAATATTTTTATATTAAATATATTGTAATTTTTTAATATAGACCTTTTTATCAAATTTTTATTTACAATTATTATATTTTTTCCTATACTATTTATTTTTTCCATTACTACACGATATTTTGTATTGTCGATATTTTGTCATACGATATTATTTTTTTCGATATTTCTACTTACTAACCTATTACGATATTTTTGTATCCGATATATTTGCTTCCCAATATTTTTTACCTTCGATATTTTAACTTCGATATTTTGTCTTTCCGATATTTTATTTTCGATATTTTGTCTGTGTACCTGAAAAAAGGTTGGTGTGAAGTTCCTTTGTGAGTGTGCTGGAGGCAACCCTTTAAATATATGTGAGACTGGGAATCCTGGCAGGATGACCCTCTCACAACTACACACAGGTCATATTGTTCACTCCCTCGGCCCAATGTGCCTTCTTGATGGGGAGCAATTAACAGACCCAGTCAGCTGGAAACTCAGAGAAAGCCTAAGAAAGTTGGGGGTATGATAATGCCATCTTTGTAAAAGGTGCATTTTTAATGTTGTACTCTAAAATCTGACTATACCATTAAGGAAGATTTTACATTATAATTCATTCAAGTCTAAATATGAAATTTCTAGCTGTTCCCAATCAAATGTTAGCACTTTGCTGAATGTAATAAGGGTACCCTATGTTATCTATGGGATAGTTAGGTCTCACAGAAGTGAAAAACAAATCTGGGAGTGTTTCACTATCAGGACATGTACAACTTCAAACCACATGTCCTATAGGCTTATAGCCCGCCCTAGAGGGCTATACCGTCTATTAGAGGTCCTCTCCTTCGGCTCGGTCCTTTAACAAGGGAGAGGGACTTTTAAGCTAGTATAGCCCAGCTACGAAGGGCTATAATGCTATTAGAACATTGTGCCACAAGAGGGCAGAATGTTCTAACAAGAAAAAAAAACCTCATGGGAGAGCAAGGGGATTGGAATCCCCTCGGGCTTCCTGAAGCCTTTGTTCACAGCCAGAGCTGTGAACGAAGAAACATTGGAGTGTTGGAGCTCCAGGCTTATACCAGCCATTATAAGCCCGGAGCACTCCGTTGTTTTCAATGGAGCTCCCAACATTCCAATGTTCTAATATCCTTTAAATACAATGTACCCTATCCTATGGCTGTTTAGAGTGTACTATATTCTAGAGGTTTATGCCTGGCTAAAGGTTTATTTTGCCATGTCGAATTAGAAGTTAGAAAGTGCACTTCTTGGTAGATTTTTAGTTCAGGTATAACATGCTTATGTCAATATGAAATTAGTCATCAGTAGACAATCGATAGTAGAAGCTGTACTTATGTATTTGTTAAATCATCGTGATATCCCTTTCACTAATGATACACCAGAGGAACATACTATTGAGTATGTCTACACACGTTCTATTTGATAATACATGTTAATGGTTATACCTAATAGCACTCATACTAAGGGAGTTTTAAAGGTATAATGACTACCTGTATTTCTCTTCTTTTACTTCTCCTTTTTGTGTTGTATACCCTAATATGCCAATACAAATTATTTGAAATTAAAAAAATCCACTACAGGCCACAGTGGCAGGCATTAGACATTTAGTAGTTGGCACAAAGCATGTTGTTGCTCACTAATAGCATTTAATTTCCTGACCCTGGGTAACTGTGGTACCATATATGAGGGACTTACAAGTGAAGTAAATGTACCAATCCGATGGAATGGCCCTCTCTCAAGGGTCACCCTAAACGTTCTGCCTTCCTCCTCTTCTTTTTCTGGCCAGCTTTTTTTGTTGGCTTTAGGACTCTAAGCACTTTACCACTGCGGACCAGTAGTAAAGTTTTTTTTTTTTCTTGAGTTGACCCAAAGGTATCAGAGTGCTTTACATGAGCACCAGTTATGTTACAGATGGACCCTTCTATTTTTTGTAGGCAATGGGAGATTAAGTAATTTGCCCAGAATCACAGGATGTTAAGCGTCCATGCCAAGACTCGAACCCGGTTCCCCAGTTTCGAGGTCGACTGCTCTAGCCTGAAGGCCACATCCATGTGCTCTCAACAGTGTATAATTAGTTTACACCTGTTTGGTATATCATATTTACTTGCGTGTCCCTTGTAAAGTTGTATACCATATACCCATGGCCTGCAAATTAAATGCTACTAGTGGGCCTGCAGCATTGATTGTGCCACCCACAGAAGTAGCCTTTCAAACCTGTCACAGGCCTGCCATTGCAGGACCTGTGTGTGCAGTTTACTGCCAATTCGAATTGTCATTTAAAACTATTTACCAAGCTTGAAACTCCCTTTTGTATTATTACAAAGCCACGCCTCAGGTAGGCCACAGATAGCCCTAATGTCAGGGTGCTGTGTAAATGAAAGGTTGGCCATGTAATAATATGCTTTGTATGTTCTGATAGTGACAAACAGCCTATTTCATTTTACTCTACTGTGAGGCCTACTTCTCTCCTAGGCTGGAATTAGGAATTCCTTTATGCACTTTTAAGCTGTAATTCCTGATCAAAGAAGAGACGTCTTTAAATGTTTCATATGGGTAGAATGGTACTGACAAATCCTCCTTCCTGGTGATCTTAGATTTTACAGTACTGCTTTAGAAATGCCAATTATGGGAAAGTGGACATTTTTCTGTGCTTATAACTTTGTGTGCTTCTCAGCCTATCTTCAATACACATCTGGGCTGGGTGACAGCTACACGTTGTGCATTCCCTCTAGACATCCATAACACAAAAAAGACAGGTGTGTCTTGGTACCCATCTGCATATATCTGCATTCTGATGGCCTTGCCAGGGCAGGATGTAATGGAGGGGCTAACATTTTACTTTAATAGGCGTTGTCCTGTCCCCACACAAAGGACTGATTGCCCCCACAGATATCCTGGTAGACAGGACTAGGTTGAATGGGATCCTTGTGCACTTCAGAGAGCCGCTTTGAAGTCACTCCCCTCAAAGGCACTTTTGTATATAAGCACTGGATCTCTGACTCCCCTCAAATCAGACACCTCTGTCAGAAGAACTGCTGTGCCGTTTAAAGGACTCATTAGACTGCTTTTCTGGAAGGAGTGCTTTTGCTCTTGTTGCCGTGCTGCCTGCTGCTCTCTGACTATGCTGAAAGAGAGCCGAAGTCTGACTTCTCCCAGTTATTTCCAAGGGCTTGCTGGCTCGCCTCCTGTTTTCTGATGTCTCAGACACTCCGAAGAACAAAATACTTCATGCAATTCTGCTGGTGATGCTGTACTCTGCCACCTGTGAGTCCTAACCTTGCCGGTTCTGGGCCTCAAAAGTGGGTTCTGCACCTGTTTTTCTTCAAAACGATGCATCATCACCTTTGCGCCGATCAGAACTGACGCATTGCCCATAGATGTCAACGCTGAGGCTGTTCGATGACATTGGTTCTATGGCTTGCGTGGCCTGACGATGATGCTCTACGTGGCTCAACGAAAATGCATTACCTACATCTCAGTAAAAGCCGACAACAACACAATGAACCGTCTGTGTGGAAAAGATAGATGCATTATGCATTCAGCATCAATCCTTTGCTCCATCCAAGGTACTTTCTCAGCAGGCCCTGCATGGGCCCTGTAGCCTGCCTGCCCTCCATTGCGGTGGTCCAGTAATGTGTTTTTGCACTGGTGGCTCGTGACCTCAAGTAACCTTTTGACCGCTAGTGATTTCTAAGCACTCTTTTTGCATTTAATCTTTAAATATCTTGACTTCTACTGAATGGATTTTTTTTGTCTTGGTCTTGTTTCACTCAGATAAATATTTTATATTGTGTTTAAACCTGTGTGGAGTCTTTTTGTGGAGTATTCATTGTGTTACTATGAATGTGTTGCACACTTTGACATTGCCTCTTAAGATAAGGCTGAGTGCTCTGTGCCAAGCTACAAGAGGGTGAGCACAGGTTATCTTTCAGTGTATATCTACATTTCCTTCACTAGAGTAGTGATTCCTGCTTGGCCTGGGTGCATACCTCAGTCACCCAGGAATCCCATTTCTAACACAATTGTACTCTCTTCTCGGGAGAGAGTGCAAGCACTTTTGCACTGGTTGCCAGTTGTAAAGCGCAGAGTACTAAAAGCCAACAATAAAGGGTTCAGAAAACAGGAGGAATGAAGGCAAAAAGTGTCATGATGACCCTGTAGAAAGGGCCACGCCCAACAAAGGGGATTCATGGCAACATCGATTTGTTTAGGTTAAAGAACCACAAATCAAGAGATCCCAATCAGTTTGCGTTGTATCGCCATTTTAAAATTAGAAACCATGATCCACCTCAGGGACCTCCTTCTATCAAGACACTGGATGGTTTCTCTGGATTTGAAGGATGCGTCTCATTTGGGGCATTCTCAAAACATTCTAGAGCCTGCCGACTGACTGATAATACAGGAAATTGTACCCGCCCGATGCGCAAGGCCCCTGCCCACTCCTAAAGCGAACCCAACCTTTAATTACCCCAGACAAAATCAACAGGATAATTCTACACAATGTAGGGCGGACGCAGTGGTAGATCCCCTACCAACCAGTTCTCCTATCAGGATTGAGGAAGCACAGCAACTGGATCGACGTCTAGTGTCATGGAACACAGCGGGGCTGGAACAAAAATAATAGATCAGGAATGGCAGGAGTACATTGATCAATTCGATTTTTGCCTGTTGCACGAAACCTGGGCATTGAAAACTCCATGCAAGCTGGGCTTTATAACTTTTAGCATCAATGACATATCTTCAGTTAGAGACAGGCCATCAAGTGGTCTAGTAATTTAGGAATTATCATTTGCCGACATACTTGAGGTAAAAATAAAAACACAAAGTAAAACAGAAATGTATCTCCTAAATGTCTAAAAAAGACCAACATTTGCCAGCACGTAATCCCAGTGATAGACATATTGGACAATTTTTTAAGTTCCATAGACTCCAGGGTTTGTACTTAATATAAGAGGAGATTTTAACTGTAAGTTAAAACCGGATGTGGGATTGGAAACTATTCTTGAGAAAGAGGATATGGTAAGTGGAGTACCACCTTTGGAGGCTGGTACTTTGGTACCTTGCACAACTGCAGTGGCCCAACTGATTCGATTAGTCTCAGGACAGGGGCTGAAGGCTTGCTAAGGCAGCCTGCCCTCTAATAGACCAAATGGCCACACATTCAAGAGAGGTCCTACTACGAGTATAATTGACTATATAATGGCCAGTGTTAACTCATGGGGTAACCTAATTGATCTAGAAGTAGAGGTTAGAGATGACAGCGATCACCTCCCATTGTGTCTAACAATGGTGGAATCACTTTTGAAACCTGGGCCATGTGAACTAACGCTAATACTAGAAACCCAATTCAGCCGATAGATAGCAACAATAAAAAGAGCTCTACAATGGCCTTCCATAGCAGTCTCTGTGAAACTATGAGGATGATCTATTACACCTTCTCAGATGTATTTGCTCCTTATGCAGATATATCTATGAGAGAGATCCCCATTGTGAGGATCCACTGCAACATGGTAGATAAATTCAAATCACTCTTGAGTAAAAACCCTAGAGAACACGGATCAGCTAGTGCTGACAAACATTTCTCATATACTCACTGGTATAACAACGACTATTGCAAAGCCAAAATCGCAATGCTAGCTGCTGTGAGAATCAATGATATTGAAGCACTAAGGAACAAAAGGGCCAAGTATAAGAAACTGCTAGTGCAAGCAAAACAGGATTGGGATGATCGGATCTGGGATAACCTTGCTACTGTAGCAAAAAATAAGGACCATCCATTATTTTGGAAAATACTAGCCAAAGGTAATAACAACGGAAGCACTAGCCTGGAGCTTTTTGGGGAGCTAGAAACTTGGCATAGACATTTTTCGAAAACTCTTCTCAGATGTTACCATCCAACTGACACATGGTTATTTAATGAAGGGGAATTGCCCTCTAAAAAATACACAGAGTGGATTAAATATTGCTCCTTATTTTCGTTTGGACAATACAATGACGGCAATAGATGCAGTCAAAATAGAAAAAGCCCCTGCCCCGAAAGGTGCCCGGTGATCTCTTAAAACTTGACAAAACAGTTTGGGTACCATATGTAAATTTCATCTGTAATGCTGTGGCTGCAGGAGCCCCTATACTGGAGTTTTGGAAAGGGGCTAAAATAATCAAAAGGGTAACCGACATTATCCTACCAAGTATAGGCCTATAAGTCTAATAGATACCTTACAAAAGGTGTATGCAAAACAGATTCTATTTAAGCTCAATAACTGGATAGAAGAAAACAACATTCTATCACAGTATGCAGACCTGGAAATACACAAATCAAATGGGAGTACACCTGTATATAGCATTCATAGACCTGAAGGCCGCCTTCAACCTTAGCCCCAGGGACTCACTTTAGAATTACCTTGAAATTGAGGTAATCCCTGAAGATCTTCTAGTACAGATAGTTAGGCTGCATGAAGATAAATACGCAAAAGTTTGAAGGGGACCCAGGTACGAACTGTCAGAGGCAATGCCTAGAAAAAGAAGAGTAAGGAAGGGATGTGTAATGGCACCCACTCTTTTCTCATTATATGTAAATGATGTTATGACACATCTACAAGGGTGTAAACATGACTCGCCAAGGCTAGGAGGGGGCCAGTACCAGGTCTACTATTCGCTGATGATACTATTTTACTATCACAAACTCCAAAGGGATTACAAAACCTGCTGAACACCTTCAGTGAATATTGCGTCTCAAAATGTCTTGAAATAAACTCTAACAAAACTAAATACATGGAGGTAAAATGTCACAAAGCTTCGAAAACAAAAGTTAGAATATGTATCCAACCTTGCCTACCTTGGTCTTACACTAGATACAAAATTGACATGAAATCATCACCTACACAAATGCAAGGTTGCTTCAAAATTCCATGGCAATATTAAAAAAAGCACCAGAAAAGTGTATCCAAGGCAGTGTCTTCCTCCGTGGAGGTTTATAAGCACAGGGCACAATCCTCAATTCACTGTGGAGCAGAGCTCCGAGGGGTTACTAGGCATAACATGCTCACAGTGGGGGAAAACATGTCCTTAAGTAGGCTACTACACTTGCCTGTAAGCACAACTGTGATACCCATCATCCAGGACTTCAATATAAAGCGTATAGAACAGCAAGCCACATTGAGGCCCCTGCTATTCTGGGTCCGTTTGTGGATCACCGAAGAAATCAAAAACTACAAAGAGGGGTTAATTGAGATCCTGAAACTCAATCAATGGGTCAGACACGTGCAAACATGTTTTTTCAAGGTAGGTCTTCACTGCTTTTGGGATGCTTCCAGAACATTAATGGTACACATGAAAATGGTCCAACTGAAACAATGCTGATCTCAAGAGGAAAACGCAGTGAATCAAAGACAGCCCACAATGAGATAATTTAGACACTGATCCGATTCACTTGGTAATCAACACGATTTATATAATACAATTCTTAGGGTTGTTGGTGGAACAAGAGTTATTCTAAGTTCCACACAATTGAGTTTAGGTTCATTCAAATTGGCAAGGTAGTGTCTCTTCAGCAGCTACTAATATTGGAGGGACTTTCACCTTCCGCAATTCAGGCGATTTTTTCTTGGGGCATGCTATGGCCAATAGTCGACTAGAGGAAAGGTGTTCAGGTAGGTAGTTGTCATTGCACATACATTGTTTAGAGATTCTTACAGGCTACTTTGTGATGTGCATCCAATTTCAACTTGCAGAGCAAGGTGAATAGTCTTCCTATGTTATGTAAAATATATTTATAAGGCGCATGGCTGCCCCAGCAACGAGGCCTCCCAGTGCTAACTGTCTAGTTTTGTGGGAGGCAGAGGCAGCATAGTGATTGGAGAATAGCCAAGTCTTCACAGTCCTTCTAAAAATCCAGTGATCAGAGATGCTATTGCTAGAAAGAGGTAGAGAGTTCCAAAGGGCAGGCACCCATTTGGAGCCTTGAATGAGCAGCCACCCGCTCTGGCCCTGCGTACCGAGGCACTCCTGCTAGATGCAGATCCACTGAGCACAAGGCGCGGGTGGGTACATAAGGAGAGAATACAGCACTCAAAATCCCGGGGTAAAGGCCCAAATAGATATTATGGATAATACAGAGAGCTTTAAAGTAAATTCTCTGTGCCATTGGCAGTCAGTGTAACCGGTAGAGGAGGACGGAGACGTGACAATGCTTGGGGAGTGCAGACAGAGCGTGAGCTGCCGTGTTATGGGTAAGTTGGAGCCTTTTGATCAATGAATTGTTGGAGCCTAAGAGCAACATGTTGCAATAGTCCAATCTAGCCATGACAGTAGATTGAACGATTAACTGTCCACGGGTGTGGCGGATCAAAAATCCTAAGATAGGCTTTAGGCCACATAGTAATGCAAAACAGGTGCCTGCCACTGACTTAGCATATGCCTCAAAGGAGAGGGCACTAGCCACCCACACTCCCAGGTTCTTAACCACAGATTTAGGCTGGGGAGCTGTGCCAAGTGCGGGGGGGGCACCACTGGCTATCCTAGAGATGGGAGTCCCTGCCCACCAAGAGTACTTCAGATTTGGTGGAATTCAGTTGGAGGTAGTTGTCAGTCATCCAATCAGAGATCTTCCTGAAATTTTGCTGAGTCCTGACTGGGGTTGCTAGAAAAAGTAAGCCCCAGTTGAGTGTCATCCACATATGACACCAAGGAGACGTTCCAGGCTTTGGCCAACAAAGCCAAAGGTCAGATGTAGACATTAAATAATGTACGGCTCAATGCTGAACCCTGGGGGACACCACAGCTGAACGTGTGGGTGAGGAAGGAAAAAGGGGAGGCGATGACATGAAAGGTCCAGTCAGCCAGAAAACATGAGAACCAGGAGAGGGCATTGCCATCTATGCTGATCTCCCTCAGCCAGTTTAGCAAGATCTTGTGGGAGATCGTGTCAAAGGCCACATTTAGATCAAGCAGAGTCAGTGCGGAGGTTCTGACCTCATCCAAAGAAGCCCGAAGCTGCTTGGTAACCGCCAGCAGAGCGGACTCGGTACTATGTTGAGGCCGGAAACCATTTTAGGATGGATCCAGCATCGAATTAACTTCCAGGCATTGGGTTACAATAGTGATAACACATGATTCCGTGATTTTAGCAAGGAACAGGAGCAGAGAGATTGGCCAAGAATTTCCAGGTTTTGGACAACTCCAGTGTTGATTTTTTCAACAAAGGAACTACTTTGGAGTGTTACCATGATTTGGAAATTGATGCAGAAGATATAGACAGATTGGTCAGCTCCAAGCACTCCTATGTATCCCAACATGATGCAATTAAATAAAAATACATTTAGTGGTAATCAAATCAAAACCTCTGGAAGATTGAGCAAAACACCTTTGGGATTTCTGTCTAAGTCAGGATGTGTCATTGGATTCTTCAAAAGCATTTTAGGCCAGAGTAAGGTTGGAAGATTTCCTCAAGTTCATTGATTGATACCTTCAAATAAGGTTACAGTACAGTAAGTACATGCTTTCTTATCTCTAATTTGAAGGTTTGAGCATGCAGAATAGTGCCTTCGGTCTTGTATTTAGATGCAGATTTCCCTAACTTGAAGGGAAGTCCTAATTATATTACAAACAATGGAAGCAAGTATTATCCTATAGCTTGATTGTGATCCCATTCATGTGTTGAAATCTCATATCTCCTTTAGTTTTTTCTTCCTTTGACTCAGTCTCACTAATGCTGGCAACCTGCTAATCAATCAATAGGACTGCCCAGCCTGAAGAGGAGCTCTCTAGACCATAATACGAATAAAGATGATGTGAAATATCACATGACATGACATAAGAAGTTATCCCAATTTAATTTGGTATTTCTCTTATTATTTAGATTTTTTGATTCCGTCATGGACTTTGAAATTTGTAGCACCAAGAAAAGAAGCAGAAATTATCAGAAAGCCCCTATTTATGGACAAGAGAAATGCCTATCTTACGATTCCATTTCCGGCTGGAGAGGCAGCACTATTGGGACATGTAGTGCTGCTCTACAAGATGTGGTTAGAAATAAATAAATTAGCAAAGAAAGACTGCAAAATACTCCCTGTAGAGAGATGGATTTTTGCAGGTTCACCCCCACACCTTTTGGCTCCACCTTTTGATGACTTTAGGTACCAGTGTAGTGATTCTGCACACTGGGGCGCTGACATCCAGTGTACAGTGTATGTCCTCTGACTCCTAAATGTGTGCACGAATGAGGAAAAAGTGGCTGATCCCTGACTAGTAAGGTTAACATACATGTAAGCCCCTAGTATGAGGTACTCAGAGTACCTAGGGCAACTAGGTCAAGGTGCCTTTATTGGATTGCAATACTATTTGTGCCACCACTATAATGGCAAGTAAAGCTTTGGTGCTGGGCTTGTCTTGCAGCCTAGTTGGCAAGTAAAACGATTTCCCAAGGCGAAATTCTAATTGGAAAGTTTAATTTACCTGTAAGTATATGGTTCTCAGGGTACCCATGTCCTGTACCCATGTCCTGTAGTTTAAAATGTTACTAGTGGGAGCTAGTGCACTTAAGTGTGCACCACTACAGTAGCAAATTAAAACATCATAGTTAAAGTCCGGGCAAGTTTGACCTGTCAAATTAACCCTTTTGACAGGCCCAAACCTCCCTAGTTATTACTCATACCCATAAATCACCTCCAGAGTCCAGCATAAGTGCCAAAATGGTAGTTTGCATGATTCTGAATAGTAGGCCATGCCTAAACTGTATGTTATATGCACTGGCATAGGAAACATCTACAAAGTCAAATTTCCCTATTGAAAAGCATGTAGCCCTATTGGATAACATTGGGTGACTTTCAATAATTTGAATAAAGTGTAACTTCCCAATGGAACAGGCCAGAGAGGTATTACAAATTGTCAAATTAATAGTTACATTAAAATCAACTTATTGTCAAAATTGTATCTAACATAACTATTTTAGAAAAGTAGCTATAGAAGCTTTACTTTTTTATGGTGCCTAAAAGGTCACTGTTAGCCTTTTCTGGTTGGCCCTGCAGCTGCAAGATCTGCCCTGTAAATTAGGTTTCTAGGGGTCCCATGAACTAAGAATAGAGGAGCCAATTGACTAGGAGTATTACTGTCCTGTGGCAAGTTGGTTGGGGAGGGAACTAGTGGGCTACATGTCAAAAGAGAGTTGCCATGCAAGAACGGATGTCCCTAAACCCGGGTTAGACTGTTTCCTTTGTTGGGCAGCCAGCTTTGCTAAATTTAATTAGATTAGGAGTCATCCTGAAGCAGGAGTGTAGTACCCAGGCAGCCACACCCCTGGGGACAGCCAGTGAGATCCCCATGGGAATGGGAGGGTTTGGCAATGTTTTTAGTGGGCAGAATAAATAGTTAATTTGGTTAGCTTGATGCCACACTTTTCAGGAATTAGTCAAAAAGTGGGTGAGATAGCCCAGGGGAGTAACAGTCATTAACTAGTACAGTCTCCCCTCCCATAAGCTTGTGCAAATGATAGGACTTGCAACTCTGCCAAGAGAACTCAGAACACTCCTGTACCTGTGGAAAACAGAAGACGGCCAGAGCCTACTGGATGACAGGACTGCACAGAGACATGCTGCACCAAATATATCACCAAGGATGGAATGTGCCTACTGTTTGGCTTGTGAGGAGCAACCACAAGGGCTGGACTTGTACCCAGGAAAGAAGAGTGAACTCCAATGGATAGTTGGCAAGTCCCCTGCTAAGACACAGGGCCACAAAAGCTCAAGAGAACAGCTTGCAAAGTGGGCCTCTGCTGCCGCCACGGGACTTGTTTTGTTGTGGCTGGTTCATGCTGGAAGATTGAGTCCGGACCCACTTCAATGTACCCTCAAACCCTGGGTCCATTATTGCCTAAGAGTGTATTCTTTTTCCTGCCCCAACTTAAGAAACCAGTAGACACCACAATAAAACCAGTATTTGTTGTTTGTTCAGCTACCCAGTCAGGCCTGGACTCGCCTGGAACTCCCCTAGTACATGTTGTGAAACTTAGTTCTCAACCCCAAGCGGTGGGCTCTTAACTGGTGCCTAGGAGGACTGGCATTCAAAGAGCTTGCCCAGGAGAGCCTTAGACCATAAAAGAACTCAGGATCATGCAGACCCCAGCAAAGCCTTGTTTGAAAGAAATGCACCTATTTTCCTCAGTCTTTTTAGTTGCTGGTTTGAAGGTAACCTCAGACTTTTCTACGGAGACCCAATTGTTCTAGACTTGTGAATTGCTGCAGTGACCTACTTATTACATCTTCTAACATTCATAACTCCAGTTCCCAGTTCTAGATTTTTCTTTGTTTTTGTGTCTATTTTGAGATAAAAATATAAGCTCATTTTATAAATTGAAGGGGGATTTTATTGTGTCATGGTCCTTAGGCTGTTTTGGGCTTCTTAAATGCTTTACACATGTTTTTCTCCTATGTTTTGTTGGACTGCTTTTAGCATGAATGCTCTGTGCCAAGCTACCAAAGGTCAAACTGAGATTTATTTTATTAAGGCCTAACTGAACCTTATTATAAATAGTGGCATTATTACTTGAGGTTGCATAACCCAGTGAAGTAATAACCCAGTTTCTACACTCCCCTATTTGTCTTTAATAAAATCAGAACTTTCCTTCCCTGATATGTTTGGAAAATCTGCATTTTCAAGCAAAGTTAGTTGATTGAAATATGCAAAGCAGCACATGCAAAAGTACTGCTTATACAATTTGCTTCATGTTCCCACGTTACCTCTCAGACCTAAGGATAATATAATCTACTGTGGACAGTTTACAAATTGTAGTAGAAGGCTGCAGAAAATGTGTTTTTTTTCTGTGACTCTTACTCATCTTTTACCAATGTTGATTCCCTAACACACTTTCAAATGCACTGTTTGCCACTAAATTATCAAAACAAACCGTGAAGGATTACCCTCATCCAACGCCCACCCTCTTTAAAGTAAAGTCTAAATTTTATATGATCTTCACCAATAATTTGGTTTTAATAGGGTTATACATTTAGCTTTATATTTGCATTTGCCATGGCTCCAGTTGCCTTTGCACACTTCCAGTGTAAAACCTGCCAAAGGAACATCATAGCTTGCTTCATCCCATGCTGGACACACCACGGTGCACACAGAATCCAAATTCAACTGGCAAAAGCCACAACCAACATGGCAGGCACCCCAACCACATCTACTGGCTCTAGAACTAAAAGTAGTTATTATTATTATTATAGGGGATTGTAAAGCGCCTGGTGACGCCTCCCGGCATGTCCCCGCGCTGTGGAGAGAGAGTTTTGCCATGTGGATCCAAAAAAAGACAGAGAATTAAAGAGTAAAAAGATAGGTTTTAAACATTTTCCTGAAGGATGCCTCATCGTTCTCTTGTCTGATGTGCATGGGAAGGGTGTTCCATTTTTTTGCTGTCAGAGTACGAAAGGATCTGCCACCCATTCTAGCTTTTTTAGGGAACGTTGTATTAAGCAGACCTGTGCCTGTTGACCGCAAGGATCTATTAGGTACGTAAAGTGTAGCTAGATCAGACATGTAGGGAGGGGCCTTCAAATGAATAATCCTGTGGCACCAGAGGAGCGCTTTGAATAGTATCCTCTTGCTAATCGGCAGCCAGTGAAGGGCAGCCAGAGACGGTCTAGAGGGGGCTCTACGGGGGAGTCTTAGCACAAGGCGTGCAGCTGAATTTTGCAGGACTTGTAATTTCCTCATGTTTTTTTCTGAAGTGCCCAGCAGCAGCACATTCCCGTAATCTATACGGGAAGTAATAAGTGCCTGAGTCATGGTACGCCTGGAACTTATCGGTAGGAGATCCAGGGTACGATTGAGCGCTTTCATGACTCCAAAGCACTTCCCTACTGTTTTTTTGACATGGCTGTCATAGGATAGCTTATTGTCTATCCAGACACCCAAATTCTTGGCTTCCTGACTGGGAGTAGGCACGGGTCCCAAACAAGTGGGCCACCAGTTATTGGTCCATTTTGTATTGTTCCCACCTATTATGAGCACCTCGGTTTTTGTTCCATTTAATTTGAGGCAGTGCTCATTCATCCATGCAGCCAGCTTGCACATGCATGATTTAAAGTTGTCAGCCGCAGAGGAGGGAGCTTGGGACAGGGAGATGAGAAGTTGAGTATCGTCGGCGTAAGAGACAAGCTCTACGCCGAACGATTGAACTACCTCTGCCAATGGAGCCATATATAAGTTGAACAGGGTGGGACTCAGGGCAGAGCCCTGAGGCACCCCCTGTTCCAATGATATGCTGTCCGAAAGAAAACTTCCCCTTTGGACCTGAAAGCTCCTGTTGGTAAGGAAAGCTTTCAGCCATCCCAGTGCCTCTTTGGTGACCCCCGCTCTGTTTAGACACTGTAGCAGAATGGAATGTGCTACATTGTCAAACGCGGCACTAAGGTCCAGCATGATCAAAGCCATTATATAGAGCTTTGGCTTGCAAAAGTGTCCAGAGGCCAATTAGTTATAAATGCATTAGCTGGTTAGTAGTGATCCTTTTGTGCACAACCAGGTTGAGCCTCAAGTTCACACAGGGTACTTCTTAGTTCTAGAGGGAGAAAATGTGTTCCCATAGAGGGAGGTAGAAACAGGGAAGCTGTAAATTATAATGTAGGCCTGTATGTGGACACTTTTACTGCAACACTTTTAATGCTTTAGCTTCCACACCGAGGAGCTGGTGATTATCCTAACAGACAAAATACCTTGCATTCCATTGTGTGCCTCTTCAGCAACATAGGAAATACTGCTCTGCCAAGAAACAGCAGCATCCCACATTGAGATCTGAAGAATCATGACAAAGTTGTTGACTCGAGAAACACCTAGATTCACACAATCAGTTACGTTGCACTCTTAAAAATAGTTCAATGATTTAATCAGATGATTATAGATGGAACAGGTAGGATAGGCTGAGGAGACCTATATTTTGCTTTAATCTCACAGTTTTTGTGTTACAAGTGTAATCACAAAATTAATCTTCATGGATAGAAGAGAAGATTTTGTGCTGGGACAAATAATTGGGGTGATGTAGAAAACTGAGCTTTTGTTACCCTTCACACACTTTTTGCTACTTTTTATCTACTAGATGCAGATTTTCGACTCTGACAGTGCTCTGTGGTCTGCTAACCAGACCTCAGTGCCAGTGGTCCTTCCCCAAGACAAGGTAAGGATCTAGTTGTGCTACAATTGGCTAAGGACTTTAGCAACTCTGTAAGTCCGTTGTAAATGGTACTCCAGATACCTTGGGTAGGGATACTAAAGAGGGTCCCTAAGCGCTGCAGCATTATGCCACCCTAAGGGACCCACATACAAATCCCACAAAGACTGCCACTGCAGGCTGCATGACATGGTGCAAACCATGAGTGAAAGCACAACATGACACTCTTTTTTGTGTCATGCCAAAGTCACTGCATCTAATATAATTAAGTGACCCCCAAAGTAGACCAAAGACCTAAGGCAGGTTGCATTGTATTTGATGTGATGACATATCTGCATGACCAGATATGCCCCTGTGATATCTAGTTCTACTGCTGGATATTGTAAGTGAACAGGGAAGCCATTTTAATGCATGTGCTGGACATTGGTGAAAACGAATTTCCCACCTGCATGATGGCTTCCCTGAAAATAGGGATGTTTGTTACCAAACATCTCGTACTAATAAACTCACACCTATTCCGGTGTTGGACTTATTGATACATGCACCCAGAAGGCACCTTAGAGGTGCACTCTGAAAACCTTCCAGCTTCTGGTGTGCTGACTGACTGTTTTTTGCCAGCCTGCCACCATGGACGGGTATGTGAATCTGTCTTCCCTCACAGGAGAGGATGCTGACTTCCCCGCCCTAAGCCAGCTGATACCAGGCCTGGTGGGAACATTAGCTATGCAGGAGGCATGTTGCACTGCCAGGCTGCACACAATTCCAGGGTGACCAAACCTGAAGGGAACGCCACTTATAGGATTCCACCATCTTGTGTGTCTTAGTATTAGGAATTGACTTCTAGGATAGGGTGATGCCCACTCCCCAAAGCAAGTGGACCATCTACGGGGTATAGTCACCCCAAGGATAAGTAGCTGATTGGCTACTACACCTCACTCCCTTTAATGCCCCTAAATTGACTATTTAGGGAACTCCCTGATACCAGATATTGACAGATCAAGAGAAGGAGCGGACAAAGAAGAGTCCTGTAATGAGAACCGAGGAGCAATGACTGAATTTGCGCCACCCTGACTGCTGCCCCCAACAATTGTGAAAGAAGCAGAATCATCCTGCTGCTGTTCAGTCTCCAAGGAACAAAGAGGTATTGTCAGTGTCATGCAAACTGCCTAAGAAAAACTCCCTTGGAGTAGAGGAGCTACCCCGCAAGCACCAAAGAAGCAAGACCCGGTACATTAACATGCCATCTATGGAGAGAGACTACCAATACAGCAGATGCCCGTGAAGAGCTGGCCATGAACATACTGGTCAGATCCGTCCTCCCTCCAAGCGTGTGGATTCCAGGACAGGCTGGAGCCACACAACACAAATACCTTGTGTGCTGAACCCCTTTCAGCAGCCAAGGCCTGTTGTGTCCACTCTGGACACCAACGCCGAGGAAGATCGACCTGCATGTTGAGGGACTTCAGGAACAGTGAGACCCACATTGTAACAAAGACAAGGAGGTGAGTCTACAACCGCAACCACCCGGCGTTTCATGGAACGTATGTGCTTGCGCTCTAGATCTTGAGTCCAAGGGAGGTGACAATACCAATGGGGTAGATCCACAAGAGCTAAGCCCATGCTTGGCTATGCATAGTCTAGACTTCCAGTTGCTGCCAGTAGCCTGTTCCTGCAGGTGACCAAGAGAATCATGCACTGGAATATGGTGTCAAAAGACACCATTGTACCTCTGCCGGCAGCCAGTGGAGAAGTGGACCGACATTTCCCATGTGTTCAAGCATCTCACGGGTCGAGCCCCCCAATGGGTTCCATTAGACTGGTCCCCCTGTACCAGCTTGCAGCCTCTTCACAACCAGACCGTTCACCATTATAGTAAATGGGACACCTCAAGCCATGACACACCTATGCACCCACACCCCATAAAATCTCCCAAGCTGACCGGATGGTATGGACCTTGCCCTGTGCGCACCTTAAATCCTGAAGAACAGTCCTGTATGTTGTGCCTGAATGCAATACATGTTTTTCCTCCATAGGATAACATTGTCGATCCAGGAAAGCACAACGTGTCCATTTCTGAAAATTGCAAGATTTAATAACTTGAAAAGTACTTACCTGAGTCTGATGATCTTAAATAAAAGTATTTTTTTACTTTTATTAATTGGTGTTGCATTTCTTTATTTAGTGCGGCCTGACTTACTGCCTTTGTGTGTGTAATAAATGCTTAGCACTAGCCTGTGATATGCCAAACTGCTCACCCATACTACCACAAAAGTCAGCATTTGGGTTGTCATTTGTGCCGCTGTAATTCCTTTAGGGTTTCCCTGGACTTTTTCCATGATGTACCTCTTTTTGGTCCTCTATATAAAGAGCCAACTTCCTAACATTTGGGAGAAGTTGATAGATGTATGAAACGGTTTCTAACTCAAAAATCTAATTTTTTTTCTAGACTGATGCAGTAAGCATAAACATTGAATAAATATATGTAAAAAATGTGAGAGTACTTACATCCTCCTTAGTTCACTTGTATCTACAGTGTAGAAAAGTGGTATACATTAATTAAATAAATCTGTCTTTATAAGGACAGAAAAGTATCAGGTTTTCCTATCACCCAAACATTACTGTGCAATGCTTCACATGAGCACAGGATGGTGATGTAAACACACAGCAAGGATGCGATTGTGGTATCTGTTTCATAGGAAAAGGATCTCTCTCTGTGACAGCCTCTCTAACAGCAGATGTAGTCCTCAGGTTAACCATTATGTTTGGCAGTCTGGCAGTCACAGATTGCCTCCGGCTTTCATCGTTACTTTAAAACCAGAATAAAGTGGATCTAAATGTAAGCACTATGGGGCGTATTTTCAAGCCCCTCGCCCCGCAGGTGTGTCACTTTTAACATGGGAAAAAGTGACGCACAGGTGGCACAAGGGCCTTGCAGCAGTGCCTCCAAAATAGAGATGTGCTTCATAGATCAGGCGCTGTGAGGGGCTCTTCTGGTTTTCCATGGAATAAACCTATGTAGTTTGGATCAGCTTGCGATTATCCTGCAGAGATGATGGGCAGGGGTTTGTGCCACTGGGGTTTTACCACCAGCAGGATACGCCACATGCCACGACTGTGCCTCCTATAATAGGATTGGAGCTTTAGCCCAGTGACAGTCCTTCTAATTTTCAAGTGAGAGCTTCCATGAGTAGCTTACTGTCAAATACAAGAATCAGCACTGAAAATAGAATGAACATTTATATGAAATCATATCCTCAATTTTCAAAATGTGTGCTTGCCCTGTGCCACGATTCACCAGGAAAGAGTTTAATCCAGACCTAACACCCTCTAGCGAAGAGAGGCTTGACCTTTGCGATTAGCCTATGGGCAGTCAGTGTTTAAAGCACACTGCATAAGGCCCAAGACTGTACCCTGTAGGTTTTCAGATGGGTGAAGTGGAACATGACACAGATCCTGATGAATAATCACATTATTTGCCCAGGGCCCACAGGGCATCACCAAAGGTTATGTGAAGTTGGTTTTATTTGCCAATACCAAAGGTAACACCATGTGCCCAATGCTCATATGGAATTCCTATAGGCTGTAGACTGTGCCCAGACACTAGGTATAGGACCACTCGCTCATGAGACACAGCCTCCAGCAGAATAAAAGCACATTTCAGACACTTCTCCATGTTTATCTTAACAAAAACGACAAAGTCCTGAAAAACATTTTAACCGTTGCTATCTTTTGATAACAATTTGTAGCAATCTATTAAAGTCTACAATTTAGCAACATTACAACATTTTACATAATGCCCATAAAAAGCTTTATTTAAAACATTATGGTTATAATCCAAAATCTAAAAACCCCAAAACATTTTCTGATTAGCTATACACCCACAACCTCAATACAATCCAGTGCTTTTGACCTGGCACATGGCATCACAAATGGCACTGCAGCAGCTTGAAAGTATGTACTGTCAAGGAATAGATAGGGGAAAGTAGGAAATAGGGAAGTTATGAATTGAAGATAAAAAACACAAGTCTTATCCAGCCTGCTCATTTCAAGGTGTAACAAAACATTAGCGAATATACCTATTTACCAATTGATGAACTCTTGACGGTTCTATGTCTTTGCAAAGCGTTTTTAATTGAATTACTACTTTCACAACTCAACTCCTGCTTAAGGGAAGTACTATGAATTTGCTAAATTTCGATAGGCCTCTTTTATTAGCTCTCGTAATAGGTTTTCACCCGCCCACCCCATCCCAGAATCACACCCCTATTAGAATATGCCTTTTGAATTTTACTAACATGACTGCGGTATTTACTTAATATGAGGAATGGAATATTTTCATTACCCCTTCACTATTTGTCGATTGGTTTTTCTGGCATCAAGAGTTTCTGCTCTATGACATTAGCATTCAGTTCAAACAAACTTTATGGGGACTAATTTTGTACATAAAAGCACATATACGCAAACCATGAATAAAAAGACTAAAACCATACATTTCATCATACAAAACAAATCTAAAAACTCTTATGAGCTAATCTTACATTGCTCTTTAGAGTCCTCAATGATATGATTTGCCCATATGAAATTAAACTGCTACGAATTCGTAAGTCTTCTTTAAGTGCCTTTCTACTCAATATTTGTCACATACCTACATAAAACCATAGTTTCTCTGCAACACATGTATTGCATAGTCAAATTCTTTCCTATGACGTAAGGCTCCTGCTAAAAAGTTCGCCACCCCAAAACATATCATGGGTGAAGACATCATTTGCAAGAACATCAAAGCAGACCTCACTTGTGCGAAATTACAATGTTTCAAAAGTGGTATAATATATCAACTCCAGAGATCATTAATTATAAAACCCACAAAAAACTGAAAATGTAAAAGATCGTGTACTGAAAAATCATCACAGGTACAAGGCTTTAAGGACACTTGTTTAGAAAAGCCCTTTAGAAACGTGAGACACCAGTGGATACAATTAAACCTGAATCTTATTAAACGAAAGCGATGGTGTAGATTATTAACATAAGACTCAAAAGGTTGTTCTAGGGGCCTAGTGTTCAATATTATGTATTGTCTTATTAGCGCTTTTTAAGTTCTATATTTTCCCTTTTACAGCACCCCCTTACTAGGAATTGATTTTTAATAGCTTTCAACTCTCCAGGATAGCATTCATTGCTACAGTATGTATGTTCTTTTCTATAAACAAATGAAGTAAAATTGGTCACAAAAGCTCAGTTAATTAATTTTCCAGTAGAGCCTTACAATGTTGGCACATGTACTGCACCAGTGGCATGGAGTTTTAATGTGAGCTGTATATCTGTCTGCATTTTAAAGTCAATGCAATAATAAATGAAAAAATGTTTTCCTTCATGTGGAAAAATGTAATACTTATGCATTATCTAAGGCACCCTTAGCAGTACAATATAAACTCACTGGGTGAGCGCCTAATGTATAAAAGAGGGACATACAACAATTTATTTTTGACTGTGTTGTCTAAGTTACATTTTCCTTAGAAAACTCCGAATTGTGAATAGTAAACAATATTTATTAATTAGCCTTTGAAAATAGTAGAAACTTTATTGAAAGTTATTTTTTTTAAATCAAAAGTCTAATTCAATGGCAAAAGTATATTTTTAGATTTCGCCTCAAGTTAGCTTTTAGTGGTCTATTTGTGAAAGATCGCTTGTGCAAATTATCAAAAACTTGCATTGGGCTTAGAACCTCACTCATTGCTTACGGTTGGTTGGCTTTATCTTTATGATGAATTACATTTGCGTGCTTCTAATTCAAACGAATGCCTTTTAATTTTTCTGTTTGTCCCTCCCCAGGAGCATAGCCACTTTACCATCATTCGATTGGCTTTCAATTGGTCACATTTAAAGAACGTATTTTTTATTTTTACATTACCCACTCCATGAGACTGCATATGTTTTATTTCACTGCCTATTGTGTACACTATGCTGCTCCCACCCTACTTACTTCTCCTTAACCCATCCTCTACCAACTCTTGCTGGTCTTGCCGGGCCGTTCTGCATCCCAAAAAGCAC
The DNA here is from genome assembly GCF_964261635.1 of Lissotriton helveticus. Classification (NCBI taxonomy): domain Eukaryota; kingdom Metazoa; phylum Chordata; class Amphibia; order Caudata; family Salamandridae; genus Lissotriton; species Lissotriton helveticus. The sequence goes on from NC_136061.1 coordinate 2,084,630,130, forward strand.
TTTCACAAATCTCGATTTTCCCTAGATCCCCGCCTCTCTCCACTTCCCCAACCAACCACTTGCCTGCTCCTCGACCCTTTGCTGCCCTTTAAGTAAATAGTTTTAATTTTGTGGGAGGGCCCAACAGTTGCAATTTGCTTCTGTGTTACCTACATTCTAAAAAGTATTTTAATTTATATTCTGTGGAGGTGCATAGCTGTGCCTTTACAATGATACACCTGTCAGGAGCAGCTTTATTATCATGCATTTTTTCTGCATTTGCTGCAAAGCATAATAAACAAATAAAAAAAACATATATGTACGCACAAACATATATATTATATATAATAGGTCTACAAGGCAGGACCTACTGCCTTTGCAAATGCTTGTTAATATCCACTCGGCAAATTTGAATTTTAAAAAGAAAACTCTGTGATGACTAACAGCTAAATAAACTGAAACGAGTTGTGCTGGCTTGTCTTTCAGAGGCTGAAATTAGCGTTCGAAATACGCATGACGTGTTCGGCTGCATGAAGGCGCTATATAGCCTCTCCAGTTGCCAGGAAAACTGCGGTAGTGGAATTACTAACCACTTAGCTGGTTTAAGGCAAATGCGAGGGAACAGGAACAAATGGTAACACAGAAAGCATTCGATTTTACATGAAAATCCCAAAAGGATGCTCAGGTGTCGGAAGCCTTTCACCTAGAGAGGTTCTCAGGCATTTGTATCTGCCAACATCCAGAGGGGATTCTGTTCTCAGATCAGGAAGAGGGCGGTTCCTCATTTCCATAGCACTGGGTCTGTGTCAGGATTCAGGTATAGACGTGCAAAACAAGATGCTAAGGATGAGAGCCTGTAAAACGCTTAAGAGAAAAGCCAGAGTTATTTGCTATCACAAAGGCCCACACTAGAAACTCAGAAGACAGGGTGATGGCATGTAAAAAAGACTGTACAGATGATGGAGCGAGCTTCAGAAATAAAATAAATTTCAGCTTGTGAAGTCACACTTCCATAACTGAATTAATAATATTAATTATTTGTGTTGTGTGTGTATTAATTCAACCTAGTTTTAAGTTGCATTCATGAAAAACACGCGGGAAACTAATATGTGTGCTCATAAATGTGCGTTATGTTGCATCTTTCTGTATGTGGAAAATAATAAATTAATTTTGTCTATTGTTGTGTCCTAACTAATAGCGGCTGATTAAATAATGGCATGTGCTTATTTTTGCTTTTTGTCTACGTGGTGTCACTTTATTCTTACAGGTGCATAGAGAATCCTGCTGGATTAAAATGAAGAATGTTAGATATAAATGCTGCTTTATTTGTGTGCTTTGCCTAGATAACTTAGACTAATGGGTTAATCATTAGCAATGGAGGGTGGGTAACAGAACAAACTGTATTTCTCGCATTAATTATTCTTTTGTGTTTGTTTATATGATAGTTTTCGTAAAGTGGTTCTGGGCCTAGTGCATTCGTGTTTGGCAAAATTCTGCTCGGAGAAAAGCAAGAGTCCATCATGGAAAAATTCCTTCTGCTGAAACATTTTGTCGTGATGTAAAATGAAACGTGATGAGCTGACTGTTCTTAGTCAAGCAAGGCCAAGGCCAGGAACCAGCAGAGGAGTTTGACAGACCGAGGAAGTTATGATTTTCTTTCAGTAAATGTTGCAAACTGGAGGAAGCCTCGTTGTTCGAAAACTAAAGACAATGGACTCTAAGAAAGTGACGGAACTGATGTTCTAAAAAAATGTGGTGACACAGTGGTCTGTCACTTGACAGCCAATCGGACTCCGACTTTAGCAGAAAATTATACTTTTACTTAGATTAGTTTAGCGTAGAAAGGGTATAAAAACTCTTCCCCTTGGAAGAGAGCGTTGCTTCTTTGCTGACCTTTGGATGGGTGTGTCGTGCAGACGAACTTCTCTTGGAGCACGTAAGAGACCCAAAAGACTTTTATTCTATATACTTTATTATAGCAAGTGTAGTTAGGGACTTAGGATTTGAATAATGCCAAACTGTTATTTTCTAATTGATTTATGCTACTGAATTTTACTTAAACCATCGTTACCTTTTTACAAATACTTTAATAAAAATACTCTAATAAAGATTTCTAATGCATTTTCTAAACAAATAGTTAATAAAAATGGAAAACAAGCTGGCCTTGTTATTTCATGAGTTTAGGTTACCATTAGCAAGATCTTATCGCCACAGTGGCTTAATTATTTGTAGGATTTGTAAAGTGTGATGAAATTCATTTACCGTGGTTGTATATAAATGTATATAATTTGTGAATAGGTTAATTAGGTCACATGATTCAGTTGGTCAAAATATGTCATGTTAGATTATGGGCCTTGTGATTGATTTATGATTAATGGTGAATATTGTGAAGTTGGGTAGTGTAGTTTATGACATATTTCCTATAGGCCGCTTGATCACAGAAGCCTAGACAACTAATCTGAAGAAGGGAAAGAGTTTGAGGTAGGTGGGGTTTAAGTTTGGGTTAGCCGTGGCAGAGTGTATTTATTCTCACCAACAACTTGGCTCTGTGCCTGGCAACAATTTGTTTTTGTTGCATTGGCTTTTCAGCTTGCGCTAGTTTGATCACTTATATGACATCCCATCTCCTTTGGTTTGTTTTCCATACTCTGGTTCCCTTCCATCTGACATTTTCTGTTGTATATCTCTTTTTCTTCTGTATCTGTTGGCTTGTCCCGTATGTCATGCTTGCAGAATAATTCCTTCTCTTCTGTAAACTGGGGGTCAGAGCTGGTATCCTGGTCGGCTTCACTGCTCATCAAGGAACCTCTGCCATGAAACAGGATATGCTACCTACCATTTACATGACTTCACGCCCTCAATTATCATGTTTTCAAATTCTGGTCTCTATCTCTATTTCAGAACAAACAAGAGATATTATCCATCCATTGGTCTCACGGGCATCCCTTCCTGGAACCAAAATCAATCATGTCTAGATATTGTTTAAGTCAAAAGCACAGGTGCACCACATGCACAGAATGTGAAGCTAAATCACAGACATTACAAGAATAACAGGAAATAGTGTCCAATCTTTTAGAAAACTTCTTTTTTATTGTTCCAATATGTAAGAAAGAACAGCCGACGCATTTCGTCCCAGATGAGACTTCTTCAGGGCAAGGTGATGTAAAACTTCTTTGGTATTTCGGCAGCTCGTGTGGGAGCAGGCCGCGTAGTAGGGGATGCTGATATGCACCTTAACGCCCTTGCAAGGGGGATGTCTATGCTAAGAATGAGCGTGATCCATCATTCAAGTATTCTCTTTGGACGAAGATTAAGTCCCTGATCAGGGTGCGAAGGAGATTAGGCACCAACTTGGGTACAGGCAGTCCCAGTCAGTCCCACAGCTTACAATTCCTTTTTGTGTTGAGGAAAGTGCAGTCGTCTATAGTATGCCTCTTGGTCCTAGTCTAAACACTCGTGGCCCGTATCGGCATTCTGCTTGTGATCGTATTCCTCTCCTGTCCTTGGCCAACTCGCGGAGAATAGAAATTTTTCGGTCCCGATCTGTCTCCTACGATATCCGTCTCCACTCCCTCCAGTACGAATAGCACCTGGTCTCACAGGCATCCCTTCCTGGAACCAAAATCAATCATGTCTAGATCTTGCTACAACCATCCTGTTACCTGAAGAACTCCTTTGTCTCTCTTTTACCCATCTTCCTCTTGTGTGGCATGCAAGGATGCCTCCAGAGGGAATGAAGAAGGCATGAATTTACAGTGTGTCCATGTCTTCTTTATAGTTTGACAGTCTAAAAGTGGAGTCTCACGTCTGCCATTTTGAATGGAAGACTCTACAAAGGTTTGCAGGAAGGTTTAAAAGATTGTTACGAAAAAGATGGTTGAGTTTTTGGTGGAAATTCACCCAGGATTAGGACTGGGGATAAATGCCCCAATCACTGGAATTTGCAGAGGATAAGAATGCCACCTCACCATCTCCTTCGAACAATCACAGACCTCAGAGAACATCTGAGGAAATGAAGAGCTCTCCTTGACATGGTGGCAAAGATGCCTGAAGGACCCCTTATTTCCACTTGAATTGAATTTCTCTCCAATGGCCATCTAACTGCCCTCTTTTTTTCATTGCATCAAAGACACAAAAAGGTATCAAATGAACATTTCGCTGATCTGTTAGAGTATAATGTGCAATCGACATCTTTGTTAAATTATCAAACAGAAATTATTGCTTTTTGGGCCATTTGCTTCAAATTGTTCTTCTTTTTTTTACATGACGTCATACTTGCACCTGCCTGCCATAAAATTTGAACTCACGTCCATTATAGAAACTTCTCAATGGGATATATATACATGTGTGCGCTGTTGACCCTTGGGGAAGCTCTTATCCGTGGCAAATTCTAGAAAGACGTCTGTTGTTTTTGTGATCGCTGCCAGTGTTTAATACATGCACATTGCCGACACATTTCAAGCATACTGAAGTTTACTTCAATCATGCTTCTATGTTGCGTTGAAGGTTCAGTTGTCGATTGGTGAGTCTAATGCACTGGGCCGTGTGCGAGTTCTGGCTGCAGAGAAACTTAATATTAATACATAACTATTGGGACTTGAGATGAATACTAAATCACAAAATAATGAGGCGTGATCATTTTTCTGACTTCGGAAAAGCCGAAACAATGCACAATAAAATAACTCCGTAAGAAAAGCACAACCTAGCGAGCAACACACAGCATTCTATCACGCTTCTTTCCGTTCTGAGCTGCCCAGTTTTATAATCCGGCACCCACTCATTCGCAGAAATAGTTGGTTTTAAAGCAGGCGCTTGCGAACAAGTGTCCTGCACTGAGCCAAAGCAGCTGAGTATGATACAGTGCAAGAGGAATTAACTTTCTCTATAAACAAAGACAAGCAGGTATATGCAGCTCGAGAGAACAACATCTGTATTAGACAGAAGAGCAACGCCCAGAAGCTCATGCGCCATTGAAGCAATGGGGTTTAATAGGTAAACTACTCACATACATGCTTAAAATCTTGGACAACCTTTGAATGACCATGAGTATTTTTTCGATTGCTTTAAATAGGAGAATCTTAGAATTCTTATCTTAATAAACAGTTTAAAAGATTTGATACCACCATTTAGTTTCCCCCATACTCACATCTTTGAAGGAGGAGACCGCTTGCCCATATGTCATCAGTAGTTTCCCTCTCAAAGTCACATTCTCTGCCACATGCTTTTATTAGGGCACTGGGGCGGCACCTTGCTAACTTTAATTGCATGTCTTGGTTTGAATCTCCTATTACACCTTGTTGGCATTTCGCAAGCACTTCTCCTGGGCAGGTGCGTATGATTGTCATTGTGCTGGCAAATGCCTAGGGCTGATCTGCATTAGAACCTGGCACACACAGATTTCCGACTGGGAGTCTCCTTCAATAATTGAAGTATTCCCATCCTGACCAATGTTACTGAGACGAGAGCACCTTGATCTACCCAGCAAGGAGAGATGTTCCACACTCGTCTCACTGATCCTTAATCATAAAACAGTGTCAAAAAATAGATGGAGCTTTAGATCTCTGTCTGACCGTATGATTATTTGTTTTTGCTATTAAACAACATTTCCAGTAGTAGTCCTTCAAAGTTTTCCAGGTGCTGATGACTAGGCATATTACTGGGAATGTTATTTGACTATATTCCTGCAGGCTACTACTCCCCTTCTGCAGGGTTCTATTTAGCATTACAATATGTGCATCGAGAATGGAGCCTCCTGTGCAAAAACATTTTTGCTTGTGGAGAAAGCTCTTCTGCTACACCACAACAAAAATGAGGTTCATTAGTTTCACTTACCATCCTGGAAGAGAATTAAGGGCCTGATAATAAGGTTGGTGCAGTTGTGCCGGCTCTCTGCAAAAAATGAGTTTGAGAGCTCTGGTTACAAACAAAATGTAGCAGACATTGAGAAATAACAGAAAGCTAAACAGAAAACCAAGACTGGATATGCGGCACAAAGGGCGGTGAAGTTTGGCTGTGTGAGAGGGGGCGGTGGCTATTGGGGGATAGTCTTTTTCTTACTTTTATTAGGCAGCCATTTTTTTCTACCTTTTACAAAACTGTGGAGTCTATTTGGGAGTTGTACTTGGAAGTGAGAAGTCATGGTTGGGTGCTACTCTTCGTCAGTAAACATACATTTATTTTTAGCCATTTCTAAGGTATTTTTTAAGGTGTGAGGAGGTAGGAGAGTTGTGTATATAATATGTGTGGAGCTATTGGTGAGCTTATTGTGTGTTTTATTTAACCCTTGGCGGAGTTCGCGGAGTTGCACTAAGCGAAGCAACGCAAAGTGCAAAAAAACTCTGCTGCACTATGCGGAGCTCCGCGAGCGACGGAGAACGGTAGAAAAATGCTGTTCGCGGTGATTGCACAGTGCCGGATGCATGTCCACACTGTGCTATCAATGTGAACAGCACCAAGCACAGCACAAGCTTATCTTTTCTGCCACTCAAGTAGATTGGTACTCGAGCAGCAGCTTTCTCAGTGCGAACGGGCAGTTTCTCAACGCTAGCAGTTGCGAGCATACGTGACCACTCACAATGAGAAACCTGACCCCTGCATTAAGAAGTCTCGCTGGGAGGTTTATTATCCACGCTTGCGCTCGCCAACTTGATGTTGGCGATCGTGAGCGAGGAAAAATCTTGCCGATTTGTGGATTTTCCTCGCTCGCACTCACCAACTTGACATTGGTGAACGGGAGCGAGGAATAAAACTCTGCTCCACTGTGCGAAGCGGAGTTTTTGGGAACTCCGCGCGCTTCGCATAATGCGGAGTGCGATAAACTCCACGAGCAGAGTGGAGTTCACCACCCAGGGTTAGTTTTATTTTGTTTTTGAATGCTCTTTGGTGTTGCTCAGGTATATTATGTGTTGTAGGAAATAAAGTGTTTTTTAATGTAAGTCATATGTAGTGTATATATTGCTGACTAGTTTTGTGTAGAGTAATATTATGCATGTATATATGTGGTAATAAAGGGGTCCATTAGGATGTAGCGCGGATCGCCACCGACCGCATGGCGGTGGCAATCCGCCCTACATCCTACCCCACCGCCACCCATTTCCCCCCTCCATATTAGTATGGCGGGGGGACCCCGGTGGACGGGAAGACCATCTGCCGCTTTTCGGCCCGGACACCGATTCGACCGGGCGGAAAAAGGTTTAACACCACCATCCACCTTAGTATGCAGGCGGAGAGCAGCCTTTCCGTGGCGGCATTGCCGCCACGGAAAGGCATGCAGAGTACACAATTGGGGGTCCCCGGGTAGTTGGAGGGGTCGGGGGTGCACATGGGGAGTACCTATGGTACCCACCTGCATTTGCATGCACAATGCGGCAGGCACCGCCCGGTGCTTGCCACTTTGTGCATGCAAATGCACAACATGCATTTTTACCATTGCGGCGGGGGCTGCTGAAAGCACCGCCCGCCGCAATGTTAAAAATGCGTGATGCCCCGCCAGTGTGATGGTCACATGCTAATCCCCCCCACGGGACCTCCGCACATATGGCGGGCGGTCCCGTTTTCCGTCAAGATCCTAATGATGTCCATAGTGTTTTATGCAGGAAGGTGGTCTATTTTTTGCAGGTTTAATTTTTCCTGGACTGTTCTAAGGGAAGTCGGATATCAGGTTTTTTTTTTAAAGGAGATCTGAATTCATTTATTGTAAACCTGTTTATTTATTATAGATTTTCTTGTTTCTCAGGTTTCCTGGAGTGGTTCTTTTTTGATACTCTCTTTCAAGTTTTGTATGGAACCTACAAACTGTGGATTTCCTTGATGGATTGGAATTTTTTTTAACCTACATTTTTGCAATTTTGTGGGCTTTTTTCTATCGTTTAAACAATTTTTATGGACTCATATGGACTGCTGTATTCATAATCAGACTCAAAGTATCATCCCTGTATAGCTGTGTGGGGTACACTTTTAGTGTAGATTGGATAGTAGTCAATAATATTTTTTGACGGATATCAGTTGTTTGTTTCCTGCTTAATCTGGTTTAGCAGTTCCATGTAGGTACTGTTTTGTTTTTTTGGAATTAATGCATAGACAAAAGGTATGTTGTAACATGTATGGTGTAAAGTTTATGGAATAGTTTGGGGTGCAGCAAATACTAGTATATGTTTGTCATGACATTTATTGTCTTATAATATGAATTGCTCCTCTCTGTGGACCATTGTAAGCTGTGGTGGGATGTTAATATCTCTGAATGTTTTAGGAGCAGGTAGGGTGTCGCTGGTGGCCCTATAGTTTGAGTTATAAGGCGTTTAAGGCGGGTAATCATGGTAACTGGCCTGTTCTATGTTCTGGTATGTAGGGTAGTATATCTTTATGTATTTCTGCTGTAGGTTCTTGGTAACTAGTGCTTGCTTCTCTTATATGTTCTAATTCTTATCTCACTTCTGTTACATGTTTATGTTCTATTTACATTGAGGGTGTGTTTGTGTTCTTTTATAGTTTCTCTGGTACTTACCCTCCGATTACATGTATTAGACTAATATTTGGTACATTTCCAATTAATTGGTTGAACAGAATCATTTTCTGGACCGTACGTGTATCCCATGTAACATAGTAAAAGTTCCCCCTTCTGTGATGTTATAAATTTTGCAGCTCTGTCATTATGTCTTTATTTACTACTAGCAGCCCGTGCCGACGTTGTCCGGGTATGAAATAGAATGTGTGTAATGTGTGTATTCAGATACGGTCATTCGTGTGTTCCCCCGCTTGAGGCCCAGCTGCAGCCCTGGTTGATGTTAGCAGGCGCGTGTCCCCCCGCTTGAGGCCCAGCTGCAGCTCTGATTCATGTTAGCAGGCGCATGTAATTAGTGTAGTGATCCGTCGCCTGAGCCCGGCTACAGCCCTGGCATTAGCACGTGTAATTTGGTTGAATGTGATAGTTCAGTAACAGTGCGCATGAGAGGCTGCAGTAATGTCCCCGCAGATACGCTCAGTCGCGTGTGCCCCCGCTTGAGGGCCAGCAGCGACCGTCTAACAATTAGAATTGTGTGAGTCTTGAATGATTGTTTCCCGCTGTTCTTATTTTTTTATGACCCACACCGACGCTCTTTGGCCTGAGTGCTTTTTTGGCACCCAGGCCAGCCACACACTGTGTTCGGCCCTTTCAGAGGCACCCAGGCCAAGGCACACACTGCACTCGGCACCCCCAGTATGTGTGAGACAACAGGCAGTCCCCCAAGGGAGTCTTGCGAATGGTTACTTACCACGGTTCGAGGTGAACGCCTTTGTGACGCCCCCAGCACACGGCCACAGCAGACGATCTGATTAATGTACGACCCAGATGGCATGAAGTGCGGAACATAGCATACGCCCCCAGCGTTTGTCATGCCCCCAGCGAGCCCCTTGATGCGACGCAATTGCGTAATTGGGGCTTCACATGGCATGAAGGGCGGACACACGCCCACAGCGTGGACACACGCCCACAGTGTTTGTCACGGCCCCAGCGTGTCACGCCCCCACCGTGCCCCTTGATGCGGCGCAATTACGACTCACATGGCATGAAGGTTGGAACATACCACACGCCCCCAGCGTTTGTCACGCCCTCAGCACACGCCCACAGCACAACGCAGACACGCCCACAAGGGACTACTTTGCTGGCACGGTTCTTTTACCTTTTAAATGTATATGGTGGCCGTCTGAATAGCCTATGTCCTTCTGCTGCAATTGCCCTTTCCAACACTATATTGGGTGTTGTGATTGGTGCTGTGGTTACCGAGATTACCCGCCTCAAAGGTTTGGGCTCTCTCTTTATAATAGTAGTATAGATTATCATTGAACATAGAAAAACGATTATAAAAATGTTTCTTACTATACAATTAAACAGACATTTTCGTTTTTTTGAAAACTTACTTGTATCTTGTTTGGTGAAGTTTTCTTTTCTTCAGCAAGCTTCTTCTTGACCAGGGTTTTTTTCTTCTGCTGGAATAAAAAGGGTAGTTTTATTTATTGCACACATTATCTTTTTGTTGCTTAAGTTTGTTTAGGTTATTCAGAGTATTAACTGTTGCTGTTTTAGTGTGTTCAGATTTTCTTTTCAATATTCTTGCTGTTTTCTGTGGTCTCTGCTGTGTGCTTGTCAATGAGGTTTCTTCAAGTATGAATAATCTGTAGAAAAGGGTAATCTGTAAAAACTGTTAGGAATTCTTTTTTAAGAACTGCTTTTTAAAGCTAAAGTTATTTTACTTCCTATTTAAGTACAATTTGTATTTACTTGAAGAAGTTGATGTACCATTGTATCTGTTGATGGCTTCTCTCTTGCAGGGAAAAACTGGCAGAATTACCTCCTCTTCAAGTGTTTGCCTTTTTTGAGCTATTATCTAGTTAAATTACTGTGGCTTTTAAATTGTTTGAGTAATTGGTGAAGCTACTTTATGGGTTATACTTTTTGTATACTTTTGTGTAGCTTCATGGTATTAGTTATTTTAGCTTCCTTTTATTTATTATTTCCGTTCTGCCCTTATTTGGAAAATGCCAATTAGGCCCTCAGTACAATGTCTGGTGGGCTTGCGTCTGCCCGATACCATTTCGAGTGGTCGGAGGCTTACCGACCTACATCGTAATTAGGCCCTATTTTGCGTTTTTATGGCCGTATTCGAGATAACTTATTTTGCGTAATATTATATGTATTTATTTTAAGTAAAAAATATAATATTGTTTATGAATATAAATGTGTTGTATGTAAGTGTGATGTAAATATGTATAATTTGTCATATATAGGAGATTATGTTGATATACTTTAAATGGATTATTTTGGTTGAGTAAAATATATTTTATTTATAAATTGTAGTTCTTATTGTTGGATATATTTTTAGTTGTTTGTTTAATTATTTTGTTTTTCATATTTTTACTGCTATCTAACTTGTTTTAACGGTATTTATGTAGTAGATATTGTTGATCTTGATATTTTTGACATAGCCTATAGTTATGTCACAAAACTTTTGCTAACAATCTTTTTGTTTTCAATATATGTTAAATTAGATATTTTTCATGACAATATTTTATGTGATATTAGTGACTTTGTTTTAGTTAAGTGTAGGGTCTCAATATTTTTGTTAACAATATACATTTTTTGACAGTTCTGTATGTCGATATTTGTGGTGTTGATAATATGTTAGTGAACCGTTAAACTCTGTGACAGAAACACTGGATATGCAAACACCTCGGTCTGCATCTGAGATTCATCATCTATTGCACTCAATTGCCAAAGTAGTTTGCTTATATATTGCACACTCTATTTTGTGCTTCAGATACAACTGGCATCATGCATGTTTTTTTAAAATATTGGACTTGTGATTAGCTTTAAGACTATATTTGGATTCATCCTTTCTTTCTTCATTTAATTATTTTAAAATCTGTTTAATGGGATAGCAAAATACATTTCTTATAGTTGCATGTGAATTTTTTTCTATTTCTAATGAAGACATAAAAGTCAACATGGATGGAAGTATACATGAAGATAGAGCCTACCCGACTACATATCAACACAGTGTAGTTATGGTATTCTCTTTTGGAAGCATCCTGCTTGGTAAATTAAGTGTGAATTGAACTCCATCTTTTCATAAATCTTGGTTGGTGAGACCTGTATTTTGGTGCATGAGTTGCTATGAAATATTCAAGAACATTCACTTGGAAGCACCAGCTATACTATCAGTCACCATTTGGAAAGTAATTTTGCTGATCAGAGTACATTAGGCATACTTCGGTGTGATGCAGGTACTCATGATCACAACTGCTGTGTAGGCTTCTACATCTGTACCGTGACATACTCACCATTTAATGGCACCACTCTAAAAAATTCTTCAACAAGTGCACCTACACTTTCAGCTCCGCCTTTAAGGCATTTATAATTTCGGTCTCAACATCTTCATGTTCAGTCAGCTCATGGATTTATCATCATCTACAGCTGGTGAAAGCCAGTATTTCTCCACTGAGTTTTAACATTTCTGATCCCTTTTGTTATAAGTTGAACTTGGAAAGATTAACCTATACAGCTGTGAATTTCCTTTTCGATGATGCAAATTTGGAAGTTGACATCTTTTTTTATTAATGATGATACATACTCAATAAAACAAGAAAAAGCCAATCAAAAGTTATAGCAAGTGTTTTCATTTTAAGGCAGTGTTTTGCTTTTACTCCTTTTTGGATTCATATTTAGTTTTTTTGTACCTAGCTGCATAGTTGAATTAGGTACAATGCAGCATTGCATAGTTATTTTTTCATTTTCTAATGCGTATTGATATATATATACACATGTATATTCAGAAGATTCCCCTCACTGTAATTCCAGGGATGTTGTATTCTCCATAATTTTTCTGCTTGTGTATCCCCCATAGCATTTATCATATTCCTTTATTTGAGTGCACATTGTGGAATATTATACATATATTTCATTTAGTTTTCTAAGTGTGCTTACATCGATTGTTTATTTCAGTACTATTTAATAGCTCAATAATTGTTTGTATATACAATTCAAAGTCAGTGACGGTTTATATATGAAATTCCAATAGTCAATACTGCTTCATAAAAGCAGAATTAGTTGAAGGTGCATGATGATTGTTGCTTTTGATAGCACTAAGTAAGAAGCAATGCTTGTTTTTGCCATGGTTTTAAGACCCTAAAGCCCTGGCCGCAATTCTGGAAAAGTTTCAGAAAAATGTGGCTTTAAGTCACTCACTTTTTCATTCTTCTAAATGTGGGTAGACAGTTGTAGAGTCATGGCTGTCACCAGTGCCTTAGAACTGTATGCCAAGGGTTAAATAGGTCTGTAATTATATAGTATATCCGGGTTGGTGCTTGTTTTCGTTTTAGAGGAGAGGATGGTGATGACATATTTCACTTTGAAATGGATCTTCATCAAATTAAGTTGATTGTTGCTAGTAGTGGATGTGCATTAAAATATTGTACATGTTATTTTATTCATTTGTACTTTGTATTGCAATAGTATGCCCTCAACAAAATCTATGATAACTTGTGTGTCAGTGTTCTAGACTGCTACACTCACCTGAAGTCCAGGTGGTGCCAGTGGGGTTGTAGTGTAGTTCCTATAGTCCCAATAGGCTCTGCGCATTGGAATAATATCTTCAGTAGTGTAGACGTAGGACTGAGGTTAACTAGGTCTCTACTGACTATATTAGACTTAAGTTTTTTGCCAGCTAGCTCAGAGTTCACTAGAAACTTTCTCGAATAAGCGAGGAGGAGTTTAACCTCCCTGGATAGACAAGAAGGGATTTAGTTTCTGCCAACCATAAAACATGACAACTTTGCTCTCCCTGATTAAGAGTATATCTCTAGAGTTGTGTGAAAACAAAAGACAGCTATTTCACTCAGTCAAAGGTGCGTACTTAGTTTCACCAGATTGCAGAGAAAAAGAGAGACGGGCGTTTTCAATAAAAGGTGTTATTTATTGAGCAGTCTCTTTCCTCATACAAGAGAAATGAATTGCTACAATTGCAATACTTATAGTTAAGTAAAGTGCATACAGTAAAAGCAGGATTATGAAATAATACTGTAAAAGCATTGATATGGTTTCTTAGCCATATGATACTTTAAAATGGATAAAATAGATACATACATATATACATTGACTAATCGTACTCAACTGGTGCTTCTAACTACGCCTACCCCGGTGTACCTGACCTGAGCCTAATAAATAAATAAATCCACATTTGTAAAGCGCACACTCACCCGTAAGGGTCTCTAGGCGCTGGGGGCAGTCGGGAAGATTAAGCAAGCTATTGCCCAGAGTCACATGGTCCTGGGCTAATCTGCTGCCGGTGATCGAACTTTGATCCCCAGATTCCGGAGTCAGTCGCCCTGGCCGCGGCGCCACACCTCTTCCTTTATACGTGGGAAGGAGTAAGTAAGTAGCAGTTTAAGTTAAGTTTGTTTTGCCAAAAATCTGACTCAAGAATTCTCTGTAAGGGTTTAGTCAGTTCAGTACCTGGGTATTAGAAGGCAGGAGGGCTGGTATCTCTCTCTCAGGACTCGGTATCCCAGTCACCCGCAAGGGTAAGCTGGAAACGCCACAGGCTGGATTTCTCGGCAGGAGAAAAGACAGCGTCTTTCTCAGCGCGTCAAAAGGGAGGGGCAGCATCCGTGGGCTCTCGCATCAGCTGGGCTCTTCGGAAGTAGATAGCTGCTCTGCTCCAGGATTACCACCGTGTGTTTGCTTAAGGCAACGTTGGTATCTTTATACCTGAAAGGTGCCGGGTTTGACGTAAGGCTGGACATAAGACGTCAATAAAGATGTCACTAAGAACTGGTCGTTCTTACAGTGTTTTACATGAGTTCTTGGATGAAATCAAAACAACGGCAGCGGGGATTTCCCAGGTTGCTGGAGGCTTGGATTTGTTTAAGAACTCGGTGTGCTTTCTAGGGGGCAGGAGGAATAGGCTTGCTTAATGTGACAGCATGCGCTATGACTGAAATATGAAAAGGGTTTCTATGCTGTTGTAGGGATATTATTGATTTATAACCACACAAGGGCAAAGAATAGGAATATCGATTCAGGTACCTAGATAAACACACTATACCCACTCCACGAATTCATGTCCATAATTACTAAACTAAGCAATAGTAAATATATCTAACGGTGCATGTGTATACCGATCCACCCCAAAATACATTTTTTGCATCTGAAATGGCATATGCGAAATACACGAAAAATGAGTATAGGTACAGTATTTCAAGCAGAGTAATCATTCATAAAATAGGATGCATATATATCAGCGGAATGATTTTGCGAAAATTACACATGAAATGGCTCTTAATACAGAAAAGAAAAGTGCGAGACCATTTCATCACATATAAATACAGTTATTTGTCAATATGCTAGAGGATGAGGTAATATATTGTCTCTAGAGTTCCTAAAAATAGAAGCTCAGTTCTCTAAGAATAGTTCTACTTTAAGCAGAGGATGAGTGCCAAAAAAAGTAAATATTTTGAAATCGGGGAAAAAAATAATTTCGGTTTTCAGGGGAAGAAGCCAAAACAGTTCCAATTATTTCCAGAAACTTTTGTTTTTCAAAGCTGAAGGCCAAATTCAGAGTTCAGGGAACGCTGAGTGCTCGTTTGCTTAAAGTTATTCTTTCTGTTCAGGGGAGAACATCATTTCAGACAGACTTTCAAAAAAGCAGTTTACCGCTTCAAGTGAAAGTTCGACCAAGTTGGAAAATGCCGCAACTGTTCAGTCGTGAGAATGATTGCTATCATCGATGTATTGATCAGCATTGCTCACAGAAGGTCATACCTGGTTGATGCTGCTCTCATCTTGCACTTCACTACCCTTTAATCGCAGTGGTGAAGTCTCAACGAATGCCGTCATCAGGATGGGTAACCGCTGGGGACAACACGATGCATGAGTCGTTACAGGACTTAGCAAAGTATCTGTATCCAATGGTACTTCTGATTGTAGTGTAAGACAGACGTCCAACACGCATTCTTCTCCGCACAGCATACATCTTAGCACAGGTAAGATACAGTTCTGCCAGATTGGTCTGAATGAAAGAAACCAGGTCATATTCAGATCTCTTAGCCGGGCTAATCCAAGGACTTTAGTTATGCGGTCCCGATAGTGTATAGCTAGGATAGTTTCTTCCATTGTTGCTGGAGTCTTGTCTGTGACATGGCTTGCCATAACGAAGCAGGAGTATCAAAAATAAAATGCCTGCTACGAGTCCCAACAGGAGTGGAAGGCCGCCAAAGATCGAATGGACAAAATTAGGAAAGATGCCCAGGACTGCTTTGAAAGGTGTCAACAGTCCCGAATAAATCGTCTTAAATACACTCGGGATACCATTCGTATCTGAAATGTTTAAGATTTGGTTTAGCATTTCTGCGAAATGCAAGGGGCAATTTGTTGATAATAGAGCATTTATCTCTCTTGTTGTCCTTGCAACCTGGAGATCATACGTTTCTTTTGATGACGTCAAGGGCACAGGCGTCTGTAGAAGAACAGACTTCATTCTGCTTAAAGTATCAATTCGAATAGAAGAGATTTTCAAACTGGGCCAAATTTTTCCCTCCCTGTCTGGAGTGTCGTTCGGATACAATACTTGCATACAACAAGTGACCATGGACGAAACGCTTACAAAATAAGCTTTTCCTGGCATCAAGCCACAACATCTGTGGTCCACAATTAGAATGTAGCTTCCGTTCGAAAGCCGTCTAAAGAATGGCTCTATTCGAGTTGCAGGTGTGCCAAGCTGGTGACATGAAAGGTTATTTGAAGTCCCCTCACAGACCCCATGTAGATTTATACCCTGACACAGAAGTATACCACTTAGTGATTTTTCACAATTATCACCACTGAGAAATACATTCTGTCCTTTTTCACTATAACATGTGTGTGTGTAAGGTAATTTCCATGATGACTTAATGTATCCTTTACCCAACCTTTCATACTGGCCTGCCTGTATATACTTTTGGCAGTATCGACATTGGAAAGTTGTTATCGGAATAGTTATGATTCCGTGTATTATCCATTCGATGACAGGTCGTTCTGACATTGTCAATGGTAATCTCTCAAGTTTTTCAATGCTCAGAATTGTATATTCTGCTCCTTTTTGTGCCAAGCTGATTTGTATATCAGTAAGGTTAAAGATAGAGAACAGTGACGTTGTGTTGATTAAACGCCAAGGCACGTAGCCTGAACGCAGATTTTGTAACGTCCAGCCAAGCTGTACAATAGAACGCAATTGGGACTGACCATGTTGTAACATTAGTAAGTCCTGCTCTATTATATCGATTGCAGATGATACAATACTGTCCAGTGAATATATTCTGGAAGACAGAGTCATTAACCCATTGACCACAACAGAAAGTGATTTTTCCAAATTAATACGGTCAATTTCCCGTATTTTCTCTGCTGTTTCAATTTGAGTTTCTTTCCAAGCTTCGTTATAAGCAGCATATATAGAGGCCGCTATGAAACGTTTTTGACGCTGTTTGCGCGGTCCCATAATGAAATCACGCAAGTCAGCACCTTCTTTAAGTAAAGTTAAGTGTTGCTTAATTTCTGCCAGTCTGGATGTCTGTAGCCATTCAAGGCAGAGTTTTCCTACACTGTATCTTGTTACTATCCCTGGATGTTGTCTCTGGGAGTATCTAGGGTCTGGCCTGGTCAATTTGAACCCCTGTATTTTGTTCAGGAATCTATCTTGACAGTTATTTGTGTCTGTGGGCCAGATCAACCATTTCTTCCAATCAGGATGTGTTCTGTTTTGGTTTAAAATATGGGATGCGTCTATCTCAACATCTGTAGTGCTGTTACTGTCAGGTGTTGGCTTTGGAATAGACGGTTTGTATAAGTCTTTAATTTTGGCTAGGCCAAGACAGGTTGTTTGTTGAATTGTGTCATTCAAAAATATAATTTGTTCTGGGATCATGCAGGCTCTGAATAATGATTCTATACCTTGGACTTGCCAATCTTTGGTACCCCAGATTGTTTTTGTTTCAATGTTTTTTTTCCAAAAATCAAAACCAAATGTATTCATTTTTTCAAAAAATGTTTCTGAATAGATTCATTTTGTATTTGTCAGCATGGTTTTCATTCCTGTCTTATTTAACAGTCTGAAATAAAACGTTTCTGCTTCACTTGCGTTAAACCCTGAGAAGTATGGGAATTTCTCATAAAATGTTTTTGAACTACCTTTTGGTGGAGTTGCACAATGTTCCCATTGATTATAATTTAAAACATTTCTAGGTTGAGCAGATTTATGCAAATAATGGTTAGCATAGTGATTGTAGCAGTACACCTGTTCATAATTTGATGAACCTTGAAAATAATCATGTTTTGTAAATTTTGCTGACATAACTAAGTCTGACATCATATCATTAATACTTTCAAAGTCCCAATCATCAGAGAATGTGCTCGGTTTTACAAAGTCACTTAACCACTTGGATGCTAAGCCAGTGCCTGGACATTTAATGTAATTTCCATTGAAATCAATGGGCACTCCATGACGAGCTGAGCTCGTCATCAGCATGGAAGTGGTTAATGAAACCTTAAATTGATGAGGATACTTAAAGAGCTCGACCGGGCCATATATTTCGTAATCTGTTTTGTCCCATGCTACCCCACCGGGTATCGGCTGTGAAGTTTACTGAAGAAAGTTCTCTTTTCTCGATGTGTGAAGACTTGTGTGGCTTTAGGACCAGGTTGATATTCTGGCTTGCTGTGTCCATTGTAATATATTTTCCCTCAATGAAGTGTCCCAAGCATAGCACCATGATGAGCCAAAGCAGGAGGAAAAGTACACCTAGCACCACCCAAAATTCAATCCATGGGGAAATCAGATAGGTTTCTTGTAGTTGATGATAGAGTTCTTTAGTTTTGTCTTTCAAAGTTTTTGTTGTTGGCTGTTCCTCAGGTTCACTCGGATCCTCAGAAAAGTCATCGAAATTGATGAAGTAGCCTGATGCAGTTCTGTCAATTGTTGGAATTGCTTCTGGAATTTTCTTTGTTTCATTAGCATAGTCTGTGGCTACATCGTTGTAGACAGGTGTTTCTTGACCAATTGTTGCAATTTGGGTTTTAAGAGGCATAAGTTCCATGGCTTTGTTGCATAGTCCTTGTTGATTCACTGTAGGTTTATCAAATGTGATTAGTCTCTCAGTTTGAACCTCTTGATTTGTACACCCATAAAGTCTCTTCCTTACCATCCCTTGATTTAATAGGATCAGACAACCTGATTTTTAAAATGGACATGAATACTGGATCACTACTTCTGATCCTCATATACCGCCCCCTCAAAATATGCCCACTTTCACGGCATCCCTAGCAGAACAACTTGCCCCCTTGATAATTTCCCACAATAAAATCGTGCTGCTGGGAGATTTCAACCTCTGGCTGGACTCGGTTGAGTCTGGCTCTCAGGCAGCTACGCTGAAAGAGACCCTCCTAGACATGAACCTCATCCAACATATTCTCCTTTCAACGCATGATAAAGGGCATAGCCTAGACCAAATTTGGTCTCAAAACATCTCCCTGGCTATTAAGTCCATCACGCCCTGCATTTGGTTGGATCATTTTCTGATCAACTTCACCATGACCACTGAAAGAAGTAGAAAGCCCCTGTCCCAGCTAGGAGGAAAGACTAGAATGTGGAAGAATGTTGACATCCCCGCTTTTATTGGATCCTTAACCTCCTCCCTTCCTTCACTCGATCAGGGCATCGAAGAAATGGAAGAAGCCTTCTCTGAGTGGCTACTTCAGGCAGCCGATGCTCATGCTCCCTGTACCAACTTTCCCCGCTCTCGCCCCAATGACGCTCATAGGTGGTTTACACCTCATTTGAAAACTCTTAAACTCGAAGTCCGTCAAATGGAGCGAAAGTGGCGAACAGCCTACTCAGAACAAGACAGGGCTAACTACTGTAAGGCTCGTAAGGACTACCAAAAGCTTATTCTGAAACACAAAACTGACTACTTTTCGGAAAGAATTCTCAAGGCTCATAATAAATCAAGAGAATTGTTCAATATTGTGGAAAACCTTAGCACCAGTGACAGAACCTCTCTCCCGATGGTCCCCACCCAGGAGCTCTGCAACTCACTAAACTCCTTCTTTTTCGATAAAATCTGTACCATTAAACAAAGTATCCCTACCACTCAGCCTCCTCTTCTTTTTGCAGACACTTTTCATAATTTTGCTACCCTGGACTCCTATCCCCCTATTGAAAATGCCAATTTATCCAAACTCCTTACAAAGGTCAAATCCGGCTCCCCTGATGACATCTGCCCCCCTCACATTCTGAAAGAAGTGGGCGCCAGTTTCCCCGGGTGCTTACTTTCCATGCTGAATGGATCACTTACACAGGGTAAAGTCCCAAACAACTTCAAAAAAGCCCTCCTCATCCCCCTTATAAAAAAGGCAGGAGCTAACCCGCTAGATCCGCTCAACTACAGACCCATATCTTTGCTGCCATACTGTGCCAAACTTCTGGAGTCTCACGTCTGTGACAGCATTTCCACATTTCTGGAAAAATCAGAGTATCTTGCACCTAATCAGGCTGGCTTCCGCCCTTGCCATTCTACCGAAGCGGTCATTCTTTCGGTGCAGAATACTCTGAGGCGGAACGCGGATGAAGGGATCCATCAGGCTCTGGTGCTACTGGACCTCTCTGCTGCGTTCGACACGGTCGACCACACCATCTTGGTCGACCGTGTCGAGCAGGCAGGCCTTAGGGGCCCTGCGCTGAGCTGGATCCGCTCATTTATCTCTGGCCAAACTCAATCGGTCAGACTGGGCTCCTTCACGGCTCCTACTATATCCACTATCTGCGGAGTACCTCAAGGCTCCTCGTTATCTCCTCTGCTTTTTAATTTGTACCTACGCCCCCTTTTGTACTCCCTCAGGAAAGCAAAGGTAACCATCTTCAACTATGCTGATGATTTGCAGCTCATCTTCCCTTTGAACACCAAGGACTCTGTGGTAGAATTTCAAAACACCATGTCCCACATTCTCAGTTGGATGAGCTGCAATCATCTGAAACTTAACCCAGGCAAGACCGAACTGGTCCTGCCTGGACAGAGTACACTTAGTTGGAATCCCAGCTTCTGGCCCTCCAGTATGGGCGCCTCCCCATCTAAGTCACCCTCGGTCAAGAGCCTAGGTATCTTCATTAGTGAGGATCTCTCTTTAAAAAAACAGGTGGGAGCAGTTGTGTCCTCCAGCTTCTTCCAGTTGAAGAAAGTTAAAAAAAATTGCCTGTTTCTTCTCCTCAGCGGCCCTTACACAGATCGTCATCTCCTTGGTTCTGTCCAGATTGGACTTCTCCAACAGTCTCTACCTTGGGCTCCAAACTGGAGAGCTTAAACGCCTCCAGCTGGTTCAGAACCAAGCAGCCAGACTTCTATTGAACATCCCTAGGAGGCAATCAGTCAGACTTGGCCTGAAACAGCTACACTGGCTGCCGGTTGAGCAACGCGAGGCCTTCAAAGCCGGGTGCATTCTATTTAAGTCTTTACATGACATTGGCCCCCTATTTATTAGAGACTTATTTAAAAGATACAGTCCTTCCCGCAACCTCCGGTCCACCCATAAATCCCTCCTGACTGTTCCTCCGTATAAGAGGAAGCGTCTCGGAGGCAGCTGCTTTGACCACCTTGCAGCTGCCTTCTGGAACTCTCTGCCCCTTCATCTAAAACTGAGCGACAACATCCTCAGCTTTAGACATTCCCTGAAGACCTGGCTCTTCTCACAGGCACATCACTGAACTGCTTCATCTCTACTAATTGACTGTCGCGCCTTGTTCCTCTCTATAGCGCCATGAAGCCTCCGGGCGTACGAGTGCTCAACAAATGCTGATTAACATTAACATTAACATTAACATCAAACTTTGGTGTTCTGCTATTTCTTGGGAGTCCACTTGGCCTACTACTTATTATTGGCCACATGATTGTGGTTTAACCAGGTCGATGGATACAACTCGGTTCTCCTTTTTACCAGCAAGGGGCGGTAGTACAACTGATCTTGTTCCGTTGACAGCTAAGACAGGTACTGCTTTTCTGTAAGAAGGCCCAAATTCCTTCTTCACCGCGATTTTCTCTCTGACCAGATCCCCAATCTTTGGAATCCAGACAGGCCTTGCTGGGACAGGTGGTTTCTCTTCAGTGGCTGTTGGCTGTTGTTTCAACTTTATGTTGCTCAGGTCTTTTCTTGTTTCATTTAAGTCCTGTAAAATAGCCAAACGATCTTTGATATCAAAGCATTTTCCTTCTACCACTGAAGTATGACTATCGAGGTCCTGGATATGCATTCTAGTCCCGAACAATAGTTCGTACGGACTGAAACCTTTTAGAGAATTTCTTGGCAGATTGTTAAGACTACGTTGGACACTTATTAAATGTTTGACCCACCCAACCCCCGAACCTAATACCTTTGCCGTTATAGATTGCTTTATGTCTCGGTTTTTTCTTTCCACAATCCCGTTTCCCTCAGGAAGGAAGTGATAAGATTACCGCAATGCAATGCCCATGCTGGTCATGGCCGCCTTATAAGCTTGAGTGCTAAAAGCAGGATCCTGGTCAGAATGTAGCATGCCAATTGCGTCTATGCCGCTATAGACTCGCAAATCTTTTATAACAGTATTAGCGTCAGCCGAGCGCTGGTGTCTACATTTTAAGTGAATCTAGTCTTAAATAATATACATTGGGACGCATGTTTCCTGTTTATTTATTTTATTTTATTTATTTATTTATTTTGGAGTTTTGTAAAGCGCATGGTTACGCGCTCCGGCGTGTCCCCGCGCTGAGAGAGAGCCTGTAAGAGGGATAGGAAGTTACAGCAGAGCTAGGCGGAAAAGGTGAGTTTTGAGGGCTTTACGAAATTTGGTCTCAGAGGGTTCGAGGCGCAATTCAACTGGATGCAGGTTCCATTGCTTGGCTGAAAGGAGCCTGAAAGATCTGCCCCCCATCCGAGCTTTACGGATTCTGGGGACAACAGCCAGACCCATGCCAGAGGATCTGAGCATCCGCTCTGGTCTATAGGGGGCGATGAGGCTGTTCAAAGGGCCGGGTGCTCTACCTCCAAAGATGCGATGGCACATGCATAAAGCTTTGAAGGTAATCCTTTCACGGATTGGTAGCCAGTGAAGGGATCTCAAGGCGGCTTTAGAGGGTGCTCTCCTAGGAAGCCTCAGCACCAGCCGGGCTGTGGCGTTTTGCAGTACTTGGAGACGGTTGAGACTTTTAGCCGTAATACCCAGATATAATAGGTTGGCATAATCAAGTCTCGAAGTAACCAAGGCATGCACAAGAGTTTGTCTAGCACCGACCGGCAGTAGGTCAAGGACCTTTCGTAGGCTCTTAAGTATGCCAAAACACATACCAGCCACCCGATTTACCTGGGGAGCGAAAGACAGATCAGAGTCGAATAGAACCCCAAGATTTTTCGCCTGTTGACCCGGCACGGGGGTTGAGCCTAGACAATCAGGCCACCATGCTGAGGACCACACAGACGGGCCCCCCCCCATCACGAGCACTTCCGTTTTGGACCCATTCATCTTCAGGCAGTTGTTAGACATCCAGGAGGAAAGCTCCTGCATGCACGCACTGAAGTTGAGTGCCGCGGTTTCTGGTGCCCGTGACAGAGAGATGACCAGCTGTGTGTCGTCAGCGTACGATACCAGTTGGATACCATAACTTTCTACAATGGTGGCAACAGGGGAGGCGTAAAGGTTAAACAGGGTGGGGCTGAGGGCAGAGCCCTGGGGAACCCCTTGATCGAGAATGAACACACGGGAGTAGTGTTCTCCCTGTCTGACCTGAAAGCCCCTCTCAGTCAGGAAGGAATGCATCCAACTGAGTGCCACCCCATTTACTCCGCCATTGTTGAGACACTGTAGCAAGGTGGAGTGTGCTACAGTGTCGAATGTGGCACTTAGGTCAAGTAAGATGAGAGCCATGGTATGCCCCTCATCTACTCCTTGCCTAATGGTCTCAGTTGCCAGAAGCATCGCAGACTCCGTTGAGTGGCGTGCTCGAAATCCAAACTGAGTCGGATGGAGAAGGTTAGCTTCTTCCACAAAAGTCATAAGTTGGAGATTGGCCACCTTCTCTGCCACCTTGGCCATGTAGGGAAGAAGGGAAATAGGCCGAAGATTGTCTAGCCTATCCCAACTGAGATTAGGTTTTTTTTGGAGTGGGAGCACAATCGCTTGCTTCCACTTTTTGGGTACGGTGCCGGTTTTAAAAGAAAGATCCAGAACATCTCTGATGTAAGGTTCCAAAGCTTCCATACTCCCTCCAAGGAGTTTCGGTGAGGCCGGATCACGGGGGGAACCTGACTTAATCGAGCGGCAGATTTGCTGAAGCTCATTAGATGGTGGAGTAACAAATCTGCCTAGCCTATTTACGCCCTCATCTAATAATGAGTTTTCACTGAACTCTATTGCCTTCTCCTTTCCCCCTGTGAAGGCGGAATAGATAGTGGCCACTTTGTCGAAGAAGTAGGTGGCAATGCGGTTACAGGATTCCACTGAAACCAAGGAGGGATCAACAGATGAGCTGCATAAAGAAATTTCTTTATAGATTTTAAAAAGCTCCTTAGTGGAGTTATGAGCTTCACCAATCCTTCCTGAGAAATAGTTCGTTTTGGCGCGCCTAATTAGATTGTGGTATTCCCTGCGTTTGCCTGTATATCTTAGTTTAGCTTGGTCGAGGTAGGCCATCCTCCATTGCCTTTCTAATTGCTTACATTCAGTTTTGGCTAGGCGAAGTTCAGCATTGAACCAAGGAGCAGATTTGAGAGGTCTACTCCCGGGTTTCTTGTAGCACAGAGGGGCTATGCTGTCTAAGGCGTTGGTAATGCGCTCATCAAGTCTATCGGATGCTGTAGCAACATCCTCCCCTCCTGGGCTGCCACTGTTGGTAAGGGCGGAATCAAACCCAGCCTTAGAGAAAGCAGTCCATCTGCGACTCAGATATTTAGTGTTGGAAAACTTTTGGGCATTGCTGGCAGGAATAGTTATTGTAAAAGGTACTAGAAAGTGGTCAGACCAGGGGAGAGGTACTTTAATCATGCGTATAGATCGCCTTATGCTTTCTATTAGGTGTTCTGGCACTATGTCGGCCGGTTCGCTACTGCGATCTCTGTTGCAGTTTTCACCATTTTTTGCAAATTTGTGATTATCCACGCTCATTCCCGGCCACCAGTATTCTGATTGTAATTCTGTCAGAGATTCCTTGATCTTCTGATGCCTTAGACCTAATCCCATATGTGCTTCTTGTATTAAGAAGCCTCTCCTGTTCGTGTTTGGAATTACTCTATCCCCCACTCCAGGGATTCGAGCAAAAGGAACGGAGTTTGCATCGATTATGTATGTATGATTGAGTGGATAGTTGACGGGTAGCGCTGCACAGTCGCCTTTTGATGACGTTTTTACCGCCAGCATCGTTTCCCCGTCTATGTATTTTCCTGAACGCTTTTTTGTAGCTACGGAAGCCGGCTTAGTTGCTTCCGCTGTGGCTGTCTCAGCCAATGAATTCCCTGTAACGTGAACGCCATCACGTTCATGACTCAATGAATGTATCACGTGAGTCTTTGGTAGTTCTTTCTGTAAAAGAACTACTTGTTCCCAAAGCGATTTTTGCTTTATTGTGGCACCTGTGTCATCTTTGTAACCGTTTTCAACCCATTTCTGCAAGTCTTCGTTGTATGATTTGACGCAGGAATGCGAATCGCACACTATTAGTGTCGGGAATTCGCGATCCGCAATGTCGATCGCCATTTTTAAAGCTATTAATTCAGTTTGTTGACCTGAATTGTCTTTTACAGATTGTGACATTGTTACCAGTGGCATCAATTTACGTCCGCGCCACCGGCATTTGACAACCTCGCACGTAGCGTTGTAGGCTTGTTTTCCCCAAACTGAGGGTTCTGCATAACTGTTTGTGTATATTACGCAGGCGTAAAGTTGTATGGGCAGAATGTCGCTAGGCAGAGGATATTCTTTCTCATATGTTAGATATTTCAATTTTTTCATTTCCGGGTCAAAATAGTATTTCACTTTTTCTGTAGCAAGAGAATTTTCCCATTGTATCCATTTTGGATCTAATGCCACAGTAGTTAAATTACATGGGCTTGTTAATGACTCGAAGGCTGATTCTGTTGTTAAGACAGTAATCCGTCTGCCTTCGGCTTGGGCACTTTCTTTTGCTACAGCTGTTTGAACCGCATTTACAACATTTTTCGCAAGACTGAATGTTTTTTCAGCTTGTGAGTACAAGTGTGATTTGTATGCTATTGGTACCTTTTCTCCCTCATTAGAGGTCAGGTACGTGAATCCGCATCTTCCTGGGATGACTCGGATTACAAGGTTGCGTGTATTGTCGCGAGTTTGCAATTTTGTCTTAGCTAACATGTCTGTTTGCAATGATCTTAAAATTTCTGTGTGTTTTTGAGTCCAATTGATTGTTTTAAAATCTGGTTTTATTAGTTCATAGAGAGGTTTAACCCTCTCTGAATAATTTAGAATGTAAGTTCTTCCGAAATTCAGGCAACCTAGAATTGATTGTAAGTTTTTCAGCGTTCCTGGTGCTTGGATTACAGCACATTTCTCTAAGAAATTGTCTGCCAGGCTTTTGCCTTCACTTGATAATTCATATCCTAAAAACAGGACAGTTAGATGGGCAATTCGTGACTTTTTAAAGTTGAATTTGTAACCCTCTGCTGCGAACCCAAGTATTATGGTGTTCACTCTTTTCAAGTGAGTATCCAAGTCATCATCTGTTAGATAGATGTCATCGACATAAGATAATGCCTCATCATCATACATTTGTAGTAACTCTGTTACTCTTGCTGAGAATAATCCTGGGCTGTTTTTGAACCCCTGTGGGAGTCGACAGAATTTTCTGCGAGCCCATTATTGAGAAAGCGGTCAAATACCTGCTTTCAGGTGCAATGTTTTGACAAAAGAATCCATTAGAGATGTCTAATGTTGTTTTGTATTTTTTGCGCACAATGTTATTCATTAGTGCTGCACTATGTGAGTTTTGTACTGCAAAAGTTTTGCAACATGAGTTTAGATGTCTGTAGTCCAAAACTAGACGATATGAATCGTCTGGCTTGGAGACAGGAAACAAAGGATTGTTCATTTGTGAGGTGCAAGTTTCAATCACCCCCTGGTATTCAAGTTGATCTAAGATCTCCCTGACCTGTTTTTTAGCTTCTTGCTTAATTGGGTACTGCCTCTGTGCAGTTGGTTGACATTTTAACTGGATTTTGTGAGGAGGAGATTCCTCATCCCATCCAACATGGTTTTTATACAATGCAGGTGCTTGGGCTACTGCCCACTTTCTTGCAAGTGTATATTTTTTATATGAATTGGAATGTGATTTGAGAAGGCAGGCATAATCATTTCTTCGCCATGAGGGCACTCTCTGACAAACTCCGGTGTCCAGTCTTTTTCAGCTAAAAGGATGGCATAGCCTTTAGAGAGGTTATCCCAAAATAGACCTCTTATTTTCCTAGTCTTATCTTCCTATATACGTAATGTTATTTCGTATATTTTATGAGGTTTGCTAACTCTGGTATCTGCAGTTTCCACCTGAATGTATTCATTCGTGTCCACTGTCTCCAGATGATTCATCAGGATCTTGCGAGCTACGCTCACTTCTGCTGCGCTGTCTATCATTGTCTGAGCCCACTCTTCGTTTTTCAGCTGTGTCCTCAGGATACTCGGCATGTTTGATTATTTTAATACTGGCTACTTTCTTTTTTGGAAATTGTAATTTTTTACTTTGATGAGCAGGTTCCTTGTCTTTGGACTTGACGTGCTCTTCCCTGTGTTCTGACCGTCCTCTTCTTTCCGATTTCTGTGAGGAAGTCTGAAAAGATCGAGAGGGACGTGTATCAATATCTTGATATCTATCAGGTTTCTTCAGATTATCCCTATTTCTAAGGTTGTATCTTTTCTCAGAGGGCTCCCTCTGGGGAGACTTGTGTCCTTGGTCCGGAGATCTTTCTCTCCGCCGAGGAGACCTTCCTCTGGACTGGATTCTTTTTTCTTTGGGAGTGGATTGTTTATTTCCATCCCAGCTCTTTTTTGGAGTGTTTGTATTATTTTTAATAAATATCTTTTCAGGATTTTCAGTTAGTTGGGGTTTTACTGGTTTCCCACCCAAACTATCTCTTCCTAGCTCTTTATATGATTTTTCTATGATTCTGGCAAGTTCAAATGGCTGTTCTGCTATATCTGTTTCCTTCAATTTTTGGAGGAAAGTTATATCCTCCGTTGCCAATTGAACCAACTCTTTATATGCCTTTGTTAATTCTTTTATTTTAACTAAGAGTTCTTCGCTAGACATTTTATTAATGTCAGGTTGTGGTGTGTAGCTGGCTAGAACCGGCCATGTTGCTAACCAGAATGGAATTTGTTCCCGTTTTGCGGGTATTTTACCTAGACAGGACTGTATGTTCTGTGGTGTAATTTTATTTGTGTTCCCCTGGTGAGGGATCAGCTGTGAAATTTTAATAGCTGGTTGGACTGTTGAAGTCCGCATTACATATTGGACTAATTGTCTATGTATTTTAATTAATTGTTTTAGCTGTGCTAAAAGTTCTGGTGCAGACATTTCTTCAATGTCTGGATGTGGTGTGTATCCGGCTAGGACCGGCCACGTTGCTCCTGGTCTACCTAGTGGACCGAGCCTGGTGATGTGATTATTATGTTTTAGGGCGCCTTTAAACCAGAGCAGGTGCTCTTGGTATTTTAATGGGATTTCCACCTCCTCGAAAGGAGTGTATTCATCCGGAGGTTCCTCTATTTTGTAATAGTGGAACTCACGTGTGACAGCGTTTGCTGCTGGAAAGTTTATCCATGAATAGAATACCTCTGTCTGCCGATATTCATGTGCCTCAATTACGAATATGACTGTACCACCTCTCGATGTTAGTCCATTTTCCATAAGTTTAATAGTTATAGTTTTTCTTATGTTGACCGGAATGAGTATTGCATCCGGGTCAGTCTGCAGGAGACTTGTGTCATCCGCTAGGAGTTGAGCTGCTATTCTAGCTGCCTCCCTTTCTTCTTCACCGTCTGACATTTTACTGACAGGAAGGTTTTTGTTGCAGATCAAATTTCAAGGAAACAAAGATTAGGTGCACAATATTTTGGAACACTGTATCCTTCAACGTTGAATAAAACCAGAAACTATACATAGAAATCTCTTCCTACTAAGTTCCGGTGGATTTTTAACCTTTTACCCACTCCAGACGTCTTTGGAGTATTTACGGGAAAAAAGGGTCTGTGTGAAAAAGCACGACTGAGTTACTCTAACGTCTTGCGTTAGATTTATCGCCTTAGCAAACTTTGGGCGCCATGTAGTGTAGTTCCTATAGTCCCAATAGGCTCTGCGCATTGGAATAATATCTTCAGTAGTGTAGACGTAGGACTGAGGTTAACTAGGTCTCTACTGACTATATTAGACTTAAGTTTTTTGCCAGCTAGCTCAGAGTTCACTAGAAACTTTCTCGAATAAGCGAGGAGGAGTTTAACATCCCTGGATAGACAAGAAGGGATTTAGTTTCTGACAACCATAAAACATGACAACTTTGCTCTCCCTGTTTAAGAGTATATCTCTAGTGTTGTGTGAAAACAAAAGACAGCTATTTCACTCAGTCAAAGGTGCGTACTTAGTTTCACCAGATTGCAGAGAAAAAGAGAGACGGGCGTTTTCAATAAAAGGTGTTATTTATTGAGCAGTCTCTTTCCTCATACAAGAGAAATGAATTGCTACAGTTCCAATACTTATAGTTAAGTAAAGTGCATACAGTAAAAGCAGGATTATGAAATAATACTGTAAAAGCATTGATATGGTTTCTTAGCCATATGATACTTTAAAATGGATAAAATAGATACATACATATATACATTGACTAATCGTACTCAACTGGTGCTTCTAACTACGCCTACCCCGGTGTACCTGACCTGAGCCTAATACGTGGGAAGGAGTAAGTAAGTAGCAGTTTAAGTTAAGTTTGTTTTGCCAAAAATCTGACTCAAGAATTCTCTGTAAGGGTTTAGTCAGTTCAGTACCTGGGTATTAGAAGGCAGGAGGGCTGGTATCTCTCTCTCAGGACTCGGTATCCCAGTCACCCGCAAGGGTAAGCTGGAAACGCCGGAGGCTGGATTTCTCGGCAGGAGAAAAGACAGCGTCTTTCTCAGCGCGTCAAAAGGGAGGGGCAGCGTCAGTGGGCTCTCGCATCAGCTGGGCTCTTCAGAAGTAGATAGCTGCTCTGCTCCAGGATTACCACAGTGTGTTTGCTTAAGGCAACGTTGGTATCTTTATACCTGAAAGGTGCCGGGTTTGACGTAAGGCTGGACATAAGACGTCAATAAAGATGTCACTAAGAACTGGTCGTTCTTACAGTGTTTTACATGAGTTCTTGAATGAAATCAAAACAAAGGCAGCGGGGATTTCCCAGGTTGCTGGAGGCTTGGATTTGTTTAAGAACTCGGTGTGCTTTCTAGGGGGCTGGAGGAATAGGCTTGCCTAATGTGACAGCATGCGCTATGACTGAGTTATGAAAAGGGTTTCTATGCCGTTGTAGGGATATTATTGATTTATAACCACACAAGGGCAAAGAATAGGAATATCGATTCAGGTACCTAGATAAACACACTACAGGGTGGTGCTGGACCCCTCATGCCCGAGTACTAACCTCAGTGTTAGGTGAATGACTCTGCGCTGGACAGTACCCGAGAGGAAGGGGGAATGGGATTAAAAAGGGAGAAGGATGTGGCGCAGGTTCGATTTCACCTGGTCACGGCACGGCTGCTTCAGCACTTATCACGGTTTACCTGCTTCAGCACCTCAATATGCTGCGGAGCTACTGCACAGCCATCTGTCAATGGAAAATAAACAATTAACTCTGCTACCTCGTGAATGTACACTTATTACACATTGTTGTTCTGGATATCACCTAGAAACTACACCCTGTTCTTCTAAGGATTCACATTCTTAAGGGTTTCATGGAATAATCAGACATACATTGAGCAATGTAACAAGTAATATCAAAAGCGGATAATTTTACCATCTATATCATTGAACATTCTCTTGTGTTATTATCATAGAACAAGGAAGCAAGTGTTACATCATGACTTCATCTCCCGTTGTACAATTGTCATATAAGCCCTTTCATAATGTCTCAAACTTTCAGGACTCGTAGATGTAGCACTGCGTGCAACATGCCCAATGCCAAGTCTCTAGCTTGTACAGAAACTTCTGATGTATGAAATGTGCATTTTCGTAGCACTAGTGATGATGCTCTATGTTTCTTTTGTAATGCTAATCTCTGTAGTGCTCGTGATAGCTATATATTTCTAACAATCAAGGCCTTTGTCTCTTTTTGTAAATACAAGTCTCTATAGTGCTAATAGTAGTAATTAGGTGGGCGGTGCGCCATGCTATGCTTTTGATAAAATCCTGTTCATTTAGTTGTTTATTCTCATCTTTTGTCTTGAAACAAAGAGAAGTCTGCAAAGAATGTAGTCTGAAGCTGCTGTAGATCATCGGAGGAGGAGCCGGTGTCATGAAGTCATAGCAGAAGTTGCTGCGGGAGCTGTATTCAAGCGCAGGTAAGTGGAGCAGATGAAACAAGGCCCTTTACCGCCGTGAATGTGGAAGCAGCTTTTATAGCCACTTCTGCACATGGCAGCCAGAAGCACTTGTGGCTGTTGGAGCCAGTGTGGCTGGGTGCGAGAAGAGGCCAACTTTGGAACACATTGGTGAGCACTCGTGCGAGCCTCATGTAAACGAGCCTTGGGTTTCCTAGATTGTTCAGAGTTCTGTTTTCAGTGCTGTCACCGGAGATATGTAACAGAAACAGGAAATCATTGTACAATATACATTATAAACCTACCTGTGCCACCAGGGATGTTATGGCAATAAGGTGTTTACACACCATTATTAAATGTAATACGGTAAACCAATCTTATCCTGTGTGAGAGGTGCAGTAGTGAAACATGTAGGAGTTTTTCACTACTAGGAAATGTAATACTCAAAACACAGGTCCTACGTTCAGGTACAGCAAGTGGGCTGTTTAGGGCTTATCTTAGAGGTGACTTATATGTATTAACCCCTTCGCTGCTAGGCCTTTTCCCCTCCTGTGCTAAGCCTTTTTTTGGTGATTTGGGGTAGTGCGCGCTTAGGCCCCTGTAACTTTTTGACCACATAAGGTATCCACGCCAATTTTGCGTCCTTTTCTTCCAACATCATGTGGATTCTAAAGGTACCCAGAGTTTGTGGATTCCCTTGGAGGGGTCCCAGAAATTAACCAAAATATAGTGAAATTTTTGTTTTTTTCACAAAAATGGGAAAATGGGCTGCAAATGAAAGCCTCTGGGTTTTTCCCTGCAAATGGTATCAAAAAAGGGTTTGTGGGGCTGAAATCTCCATTTTCTCCGCTTTTAGGGAATGACAGTCTTTTGTCAGAGAACCAACATTTTTCACACAGTTTTGGCATTTTTCTGGGACATAGCCTATTTTTGCTATTTTTAGAGCTTTTCACCACCTTCCAGTTAATGGTAGAAATGAGTATGAAAGCAATAAGGGATCCTGGAAAGCTATACATTTTTGGAAAGTAGACAAAATTCTGAATTCAAAAAGGGGTCATTTGTCTAAATCCATGAAGGTTTCTTTATATAATCTAACAGTTAAATATTGGAATAATTGAAAATTTAGTTGAAAAAAACAGCCTTTTGTCTCAACGTTTTCACCTATAACTTCTTGTAATTTTGACAGCTCTTGGAAAGCAATGTGCCATTATATTCGTTAGACCTTCCTGGTTGTGGGGATATATAGGAGCATGAGAATTATTGGTCATTTTTTAAAAAGATTTTTTTTTTACACAATGTCTTTCATTGGGAAGGGAGAAATGCATGAAAACTCAATTGGTAATAACAGTTGATTTACAAATCTGAATTACCCTAAGTCTCCCGATAAAAACGGTACCTCACTTGTGTGGGTCGGCCTTGTGCCTGCGACAGGAAACGGCGCAAAATGCAACGTGGTCACACCTCAATTTTGCAGTTAAAAATTGACCCTTTTATGGCAAAGTGCCTACCTGTAGTTTTTGCACCCTAGCTCTGCCGGCACCTAGGGAAACCTAGCAAACTGCCTACCACCAGGTTTTGTTACCCAGAATCCCTTGCAAAGCTAAGAATTTAACAAAAAAACACATTTTCCTCACATTTCTGTGGTGGAAAGTGCTGGAATCTGCGTGGATCAACAAATGTCCACCCACCCAGCGTTCCCCCAGGCCTCCCGAAAAAAATGGTACCTCACTTGCGTGGGTAGGCATAGTGGCTGCGACATGAAACAGCGCAAAACGCAACGTGGTCGCACCTCAATTTCCCAGTGAAATCTTGCCATTTTTGGACAAAGAGACTACCTTTTGTTTTTGAGCCCTAGCTTTGCCAGCACCTAGGGAAACCTAGCAAACCTATACATTTGTGAAAACTAGACACCCAGGGGAATTCAGGATGGGGTGACTCGACTGCCTACCACCAGGTTTTGTTACCCAGAATCCCTTGCAAATCTAAGAGTTTGACAAAAAAAACACATTTTCCTCACATTTCTGTGGTGGAAAGTGCTGGAATCTGTGAGGATCAACAAATTCCCACCCACCCAGCGTTCCCCCAGGTCTCCCAAAAAAAATGGTACCTCACTTGCGTGGGTAGGCATAGTGGCTGCGACATGAAACAGCGCAAAACGCAGCGTGGTCGCACCTCAATTTCCCAGTGAAATCTTGCCATTTTTGGACAAAGAGACTACCTTTTGTTTTTGAGCCCTAGCTCTGCCACCACCTAGGGAAACCTAGCAAACCTATACATTTTTAAAAACTAGACACCAAGGGGAATTCAGGATGGGGTGACTCGACTGCCTCCCACCAGGTTTTGTTACCCAGAATCCCTTGCAAAGCTAAGAATTTGACAAAAAAAACACATTTTTCTCACATTTCTGTGGTGGAAAGTTCTAGAATCTGCGTGGATCAACAAATTTCCACCCACCCAGCATTCCCCAAGGTCTCCCAAAAAAAATGGTACCTCACTTGCGTGGGTAGGAATAGTGGCTGCGACATGAAACAGCGCAAAACGCAACGTGGTCGCACCTCAATTTCCCAGTAAAATCTTGCCATTCTTGGACAAAGAGACTACCTTTTGTTTTTGAGGCCTAGCGCTGCCAGTACTTAGGGAAACCTAGCAAACCTATACACTTTTGAAAACTAGACACCCAGGG
This sequence comes from Lissotriton helveticus, assembly GCF_964261635.1. Classification (NCBI taxonomy): domain Eukaryota; kingdom Metazoa; phylum Chordata; class Amphibia; order Caudata; family Salamandridae; genus Lissotriton; species Lissotriton helveticus. Next base: position 2,084,663,895 of record NC_136061.1, read on the forward strand.
TAATTCAGGATGGGGTGACTCGACTGCCTACCACCAGGTTTTGTTACCCAGAATCCCTTGCAAAGCTAAGAATTTGACAAAAAAAACACATTTTCCTCACATTTCTGTGGTAGAAAGTTCTGGAATCTGCGTGGATCAACAAATTTCCACCCACCCATCATTCCCCCAGGTCTCCTGAAAAAAATGGTACCTCACTTGCGTGGGTAGGCATAGTGGCTGCGACATGAAATAGCGCAAAACGCAACGTGGTCGCACCTCAATTTCCCAGTGAAATCCTGCCATTTTTGGACAAAGAGACTACCTTTTGTTTTTGAGCCCTAGCTCTGCCAGCACCTAGGGAAACCTAGCAAACCTATACATTTTTGAAAACTAGACACCCAGGGAAATTCAGGATGGGGTGACTCAACTGCCTACCACTAGGTTTTGTTACCCAGAATCCCTTGCAAACTAAGAATTTGACAAAAAAACACATTTTCCTCACATTTCTGTGGTGGAAAGTTCTGGAATCTGCGTGGATCAACAAATTTCCACCCACCCAGCGTTCCCCCAGGTCTCCCGAAAAACCCCCCAGATATGTGTGGGTTTGGTAGGTTTCCCTAGATGGCCGTCTAGCACGGGGCCAAAAACCCAGGTAACACACCATTGTCAAGTCCACCAGCTTTTGCAAAAGGGGTTACCTGGGTTTTTGGCCCCGTGCTAGACGGCCATCTAGGGAAACCTACCAAACCCACACATTTCTGAAAAGTAGACACCCGGGGGCTTCCAAGGAGGTATGGCTTGCGTGGATCCTCCAACGTTCCTTTACCCAGAATCCCTTGCAAACCTCCATTTTAGCTGAAAAAATCAGTTTTTTCACACTTTTTTGTATGGGAAAGCGTGGCACCACTGGGCTCATACAAATTTCCTCCCACCCAGCGTTCCCCAAGGTCTCCCGATAAAAATGGTACCTCACTTGCGTGGTTAGGCATAGTGGCTGCAACAGGAAAAGGTCCAAATCGTACCCTAAAGCAAAACTACCTTGATTTTTGGGGGGGGGCACCTGAGTTTGTGGCCCGGGGCTCGGCGGCCATCTTTGGAAACTACCAAACCCAAACAGTTCTGAAAACTAGACACCCGGGGGAGTCCAGTGAGGTATGGCATGCGTGGGTTCCCCAATGTATTCCTACCCAGAATTCCTTGCAAACCTTAAAATTAGGTAAAAAACCCACTTTTCCAATCTTTTTTGCATGGGATCTCCGTGCCGGCAAAAATGTCCTACCACCCAGCGTTCCCCTTGTTCTCCAGAGTAAAATGATACCTCACTTGTGTGGGTGCCCCAAAGCAGAACAGGCTAAAAATAAATTTAAAAAAAATCTAGTATATAGGTTTGACAAATTAAGCACCCCAACCTTAGTCACAGGGCTTTGTCCCACCCACACAAGTGAGGTATCATTTTACTCGGGAGATCAAGGGAAACGCTGGGTGGTAGGACATTTGTGCCGGCAGGGAGATCCTACCCAACAATGTATGGAAAAGTGTTTTTTTTTAACCTAAATTTAAGGTTTGCAGGGATTTCTGGGTAGGAAAACATTGGGGGACCCACGCATGCCATACCTCCCTGGACTCCCCCGGGAGTCTAGTTTTCAGAATTGTTTGGGTTTGGTAGTTTCCAAAGATGCCCGCCAAGCCCTGGGCCAAAAACTCATGGGAACCCCCTTGCAAAACCAAATTGTTTTGAATGAATTAAGTTTTCAATTGGAGAACGTGCGATTCAGGGGACAATATCGCATGAAAATAGTGACAGACAATTTCAAGTTTGCAAGAGATTGTGGACAAAAAACCACAATAGAATTCACCAGAAAGACATGACCATATACAACCATGATTTAATAATAATATCTAAATTTAGAAAGTTATTTATAGCTATAATATACACCATCACTGAGTTACTCAAAAGTCAAAGATTCAAGCACGGCTATCTATTCCTCAAAGACACACACATACAGGTTGGATTTGGCACGAGGGCGAGTGATGGTTCAGTACATAAAATGTTATGACATGATATTTCAAAAAAATGAAATGCTCGGTCAATAAATAAATGCATAAAAACCGAACCAGTGCCTCGCAACTCGTGAGCTGTAAAGCCACGACAAGGCACCAACCGTTTTACAGGCCATTCACGCACCTTTCACACCTGATACAAACCAGACCACTGACACCATCTGGAAGGAAAAGCAACACATTACAACAATCACAATAAGGGACAAGGTACACCCTACTGCAGAAAGAGAAAAAACCCAAATATTACTACACAGCCATCTAATCCGCAAGCACACTCACATACTGGTTGGATTTGGCACAAGGGTGAGTGATGATTCAGTACATAAAATTGTATTCGCAAGTCATTTCACAAAAAATGAAATACACTGCGTATAATTGAAAGTATGATTCACTGAACACTGACTCACAACTCGTGAGCTGTAAAGCCACGTCAAGGCACAAACCTCTTTACAGGCCATTCATACACCTTTCGTACGTGTGACACATACAAAACATTCACACCGCCAGCCGTGGACCCATCACATTTCAACACTCACACCAGCAAACAGCGCCATTCAAGGGCCCATCACTTTCACACGCCCACATTTCTGACACTGCAACTACACAAAATGATGGACTGCGTGGAGTGTCACTCAACTAGCAGTGTGTGTAGTGACCAACAGAAAGTAACTACTCACACACCGCCAGCCGAGCGCCAGCCCACCCACACCACCATCCAAGCACCAGACCATGCACACAGCCAGCCAAACACCACTCAGCGCACACCGACAGCCAAGCACAACTCTGTGCACAGACAGCCAAGTACCACTCCACACACACCACCAGCCAAGCACAACTCCGTGTACAGACAGCCAAGTACCACTCCACACACACCACCAGCCAAGCGCCACTCCACACACACTGCCAGCCAAGCACCACTCCGTGCACAGACAGCCAAGTACCACTCCACGCACACCACCAGCCAAGCGCCACTCCACACACACCGCCAGCCAAGCACCACTCCACACACACTGCCAGCCAAGCACCACTCCGTGCACAGACAGCAAAGTAACACTCCATGCACACCACCAGCCAAGCGCCACTCCACACACACCGCCAGCCAAGCACCACTCCGTGCACAGACAGCCAAGCACCACTCCACACACACCACCAGCCAAGCGCCACTCCACACACACCGCCAGCCAAGCACCACTCCGTGCATAGACAGCGAATTACCCCTCCACGCACACCACCAGCCAAGCGCCACTTCACACACACCGCCAGCCAAGCACCACTCCATGCATAGACAGCGAATTACCCCTCCACGCACACCACCAGCCAAGCGCCACTTCACACACACCGCCAGCCAAGCACCACTCCGTGCACAGACAGCCAAGTACCACTCCACACACAACATCCAGCAAAGCGCAACTCCACACACACCGCCAGCCAAGCACCAGCCTGCACACACCACAAACACATTTAGAATTCTTTTTTCAAAATAACAGTAAACAAATGGAAATACCTACAAATCAGCTACCACAAATTCTAAAACTAAACACTTTGCACTAATGCCAATCCTTGAAACAAACTAAAAAATTTTACAGAATGCAGACCAGGCAATTCACTTTACAGCTCATTAAAACTCCCAAAACTTAGTTTGTGTGTGGTACGATTTAAAACAAGCTGTCATACACAATCCAGGCTTAGAAGGACAGTCAGGACAGTACATACGAGACTCCTTCCGCACGCCTCTTCGCCAACAGACTCTGCATCTTCTAGTCGGAAAGTCTCTTGCGGTAGTGGGAGGAATGTACTCAGGAAAGTGGCGATCTTTCAATCTAGCCACATCCTCCACCACTCCAAATCTAGGAACACTTGCCTGCTCCACAAGTACAAGGCTGCCTATTATAGACTCCTGAAACTTAACAAAAGGCATCTTCGTCTCAGGAGAAGACTTCTGGTACACAACAAAAGCATTAAAGGATGCCAAGTGGAACAGATGGATAGCCAACTTCTTGTACCAAACGTAAGCCTTTCGAAGAGCAGCATAAGGTTCCAACCTCTGATCTACTCTGTCAACACCACCCATGAACTTATTGTAAGCTAAAACGCACACAGGTTTGCGCACTTCAGGACCCTGACTCCAAACAGGCACAGGTACAGTACTTTCATCGTGGATAGTAGTCAGCATGTACACATCTCTCTTGTCTGAAAACTTCATAGCTATAAGCTCCCCACATCGCAATGCAGTAGACTGTCCCCGCATAAGCCTTTTGCAAACAAGTTCCTTTGGGAAACCTTTACGGTTACTGCGCATTGTGCTACAAGCAACAGTGCCCACTTTGGCCAACTCCTGGAACAACCGCACACCAGTGTAGAAGTTATCTACATATAAATGATGGCCTTTGTTAAATAATCCTCTACCTAGTTCCCACACAATTTTCTCAGTCACTCCAAAAGTAGAAGGACAACCAGGAGGGTTAATGCTGGACTCCTTACCAGTGTACACCCTGAAATTGTAGGCATATCCAGTCTCACTGTCACCCAGCATATACAGTTTGATTCCATAGCGTGCCCTCTTACTAGGAATGTATTTCCTAAAAACCAAGCGGCCCTTGAACAATAGCAAAGACTCATCCACTGCAATTTTTTTACCAGGGACAAAGATCTCAGAAAAACAATCAACAAAGTGATCAAGGACAGGCCAAATTTTAAACAAACGGTCACAATCAGGGTGATCGCGTGGCAACGCTAAACCATTATCAACAAAATGCATCATCCGAAGAAGAAGCATATACCGATCACGACTTATGACTGCTGGAAATATAGCTGTTGCCATCAAGGGACTAGTGGACCAATATGAAGTCATTGATGGCTTCCTTAGCAAGCCCACCAAAAAAGTTAATCCCAAAAACTTCTTCATCTCTTCAACATTTGTGGGAGTCCACCGGGTTGCTCTAGAATGGGGCTTAAGGCTGGCACTGTTGTCCCTCAAAAACTGTTCTGCATACAAATTAGTTTGATCAACAATCTCTTACAAAAACACATCGTCAAAAAACAACTGAAAAAATGTATTGGCTGAAAATTCTCAGTATTCACTCTACACCCAGGAACACCAGTGAACTCTGGCAATGCCGGCTGCACCATGCCAGGGGGAACCCAGAGGCCATCCCTATCAATGGGGGGAGCAGCCACCCCAGCCTGCAGCCCAGAAGCCTCTTGCTGCTGTTCACCAACGGGAAGCCTAACAGCCACAGATACTTCTGGCTGCACAACACCAACAGAAGACATAGCATCCCCAGAGGGCTCTTCCTGCACTACACCAACGGGAAGCCTAGCAGCCTGAGATGCTTCTTGCTGCACTACACCACCGGGAAACCAAGCAGGCCCAGATGCCTCTTGCCGCTCTACACCAATGGAAAGCCTAACAGCCCCAGATGCCTCTTGCTGCACTACACCAACAGGAAGACGAACAGCACCAGATGCCTCTTGGCGCACCACAGCAATGTGAAGCCTTTTGGGCACAGGCTGCAGCCCACATGCCTCTTGCCGACGTAAAAAGAAAGGAAACCTTGCGGCCCTAGGCAGCAGCACAGATGCCTCTTGGCCCACTACCGGCACATCAATGTCCTCCTCTACCATAGGCCCTTCATCAGCACTAGAAGAAGATTCATCATCCGATGATGATGATTCCATGCGAAGAGAAAACTCACTGCCTGAATCTTCTGCCCCTACCTCTGGGTCCGAATCGGACTCAGTCTCTGAACCATGGTCAGAGGAAGACTCAAAAAGCAAACCAAGAACCTGCTGAGCAGTAATCCTGCGACTAGCCATTATCCTTACAATGCAAGAAGACTGCACACACAAGTGAACAACAACCTACACTGTGCAAAGTAAGAAGTAAACAAGGTAAGGCTTTCACAAAAAGATCAATACAATCCAAAACAATTTCACTCTTACCAAATATAGCTACACTCACCAGCACCTACTCTGCTGAGACACAGCAAAAAGAAATGATATCCCACTAGAAAGAAAAAGAGAAATGACAGATTAGAAAACAAAGTGCACATCAAACACTAATGCTGAAAAAAAAAAAAAAACACAGAGCCACACAAACTGCTATAAGTACAACCTTTTACAAAAAGACAAACATCAAGGGAAAGTAGTACAAAATACATTCACTTACCAAGCACAAGCAACTACACAAGCTGCAAACAGACCCGCAACCTACAACAATCCAAACAGCAAAAGCCTGGAACAAGACAAAAATAGAGAAGAAAAAAAATTACTACCACATTTCACAAACAATATAACAATTAAAAAAACAACACACAAATTTGCCCCCAAAATTTACATTCGCCCAGATGGGCCATCAAATAGGGCTTAGACCAATTGGGATTAGATGAGGTTTAACATCAAGACACTGGTTAATTTTTTGAATTTTTTTACTGCCTGACCCCTTTGGTGCCAGTCGGTCTTTTGCTCCTACCAGTACCCCATCACACAGGGGCAGTAAGGACAGTCATACACCTTTCGTACGTGTGACACATACAAAACATTCACACCACCAGCCGCCAGCGCCATTCAAGGGCCCATCACTTTCACACGCCCAAATATCTGACACAGCAACTACAGAAAATGATGGACTGCGTAGAGTGTCACTCAACTAGCAGTGTGTGTAGTGACCAACAGAAAGTAACTACTCACACACCGCCAGCCGAGCGCCAGTCCATGCACACCGCCAGCCAAACACCACTCAGCGCACACCGACAGCCAAGTACCACTCCACACACACCGCCAGCCAAGCACCACTCCACGCACACCGCAAGCCAAGCGCCACTCACCGCCAGCCAAGCACCGCTCCACGCACACCATCCAGCCAACCAAGTACCACTCCACACACACCACCAGCCACACACCACTCCACACACACCACCAGCCAAACACCACTCCGTGCACAGACAACCAAGTACCACTCCACGCACACCATCCAGCCAAGCGCCACTCCACCCACACTGCCAGCCAAGCAGCACTCCACACACACCGCCAGCCAAGGCAGTAAGGACAAAAAAAGACCAACCGGCACCAAGGGAGGCAGACAGTAAAAAACAACCAAAATTATAACCACCATTGGAACAAAACTCAATTCCTAGGGCCTAGTGGGCCAAAAAACTGAAATTCAAAAACATAATTACTTGCCACCAGGAAGCGACCCTTGCCCAAGGGGTCGCTTACTAAAAACTAATTTTAAATTCCCTGGTGCTAGTGGGCATTTTCTGCCCCCCCCCCCCCCTGGGGGCAAAACGGCAAAAAAAAACGGGTCAATTTGCCCCCAGAGTGGACAGAAAAACAAAAACACAATCATGGCCACCTGGAAGCGACCCTTACCCAAGGGGTCGCTTCCCAAAACAAACCATTGCCCCAACAAAAATCCCTGGTGCTAGTGGGAAATTTCTGCCCCCCCTGGGGGCAAAACAGCCAAAAAACGAGCCGATTTGCCCCCAGGGGGGGCAGAAAAACAAAACATTCATGTAAGGCCATCTGGAAGCGACCCTTGCCCAAGGGGTCGCTTCCTAAAAGCTAAAAACAAAATCCCTGGTGCTAGTGGGCATTTTCTGCCACCCCTGGGGGCAAAACGGCAAAAAAAGGGCCGATTTGCCCCCAGGGGGGACAGAAAAATGTAAATGTTAGAAGCGGCTGTCTCTAGTTGGCAGAGGTATACACTTCTGACAAATAGGGACACACCTTTTCTAGTCAGGGCAAGGGGATCACACACTTAGATAACCCCTGCTCACCCCCTTGGTAGCTTGGCAAAGCAGACAGGCTTATCTCAGAGGCAGTGCGTTAAGCATTTATGACCACATACAGTAATAAAGTGAATACACTACAAATGGACACGACACAGTAGTATTATAAAAATAAGAATGTTTATATGAGGCTTAGCACAAGACCAAATAACGACAAAAATATACCACAATCTTAATAAATACTCTTGGAAGGAAAAATAATAGTTCAAGTACGGTTTCTTCTTAGCACAAAGTCTTAAGTAACAAAAGCAACTCTTCTTCTTTAAAACACAGCTCTTGGCAACAATGTAACCCACACGGGAGTCACATGACGTCGAGGCAAAGTTAATCCAAAGGTTCGGCGTCGACCGCGAGGAGCGCTACGTCGAGCCCGGAGTCGCACAGACCCCCACAACACAGTACCTTGGAAAAGTGAAGCACTCGATGATCAGCGGCGTCGAGATGTCCGGCGTCGCGTCTTCGGTGTCGATCGGGCCTCGGAGTCGGGGCGATCTGCAGCGGCGTCGACCGAAGTCAGGCAGGAGCAGCGCTCACGAGATGAAGCAAGATACGGCGGCGTCGTCGATGTCGATGTTGCAAGAGTGAGCAGCGCTCACGGCGTCGAGAGGGCTCGAGGTCGATGCGATCAGCGGCGGCGTCGACACAGGGTCACTTGGAGCTGGAGCCGAACTCGCTACTCACTGGCGTCGCTACTGGCGTCGATCGGGCCCGGCGGCCGGCGTCGAAGGTGCGGGACACTGGAGCCGTTACTCACGATGTCGAGCTGGATTCGGCGGTGTCCGTCGGCGTCGAGATTGCTGGATTCTTCAGAGGTGCTGGATTTCAGGTTCCAGCAACAAGCACTTTTAGCAAATAAATGAAGTCCTTTGGCCCTGTGACTTCAACAGGAGGTTGGCACTCTTCCAACCCTTGGAGATTTTCTTTAGCAAGTTTGAGAGTACACACTCAGTTCCTCTCTCCTGGTTCCTTGGCAAAAATAAAGAAGCAACTGCAGGATTCCCCCAACAAACAGCACTCTGGCAGAAGGGGTAGGCAGTCCTTGGATCAGCAGGCTTCTTGTCCTTGGTTCAGGTTTCCTTGTCAGAAGTGATCTAAATTCTTGGTTCAGGGGTCCTTCTCTTATACCCCTTTTTGGCTTTGATCCCTTTGTCCATGCAGGGGAATTTCCCCCCATCCTGGGTTTGTTGTGGGGGTTGCCAGGCCGAAGCACCTGGCCTATTCACTGTGCAGGGCAGAGTCTTCAGCCGCCCAGCAGGAGCGGTGGCAGCATTGTCACTGGCAGGGGCAGGGCCATCAGTTGCCCGGCAGGAGGTGGGCCAGGAAAGTCCCAGGCAGGCACAGAGTCATCAGTCGCCTGGCAGGGGGGCGGAGCCAGCATTGTATCAAGCAGGGCAGGCTATCAGGAGCTACTCTTCCCCTACTCTCAATGCAAATGCCCCACTCATCCCACACTGACTCATTCAGACCTCTGGAGCTCCTGTCACATGCACACCAGAACCAGCAGAGACCGGTAGACAGTTAGACAAGAAAATAGCTACTTTCTAAAAGTGCTATTTTAAAACACAGAGTCCAAAAACCATCCACCCAAACGGATGCGTTATTAAACCCTGAGTTCAGGGATACCAAACTCGACATTGCACCATGCTCCCTGAGCCCGCTAGGATTATAGCATTAATAATCCTGGCAGCCCATTCTAACTGATGGAGAGCAGGTAACCTTACAATAGTGAAAAACGAATATGGCTGTAATTCACTATTAGGACATGCCAACCTTGTCAGGCTTGTCCTACCTTATGCTTACAATGCACCCTGCCCTTGGGCCTACCATAGGGGTGACTAACATGAAGTTAAGGGAAGGTTTAGGGACTGGCAAGTAGGTGTACTTGCGCAGTCTGCGTGACAGTACCAGACTGCACGTAGGTCTAGCAATGGCAGACCTTTAGACATACTTTTACTAGGCCGCTCTTGTGGGTGGCACAACACCTGCTGCAAGCCCACTAGCAGCATTTGTATTTACAAGCCCTGGCACTCCTGGTGCACGCTACTAGGGACTGACAGTAAACCAAATAAGCCAAACATGGAATTCAATCAATACAGCAATTTCACATAGGGAGCACTTGCACTGTGGCACTGATCAGCAGTGGCACAGTGCCCAAAGCAGTATACCAGCAAAAACATCATAAACAGAGGAGGCAAACAGAAAAAAAATGGAGGAGAGACTCATGCCAATGATGCCAGGTCTAACACGTGTCCCCTCCAGCTGAAATGTGGGGAGAACTACCCTTACCCTAGGGAGTCCTCATCACTAAGGTGGAAAAATCTGGACAGACCATCAGCATTGGCGTGATCTGTGCCAGGGCGGTGTTCCACCGTGAAGTCCATCCCCTGTAGGGAAATGGACCACCTCAACAGCTTTGGATTCTCACCCCTCATCTGCATCAACCATCTGAGGGGCCTGTGGTCTGTCTGAACCCGGAAGTGAGTCCCAAACAGGTAGGGTCTTAGCTTCTTCAGCGCCCAGACCACAGCAAATGCTTCTCTCTCTATCGCACTCCACCTCTGTTCCCTGGGAAGTAACCTCCTACTGATGAAGGCTACAGGTAAGTCTCGGCCCTCTTCATTCACCTGAGCTAGAACAGCCCCCACGCCATGCTCTGAAGCGTCCGTCTGGACAACAAATTCTTTCGAAAAGTCGGGTGCCTGGAGTATGGGTGCTGTGCACATTGCAGTTTTCAGGGTGTCAAAGGCCTTCTGACAGGCGTCAGTCCAGATCACAAGTCTTGGCTGCTTCCTGGAAGTCAGCAAAGTCAAGGGGTGCACAATGTTACCATAATCCTTGACGAACCTCCTGTAGTAACCCGTGAGACCCAAGAAGGCTCTCACCTGAGTCTGGGTTTTGGGCGGTGCCCATGCCAGGATGGTATCAATCTTGGGTTGCAGGGGGCCACCTTGCCGCTCCCTACTTGGTGCCCCAAGTACACTACTGAACCCTGCCCAATCTGGCACTTACTGGCTTTGATTGTGAGGCCTGCTCTGCGCAAGGCCAACAACACTTCATGGAGGTGGCGCAAGTGTTCCTCCCAGCTGGCGCTGAACACTGCGATGTCGTCCAGGTAGGCGGCACTGAAATCCTCCAGTCCAGCCAAGACCTGGTTGACCAACCTCTGGAAGGTGGCAGGGGCATTCTTCATCCCAAAGGGCATAACCCGGAACTGGTAGTGCCCATCTGGTGTGGAGAATGCTGACCTCTCTTTTGCCCCATCAGTCAAGGCGATCTGCCAGTACCCAGACGTTAGATCAAACGTGCTAAGGTACCGGGCAGCCCCCAACCGATCTATGAGCTCATCAGCTCTGGGGATGGGGTGCACGTCAGTCTTGGTGACTGAATTGAGTCCTCGGTAATCCACACAGAACCGAAGTTCCGGTGAAGCACCAGGCGCCACAGCCTTTGGGACCAAGACCACTGGGCTGGCCCAAGGACTGCTAGAGGACTCAACCACCCCTAAGGCAAACATTTTGGAGACCTCCTCCTTGATGTATGCTCTGACCTTGTCAGTCACTCTGTAAGCCTTGTGCTTCACAGGAGTGCTGTCCCGGTGTCCACATCATGAACACACCACTGAGTGACACCAGGAATCAAGGAAAAAAGATCAGGGAATTGTCCCAACAACTGGCGACAATCCTGCTGCTGTTCAGGGGTCAGGGTGTCAGAGAGGACAACACCATCCACTGACCCATCTTGCTCTTTTGCATACAGGAGGTCAGGAAGAGGCTCACTCTCCTCCTCCATTCCAGCATCTGTAGCTAGGAGCATGCCCACTTCGGACCTTTCCAAGTGGGGCTTTAAACGGTTGACATGCAGGACCCGCAAGGGGTTCCTGGGAGACTTCAAGTCCACCATGTAGGTGACATCGCTCTTTTTCTCCACCACCTCAAATGGTCCAGTCCACCTGTCCTTGAGCGCACAAGGTTCCACAGGGGACATGACCCAAACTTTCTGTCCAGGCTGAAGCTCCACCAGAGTGGCATTCCGGTCGTACCACCGCTTCATCTCTTCCGGGCTGGCCTCCAGATTTGCCTGAGCAAGATCTCTGAAGCGCCTAGTCTGGTTCCTAAAGGCCAGCATGTAACTGTATACATCCTGGAGAGGTTTCCTGGGAGATTGCTCCCAGCCTTCTTTGACCAGACTCAAAGGTCCTCTTACCGGGTGTCCATACAAAAGCTCAAAGGGGCTGAACCCTAGAGACTTCTGTGGCACCTCACGGTAAGCAAACAACAAGCATGGCAAGAGGACGTCCCATTTACGCCTCATTGGTTCTTCAAGACCCATAATCATGCCTTTAAGGGTACGGTTGAATCTTTCAACCAACCCATTACCTTGAGGGTGGTAAGGAGTGGTGAACTTGTAAGTTACCCCACACTCCTTCCACAGAGACTTCATATAGTTGGAAATGAAGTTGGTTCCCCGATCTGACACCACCTCTCTGGGGAACCCCATTCGGGAGAAAACACCCATCAGTGCCCGTCCCACCACGGGGGCCGTCACTGTTCTGAGAGGGATGGCTTTCGGGTACCGTGTGGCATGGTCCACCAAGACCAGGATGAACCTGTTGCCCATGGCTGTCTTGGGGTCCAGGGGCCCAACAATGTCAATCCCCACCCGGCCAAAGGGGGTACTGACCACGGGAAAAGGTTGGAGGGGAGCCTTCTGCTTCCGTCCGCTTTTCCCACTTGCCTGGCAAGTTTGACAGGTTTTGCAATGGATATCTGTATCCCTTCTCATCTGAGGCCAATAAAAATGGGTGACAAGCCTGTCATAGGTTTTGTCCTGCCCCAGATGTCCAGCTAACGGAACGTCATGAGCCAAACCCAGTAGGAAGGCTCTGAAGTGCTGGGGTACCACCAGCACACGGGCTGACGCAGGCTCAGCAGCCTTAGGCTTGCTATACAGGAGATCGTTCTCCCAGTAGACCAAATGTGACCCTGACTGATCACCTGTCGTCTGGGCTGAGGCCTGCTGCCTCATACCCACAAGAGAAGGGCACACTTTCTGTTCTGCACAAAATTCTTCCCTGGAGGGACCACCATCCTGCTGCCAGTGGGTCAGCTCGGGCAGGTCTCCCAGTTCAGCAACTTGTTCACCTGTGGGTTCCAGGACATACCCCTCAAGGTCTGCCTCCGCCTGGACCACGGGAACTACGGGGGACGGTTTCCCGCGCCCCCTGCCTCTTCTCTTCACAGCTGGGTCCTGGGCCATACTTTCAGTCTCCAGAACCCCATCAACACCCTTACTTGCTGTCATCGATCGAGTGGTTGCACACACCCACTCTGGCACACCCAACATTTTCAAATGTGTCTCCCTCTCCACCTTAGCCCAAGGGGAGTCTTCCAAATCATTGCCCAGGAGACAATCAACAGGCATGGCGGGCCTTACAGCAACTTGAAGAGTACCTGAAACTCCCCCCCATTCAAAGGGAACCTGAGCTACCTCACACTCTCTCTGGGAGTTGTCAGCAGCTATCACAGGGTAGAATGCGTGGGGAACAACCTGCTCTCTGGACACCAAGTGACACTTGACAGCTGTCACACTCGCTCCGGTGTCTCTGAGAGCTTCCACTCTATGGCCATTAATGGTCACCCAGTGCCTATATTTCTTAGTGTTACTAGGCAGAGGGGGTGGAGGGACCATTTCCATGTCTCCTAAAGAGACCAGGGACATCTCTGCGGGACCCTCCCCACCATGGGCAACCATCTCCTCCCCTCCCAGGGCTACACTCGCCAACTGACGGGGGCGGCACGTGGTGGTACACTAGAGTTCTTCGAGGGACACTGGGGATCATAAAAATGGTGTCCCACCTGCTTACAAGCGAAGCAGGTCATTGGGCCCCTACGAACAGGTTTACCTGTCGGGGCCTCTGATTTCTTATCTGGGGGAGGCTGGGAACCCTTCCCTTGGTTCCCTTGGGGATTACTTTGGGGCCCTTTCTGGAACTCCCTCTGTTTGCCCTTGTCCCCCCCACTCTTCTGCTGGGGACCCTGCCCACCTTTGGCTGAGTCTCCCACTGGACCCTTGTGGACCTTGGTACTGACCCAGCGGTCCGCCTCCTCAGCAAGTTTTCTAGGGTTAGATATCTTGCTATCAATAAGGTGCTGGCGGAGCTCTGGAAAACAGTTATTAGACAAGTGCTCCCAAGCAAACAAATCATAAAGAGCATCATAACTTTCCACTTTGCTGCCCTTTACCCAACCATCCATGGCTTTGCAAAAAAATGACACATATTCAACCCACGTAGTACCAGGCAATTTCTTGCATTCTCTAAAGGCCTGTCTGTACTTTTCTGGGGTTAGGCCATACCTTAACATTAAAGCTTCTTTCCTATGAGTATAAGACATCCTATCCTCAACAGGCATGTCTAACAGGGTATCTCTTCCCTCATTCACAAAGCGACCCCACAACCCCGCTCCCCAATCCTTCTAAGGGACCCGGTGGGCCAACAATGCTAACTCATATGCTTTAAACCATTGACCAATATCCTCATTCTTCTGAAAATCTTTGATCACATCTTTAGGAAAATAAAACCTACTTTCTGCAGGCACAGATGGGACGCTGCCACCAGAGGGATTCAATTCTAACTCTTTAGCTTTGAGCTCCAACTCCCTCAACCTGGTATCACGCTCCAAAGCTAACTTCTCTCTTTCAAACTCCAACCTTTTGATCTCCAGATCAGCTTCTCTCCTGCCTCTTGCATTCTCTATCTCCAACTTCCCATCTATCTTAAGTTTTGCCATTTCCATGTTGTATGCTCGCTCCTTCGCCCTTTCTTCTCTTTCTTCAGGAGAAAGACCTTTGGAGGAAACACTGCTGCCAGGAGGGGATGTGGGCCCATTCACTGGCACCTCCTCCTCCCCTTCCGCAAGTGGTACCACCACCACATTAGCAGGATCTCTGGCCTCTAACCAGCTGCTGTAACTTGTAATCCTTTATCTTACACCTATCAAATTCTTCCACAACAACAGGGGCAGTGACTCCGGCATCACTCATGGTCAAAACTGGCAGTTTAAAAAATCAAGCTTCAGTAAATTGGAGAACAAAAATAGGATATCCAACCAAAACAGATTGTGGCTGCGCTATGGTCTGCTTTCACTATGTAGCGCACACTAATCACTGCACATGGGTCATAAATGCAAAGTTCAAATCCCACCGCTGCCACCAATGTTAGAAGCGGCTGTCTCTAGTTGGCAGAGGTATACACTTCTGACAAATAGGGACACACCTTTTCTAGTCAGGGCAAGGGGATCACACACTTAGATAACCCCTGCTCACCCCCTTGGTAGCTTGGCAAAGCAGACAGGCTTATCTCAGAGGCAGTGCGTTAAGCATTTATGACCACATACAGTAATAAAGTGAATACACTACAAATGGACACGACACAGTAGTATTATAAAAATAAGAATGTTTATATGAGGCTTAGCACAAGACCAAATAACGACAAAAATATACCACAATCTTAATAAATACTCTTGGAAGGAAAAATAATAGTTCAAGTACGGTTTCTTCTTAGCACAAAGTCTTTAGTAACAAAAGCAACTCTTCTTCTTTAAAACACAGTTCTTGGCAACAATGTAACCCACACGAGAGTCACACGACGTCGAGGCAAAGTTAATCCAAAGGTTCGGCGTCGACCGCAAGGAGCGCTACGTCGAGCCTGGAGTCGCACAGACCCCCACAACACAGTACCTTGGAAAAGTGAAGCACTCGATGATCAGCGGCGTCGAGATGTCCGGCGTCGCGTCTTCGGCGTCGATCGGGCCTCGGAGTCGGGGCGATCTGCAGCGGCGTCGACTGAAGTCAGGCAGGAGCAGCGCTCACGAGATGAAGCAGGATACGGCGTCGTCGTCGATGTCGATGTTGCAAGAGTGAGCAGCGCTCACGGCGTCGAGAGGGCTCGAGGTCGATGCGATCAGCGGCGGCGTCGACACAGGGTCACTTGGAGCTGGAGCCGAACTCGCTACTCACTGGCGTCGCTACTGGCGTCGATCGGGCCCGGCGGCCGGCGTCGAAGGTGCGGGACACTGGAGCCGTTACTCACGATGTCAAGCTGGATTCGGCGGCGTCCGTCGGCGTCGAGATTGCTGGATTCTTCAGAGGTGCTGGATTTCAGGTTCCAGCAACAAGCACTTTTAGCAAATAAATGAAGTCCTTTGGCCCTGTGACTTCAACAGGAGGCTGGCACTCTTCCAACCCTTGGAGATTTTCTTTAGCAAGTTTGAGAGTACACACTCAGTTCCTCTCTCCTGGTTCCTTGGCAAAAATAAAGAAGCAACTGCAGGATTCCCCCAACAAACAGCACTCTGGCAGAAGGGGTAGGCAGTCCTTGGATCAGCAGGCTTCTTGTCCTTGGTTCAGGTTTCCTTGTCAGAAGTGATCTAAATTCTTGGTTCAGGGGTCCTTCTCTTATACCCCTTTTTGGCTTTGATCCCTTTGTCCATGCAGGGGAATTTCCCCCCATCCTGGGTTTGTTGTGGGTGTTGCCAGGCCGAGGCACCTGGCCTATTCACTGTGCAGGGCAGAGTCTTCAGCCGCCCAGCAGGAGCGGAGCCAGCATTGTCACTGGCAGGGGCAGGGCCATCAGTTGCCCGGCAGGAGGTGGGCCAGGAAAGTCCCAGGCAGGCATAGAGTCATCAGTCGCCTGGCAGGGGGGCGGAGCCAGCATTGTATCAGGCAGGGCAGGCTATCAGGAGCTACTCTTCCCCTACTCCCAATGCAAATGCCCCACTCATCCCACACTGACTCATTCAGACCTCTGGAGCCACCCAGCTCCTGTCACACGCACACCAGAAGCAGCAGAGACCGGAAGACAGTTAGACAAGAAAATAGCTACTTTCTAAAAGTGCTATTTTCAAACACAGAGTCCAAAAACCATCCACCCAAACGGATGCGTTATTAAACCCTGAGTTCAGGGATACCAAACTCGACATTGCACCATGCTCCCTGAGCCCGCTAGGATTATAGCATTAATAATCCTGGCAGTCCATTCTAACTGATGAAGAGCAGGTAACCTTACAATAGTGAAAAACGAATATGGCTGTAATTCACTATTAGGACATGCTAACCTTGTCAGGCTTGTCCTACCTTATGCTTACAGTGCACCCTGCCCTTGGGCCTACCATAGGGGTGACTAACATGAAGTTAAGGGAAGGTTTAGGGACTGGCAAGTAGGTGTACTTGCGCAGTCTGCGTGACAGTACCAGACTGCACGTAGGTCTAGCAATGGCAGACCTTTAGACATACTTTTACTAGGCCGCTCTTGTGGGTGGCACAACACCTGCTGCAAGCCAACTAGCAGCATTTGTATTTACAAGCCCTGGCACTCCTGGTGCACGCTACTAGGGACTGACAGTAAACCAAATAAGCCAAACATGGAATTCAATCAATACAGCAATTTCACATAGGGAGCACTTGCACTGTGGCACTGATCAGCAGTGGCACAGTGCCCAAAGCAGTATACCAGCAAAAACATCGTAAACAGAGGAGGCAAACAGAAAAAAAAATGGAGGAGGGACTCATGCCAATGATGCCAGGTCTAACAGTAAACATTGAACATGGCCGCCATATTGCGACCAAAAAACAACCCTGGTGCTAGTGGTGAATTTCTACCCCCCCCCTGGGGGCAAAACGGCCGAAAAAACGGGCCGATTTTCCCCCAGGGGGGGGGCAGAAAAACGAAAAGATTATTGCAGGCCACCTGGAAGCGACCCTTGCCCAAGGGGTCACTTCCTGTAAACTAAATTTAAATCCCTGGTGCTAGTGGGGGCATTTCCGTCGCACGATCGCGACGCGTTGCGCGATCGTGAGGCAGAAATGCCCTGCAAAGATACATCAGGGGAGAGGAAAATCTCTTTCCTCTCCCCTGATGCCTCTTTGCGGCCCCAAACCCCCGCCGGAGTCCAGAAAACCTACCTTGCTGCACGGCGCTCAGGAAGCAAATGGCTTCCCGAGCGCTGGGAATCCCTGATGATGTCAGCACGCGCTGTGCGCGCTGACGTCATCAGGGATTCCCATGGGAAGGGGCGGGGGCGGCAGCGGAAACTCTTCCGCTGCCGCCCCAAGCAAAACGAGCGCGATCAGAGACCCTCGGGGGGAGCGCCAGCGCTTCCCCCGAGGGTGGGGCTCATGACGAGCTGGCCTTGTCATCCGCGCACGACCGGTGTGCGCCATGACGAGCCCAGCTCGTCATCAGCCCCGAAGGGGTTAAGAAGGCAAGTTTAGGCCTGGCAAAAGGTTTATTCAGTCAAGTTGAATTAGGAGTTTAAAACTGCACTGCAGGCTACAATGGCAGCCCTTTTGCATGTTTTAAAAAGGTACTTTAGATGGTGACACAATGAGTGTGGAGGCCCACAAATAGCAGTTACTGTACCTGTAATGCCATGTACTAGGAACCTGTCAGTAAATTAAATGTAGCTATCAGGATTAAGCCAATTGTACAATGTTTTAGGGTGAGGTCACTGGGACTTTAGCACTGACTAGCAGTGGTAAAATGCACAGAGGCCTAAAATCCTACAACAAAATGGCTCAAGAAAGGAAGGCAAGGAGGAGGAGCTACGCGCGGATCCAAGATGGACGCGTGAGCAGAGGGTTCCCGAGACCCCTTCCGCCACCCTTATCTATCCTGACACAGATCCTGATTTAGACGACGGGTGCTTCTCGTTGATGCCCTGCTGATATCGAAAGCTTCTTCCAGAATTCGATTTGGCCGACGGGAAGTGGACTTGTTGCACCCCATAATCTGAGGCCTACGGCAGTGGCCTTCCAGGGGCTCGAGTTCCCGAGGTGCCCAGGTGGCAATTGAATAACAACGGCTCGAGAGACGCTTCCGCTGCCCCTGTGGTACTTTCGGTTTCGATTTCGGTCATTGTTGGTGCCGAATCATTGCTAGTCGATACTGCTGCCCTGCTCTAGTCGCAGACTCTCATTCGGCTGTCGTTCCTCGACCTCTCGATTCGTTCAGTTTGCCATGGGGGAATCATTCTGTCTAGATCTCGGAAGACCCTTTGGAGCTCGTCGACCATTATGACGGGCAGGACGGACCCCGAGAGGCGCAACACCAGAGCCCCGAATCGAGGGGGAGCCGCTCAGACCCAGACTATAGACCGCTTTACTCGCCCGAAGAGATCCCCGGGTGGATCGAGCAAGTCCCCCGGAGAGGCTGGTGAGGGTACCCCTGTGAATGAGGAGCCGACTTTGGCAGATGTTATGGGCGCCATTGCCAATATCCAGACTGCGATGGGGCAGCAATACGAAACTCTTGCTACTAAGTTGGATACGGTTGCGATTGAGGTCAACCTTATCAGGACAGACCTGGGGAAAACCAACGAACGGGTCAAATCTTTGGATGTGAAGACGGCGAGCCTCATTACGGATGTCTCAGATCTTCAGACCGAGGTCCGTGATCTTCGCATGGCCAGGGACTCGTTTGCCCGTCGGCTGGATGATTTCGAGAGCCGGGCCAGACGAAGTAATGTCCGCATCGTGGGCGTTCTGGAGACTTCCACGGAAGCACCGACGGATCTTCTGGTTGAATACCTTATCCAGAACTATTTGTCACCAAAGGGTCTTAGTAGTCTTTTTGCAGTGGAGCGCGCTCATCGGATTCCAGGCGGGAAGCCCAAGCTTGGGGCCGCTCCGAGGCCTATCATAGCCAGGTTCTTTAATTACCGGGACAGAGACGCTATCCTGCAGGCCTCCCGTGTCAATGGTCCCACTAAGTTTGAAAATGTTTCGATCAGCTTCTATCCGGACTTCACCCAGGCAGTGCAGAAGCAACGTATGGCCTTTACGGGGGTGAAACGACGCCTTAGAGACATGGAACTGAAATACGCCATGCTTTTCCCGGCTCGCCTGCGGATTGAGCATAACGAACGTAAATTTTTCTTTGATCGCCCTGAGGCGGCCAGTGACTGGCTGGACACTTTGCCAACACAGCATACCAGCTCGGAGAGTATGAGGGGTGCCGAGGGCGGCCTGGACGTCCTGGAGTAGTGAGTCGGTGCCGATGAGCCTTTATTGGACGCTTTGCAGTGGCTCTGTGATAGCGAAGTTTATACGCAACGAATACCCGGGGGTGGTTGGACTCGGGACTCTTCCTCCTCAGGGGACACTTTTCTCTCTTCTTGTAGGTTAGTTTAATGGGGCGACAGGCACACTGCAAGTTGGGGTGGCTTTCTGGTCTACCGCAGGGGTGCAGGGAGGGGGGTTGTGTGTTGAGGGTTCTTTGGGGGGTGGTGGGGGGTCTTTTCTTGTTTGTTTATTTCGAGGCTCTGATTTGGTCGCTCTTTTATCCTTTGTGCTTGCTCTGTGGCGGGGGGGACTGTTGTTTTTTGTCTGGGATGGGGGGTAGGGGGCTGAGGGTGCTGAGCTGGAACGTTAATGGTCTCGGGGATCGAATTAAACGGGGGATAGTTTTGCAGTACTTGAAGCGGCACTCCCCGGATATTGTTCTACTACAAGAAACGCATTTGGTGTGCAATACGTGCCGTGCGCTGAATAGAAGAGGCTACCGTTTGGTGGCCCACTCTGGCTTCACCACTGGGTCGAGGGGGGCGGGTATCTTGGTTAGGAACTCCCTCCCCCTCGAGGTAGATGATGAGGTGCTGGATGATAGGGGTCGCTATGCTGCTGTCGTGGGTCGATGGGAGGGGAAGACGATTTCCATTTTGTCTGTGTATGTTCCCCCTGGTCTACAGTCTACCACATTTTCGGATTTCGGTGGGGTAATCCTGGGGCTCCCCGATGGTTTGCTAGTAGTGGGTGGAGATTTTAACTCGGTGGTCAGTGGAGAGGAGGATCGACACCCTTGTAGAACCCTCCCCACGTCGCAGTTATGGTTGGGCCGTTTCATGGATACACTGGATTAGCGGATTGTTGGAGACAATTTCACCCTGGCCAGCTCCAATACACCTTTTTCTCGGGGGCCCATGGTAGTCTATCGCGACTCGATTATATTCTTGTTCCAGCGGCACAGATGGTCTCCGTGAGAGAAATTAGACATCTGGCGAGGGGGATTTCAGATCATTCCCCACTATGGCTCACCATTGATGTGCGGCTAGAGTCCGGGGGTCGTGTTGCTCCTATTATTCCTATTGGAACAAAATCACTATCGACCAGATCTCCTCATCGCTTCTTCTAAACCCCCCCGCCTATTCGTCGAACCCTAACCAAGCAGCCATCAACCTCACACAATGGCTAACCAACAGCGCCGACAACCTTGCACCTCTAAAAAAAACGTCAAATCAAACAAGGCAGCAAAAATGCCCCCTGGTTCAACGAGGATCTTAAGAAATCCAAGAAACTCTGTCGCTCCCTTGAGAAGGCCTGGAAAAAAGACCCAAACACCAGCACCAGGGACGCCTTCAAAAACGCCACCCGCATACACCACCAACTGATCCGGACAGCCAAGAAAAGCGCATTCAAAGACCGACTAGACAACAACGCCCACAACAGCAAGGAATTATTCAACATCGTCAAAGAATTTACCAACCCCAATGCCAACTCCAACGACATCACACCCTCTCAAACGCTTTGCGACTCCTTAGCTTCGTTCTTCCACAACAAAATAGCAGACATCCACTACAGCTTCGACAACCTACTCAAAGACCAACCCACCCCACCCTCGGCCGAACCTTCACCCCCCCTTGAACATCCTTAATAACTGGAAACCAATCTCCACTGAAGACACCATTCGCCTGATGAACTCTATCCACTCAGGATCCCCCACAGACCCATGCCCTCACCACATCTTCAACAAAGCAGACTCCATCATAGCACCACACCTCCGAGACGTCATCAACTGCTCCCTCAACATCGCCACCTTCCCGAACAGCTGGAAACACGCCGAACTCAGTGCCCTTCGGAAAAAACCCACAGCTGACCCCACCGAACTCAAAAACTACCGCCCCATCTCGCTCCTTCCATTCCCGGCCAAAGTCATCGAGAAAGCAGTCAACAACCAGCTCGCCGCCTTCCTCGAAACCAACAAATCCCTCGACTCCTCGCAGTCCGGCTTCCGAGCCAAACACAGCACGGAGACCGCCCTCATCGCAGCAACAGACGACATTCGAACACTACTGGATAACGGAGACACAGTCGCCCTCATCCTCCTTGACCTCTCTGCAGCCTTCGACACAGTTTGTCATAGCACCCTGCTACAACGCCTCAGAAACATCGGAATCCAAGGATACGCACTTGAATGGATCGCCTCATTTCTTACCGGAAGAACCCAGAGAGTCCGCCTCCCACCGTTCAAGTCAGAGGCCACTGAAGTCATTTGCGGCGTGCCTCAAGGATCTTCACTCAGCCCCACCCTCTTCAACGTATACATGAGTCCCCTCGCGACCATCGCACGCCAACACAACCTCAACATCATCTCCTACGCTGATGACACTCAACTGATCCTCTCACTCACCAAAGACCCTAACACCGCCAAAACTAACCTACATGAAGGAATGAAAGAAGTAGCAGAATGGATGAATCACAGTCGCCTGAAACTGAATTCTGACAAAACAGAAGTCCTCATCTTAGGCACTTCCCCCTCCGCCTGGGATGACTCTTGGTGGCCAGCCGCCCTAGGAACAGCACCCATCCCGACTGATCACGCACGGAACCTGGGCGTCATCCTGGACTCCTCACTCTCGATGACCAGACAAGTCAACGCAGTTTCATCATCCTGCTTCAACATACTCCGCATGCTCAAAAAAACATTTCGCTGGATCCCCACCGAAACTAGAAAAACGGTCACCCACGCACTAGTTACAAGCCGACTGGACTACGGCAACATCCTTTACGCCAGTACCACCGCAAAGCTCCAGAAAAAACTCCAACGCATCCAGAACGCATCAGCCAGACTCATACTAGACATCCCGCGTAAAGACCACATTTCCGGTCACCTGAAAAAGCTCCACTGGCTCCCCATCAATAAGAGGATAACATTCCGCCTCCTCACCCACGCACACAAAGCACTTTACGAACTTGGACCAGATTGCCTCAACGCGCGACTTTCCTTCTACACCCCCTCCCGCCAGCTACGCTCGTCCAACCAAGCCCTGGCCGCTGTTCCTCACATCAACAAAACCACCATGGGAGGAAGATCCTTCTCCTACCTGGCGGCTAAAACCTGGAACTCACTTCCCACTCACCTTCGCCTCACTCAAAACCACCTAGAATTCAGAAAGCAACTCAAAACCTGGATTTTCGACAAGTAATTCACCTCCCTTTCTCTCCACCCTTCCACAAGCGCCTTGAGACCCTCTGGGTATGTAGCGCGCTATATAAATCATTTGACTTGACTTGACTTGACTATTAATCCGTGGCATCTTCGTAACCCCAACATTAGTAAGGAAGTGGTTAAATGCATGGATTATTATTTTGCTGAGAATGAAGGGTCAGTATCCTCCCCTGTTACTCTGTGGGAGGCGTGTAAGACTGTGATCCGGGGTCAGACGCTCTCTTTGATTGCCAGCGAAAGGGGGCGCAGAACTAAAGAAGTGGTACGGCTTGAAAACGATATCTCTGAATTGGAAGAACAGATGGAATCTGTGATTACACCTGATAGCCTACACTCCTTGGCGCTTAAACAGTTTGAATACAGAGCTCTGGTGACTGATGCGGCTAAAGCGATGAATCGTGAACAGCAGGGACGCTTGTATGATTTGGGTGATAAGGCGGGGAAATTGCTTGCTTGGCTTGATAAGCGGGATAGAGTGAATCGTGTTGTGCCTGTTATTGAGCGAGTGGATGGTGTGCGAGTTACGAAAAAAAAAAAAAAAAAAGAAAGGAAGGCAAAATGATTGGGGTGACCATGCAGAGAGGATCAAGTCCAACACTACAAGACTGAGGGGAACTGGTGTGGCAAAAAATATAATAAAGCCAGAAGATGCTGTAGCACCCAATAAACAAACAAAAACTTCATATGGAGATATAAAAGAACAACTATTAGAGGTTACAATCTTTAAAAACTAAGTTCCTGTCCTAAGATGGCCTAACAGAGAATCTCACAGAGGAAACCGTCTATATCTATGGTTTGTCACACTGGGCGACCAACACAAAAATGATTCCCTATTTTGTTGATCTGTGAGATGCAATGGAACAAAATACCTTTATGTAGTGTTTAATAAAGAGTAATAACAATCTACACTTAAACGCCAATCTACTTTCACATACCCTTTTCACAATAAATATGTCAGACTTGGTGCCTTAATCATAGCAATTTATAAACAGATTAGGTCTTGGCACCATAACTAACCCAGTCCTGCTGCATCAAGTATAAACTTTGCCACAAGCCAAAAAGTACAATGCAAGCAGTCTTTTTAGTGAAAGAAAAGTTGGCGCAATTAAATTCTGTACTTAGGGAAACCAACATGTGGGTGAGGCCTATGGTCTTCTCTTAGTTGAACTCTGTAAATTATTTTTTGTTGCTCACATAAGGCCAGGCAACAGTTGCACTGTTAAGGCAGACATATACATTACTAAATAAATGCTAGTTTATTTTATTGACTCTATAAAGTTCTACATATATCTAAGGTTTGACCCTAATATGTCAGGGAGTGAACTAACAGTGATCGGAGGAAACTGGACAGAGATGGTCAATTATGTGCCTAAAGTTACAATAAGAACTATAAGTAAATCTTACTGGTAGTTTGAGCAGCTTTCAGAAGAAAAAAAGGCTTGGATGTGCTTCTGTTCATTACATCACATTCACCATGCCTTGTTCAGAGTGTCAACTTATTTTTTCTGGAATTCCTTGGTGTCTTCAAGCATGCAGGAGTTTAGATACCTACATGGCATGCTGGATTTCAGACTTTAGTTTCATCTGCGTGAAATCAAGGATGCCAGTAGTTCCCATAGAAGGAGGAGCTTTACCTTACAAAGTGTCATTTCAAAGGTGAAGGTGTTTCCATTTGGAATCTCATTCTATCACTGATACAAGATGTGGCAAATTCACTTCTTAACCAGCTCCAGTGTCAAAGGCATGCCCAAATGTGGTCCCATGCTGACTGTCACTGGATCCAAGCTGTACCCGCCTAATGTGCCCATAACTAGGGTGAAACTGGTCCTGGGTTGCTTGCGTTCCAGTTCAGGGAGTACCTGGCTTGGTAGCTCTGGCTGGACTGTTCCTATGAGGAGCAAGGTCAAGACTGATTTGCATTTGGCTGGGTCCAATCTGATGGGGAATGGAGAGCAAAAGTACAATGGGATGGTGTGCTACCCATAGCGATTGGCAGTGGTTAGACAAATTGCAAGCATTCCTCCCATCACATTTTGTGTGTTTCATGTACCGCCCTAAGTGGCATGGGTATGCCTGACGAGGGTCGCATGCTCACTGTGTCACTGGACCCAAGCTGTACCCAGCTGATACGCTCCTAACTAGGGTAAAACCAGGCCTTAGATGCTTGTGTTCTAGTTGAAGGATGGCCTGCCTTGCAGTTCAAGTTGGACTGTTCCCTTGAGGAGCAGGGTCAAGACTGATTTGCATTTGGCTGGGTCAAATCTGGGGGAAATGGTGAGCAAAAGAACAATGGGTTGGTTTGCTCCCAGTGATTAGACAAATTTCAAGCATTCCTCCCATCTCCTTTTGTGTGTTTCATAGTACATGACATCAACAGGTACTGTCTGTAATTCACTCAATCTTAAAATGCTGTTTAAGGTTGGGTGGTCAAGTTTTCCAAAATACTAGGGCAATGTCCAACAGAATGGCCAGATTTATCATGATAAAGACTTATGTTTTGTTCCCCTATTCCTTCTCATTGTTTTGGTTATCAATCTTCGAGATACCAAGCACATTTGAATATGGTTTTCTGTTTATGTGGTTAGTGTAGCACGAGGAAATGGACTGATCATTATGGATAGAAGTCAACGAAATGTGTGATGCACAAATTTTTTCTTTTTCTATCCTTCCCATAGAGTCATTTTTAAAAATCAGTTGGTAGCACAAGGTTGATTAATATTTTCTTATTGATAGGGCTATTTATCATAGTGGTCGCGGTAATTTTTCATCAACAGCTTTCACAAAATGACAGAATGCAGCTGCTGCTTCATCTCTCTAAATTGCTTCTGACGTTGATTGATTTAAAATGCTAATTATCACACTCCTTGCCTTAAGGTCAACAAACCCATGTTGGTACCTTTCCTCTTTAGAAAACAGTTTTAAGAAAGGCATCATATGTGTTGGGATATGATTTCTGCATCAAAATCAGGAAAGTTGACCAATGACGTGCATCTTTTGGCATAAAGAAAAACATAGAAGACACCTAACCAGTATCAGTGGAAAACAGGTATGGACAACACATGAACCATGAGAACATATTTTGATCTCCACAATTTTGTTTGGGGAGGAGCCATATTAATTCCCATATATACCACTGGTAAATTATGCAGAACTGGAGTGTTTGTTGCCCCAGTGCTATTAGCCGTGGCCAAACAAGTAGCAACACAATCAAATGGATTACTTCTATCAGGTGTGGCCAAAGGAGTAGTCTGCTTTGGTGAATTAATAGTAGAGATCTCATTCAGTCTTAGCCCTAGCTAATTCCTCATGAATATCCTTAAAAGTTTTAGGAAAAAGTATAGTTGAATTACTAGTCGGATCCATGGGCTGATAATATGGCACGGTCTGCTTAGATTTTGAAGACGAACCCAAATTATTCCGAAACCTATGGCTTAGCTTGTTGAATAAAAAAGGGCTCAGAAATAAACAGAAAAGAAGTGTGGGAAAAAGAGAAATGCTTGTTACAGGAACAACCATGGATGTGAGACTCAGCAAGGCCTGCACCCTCAATACATCTTAACAATAAATAAAATAATATGTCAACAACAGCCAAAAGCACACAAGTATAGAGAATTGAGAATATAGAGTCATATGTTTTGACTTAACCCACATAAGTTAGTGAAAGGCTTTCTCCAAGTAAAGTACATATTGGTACAAAAGACTCTCCAGTGTCAAGAAATAATCAGCCAAGTTAACATGCAGAAGAGGAGGGAAGCCATTGAGCTGATAAGCGTATCCCCCTAGGGCCAGAACAAAACAAAAACAATGCCTCAGAAGAGAAACAAAAACAATACCTCAGAAGGAGGACAAGTGTAAAGTAACTTTCATAGGAACCTGCCATAAAAAAAACAGCCACCAGACATTTCTGAAAGTACTTGAAGGCCTTTTTATCGCTGCCCGAGCTGCTCCTCAACCAGAAATAAATGACGGTCAGCTTAGGATCAGTCTAAACATCTATCAAGACATTACCTACCAGCCATCTTGTTCTGTGAAGGACCCCAGTTGTGTAACTGCATGATCCCAAGTTCTAAAGCTACCAACCCAAAACCCAATCTACCATGCTTCCAGGAGAATGACTACTTTAAATCTAGTAGAATCTGAGTTCTCCTACCCTCAGACCACCCGGGAACAGGCACTTGTTCATTGTAACAACTTGCCACCAGGTGAAAGAATAACACATTCACAGACAGAGGAGGCTCTATTGGTGTCGTTTGGTGGGGCAGCACCGATTTACTCCAACAAACTTTGAACGAGGTTGTTAGCGCGGAGTATTTGCATCTGAAACATAAATATTGTTCTTTGAATTGATTGTGTACCTGAAATTGTAGGCATGGGAAACTCAGCATTGCGTGTGAATGTTGGTGTGTGTGTGCATAATATGACTGAACTTTGGAAGGTACACATTAAAATCAAGCATTGAGATTTACCCATGTGCTTCAGTTGCATCTAGTAGTAAGGCGATGCTCACGTCGCAAATATTCTAAGAACAGAGGACCTCATTTATGAAAAGTGATGCATCACGTTGTGAAAACAGCAATGCGTAACTTTTCGTGGCGCCCTCCTTGCGACACCAATGATCCGTCCTATTTACAGTATGACGCATCATGTCGAATGAGTTACAGATACATTAGTATTTCTGACGTATCTGTAGGCACAGAAATTACGCATTGCTGGAGTGCGTCACAAAAGTGACACAACTCCAGGAATAGGTCATTACACATGGGCAAGTCTTATGTTAAATGTTCCTGCATCAGTCATATGCCTGCCATGGGCCAGGCGTAAGAAATTGACGAATTGGCATCTTAGAAGTGGCACAGTGAAATAATATAGATTTCACTGCCTCACTCTACGACCCTTTCTTGTGTCGGAACACCCCCTGCATACATTATACCTAGCGCAGGTATAATGGGGCGCAGGGGTTTACAAAGGGGTGCAACGACCTAGATGCGTCACTTTGTAATTACGACGCAACATGGTGCATTTTTTTATGCCACTGGTGCGTCACATAAAGTGACGCAACAGCGGTGCAAAAGTGACGCAAGGGCATATAAATAAACCTCGCAGTTTGGGGTTACACAAAGAAATGTCCCCAGCCAAGATAGATGGGTGCTCACAGATGGAGCTTGCTGGAGGGCAGAGTAACTCCTCAGCATAACAAACCTTGTAGAACTTACGCAAAGGCCCTACTATTAGAACCTTATTCTGTCAGGTCCAGGTGTGTGCAAAGCTAACTATCGTGACACACTCAATAAATATTTACCTATGCTAGTATTCTTAAAACAGAGCAAGTACTCAGGAGTCACCATAATCAACAACAGTTCTGCATATGGATAATAAAGCCGTTTGATATTACTGGGTAATTGTTCTTTACATTTCCATGAGTTGAAGGCTATACAGTATCTTGTTTAGGTCTCCTTCCCTGCAGCACTCTCCCTATTTTACCTCCCTCTGACTGGTCCGTGCCACTTTACTACTCAAAGACAGGGTGGTGCTGCCACAAAGTTAGCTTCCGGGAGCATGCTGTGCCTCGGATCTGTGCAATACTTCTGCAATACTTCTGTGCCTAACAAAACAACGAACTAAATACGTCTTTGTTTTCACATCCTCATTGGTTACGCCATCAAATTCCACATTTAAGCAACTGTTAATGACTCTCACTTAATGTTGCTGCCTTTTAAAGTCTGGAACAATTGCCAAAAAGACCTAAGGCTAACAATCAATTTCAACATATAAGCACAAAATAATTCAGCATCCGATTAAACTCCAAACATGACCAACAGGTTTCCTTCGGCTACCTCGAGGTCAACAGGACCAGTTCCTTCTGAAGCACGTCCCACTGTATCACCTCTCTATACGTATAAGGTATATCATGTGGCCTATTTGTTTTTTTATTTGAATTTAACTCTTGCAGTTTACTTTTCTCTTTGTATTATTTTATTATTGAATGTTACCTTGTTTTGCCTTGTAAAAATTAGACATATAATTTACTTTTACACTTTTTAATAACTTTACTACTTTTGACTATTTTGAAACTCCGAGTATAAAGTTACTCAAAAGAGTATGTTTACAGTTCTCCACCTCCTGAAATAGAGGGTTGAGCCAAATTTGCGAGTGTAATTTACTGCTGCCAAAATGAAACAGCAATCCAGTACCTCACATGGGCAAAAACTGATGCTGCAACACCCTCCCATACAAAATAATGGTGGTAGGGATATAAAATAAATCATTACACAATGCTCCTCGGGTCTAACGTGAAGTGAAAAGTGTTTCTCTCAATAATGCCCCTACGGGGAGAAATCCCTTTTAGGACGAATGCCCTCACCCACCATAGGTGGCATGCTTCATCATATGGGCTTCTCCTCCCAGTGGGAAAACCTAGTCCCACTGAGGGTTACAACTTCCTCACTGTGAGGTAGGAGCTCTGGGATGTTTTCTTGGATGTCCTAAGATGCTAAGGATGCTAAGATCCCATATGTGAATGCTAGGCGTTGTGAGGGTGCAGCGCTGAATGAAATGTCAGAAAATGTGCGTGGTATTAAAACTACCTAGTTTGAACAAAAAACTTATTTATTCGCTTGTCCGAACTGACAGGATTAAAAAGTAGTGCAAAGCAGTATGAATTTATACTGCTAAGTTGGTACAATCGGTCGACATGTTTTAGCCTATTTGGTCTTTAAAGGTGTCCAGGCTTTCATCAGGACCTTGAAGAAAAACAATGCTCCGGTTGTGCTCATGGGGTAGCGACGGAGAGAGCGGGCCTCCCTTCCCTGAGTTGTTACCAGGTAGAAGTGGGCCTACTTATCCACCGATTTGGATATGTTCCATTATTACCATGCAAAACATACTTGGACTACTGGTTTGATATCACTGTATTGTATAGTTTTCTTTACTTTTCACATGTATGGAGCAGCATAGTTTTTCTTCAAGGTCCTGATGAAAGCCTTGACACTTTTAAAGGCTCTATAGGCTGAAACATGTTGACTGATTGACTGAGTACTGTCCATATTGGCCCCTGTAAAGCACTTGGGTGCAAAGGTGAACTATTATTTCAGGATATTTTTTTGCCCAGTTGGAATAGACAGAAATGTCAACACTATAGATTCCCTTTAGGGCCTAATTGAAGGTGCTTCTGTATATGTTGATGACAGCACTATATCACCATCATCCTGTTATACTGCAGCACGTGCAAGCCTGTGAATGCAGTGGTAGGTGCCTCCTATTCTGGTGTTTGTCCGGAGGCCAAGAAAGAAGATTGAGAAGAGAGAAATCTTCCTCTGTAAAATAGCAATGTGTAAATGATCTTCAGCAAATTTCTTTCTGCTTATTTTTTAAGCCTGTGGGCTTCAATTTTGATTAGTGACAAATATCTGCTTGCCTTTTTTAATGCCCTATTGGTACAGTGATACTCCTGCAGCCCCCATAGAGACAATAACAGTGTGCCGCAATACATATACTTCCTTTTACATGCCGCTGTTAAGAACACACTACCCAAAAGTTTTATGTTTTTTAAATAAGTGTAGTATAGAGGGGCCTTGTTTTACAGTTTCAACACAGGGGTGAAGTTGCAACAACAAAATACGGCAACCACTTGTGCTTGAAATTCAAAATTCTACGTTTTTTGAAGTGACAGTATCAAAAAAGTACAGCTGTTTAAATGTTTACTAGTAAACTGCTTCTGATTGTTTTATTTCACTGTCTATTCATTTTGAAGTACTTACTGCAGAAGTACAGATTTTCCTGGAACAATGCATCTGCAGGAGACCAGGGACAACCTGAGCAGCCTCAGTATGAGGAATAGGAGCAGAGGACCATTCCTAATCTATTGTCAGAGAGTTTACCTCTTCTGCAGTCATCCATCACATGCAACCCAGATATATTCTTCTCAGAGTTGTCCTTGCAGTCCAATAACAGGATCTAGACCGTTGCATTTCTAGAATTGCTTTGCATCGTCTAGACTGTATCAAAATAATATCTGTGGGTTAACAGAGTACCACAGCTCAGTTGCCCGTCAAGCCCATAGAGCCACTTCAAAGAAGTCTTTTTTTGCAACTAAGGTCTGTCAAAATACATTTACCTATATTCGTTCAAAATAGAAAAATATGTTTTTTGCCATATCTGTGACGGACAAGAACACGACCCTTGACCTCCTGGTCAGGATATTTCTCTCCTGGTGTTCAGCTTCACTGTGAGTGCCTCTGGCCCCTGCACCATCCGTTGACCTTGGTTTGAGGCCGGTGCTTCACTCTGCCCCATATGCAGCCTGCTCCTCTTTGGCCTCTCTGTTGCCTTGGTCTCTCTGCTGCCCTTTACTTTTTTGCCTCTTTCTGTCTATTTCCATTTAAGTTCCCATTTTGTATCCCTCCTTTATTTCCCTGTCTCTTTTTCCTTTTCCCCTTGCCTCCTACCCACCACTGCAACCACTAAGGCCCCTACCTCTCCCACATGTTCTCACTCCTGCCTCCCAGCTGACCTGCACTCCCCGACCCCTACTTAATGGAGCCCGTGTGCAGCGGGTGCACCACTGGCGGACCGAAGGCAAGCCCTTCTGCACCCTTCTGCAACCCGACCGCGACCAGTGCCAAGAACCCTAGTCCTCTGACTCACCAGAGCTACAGCTCCTCGGCTCTCTGCGCCCTCAAAGTTGGCAAGAACAACAACTGCAAACTCTCCTCACTTCTTGACACCCACGGGCCTCTCACCTGCTGACACTGCCTCCACTCCTTCCCCTTTGCCGAGACCCAGGAGCCTCCTCCACATTCCTGCAACAACTCCATCGTACCCCAAACCCTGCAGTGCATGCTCCTTAACGTCCGCTCCCTCTACAGATGAGCCACAGAAATCTGGGACCACCTTAACAGCGCCACCCCTGACTTCGCCTTCTTCACCGAAACCTGGATGAACGCTGCCTCAAGACCTGACACTGCGATCGACATCCCTGAAGGCTACAAGATCACACTGAAGGACTGCCCCAACTGCCCCAGAGGAGGCATTGTTATCGTCCACAAGTCTAATCTGCTTCTGAGTACTTACACCGATGGATCTACATACCTGATAGAACACGTCCATTTCAAGATACAGACCATCCCACCCACCACCCGCCAAGGAACCCTCATCTACAGACCCCCCAGTCCCCTCGCACCTTTTCCTGACTACATCACCAACATCATTACCCCACAAGCCATCACCTCCACTGACTACAACCTGCTGGGAGATCTCAACTTCCACAGCGACAACCAAGAACCCAACTCTGCCTCCCTCCTGGACAACCTCCACAACATCGGACTCAAGCAGATCGTACCAGAACCAATGCACTCAGTAGGACACACCCTCAACCCCATCTTCACAGCAGGAACTCCATCACATTCAGCCACACCTCCCAACTCCCATGGATGGATGATTGTTGTGTCCACTTTACCTTCAAAACCAACATCACCTGCAATCCTCCTCATCAGCTCCAGTGGAGGAATTGGAACAAGATCTCCAATGATCAGTTTACAGCCTCCATCGACAGTGCAGCTCCCACCGCTACAGATGACAACCCAACCACCACTGCTGGTAACCTACACAACTGGATCACGGTTTGTGCCAACACTATTGCCCCCTCAAGAAAACATCCAACCTCCATATCAAGGAAACCACACCGACTTTTCCCATAACATGCAGTCAACACTTGACAACTGGACGACCCTCAGCATTGAAAACACCCTGAAGACGATGAAGCTAACCCACTCCGGGGCCCCCACGGACCCTTGCGACCCACCACATTTACCACTGAGACATCATCACCGCCGAGCTTCGACAAATCATCAACCACTCCTTCGAGACTGCCTCCTTCCCCGACAACTTGAAACACACCAAGATCAACCATCTCCTGAAAAAACCCTTGGTGGACCCCACCGACCTCAAGAACTACAGCCTGATTTCTTTACTCCCGTACCCAGCAAAAGTCAACAGTCAACACGCCTCTTTCATAGAAGAAAATAACATCCTCGACTCTTCCCAATTAGTCTTCAGGAAGAATCACAGCACCAAAACCACCCTACTCGCCACGACAGATGACATCTGCTCCCTCCTCAATAGATGAGAGACTTCTCTACTGCCTTTGACACTGTCTCACACTGCACCCTAGCCCACAGACTCGACAATGCAGGCATCCAGAACAAGGCCCTTCGCTGGATCCGCTCATTCATCTCTGGCAGACTGCAGCAGGTCAGACGTCCCCCTTTCCTCTCAGAACCCACAGCGACTACCTGCGGAGTCCTGCAAGGATCCTTCATTAGCCCCAACCTGTTTAACATCAAAATGGTCCCACTCGCATCCATCGTCCGATCACATGGACTCAACATCGTATTGAACGCCAACAACACCCAAATATCCCTTCCCTGTCCCACGAACCCAACATCTCCAAACACAAACTAAAGAAGGAATAGAAGAAGTCACCAAGTGGACGAAGAACGGCTGTCTACAACTAAACACGGACACAACCGAAGTACTCATCATGAGCCCACACCCCAATGCCTGGAACGACACCTGATGGTCCCCCGCCCGTGGGAACCCACCCTCCCCTATGGACCACACGTGCAATCTCGGAATCATCCTGGATTTTTAACTCAAATGGACCGCTAGATCGACGCTGTCACCTCTTCCTGCTACCACTCCATCTGCCTCCTCCGAAAGTCCTTCAAATGGATTCCCCTCAAACACAGGAGAACGGTCACCCACACACTCATCAGCAGCAGACTGGACTACAGCAATGCCCTCTATGCCGGGATCAACATGAACCTGACCTGCAAACTCCAGAATGTTTAGAACTCCGCCGCCAGACTAGTCCTCAACCTACCACTCCACTGCCAAATCAACCAACACTGGCGGACACAACATTGGCTTCCCATTGAGAAGAGAATCACCTTCACGCTCCTCTTTCACACCCACAGAGCCCTCCCAGCCCCGGACCATCCTGCATGAACCACCGCCTCTCTTTCCACACACCCCAAAGATCCCTTCACTCATCCCAGCTCTCTCTTGCAACAAAACCCTGCACCAAGAAGACCAGAATAGGAGGACACTACTTCTCCTTCTTCATGGCCAAGGCATGGAACACCCTCCCTTTCCACCTCCGGCAGACACCTTCACTTGCCAAGTTCTTGAAGGGACTCAATACCAGGCTCTTTGACATCCTGGATCTGTGCAACCCCGCCCCAGCACCTTAAGACCCTTTTGGGTGAGTGTTCACGCTTTAAAAACCAGTGATTTAAAGTTAGTGACTATATTTTAATGCGTGTAACTGGTATTCGTCACAAGGTCAGTCCTGCACTCAACCCTCAATGGATGGCCAGTACTCACTGCGTACAGCCTTTGACCGTGCACAGAAGAGGTTAGCTGCAGGGCCTGTCATGTGGCCAGGTTCTAGGTCTGATCCCTCGGGGACTTATCAACCCCTGCCACTCATGGCTTTTGGACATTAATAGAAGGGGATGGCCCCAGGTTCAGGTCCTGCTCTAAACCTAGACTTAAAAGCCAACCCCAACTGTACACAACCTTCAGATGTGAAAAGTAGCGTTTCCCACAGGCTTTTTCTAAACCCACAGCGGAGTGGCCAACTTCAGTAGGCATGCCAGGGGCACAGGAAGTTGATGTCAACTCATACACCTGGTACTTTAACTTACAATCTGTTCCACATTTAGTGGAGGTCAAATGGAATGTCATCAGGTATCGTGGGAGCCAGACAGGAATTCTTACGGTTGGGTTGATTGACAGGAAGGAAGGAGTACAGTAGGAAGATTTCAAGAGAGGTGGGGCCAGGAATTGGACAACTGAACTACAAATATGATATCAAGCTCATGTAGATTACTTTGAAGACTATACTATAAAAGTGACGGATTATCACTGCAAGCACAAATTTCCTGAAGAAATGTAAGCCAGCCAAAATCATACACACCAAGGGGGAGATTTACAAAAAAGTTGCGCAAAGCAGCTCAGCACCCAGCGAGCCTGCACTGAGTTGCGCGACAGGGAGGGAGCAGGGGAGTGCCATATCTTCAAAGGTATGACTCTCTCCTCCCCTTACCCTTGCACCGGCGGTGATTTCAGCAGCCATGCACCATGCACACACCTTAGCGATGTGGCACTATGGTATGTGCATGAGTCCAGCATAGGTTTTGTACAGGAAGGATACCCTTCCTATATAAAATACTATGCTAGACACGAGGGAAAGCTTTTGCCACTTTGTATGCATGCTGCACAGTGCAGCACGCATGCAAAGTCTGAAAAGGAAGGAGAAATGAAAGTATTTCTCCGTTCCTTCCTTCCTAGCTGAAAAGGGCCCACTTTTCTCTACCTGACCCCAATCTGCTGTTTTTAGTAAATTGGGTTTAGCATGAGGAACCTTGGGTAGTTGCATGGGAATGCCTATGGCCCAGTCTTGGCACGCCCCCATGGAGCATAGTAAAGCAAAGCAGCGCACGCTGCTTTGCATTACTTTTACGTTTTACATTATTTCCAGAAAGTAAATAACAAAAAATAGATTTTGCGTCCTTTTACGCCACTTTTCTGACGTAAACATGGCACAAAAGCTTAGTAAATCTCCCCCCAGGTGTTCAGCTAAGCTATACAGAATAAAAATATTAGAATTTGGTCTTCTGAAACCTCTCTAATATGATCTCCTCTGGTCATTAGTAAACCCAAATTAAGAATGCGTATTCATTTTGTAAGGATAAAGCATGACAGCTGAGTCAAATTAGGACATTTAGTTTAGTTTATCAAAATTTAGAAAGATAAGTGCATCAATAGATTGCAATAGGTAATAAGACAGATTAATAAAAGTGAAATAAGTACTAAAAGCTCAAGAGTTCAGAAATGGACATGAATTTGACAGTCCAAGTAGTCCCTGAAGAAAGAGACCACTGAGTGCATACAGCATATGCGTCAGTTCGGGAAAGAAGCCAGATGAGTCCTCATCCGGCGAGCTAATTTGCCAGGTAAGTTCTGCAAATCACCTTTAACAGTTCGTAGTTAGCATGCAGAACAGAAGTCGTCTGTCACCATCACCATCAAGGTGCATATATACGAATCACTGTAATAATGCTGCTAATCCTTTAAGTCCGACAATATTAAATTCTTACCGTGTCTGGGGGTGACACCTCCTGGAATCACCTTATCCGGTCAGATCACTCAGTCCATTGGTCAGCTCCTATGGAGTGTATGTCAGGCGACATAAAGAACACACAACATGCAGAGTAGTAGGTGGGACAATTACACAGTCCTTAAACTATCCAGTATATGGAATGTTGGAACAATGCTTTTTTTCGCCAGAGCATAGGAGAGAGTTTAAGAGGACAGTTTTCAAGACAAATGTCCTGAAATGGTAACAAAGATGTTTCGTACAGTACATGAAATTTCGGAAAGAAACACACTGTTGCACACTGTTAGATCTGGGGGTCTCTAGTTGGGAGAGGTAGATACCAATGTCCAAATAGGGATCCATGCTTCTAGTCAGGGTAAGGGGGATACACTCTCTAGATAACCCCTGCTCACCCCCTTGTATCTTGGCACGTGCAGACAGGCTTATCAAAGGCAATGTGTAAAGTATTTGTACCAACACTCACAGTAACACAGTGAGAACACCACAAATGGACACACCAGTTTAGAAAAATAAAGTATCTTTATCTAAAATACACAAGACCAAAACGGCAAACATCCAACATACACAGTTCAAGA
This sequence comes from Lissotriton helveticus, assembly GCF_964261635.1. Classification (NCBI taxonomy): domain Eukaryota; kingdom Metazoa; phylum Chordata; class Amphibia; order Caudata; family Salamandridae; genus Lissotriton; species Lissotriton helveticus. Next base: position 2,084,700,759 of record NC_136061.1, read on the forward strand.
ATATGATTTTCAAAGAGTTCTAGGGTTTGCGTCAAAATAATCCACAGTTGCGTCACTTTTAGCCCAAAGTACCTGTAGATGCGACAAAAGTTCCAAGTGGAAGCTGCAGCGTTGAAAAACAAGTGATGCGTCACTCCTGAGACACTGGACAGGCAATGCGACAACCCCGCTGCTCGCAGAGGGCGTGTTGTGACGAATCCAGTCTGTATGGGGAGGGATGCGATACCTTGTATGAATTCCGGTGCGCAGGTTCGATAGTCCTTCCTCTTCAGTCTTCCAGCTTTCTCCTTGATTCCAGGAGGATCTAATTTTCTGAGGTCTGGGCATCCCTTTTTATGCCCAAATTCTCTTTGTTCTCTGAGAGCAGAGAGACCATGGCCTAGTCAAAACCAGTTCTGGTCAGTCCTGGAGTACTTTGTTGTCTTGGCTTCTTCTTTCCTTTGAGAGAGAGGGGCAGGGTCGTCAGCCACCCAGCAGGATGTGGAGCCAGCATTTTGGAAGGCAGGAACAGCCCTATTCAGGCCGAGGTGCTATCCCCTCCCACCACTCAAGATGCAGATGCAGCTATTCAGCCTAGGGCTGACTCACTCAGCTCCTTGGGGCCAACCCAGCCCCTGTCACTCACAAACCAGACAGTTTATTCACAAACAGGCCAAGGCACACAGAAAGGTCAGACAAACAAATAGTCACTTTCTAAAAGTGACGTTTTCAAACACAGGATTTAAAAAACGTCTTTTCTGAAAGGTGTGTTATTAAATTCTGAGTTCAGGGATACCAGATTTTAATTTTCTATCTTGCTCCTATGGGAAAATATGCAGGTAAACATTATACACAGCATTCCCCGTTATAGCTTAAGGGCAAGATAACCTTTCATTAGTGAAAAACGAGATTGGCAGTATTTCACTATGAAGCATGTCACCTACATTAGTACGTGCTCTACCTTTCACATACACTGCAACCTGCCCTGGGGCGGGGGGGTATATTGGGCCTTTCTTAGGGGTGTCCAATGTGCACAGGAAGGGAAGGGTTAGGCCTGGCCAGTGTGGACACTGGTCAGGTCAGCATAGCAGTTAGCAACTGCACACAGGGACTGCGGTGGCAGGCCTGAGACATCATTTTAGGTATACTTAGGTGGGTGGCAAACAGTGCTGCAGGCCCACTAGTAGCATTTGAATCACCAACCCTGGCACAATTAGTGCACTCTACTAGGGACTTACTGGTCAATCAAGTATGTCAATCTGTGGAAAATTAGTACGGTTTGGTAAACATTATCTGCGCCATCTTGCCTTTTCCCCTGATGCCACACTTTTTGTCGTGCGCGCCCGCCATTTTAGGTGCCTCGATCAGGACCATCCCTTTTGCATGCCACTGGCCCCCCAGCATAGCCCTTCGCCCTCACCAAGCCTGCACGCTGACCAACCCCCTCGCTCGCACATGCTTTGGGTCATAAACCCCTCTTCAGCGCAGCCCCGACTCAGAACCCCATCCTGTTCCCAGCGCGACACCTCCCTTCATTCCTTTCATGGTCCCAGATCCTTTGATGCAAAACCCCCTTTTTCCCTGTGCCCGTTTGTCTTCCTCGTTCCCAGGCCGACACCTAGCTCTGCCGGTACTGTTTATTGCCCCTCCCCGTACAGTAGAAGGCTTCCCTCATCAAAGGACCCCCGAGCTGATCAAAGCCCCCACCCTATGAGATCCGATCAAACCCCCACATTCCGTGAATCGGCGGAATGTCCAGCTGCGCGATAACCATCAACTGTTGTGACCGGGGTGGGGACTTCAACTGTAAATGTGTGTGGGAACGGGCCTGAAGGGGAAATTCAGAGGATGTCCTTTCATACTTCAAAGCGTTTCAAGAATGTGTTACCTACAATAAAGATCATGAAAATGTGTATAAGAGGCCAGGCCTCAGAGATGCGGGTAGAGCACCTCATGACGATACCTGCTGTCTGATTTGTCGTGTTCTCCTCCGGAGGGAATAAACCTTGTTTCCTGCCTTCCAGTCTCCAGCGCCTGCCTCTTCATTGATTAATAATTCGTGGGTTAAAGAGGCGATACCGCCGGGCAAATATCGATTGTCCCCGACCTTAGTTTCTACAATTGGCGTCCCAAGCGTGGGGCCCATCAGCGACTCGTGGATCCAGTGGGAGAGGTCCTGACGACAGAGTGAACGACTGCAACGATCGGGAGAGCTCGTGCCCAATAGACCCTCGTCTGGCAGCCGATCATCCGAACTTCACTAGTTCCGAACAGACCTCTCTCGAGTGATCCACGGTCCTGACTGGGAACCATTAGGAGTGCTGCGAGAAATACAAGAAAAAGAGGACGATCGGGCGCTGGATTCGGAAGACAAGAAACTGTCCATACGGTCCGGGTAAGGTCGTGTAAACACGACAAACTGCAAAATAATTGTATTGGTTGTTCAGAAAATACTAGTATTACTCTTTATTGACTTATTTGGAGATTCACTGTCTGCACACGGAGAAAGAGTAGGCTCTTTCCCTTGTGCAAACAGTGAAGGATAGGTAACGCAGCCGTCGTGCCTATTTTTCTCCCCCACTGATTCTATTATTTATTAACGGTTTTCGGGAGATTCCCTCTCCCACACTGATTAACTGGGTTCTTTGACCCCGAACTACTGTTCACGGATTGTTTTCTGGAGATTCACTGTCTGCAAACAGGAAATAACAGATTCCTCTTTACGGATAGTGAAAGGGTAGAGGACGCAGACTTTTGCGCCCCTACTTATTCTCCCCACTGATTTTATTTTATTTTATTTTATTTTTATTGGTTGTTCTTTGTTATTGGTTCATGAGGTATTCACTGCCTGCAAACAACGTAGAATAGAAATATTCTGTCTAGTCTTTGCGCACAGTGATAAGATAGGCAGTGCTGACTTTTTGTCCCTCGTTGCGAGCCGTCATGTCTGTCTTCTCCCCACTGATTGATAGCTGGTTCAGCCCGGACCGTTTATTAGAGGTGGATCATCTAGCTCCGCTGGAAGGCACCCCTAATAAAGACATGTTCATAAACTATGGATTAGTTACCATAGCCTATAATAAATTGTGGCACAGGTATACCAAAGAAAGTCAAGACAAACAGTGGCCACTGGTAGGATCCTTCGATCTTGATAAAATAGAAACGTTAGAAATAGCCCTTCGTAATAATAAGACAACGCCTATTATGCTCGACAGTCTCGGTATGTGGCGCAAAGAGGCAATGCAACGAAAGAAAAGAGACGAGGACAGAGCAGGTAGAGGAATATACCAACAGGACAACCCCTGGACACCACGACCCGAAAGTTATCCCCCGACACTACGCACAGGACGGCCAGACTTAGGGCAAGACCAATGTGCTTTTTGTAAATGTGTCGGACACTGGAAAGCACAATGCCCGACTTTACTGAGCGAGAGTAGGAACAGAGGACCGACAGGAATAGCAGTCCGGAAGAAAGGGAAAAAGCGCCAGACAAAGAAGAATCAGACTGATATGGCCAGACCAGATAGAACCACCACGTTTGATTATGCCCGATGGCACAGATTTCGCCAGACCGATTTCAGCGACATGTTCGAGTTTTCATAGATCGGACCATGTTGAGACGGGAACCCAGTCTAGCTCTAAATTCACAGACGGAAAAAGATAATTATGGCCAATAACTGTTTTATATTTGTCTTGGGTCTTTGTATGTCATACTTGTACTGTCTCCCGTCTGAGTTTGTGTGTACGTGAGGCATGAATCTACGTCATCCCTCTGCATGTGTTTCCGTGTTACTTAACCTCTGTTAACAGAAACTTTAGCATGAAAACAACCTGGAAAGAAAGAAATGGGAAAACAAAATCCGTAGGCCACTGATGAACTTGAACTTTTATTTAACATAACGAACAAGAAATAAATAACAATACGTAATAATAAACACCTATTAAATACCCTAACAACAGAAAACGTTTGAAACAAGAACGGTAAAACCTAGAAAATGAAAGTCAACGGAACATTCGCCCCCCCACACTCTGGAACCTTCCAAAGTAGGGCAGGGTTACGGCTACGCCCAACCGGCAGCAACCCATATAAGGCGGGCCCTGCTGCCAACAATCGGTCAGGAAATCATAACATAGGGTGAAGCCGGAGGAGAGGCAGGGGCCAGCGGAGTCCGGCGGCAGCGGCCCTGGATAGCTGCAGGCAGTCCCGCCACATGCCTTCCCGGCCCGGCCACGGTGGCGCATGGGAGTTTCAGGTAGTCCCGCCACATGTCCTCCCGGTCCGGCCACCAATGGCCAGGGACCGGGGCCAACTGGATCCGGCTGCAGCCGATAACCTAAGGAAGCCCGGCCCAGAGAAGGACGAGACACCTCTTTCCTTTTCCCCTCCGTGATAGCCGCAGCAACATGCCAGGCGCCACTTCTGTCATGAACAATGGCCGCGACAACTCTGGGCGGCGGGATGTCCTGTTCATACCTCCACGAAAATTAGTCCAAGTTGGGCTGGGAGGGAGAGGCGACGCGGACGTGCCTCTCCCACCTCCATGGATAGGAGGTCTCCCAGCCCCCGGCCCAGCGCCGAACTCCCCCAGCCAGGCGGTGGTGCCAATACCTGCGTAGCACCGAACATACCATGGTGGCGCCCCAGTACTTGCGCAGCACCGAACATGCAACGGTGCCCATATTTTCGGAGCTCCGAATATGCAATGACTGCACCGATACTTGCGCAGCACCGAATGTGCGCCGCAGGTGGCCATACTTCCGCAGCACTGGGCATGGGCCTTGTGGAGCACAGGGTGTGGAGAGACCATCGTGCATGCCCATGAAAGAGAGCGGCCTGGAGTGCACCGGGAGAAGGAGACGGTGCGAACGAGTCTCCCTCGCCCCCCAAGTGGGGGCACCACAGCTGCACCCTAGCCGAACGTCCCGCTTCCACAACACAGAGTTCCATTCCCTATTTGTCCTCAGAAAGGTCTCTTCCACTCTTGCAGACTCGACGAGAGGGGACTGCTGCAGGGCCTCAAAATGGCGTCTGGGCCCGCTGGAAGGCGGGTCTCGGCCGCTAGAGTAACTTTGAACAGCAATGTAACTCGGTCGCTCGCCCACCGGAGCACGAGCCCCCACCTCCGACAGCATCTCCACAGCCTTGAAGAGTCTACAAAGGTCCCCGGCGGAGCCCTCGGCCCCTGCAGGCTTCCGGTAAGGGACGACTGCCTTGATCACTAACGAAACAAGCATGACATTGCCACTCTTTCTGTTAGCGGGAATTCTAGAACTGCCGAAAAGGACTCTGGTCCAACTGCCGGTTGTAGGAAACATTTTTCCCTGATGCTACTTCCGGACTAACCCGGCCCCGCCCAAAATGGCGCCGGTATCAATAGGAACTTACGAACACCTCGTGGTGTTCCTTTTTACTAATACGAAACTTGATGTTCTGAGACATATATGATCCTTTGTACACTTGACAAGAAAGAAGGAGAGCTCACTCGACGAACATGTAAAAGGATCCCGTTAAAAATGTTGATTACAAATGTACGATGTATTATATTTTTTATATAGCTGATGTATAACCTCGCTTATGACGCACGCACACGTATGCATATAGGAAATCTGATTGCAACTATTCTGACTATGCTTCTAAATTATGAAATAAATGCCCCCGATCCCCCAACCAATTGATAGACGTTTTAGTTTCCTACGGATGAATGAATAAACCTTTCTAACGTTTTTATTGCTGCAAAATAACAACCCCACTGTACGCACTTTAGCCATTGCCGTGTCTGGCCAAATACGACTGCACCCTCATAATCTACGTACTGAAATGACTTTGCAAAAATAAAGGTTTTCGAAACTATGAACGGGTATTGCATGCTTTATGTAAAAATGTGGGATCGGCGGGAGAATTCTTTTTTGTGCACCCTACTCTGCTCTCTCTTTAAGGTTAATAGAAGATGGTTGCCCAGCCCCGGATGGAGGATCGAATCTGAGACACGACACCCTACCGTCAAATATGCGACTGACTCAGGGACTCGCACATGGAGAAAGACCTCGATTTCCGGGGATGGGTAAAAGCGAAATGGTGTGAAAAATGGAATATAAAGGATGGGTAAAGTGAAACGATGTAAATGATAGAATATTATAAAGATACGACACTCAAAGGTACTAGGGAACAGAGTTGACCGAAGAGCTGATAAACCTTAAAACATCACAGCGTTGAAAGAGATTTAAGGACCCCGATAGTTAAATACACCTACCAACTAGAAACTTCGCGCTAAGTACTTCTGATTCTCTAACGTTTTCCTACTCGCAGCCTATAAGGACACACTGCCCCCCCCCCCTGGCTCCAGAAACCACAACCTCAGGGATTCTATCCCGAGGAGATAAGACGGGTATGAGGTAAGTAAAGGACTCTTGAATCCATGTATTTGATATGCGCGAATGTTGTCCCCCTCCCTTCCCCTCTTTTTCCTCCCTCTGCAGGTTACATCAGAAATCACAACCGAGGTATGGCGAAGATCTGAAGCCTTGCCATGTCTGATACGCGAAGCAGACTAGCGCCGCAAGGTGGCACCTAAGCACACCCACCAACTGCTCATGTAACAAACGAGCCACTAAATAGTATGACTTGATAAGAAGTGATCACCCTTAATCCAGGTTGCGCGAGTGGACACATGCCACGTATGTCTGAAACTATGAAAGAATGTTTGTGCGTGACTGAAGCGTCGACTCAACTGGTCAAAGGACCAAGAATGCAAGGAGTACGACACAATAGTGCCCTTTTCCTTTTTGTCAATGCATGTCCCCCGTACCCGACCTAATGCTCGTCCTTCCTGAACCGCATGCTTTCAAAATACTAACACAGACCTGCGATGTCTTGTATCGAGTAATGCGCTGAATGATCTATCCTAAATACACGGCCGCTCCCTATATTGCACGTGTACTATCTAGCCTATTGTTGCACATCTCTCTCTCTCTCTCTCTCTCTCTCTCTCTCTCTCTCTCTCTCTCTCTCTCTCCACACTCTCACTCTTCCGAACGACTAGCACCTAAATTGGCAAACCGCCACCCCTAGCACACCACCCAATTGGCTTCAAATACCGCCAGTATTTGCACAAAACTTGTCTTTAATACAATCACCCTGAGACCGTGTCATTGCCTCTCCTTTCTGCTAAATTAACGAAACCGAGAGTTGGCGATGAGGGAAAGGACAGGTAAGACGACTGAGGTTCCCTAATCTGACCCGTAATAAGGGAACTACAAGTCAGCGGCTCCTATGATGAAATAAAATGCCTCAGAATACGCGACCTTCCCCGTCCCGAATTGTCGCAATACCCAAACAGTAAAAATGATCGAAACATCCTCATATTCCAGGAACGCCCCCTGTTTCGTATCAGCTGCCCCAGATGAGAGTTATAAAACTGTCCCTCACCCCCGGTCATAAGAGATGGGTCTACTTACGCCCTTACCACAGTTTTCTATGTCCCTAGTTGTTTCCCATAAGACCCCTGTCTTTTCTAAATTAGTAATCAGGCCATAAGGGGCTACATAGGAACCAGAGTGATGTTTTACAAAGTTAAAGGATTAGACCGAAGCGAAGAAAATCATTGCAATAAACACTGTTGAAAGCGAAAATGTTTAATTGAAAGGCAAGATGCATTGATAGAATGAAAAATGTTTAGCCTATGTTCGTCCCTCAGCAAGATACCTATTAGTACCATGTTGATAGCTCACAGCACCCTTTATAAATATAAAGCCCTAGAGAACGGCATAGCTTTGTCAGGCTCGTCTTACGAAGGTGGGTCTCCATCAGATGAACTGTCGTAACTGTAATAAATAGTTGTGAAGGAAAGTCATAGTAAATCCAACAGGCCCATCATCGGTCATTTATATGTTAGTTGCGAACCCTAATATAACGGACGTTTTCATTTTTTGCCTGGAGCTGGGAGAGAAATAGACTTATGTGATTACCTTCCTCTACCAATTCTCTAAAGACTGTCTTTTCAAACTCATTTTAAGGGTACGACTGTCGGAGGAAAGAAGGACCGGATGTGGGAGCACGTGGCCTGACTACAGACTATGGAACATCTGCGACATTGGCCAAGGCGAGACCGCGACAGAAAAGAGCTGCAGGACGAGGCACTGTTTTCGACAAAATGAGAAGAAAGGGCTGACCTGATGCCCCTGCTCGATGTCCAGTGCATGCCGACAAGTCCCCGTACTCTGAACTCGGTCATGAGCCCGCCTATCAGAAATGTTCCGTCCCCCTAGTCTGTTCCCGATCTGGCCCTGCTCCATCCCCCCTTTTTCTCCGACCTACCCTAAAGGACTGCTCATATGCACATTTCTTCCATCTGAACCTTTTTGACAGTCAACTCGGAGGACACAGGGCGAAAAGGACCTTTTCGACCAGAAACGCGAGGAAAAGGTCGTGCCCTGCAACGCGGGACCTAGAATAGAGCGGGACCCTTAGCTCCACCGCCGGTGCTCCACAGCGCCAACAAAAGACGACAAAGAATACTGAGAACTCTTTAACTTCGAACATTGACACCCTCAATCATCGTTTCTGCTACGTCTCATTTCTCTCCCAGCCACCATTGTATTGATTATGCTCCAACCAAATATATACGGAGCCTGTATATATAATAACCTGTCAGTTCACATTATGAAATGTACTCACTGCTCGCACTACAGAATCGTTTTTTTCATTACTATGACTTTCCTGCTAACAAATTTATCAAAGTTTATCAATAGGCCCGCCTCCTAAAACAAGAGATCCCACCATAGTAGACCTGAATAGGAAATAGACCAGCAAGATGTCTTGAATATGTTAAAGGGAGGACTGTGGAAAATTAGTACGGTTTGGTAAACATTATCTGCGCCATCTTGCCTTTTCCCCTGATGCCACACTTTTTGTCGTGCGCGCCCGCCATTTTAGGTGCCTCGATCAGGACCATCCCTTTTGCATGCCACTGGCCCCCCAGCATAGCCCTTCGCCCTCACCAAGCCTGCACGCTGACCAACCCCCTCGCTCGCACATGCTTTGGGTCATAAACCCCTCTTCAGCGCAGCCCCGACTCAGAACCCCATCCTGTTCCCAGCGCGACACCTCCCTTCATTCCTTTCATGGTCCCAGATCCTTTGATGCAAAACCCCCTTTTTCCCTGTGCCCGTTTGTCTTCCTCATTCCCAGGCCGACACCTAGCTCTGCCGATACTGTTTATTGCCCCTCCCCGTACAGTAGAAGGCTTCCCTCATCAAAGGACCTCCGAGCTGATCAAAGCCCCCACCCTATGAGATCCGATCAAACCCCCACATTCCGTGAATCGGCGGAATGTCCAGCTGTGCGATAACCATCACCTGTTGTGACCGGGGTGGGGACTTCAACTGTAAATGTGTGTGGGAACGGGCCTGAAGGGGAAATTCAGAGGATGTCCTTTCATACTTCAAAGCGTTTCAAGAATGTGTTACCTACAATAAAGATCATGAAAATGTGTATAAGAGGCCAGGCCTCAGAGATGCGGGTAGAGCACCTCATGACGATACCTGCTGTCTGATTTGTCGTGTTCTCCTCCGGAGAGAATAAACCTTGTTTCCTGCCTTCCAGTCTCCAGCGCCTGCCTCTTCATTGATTAATAATTCGTGGGTTAAAGAGGCGATACCGCCGGGCAAATATCGATTGTCCCCGACCTTAGTTTCTACAAATCATGGATAAACAATCACAATAATAATTTACCCAGGGAGCACTTGCACTTTGACACTGATCAGCAGTGGCAAAGTGCCGAAAGCATCTAAACCAGCAAAAACAAAATCCAGCACAGTGTGAAAAATACAAGAGGTAAAGGCAAAAATTCTGGGGAAACCACGCCAAGAATGCCAGGTCTACCATTTGTCCCCTCCAGCTGGAGGTGGGGAGAACTACCCACCCTCTTGGGAGTTCTCATCACTAAGGTGGAAAAAACTGGACAGACCATCTGCGTTGGCGTGTTCTGTACCAGGGTGGTATTCCACCGTAAAGTCCATTCCCTGGGAGATGGACCACCTCAACAGTTTTGTCTTCTCACCCTTCATTTGCATTCACCATCTGAGGGGCCTGTCTGAACCCGGAAGTGAGTCCCAAACAAGTAGGGCCACAGTCTCTTCAGAGCCCAGACCACAGCAAAAGCTTCCCTTTCAATCGCACTCCACCTCTGTTCCCTGGGAAGTTCCTACTAATGAAAGCTACAGGTTGGTCCGAGCCCTTGTCATTCAGTTGTGAGAGTACCGCTCACACACCATGCTCTGAAGCATCTGTCTGCACTACAAATTCACTGGAGAAATCGGGCGCCTTGAGCACAGGTGCTGTGCACATGGCAGTCTTCAGGGCATAAAAAGCAGTTTGACAGGCATCGGTCCAATTCACTCTCCTGGGCTGCTTCATTGAAGTCAGCTCTGTCAAGGGGGCAACAATGGTGCCATATCCCTTGACGAATCTGTGGTAATACCCGGTGAAACCTAGGAAGGCTCTCACCTCTGTCTGGGTCTTGGGGGGCTCCCAAGCCAGAATGGTATCAAACTCTGCTTGTAGGGGCCCCACCTGGCCGCTCCCCACCTGGTGTCCCAAATACACCACAGATCCCTGCCCTATCTGGCACTTGCTGGCCTTGATAGTGAGGCCTGCCCTTTGCAGAGCCTTCAACACTTCACAGAGGTGTTGCAAGTGTTCCTCCCACGTGGAGCTGAACACAGCAATGACATCCAGGTATGAGGCGCTGAATTCCTCCAGCCCGGTCAGTACCTGGTTAACCAGTCTCTGGAATGTGGCAGGGGCATTCTTCAACCCAAAGGGCATGACTCGGAACTGGAAGTGCCCCTCTGGCGTTGAAAATGCAGACCTCTCCTTGGCCCCCTCAGTTAAGGCAATCTGCCAGTACCCAGATGTTAAGTCAAACGCACTGAGGTACTGGGCAGCGCCCAACCGATCTACCAGCTCCTCAGCTCTGGGGATGAGGTGTGTGTCAGTTTTGGTGACCGCATTGAGCCCACAGTAGTCCACACAAAACCAGAGTTCTGGAGTAGCACCGGGTGCAGCAGCTTTTGGTACTAAGACCACTGGGCTAGCCCAGGGGCTGCTGGAGGGCTCAATTACCCCTAGCTTCAACATCTTGGAAACCTCTTCCTTGATACTGGCCCGACCTTGTCAGCTACCCTGTAGAATTTCTGCTTCACAGGTAGACTATCTCCAGTGTCCACATCATGGACTCACCGATTGGTGACTCCTGGGGTCAGGGAGAACAGGGAGGCGAGCTGACCCAACACCTGCAACAGTCCCTCTGCTGTTCTGGGATCAGGACGGTCGAGAGGACCAGTCCATCCACTGACCCATCTTGCTCCTGGGCTGACAGGAGGTCAGGAAGAGGGTCACTATCCTCTTCCATCCCAGCCTCTGTAGCCAGTAGCATTGTCACATCAGACCTCTCAAAGTGGGGTTTGAGACGGTTCACGTGCAGGACCCTCAAGGGTTGCCTGGGAGTCTGCAAGTTAACCAGGTAGGTTACATCACACTTGCGCTCCACCACCTCATATGGCCCAGTCCACTTGTCTTGGAGCACACAAGGCTCCACTGGTGCCATCACCCACACCTTCTGCCCAGGTTGAAATTCGACCAGAGTGGCATTCTGGTCGTACCATCGTTTCATTTCTTCCTGGCTAGCTTCCAGGTTCTCCTGAGCGAGTTTCCTGAAGCGTTGTGTCTGGTTGCGGAAGGCCAGCATGTAGCTGAACACATCCTGGGGGATCTTACCAGGGGATTTCTCCCAACCCTCCTTTACTAGACTGAGAGGCCCTCTCACAGGGTGGCCATATAGGAGTTCAAAGGGACAGAACCCTAAAGACATCTGTGGCACCTGCCTGTAGGCGAACAACAGGCATGGTAAAAACACGTCCCACTTCCGTCTCATGGGCTCCGCAAGGTCCATTATCATACCTTTCAGAGTTCGGTTGAATCTCTCAACCAACCAGTTTCCTTGAGGATGGTAAGGAGTGCTGAACTTTTAAGTTACCCCACACTCCTCCCACAAAGACTTCATGTATCTAGAGATGAAGTTGGTACCCCTGTCATAGACCACCTCTCTGGGGAACCCCTCACTGGTAAAGATCCCCATCAATGCAAGGCCTACCACGGGGGCAGTGATTGTCCGGAGAGGGACAGCTTCCAAATACCGGGTGGTGTGGTTCACCAGCACCAGGCTGAACCTGTTGCCTAAGGCTGGCTTGGGGTCCAGTGGCCCCACAATTTTTTTGCTCACCCGCTCGAAAGGGGTGCTTACCACAGGAAAGGGTTGGAGGGGTGCCTTGCACTTCCCGCCACTCTTGTCACTTGCTTGACATGTCTTGAAAGTCCTACAAAAGGTACCAACGTGCTTCTTCATCTGGGGCCAGTAGAAGTGGGTGACAAGCCTGTGGAAGGTCTTGTCTTGCCCCAAATGTCCTGCGAGAGGCACGTCATGAGCCAGACCCATTAGGAAGGCCCTGAAGCACTCAGGTACCACCAGCACACGGGCTGCACCGGGCTCAGCGACCTTATAGTCTCACTATAAAGTAACCCATCTTCCCAGTAAATGAGATGATCCTTGGACTCTCCACCTGCTGCCTGGTCTGAAGCCTGCTGCTGCACACAAATGAGAGAAGGGCATTCCATCTGTGCCTTGCAGAACTCCTCCCTGGAGGGGCCCCCTTCCTGCTGCCAATGGGTCAGCTCAGGTAGGTCCCCCAGTTCGACTACCTGTTCCCCCGTAGGTTCCAGGGCATCCCCCTCAGGTTCTGTTTCCCGTGCCCCCTGCCCCTTCTGTTCTTGGCAGGCACCTGAGCCACTGTTTCAGGCTCCAGGTCTGCTGAATCACCTCTACTGGCTGCCATGGACCGAGTGGATGGACTCACAACAACCTTCAAGAGACCTGAGACCCCCTCTCCACTCAAAGGGAACCTGCGCCACTTTGCAGAGGCACACTGAGTTGCCTGCCGATACTACTGGGTGAAGCACATTGGGAATGACCTGCTCTTCAGACACCCACTGACACCTGACAGATGTCATGCTGACTCCTGTGTCTCTCAGAGCCTCCACTCGCTTCCCTTTGATGGTCACCCACTGCCCGTATTTTTTAGTGTTGTCGGGCAGATAGGTTTCCTGGACCATCTCTCGGTTGCCTAAAGAGACAAGGGTCATTACTGCTGGTCCCTCCCCTTCACTGGAAATTAAATCCTTCCCCAAAGCTACACTCACTAACCCGGTGTCGGAGCACCAGTGGGTGCTGGGGGTTTCTTGGGGCATCTAGTGGTAACATGTGCCACCTCATTTCAGTGATAGCAGGTAGGGGGGACCCCTGTTGTCCCGTCTGCCCCTAGGGGGCCAGGTTGGTTTTGGTTTGGGGGGTTGGGACTCCTTTCCCTGAGAACTGTTTTGGGACCCTTGAGAGAACTCCTTTTGGTTACCCTTGTCCCCCTCACTCTTCTGCTGGGGACCCTGCCCACCTTTGGCCATGGTACCGACAATTCCCCCTGGTGCTCGTCCAGCGGTACGCCTCCTTCGCAAGCTCAATGGGTCCAGTCAGCTTGCTGTCTAAAAGATGCTGGCGCAGCTCTGGAACACATAGACTACTTAAGTTCTCCAAACTAATTAAATGCAACAACCCCTTATAATCAGTTACTCTGCTGCCCTTCATCCAACCTTTCAGTGGACGCGTGTACAGATTCACACACTTCATCCAAGTCTCAGATTCTTTCTTCTTGGAGTTCCTAAACTGTAGTCTATACTGTTCTGGAGTAAGTCCATACCTGAGACATGGGGCCTCCTTCATATTGGGGTAGGTCATGGAACCTGCTAACTCTAAGGGCTATAGAGCATTCATCCCAGAAGCCTCAAAATGTTTCCACAGGCCCGCCCCCCAATGCTGTTCAGGCACACCATTCATTCTCAAAGCAATCTCATACGAGGTAAACCAGGCATAGATATCCTCACTCCTATTATAATTCTGTACCAAATCCTTGGGGATGTATACCTTACCCCCCTGCACTGGCTGTGCACTGCCACCATTTGAACCGGACTCCGCCTGCTTGGCATTGATATCCAGCTCCCTCATGCTCAACTCATGAGCCAAAAGCAATTTCTTTTCTTCCAGGGCACAGGCATTTTTGCCCTCCTCCGCCACCCTTTCTTTCTCTACTTCCAATTGCTTCATCTTGATTCTCATAATTTCCAATTCATGGTTTCTCACTCTTTGATTCTCCTCTAACTCTTCTAGAGTGAAACTCCTACTGGAATGGTTGCTGCCAGGCCTGGGGGCAACTCCTGGGGTTGAAAACCATTTCTTCCACTTGCATCATTTCCATCTTGGGCCTCCCACCAGGCCTTCAAGTCTCTCTGCAGCTCATCCTTCCTCGAGCTACTCTTCAGGGGGCAAACAAAATCTTTGCAAAATTGTTTAAGCTGATCAACTTTGTATGAATACAGATCCTCAATGCAAAATTCCAATTCTGCCTCCTCACTGGCTGCCTTCCCATTCTGAGACATGATGCTTTTGAAGAGTTACTCAAAAATAGAATCAAAAATAAAAACACGGTATGTGGTTGTGTAGTGGTCTGCACTAAGCTAGTGATGTACACCAATTACTGTGGGTCAAGTACAAATACAAGTTCAAATCCTCACTGCTGACCACCAATGTTAGATATGGGAGTCTCTATTTGGAAGAGGTAGCTATCAATGTCCAAATAGGGACCCTTGCTTCTAGTCAGGGCAAGGGGGATACACTCTTTAGATAACCACTGCTCACCCCCTTGGTAGCTTGGCACGAGCAGACAGGCTTATCAAAGGCAATATGTAAAGTATTTGTACCAACACTCACAGTAACACAGTGAGAACACCATAAATAGACTCCACACCAGTTTAGAAAAATAAAGTGTCTTTATCTAAACTTTACATGACCAAAACGACAAAAATCCAACATACACAGTTTAAGAATATAATTTTCAAAGAGTTGTAGGGCTTTCGTCAAAATAATCCACAGTTGCATCGCTTTTGCCCAAAGTACCTGTAGCTGTGACAAAAGTTCCAAGTGGAAGCTGCAGTGTTGAAAAACAAGTGATGCATCACTCCTGAGACCTTGGGGAGGCGATGCGAAAACCCTGCTGCACGCAGCGGGTGTGTTGCGACGAATCCGGTCTGTATGGGAAGGGATGCGATACCTTGTATGGATTCCAGTGCGCAGGTTCGGTAGAAAGCATCTCGCACAGGCAGGATGCGATGATCTTCAGGACGGCAACGATCTTCGGTGCGGCAACGATGTGCGCCGCAGCATTGATCTTCTCTTCTCACGGCCCCTCGATGTGTTGGCTCTGCGACGATGTTCGCAGCGACAGGATGCAATCCGCAAGCAAGCGATTGGATGGTTTCTAACAGTGACAACAGGTTCTGTGATGATACTCACAGCAACAGGAATCTTCCCGCACCAGGGTGATGCACTCTGCAAGTGAACGATGCATTGGTTCTTGCAGCGGCAACAGGCTCTGTGACGATCTTTGCGGCAACTGGATTTTTCTTGCACTGTCCACTATGCGCTCCGCAAGCGAGCGATGCATGCAAATTGTAGATCCTTTGTTCTTCTTATTTTCCAGCTCCCCAAACAGCAGACAACAACTTCCAGAGGTCCCTCAACTGGCTCAAGCACTATAGGAAGGGCAGAACTCGCACAGCAGAGTTCAAGTGGGAAGCTGGGGGTGATGTCCTTTTGCTCCTGGAACTTCTTAACAGGAGGCGATGATCTTCGGTGCGGCGACGAAGCGCAGCACAGCATTGATCTTCTCCTCTAGCGGCCCCTCAATGCGTTGGCTCTGCGACGATGTTCGCAGCGACGGGATGCGATCCACAAGCAAGTGATGCAACGGTTTCTCACAGTGACGACAGGCTCTGCGACGATACTCATAGCGATAGTAATCTTCCCGCGCCGATGCGCTCCACAAGCGAACGATGCGTTGGTTCTTGCAGTGGCAACAGACGCTGCGACGATCTTCGCCGCAACGGGAATTTTCTGGCACTGTCGACGATGCGCTCCGCAAGCGAGGGATGCGTGCAAATTGTAGATCTTCTGTTCTTCTTCTTTTCCATCTCCCCAAACAGTAGGCAACAACTCCCAGAGATCCCTCAACTGGTTCAAGCAATCTAGGAAGGGTAGAACTCGCACAGCACAGTTCAGGGGAGAAGCTGGGGCTTTAATTGTCAATCTTGCTCCTATGGGAAGATATGCAGGTAAACATTATACACAGCATTCCCCATTATAGCCTATGGGCAAGTAGCCTTTCAATAGTGAAAAACGAAATTGCAGTATTTCACTATCAGAGCATGTCACCTACATTAGTACATGCTCTACCATTCACATATACAGCACCCTGCCCAGGAGGGTACCTTGGGCCTTCCATAGGGGTGTTCAATGTGCACAGAAAGGGAAGGGTTAGACCTGGCCAGTGGTTACACTGGTCACGGCAGCATGGCAGTTAGCAACTGCACACAGGCACCGGGGTGGCAGGCCTGAGACATAATTTTAGGGTTACTTATGTGGGTGGCACAAACAGTGCTGCAGGCCAACTAGTAGCATTTGAATCACCGACCTTGGCACACTTAGTGCACTCTACTAGGGACTTACTGGTCAATCAAATATGCTAATTATGGATAACCAATTACAATATTAATTTACCCAGGGAGCACTTGCACTTTGACACTGATCAGAAGTGGCAAAGTGCCCAAAGCATCTAAACCAGCAAAAACTAAATCCAGCACAGCGACAAAAATACAGGAGATATAGGAAAAAGTCGAGGGAAACCATGCCAAGAATGCCAGGTCTAACACACACAATATGTTATTATGGAGAATATATCATGAACGGTGAGCTTTAGCGAGGCAGAAAGCTTCAAGTATGCTTTGGACCTATATTAATGTAGGCTAATATATTGCAGATTATATAGAATTAGTATACATTCACAGGAGAATATCAAGATGTCCCGATGGTGTACATGTATCTTTTTTGGTTACCAATCTGTAAATACATTCTAGATTATACATCTATGATTTAGTTTCAAACAAATAATATTGATAGCTGTGTGTAGTACATTCTCTATCAGTTTCACAGAGGCATCGTCAATAGAAACGTACTTTTCTTTTGTCATATTCGGTGCACACGGTTACACATACAAAAGATATATTTTAGCAAAATTCATTATCATAATCAGGATTAATCATAAAACTGTATACATTTCATTAGTTACTCCTTCATATAAATGAAATTTAGAAATGAGTAGAGGTAAACTTTATAACGTGTGAGTTCACCTTTTGCAGGTTTTTTTAACACACATTAATAATACGAAATACTTTGTCAATTTATAAATTGAAATCTATATGTCATTAAATTAAATCACCTAGTCTAAATCTTTTTTGCATGCTTTTACGATGCAGTAACAAAAAAATCTTTCTTTTTGTCATCTTTTCTATAACGTGTATTTGGTAAAAAAAAAAATTTCTCTCAAAAGTTGTCATATTTGGTTTCTCTGGTCATTAAATGTGAATTGTGATCTCCTCTCCAACAGGAGAAATATCATTTGCAATTATAATTAGTTTGTATGAAAGTAAACAGTTTTTAGTATGTAGGATAAAAAGGTGAGATATGGCCGGTTATTCAGGCAAGAAAACTGTTTGCTTGTAAATTATTGAATGCACTTTAATACCATTGTAGATAGCACTTCTGATAAGTGTCTTCTATTTCATTCCCTTTCCTCCTTTCGGGAACACCAAAGAAGAGGAGGTCAAGGCCCAAGAATTCAAATGTTGCCGCCACACCAGAAGAGTGCATATTATTATTGTTTTACTCATAGATTTAGCTATTAATCTCATCTAATATGCTGCTTGGCCTTTATATTTTACCTTCTTTGCACTATTCCTCATTTCTTTCCTAATTTTCACTTTACCTACTTTAGTGTACACCTTCTTTTTATGCTACCTTCTTTTTCTCAGTGTACTTCCTCCTAACTCCTTTGTTCTTCCTTTGTTTATGTACTTTTTTCTTAATGTGACATCAACCTTTCGCTGACCATTCCTTTACATTTCACCTTTACATTCCATTATCCATTCTTTAATCATTGTTTCACATATCCTATTTCTAGCCATTTCTTCTCATTACCAACACTAGTATTGCATTGTAATTTTGACTTTGATTTTTAAAACTTAGAAGTACACCTTTCAAAAGAGACAATTTATCCAGCAATTATTTGAGATTGGTTAGCTTTTTTTTTAATTTGTTCAAATATTTCAATTGGATAAAGTATTACTAATAAGTGGCGTTTGTTTTATTTTCTGGAGCCTGCCGAGGCATATACATATTAGAATGAAGAGGAACATCAGTAGAAGGGCAGGGAATAGCAAGGTGCTGTTGGAAAAGTTATTTTCTCAATGACAACTGCTGCGTTTATTAAGGTATTTCTTCCTTGGTACTAACCTTTGGTCCAAATCATCTTTAAGTTACCCACTTTCCTATGTTTCTGTCTCTGGCTCTTGGCTATTTAAATGAAGGGTAGAAGAAGAGGTGTGTTGCTCAGTGCCGGTAGCCCACCGACAACTACCATTTCCAATCCTGTCCCATTCCATCCTGACAAATGACACATTCTCCATCAAAGTCTTCCTAAAACTCTTATTCTTACAGAATCTGTTACACTGGTTTGTCTTCGTTCTTCAATAGCAACCTAACCTGTCAACAGCTAGACCTAACCTTGGCTCAAGTCCTCGCCTGTAATATGAACATTAGCTAACACACACTTGCTCCATAACCCAGGTATAATATCTGTACAGGTAATACATTTGATGTAAGGGTGTGGTGTGGGGCAGTGGGACTCAGGAATCGGGAAAGAGTAAGACCACTGAAATTGTCATTATTATATGCCAGTAGTAGTCCACAAATCATGCCACCCCACCAGGTAATCTCAATTAAGTTTACATGATGCAGTAAAATAAATTGCATGCATTTAATGCACTATAGTTTTTAATGGCAATATATATAACTTCACAGTCTAGTCATGTGTGGTGAAAGTGTCATGCTATATATTAATTTACTTAAAATGCTCTTACATTCTTTCATTCAAGCAAATTGTGTGCTTGTAATGATGCTGATAATCATAAATTAATTAATGTCAAGTATTGCAAATTATAAATATGTGAGCACTGTGGCATTTAAAGAGTCCTATAAAACAAATCCCAGGACCCAGAGAATCAACAACACAAGTCATGTTCTTTTCTCCTTTACTCAGAAAATCCTGCTGTTTCTGCTGGTGGCCCACTCAAGTCACTGGGTAAGGAGGACCAGAGCACCAGCAGGAGATAGCTGCCTGGCCCTACCATCCATACCATAGTGGTGATCTTTCATCGGCTGATCTTCGTGCATGAATAAGAAAAGATGGCTGTGGCCACTGCTTCCACAAGTAACCAGCCAAAGGAGCCAAGCACAATTCACAACAATCACAGCCTGCTGTTGAGCACTCCATCCCACACAGCAGCTGTCAAGAGTCCTCCTTTAACCATAGAGGTCCTCCTCCATGAGGTGTTTAGGGGTATAAAAGACATTAAGGGGACCTAGAGGGAAATTGTAAATAGACTGGAGGGGACTTTTCCCTAAGGAGAGGTGTGGCCCAGATGTTTATGGTGTGGTTGTGAAAAGTTAGGAAACACTTATCTTAAGGTTTAAGGAGGGGATGGGCCTGTTGTGGGTCTTGGAGAAGAGGTCATGTAAGATTTGTGTTTTTTATGGTTTAGGAAGGGGTGGGTTGTTTCTCTATAAAATAATTAAGTTTTTGGTCCAACTTGGGATTCTTTTATTATTATCTTTACAATGTATTACTTGTTTGCTTTTCCGTACTCTAGCATACCCTTTAAATATTTTAAACAAAGATGCTCTGCCAGTTGCTGAGCCCGAAACTTGGTCCATCACAAAGAAATTGGCCAACTATCCACCCTCATCGCGCTCTCTCTAGTGGCGTAGCACAGTCCCTAAGCTCATCGGAGCATCAATAAAAAATACAACTCATAGATGTCACATTACGTGTATTGCTAACCCTGAACTCAAGATGACACTTCTTCCAGTTGGCAGAAACCACTACAATTTGCAAACTCCTGCACTGACTATACTTGATTTTCCCAAAAACCGAAAGATCCCAAGGGTAAATGATGCCGCAGAGATTTCAGACCCTCTGAAATCCACATCCTAAATGACTACGGGCTGAGCAAAGAACAGTGAAGTGTTTTTAGCACTGGAAGAGGAAATTTATACTATATTCACAGTAGCCTCTCAGCCTTTATGTCACTTACAAAAAAAAAAAAAAAAACCTTCAGATTCTCAACCTGGCGCTGCGATGGTGAGCCACTGCTATGGCTGAGACAACCATTGCTGCAGTAAGCTCACTGTCGAAGCCTTCCACCAGCATCAAATCACCTTCAGGAAGACAAGTTGCTGACTAGCTGTAGTCAAACCAGTAGAGGAGATAAGATGGGAGTCGAAGAGACAGTGTTGGTGTAGCTTCAGGGACCTACTACAAGTGGTAGCATCACAATTTAGCAGCAAGCCTGACTCCAATAAATATAAGTTAATAATCCCAAAGATTTTTTACACCTTTGTGCTAATAATTTTATTTTTGGGATAATAAAGCAATTCTTGTGCAGCCGCAACAGAATTAATATTATTCTTTAAGAACATAGGACTGTAAAAGTGGTGGTGCTGACACGACATTGCGGAACAATCAAATAGCGCATGGTTGAGTATCAAAGTTACACAAATTGCACATTTTCCCCTTTTCTCCTGAAATGGACCAGTTTGTTGTTGGGAACAAATTCATTCAGACTAGTGTCCAGAAGCGAGGAAGGCGATGGTCCATATTCCAGGCCAGGTACTGTTGAGCTACCTTTGGGCGACAGGAAGAAATCACCAGATCCAATTTTTTTCTTTGACAAACACTACGTGGTGTCTAAATGTAGACTAGCAGAACTCGAGACCTCCTGTAAAAACCTTTTGAATTGAGTGAAAGAGAGAGATGCCAATACCGCTTCCTGCATTTCTAAATGGGACTGCCTGTCACCGGACCAGCCCAGCTACAACCCTACCAGTCAGCCACCAAATAAGACCCTGCCCACAAACGTAATCAAAAAGGCATATCCCAATCAATACACACAAAAAAGGATAGTCACTTTTTGAAAAACATGTGAGCACCCTCACAAGTAATTCATTGCTTGCAAAATAGTCTTGCACCACTGACTTTATTTCCAAATGAGGTCGCTCACCGCTCGTCCCATCAGCGTGTGTCCCCGGAGCATGAGGGTCGATGTAGTAGGTATCAGTGGGTGCGCTTCTACCCGAGTCTTCAGTCTTGAGGGTGTTCACTGATGTGCTGGCCATCCCTGGACACGTGTTTCAAGGTTATTACCTCTCATCAGCAGGGATTAGGCGTGTGCACGGGGTTGCTGCGTGGGCTGCTGAAAATATTCATAGGTCCAGACACCTCTTAAGGCGCGCAGGTGCATTGTCTCGAGGTCGTCACCTCCACCGGCTCAAGGGAGCCTGTATAAATAGTATTTCCAAATGAGGTCGCACACCGCTCGTCCCATCAGCGTGTGTCCCCGGAGCATGAGGGTCGATGTAGTAGGTATCAGTGGGTGCGCTTCTACCCGAGTCTTCAGTCTTGAGGGTGTTCACTGATGTGCTGGCCATCCCTAGACACGTGTTTCGAGGTTATTACCTCTCATCAGCAGGGATTAGGCGTGTGCACGGGGTTGCTGCGTGGGCTGCTGAAAATATTCATATGTCCAGATACCTCTTAAGGTGCGCAGGTGCGTTGTCTCGAGGGCGTCACCTCCACCGGCTCATGGGAGCCTGTATAAATAGTATTTCCAAATGAGGTCGCACACCGCTCGTCCCATCAGCGTGTGTCCCCGGAGCATGAGGGTCGATGTAGTAGGTATCAGTGGGTGCGCTTCTACCCGAGTCTTCAGTCTTGAGGGTGTTCACTGATGTGCTGGCCATCCCTGGACATGTGTTTCGAGGGTATTACCTCTCATCAGCAGGGATTAGGCGTGTGCACGGGGTTGCTGCGTGGGCTGTTGAAAATATTCATAGGTCCAGATACCTCTTAAAGCGCGCAGGTGCGTTGTCTCGAGGTCGTCACCTCCACCGGCTCAAGGGAGCCTGTATAAATAGTATTTCCAAATGAGGTCGCACACCGCTCGTCCCATCAGCGTGTGTCCCCGGAGCATGAGGGTCGATGTAGTAGGTATCAGTGGGTGCGCTTCTACCTGAGTCTTCAGTCTTGAGGGTGTTCACTGATGTGCTGGCCATCCCTGGACACGTGTTTCGAGGTTATTACCTCTCATCAGCAGGGATTAGGCGTGTGCACGGGGTTGCTGCGTGGGCTGCTGAAAATATTCATAGGTCCAGATACCTCTTAAGGCGCGCAGGTGCGTTGTCTCGAGGTCATCACCTCCACCGGCTCAAGGGAGCCTGTATAATTAGTATTTCCAAATGAGGTCGCACACCGCTCGTCATATCAGCGTGTGTCCCCGGAGCATGAGGGTCGATGTAGTAGGTATCAGTGGGTGCGCTTCTACCCGAGTCTTCAGTCTTGAGGGTGTTCACTGATGTGCTGGCCATCCCTGGACACGTGTTTCGAGGTTATTACCTCTCATCAGCAGGGATTAGGCGTGTGCACGGGGTTGCTGCGTGGACTGCTGAAAATATTCATAGGTCCAGATACCTCTTAAGGCGCGCAGGTGCGTTGTCTCGAGGTCGTCACCTCCACCGGCTCAAGGGAGCCTGTATAAATAGTATTTCCAAATGAGGTCGCACACCGCTCGTCCCATCAGGGTGTGTCCACGGAGCATGAGGGTCGATGTAGTAGGTATCAGGGGGTGCGCTTCTACCCGAGTCTTCAGTCTTGAGGGTGTTCACTGATGTGCTGGCCATCCCTGGACACGTGTTTCGAGGTTATTACCTCTCATCAGCAGGGATTAGGCGTGTGCACGGGGTTGCTGCGTGGGCTGCTGAAAATATTCATAGGTCCAGATACCTCTTAAGGCGCGCAGGTGCGTTGTCTCGAGGTCATCACCTCCACCAGCTCAAGGGAGCCTGTATAAATAGTATTTCCAAATGAGGTCGCACACCGCTCGTCCCATCAGCGTGTGTCCCCGGAGCATGAGGGTCGATGTAGTAGGTATCAGTGGGTGCGCTTCTACCCGAGTCTTCAGTCTTGTGGATGTTCACTGATGTGCTGGCCATCCCTGGACACGTGTTTCGAGGTTATTACCTCTCATCAGCAGGGATTAGGCGTGTGCACGGGGTTGCTGCGTGGGCTGCTGAAAATATTCATAGGTCCAGATACCTCTTAAGGCGCGCAGGTGCGTTGTCTCGAGGTCTTCACCTCCACCGGCTCAAGGGAGCCTGTATAAATAGTATTTCCAAATGAGGTCGCACACCGCTCGTCCCATCAGCGTGTGTCCCCGGAGCATGAGGGTCGATGTAGTAGGTATCAGTGGGTGCGCTTCTACCCGAGTCTTCAGTCTTGAGGGTGTTCACTGATGTGCTGGCCATCCCTGGACACGTGTTTCGAGGTTATTACCTCTCATCAGCAGGGATTAGGCGTGTGCACGGGGTTGCTGCGTGGGCTGCTGAAAATATTCATAGGTCCAGATACCTCTTAAGGCGCGCAGGTGCGTTGTCTCGAGGTCGTCACCTCCACCGGCTCAAGGGAGCCTTTATAAATAGTATTTCCAAATGAGGTCGCACACTGCTCGTCCCATCAGCGTGTGTCCCCGGAGCATGAGGGTCGATGTAGTAGGTATCAGTGGGTGAGCTTCTACCCGAGTCTTCAGTCTTGTGGGTGTTCACTGACGTGCTGGCCATCCCTGGACACGTGTTTCGAGGTTATTACCTCTCATCAGCAGGGATTAGGCGTGTGCACGGGGTTGCTGCGTGGGCTGCTGAAAATATTCATAGGTCCAGATACCTCTTATGGCGCGCAGGTGCGTTGTCTCGAGGTTGTCACCTCCACCGGCTCAAGGGAGCCTGTATAAATAGTTTTTCCAAATGAGGTCGCACACTGCTCGTCCCATCAGCGTGTCCCCGGAGCATGAGGGTCGATGTAGTAGGTATCAGTGGGTGCGCTTCTACCCGAGTCTTCAGTCTTGAGGGTGTTCACTGATGTGCTGGCCATCCCTGGACATGTGTTTCGAGGTTGTTACCTCTCATCAGCAGGGATTAGGCGTGTGCACGGGGTTGCTGTGTGGGCTGCTGAAAATATTCATAGGTCCAGATACCTCTTCAGGCGCGCAGGTGCGTTGTCTCGAGGTCGTCACCTCCACCGGCTCAAGGGAGCCTGTATAAATAGTATTTCCAAAAGAGGTCGCACACTGCTCGTCCCATCAGTGTGTGTCCTCAGAGCATGAGGGTCGATGTAGTAGGTATCAGTGGGTGCGCTTCTACCCGAGTCTTCAGTCTTGAGGGTGTTCACTGATGTGCTGGCCATCCCTGGACACGTGTTTCGAGGTTATTACCTCTCATCAGCAGGGATTAGGCGTGTGCACGGGGTTGCTGCGTGGGCTGTTGAAAATATTCATAGGTCCAGATACCTCCTAAGGCGCGCAGGTGCGTTGTCTCGAGGTGGTCACCTCCACCGGCTCAAGGGAGCCTGTATAAATAGTATTTCCAAATGAGGTCGCACACCGCTCGTCCCATCAGCGTGTGTCCCCGGAGCATGTGGGTCGATGTAGTAGGTATCAGTGGGTGCGCTTCTACCAGAGTCTTCAGTCTTGTGGGTGTTCACTGATGTGCTGGCCATCCCTGGACACGTGTTTCGAGGTTATTACCTCTCATCAGCAGGGATTAGGCGTGTGCACGGGGTTGCTGCATGGGCTGCTGAAAATATTCATAGGTCCAGATACCTCTTAAGGCGCGCAGGTGCGTTGTCTCGAGGTCGTCACCTCCACCGGCTCAAGGGAGCCTGTATAAATAGTATTTCCAAATGAGGTCGCACACCGCTCGTCCCATCAGCGTGTGTCCCCGGAGCATGAGGGTCGATGTAGTAGGTATCAGTGGGTGCGCTTCTACCCGAGTCTTCAGTCTTGAGGGTGTTCACTGATGTGCTGGCCATCCCTGGACACGTGTTTCGAGGTTATTACCTCTCATCAGCAGGGATTAGGCGTGTGCACGGGGTTGCTGCGTGGGCTGCTGAAAATATTCAAAGGTCCAGATACCTCTTAAGGCGCGCAGGTGCGTTGTCTCGAGGTCGTCACCTCCACCGGCTCAAGGGAGCCTGTATAAATAGTATTTCCAAATGACGTCGCACACCGCTCGTCCCATCAGCGTGTGTCCTCAGAGCATGAGGGTCGATGTAGTAGGTATCAGTGGGTGCGCTTCTACCCGAGTCTTCAGTCTTGAGGGTGTTCACTGATGTGCTGGCCATCCCTGGACACGTGTTTCGAGGTTATTACCTCTCATCAGCAGGGATTAGGCGTGTGCACGGGGTTGCTGCGTGGGCTGCTGAAAATATTCATAGGTCCAGATACCTCTTAAGGCGCGCAGGTGCGTTGTCTGGAGGTCGTCACCTCCACCGGCTCAAGGGAGCCTGTATAAATAGTATTTCCAAATGAGGTCGCACACCGCTCGTCCCATCAGCGTGTGTCCCCGGAGAATGAGGGTCGATGTAGTAGGTATCAGTGGGTACGCTTCTACCCGAGTCTTCAGTCTTGAGGGTGTTCACTGATGTGCTGGCCATCCCTGGACACGTGTTTCGAGGTTATTACTTCTCATCAGCAGGGATTAGGCGTGTGCACGGGGTTGCTGCGTGGGCTGCTGAAAATATTCATAGGTCCAGATACCTCTTAAGGCGCGCAGGTGCGTTGTCTCGAGGTCGTCACCCCCACCGGCTCAAGGGAGCCTGTATAAATAGTATTTCCAAATGAGGTCGCAACCGCTCGTCCCATCAGCGTGTGTCCCCGGAGCATGAGGGTCGATGTAGTAGGTATCAGTGGGTGCGCTTCTACCCGAGTCTTCAGTCTTGAGGGTGTTCACTGATGTGCTGGCCATCACTGGACACCTGTTTCGAGGTTATTACCTCTCATCAGCAGGGATTATGCGTGTGCACGGGGTTGCTGTGTGGGCTGCTGAAAATATTCATAGGTCCAGATACCTCTTAAGGCGCGCAGGTGCGTTGTCTCGAGGTCGTCACCTCCACCGGCTCAAGGGAGCTTGTATAAATAGTATTTCCAAATGAGGTCGCACACCGCTCGTCCCATCAGCGTGTGTCCCCGGAGCATGAGGGTCGATGTAGTAGGTATCAGTGGGTGCGCTTCTACCCGAGTCTTCAGTCTTGAGGGTGTTCACTGATGTGATGGCAATCCCTGGACACGTGTTTCGAGGTTATTACCTCTCATCAGCAGGGATTAGGCGTGTGCACGGGGTTGCTGCGTGGGCTGCTGAAAATATTCATAGGTCCAGATACCGCTTAAGGCGCGCAAGTGCGTTGTCTCGAGGTCGTCACCTCCACCGGCTCAAGGGAGCCTGTATAAATAGTATGTCCAAATGAGGTCGCACACCGCTCGTCCCATCAGCGTGTGTCCCCGGAGCATGAGGGTCGATGTAGTAGGTATGAGTGGGTGCGCTTCTACCCGAGTCTTCAGTCTTGAGGGTGTTCACTGATGTGCTGGCCATCCCTGGACACGTGTTTCGAGGTTATTACCTCTCATCAGCAGGGATTAGGCGTGTGCACGGGGTGGCTGCGTGGGCTGCTGAAAATATTCATGGGTCCAGATACCTCTTAAGGCGCGCAGGTGCGTTGTCTCGAGGTCGTCACCTCCACCGGCTCAAGGGAGCCTGTATAAATAGTATTTCCAAATGAGGTCGCACACCGCTCGTCCCATCAGCGTGTGTCCCCGGAGCATGAGGGTCGATGTAGTAGGTATCAGTGGGTGCGCTTCTACCCGAGTCTTCAGTCTTGAGGGTGTTCACTGATGTGCTGGCCATCCCTGGACAGGTGTTTCGAGGTTATTACCTCTCATCAGCAGGGATTAGGCTTGTGCACGGGGTTGCTGCGTGGGCTGCTGAAAATATTAATAGGTCCAGATACCTCTTAAGGCGCGCAGGTGCGTTGTCTCGAGGTCGTCACCTCCACCGGCTCAAGGGAGCCTGTATAAATAGTATTTCCAAATGAGGTCGCACACCGCTCGTCCCATCAGCGTGTGTCCCCGGAGCATGAGGGTCGATGTAGTAGGTATCAGTGGGTGCGCTTCTACCCGAGTCTTCAGTCTTGAGGGTGTTCACTGATGTGCTGGCCATCCCTGGACACGTGTTTCGAGGTTATTACCTCTCATCAGCAGGGATTAGGCGTGTGCACGGGGTTGCTGCGTGGCCTGCTGAAAATATTCATAGTTCCAGATACCTCTTAAGGCGCGCAGGTGCGTTGTATCGAGGTCGTCACCTCCACCGGCTCAAGGGAGCCTGTATAAATAGTATTTCCAAATGAGGTCGCACACCGCTCGTCCCATCAGCGTGTGTCCCCGGAGCATGAGGGTCGATGTAGTAGGTATCACTGAGTGCGCTTCTACCCGAGTCTTCAGTCTTGAGGGTGTTCACTGATGTGCTGGCCATCCCTGGACACGTGTTTCGAGGTTATTACCTCTCATCAGCAGGGATTAGGCGTGTGCACAGGGTTGCTGCGTGGGCTGCTGAAAATATTCATAGGTCCAGATACCTCTTAAGGCGCGCAGGTGCGTTGTCTCGAGGTCGTCACCTCCACCGGCTCAAGGGAGCCTGTATAAACAGTATTTCCAAAGAGGTCGCACACCGCTGGTCCCATCAGCGTGTGTACCCGGAGCATGAGGGTCGATGTAGTAGGTATCAGTGGGTGCGCTTCTACCCGAGTCTTCAGTCTTGAGGGTGTTCACTGATGTGCTGGCCATCCCTGGACACGTGTTTCGAGGTTATTACCTCTCATCAGCAGGGATTAGGCGATTGCACGGGGTTGCTGCGTGGGCTGCTGAAAATATTCATAGGTCCAGATACCTCTTAAGGCGCGCAGGTGCGTTGTCTCGAGGTCGTCACCTCCACCGGCTCAAGGGAGCCTGTATAAATAGTATTTCCAAATGAGGTCGCACACCGCTCGTCCCATCAGCGTGTGTCCCCGGAGCATGAGGGTCGATGTAGTAGTTATCAGTGGGTGCGCTTCTACCCGAGTCTTCAGTCTTGAGGGTGTTCACTGATGTGCTGGCCATCCCTGGACACGTGTTTCGAGGTTATTACCTCTCATCGGCAGGGATTAGGCGTGTGCACGGGGTTGCTGCGTGGGCTGCTGAAAATATTCATAGGTCCAGATACCTCTTAAGGCGCGCAGGTGCGTTGTCTCGAGGTCGTCACCTCCACCGGCTCAAGGGAGCCTGTATAAGTAGTAAGTCCAAATGAGGTCGCACACTGCTCGTCCCATCAGCGTGTGACCCCGGAGCATGATAGTCGATGTGGCCAGCACATCAGTGACCACCCTCAAGACTGAAGACTCGGGTAGAAGCGCACCCACTGATACCTACTATATCGACCCTCATGCTCCGGGGACACACGCTGATGGGACAAGCGGTGTGCGACCTCATTTGGAAATACTATTTATACAGGCTCCCTTGAGCCGGTGGAGGTGACGACCTCGAGACAACGCACCTGCGTGCCTTAAGAGGTATCTGGACCTATGAATATTTTCAGCAGCCCACGCAGCAACCCCGTGCACACGCCTAATCCCTGCTGATGAGAGGTAATAACCTCGAAACACGTGTCCAGGGATGGCCAGCACATCAGTGAACACCCTCAAGACTGAAGACTCGGGTAGAAGCGCACCCACTGATACCTACTACATCGACCCTCATGCTCCGGGGACACACGCTGATGGGACGAGAGGTGTGCGACCTCATTTGGAAATACTATTTATACAGGCTCCCTTGAGCCGGTGGAGGTGACGACCTCGAGACAACGCACCTGCGCGCCTTAAGAGGTATCTGGACCTATGAATATTTTCAGCAGCCCACGCAGCAACCCCGTGCACACGCCTAATCCCTGCTGATGAGAGGTAATAACCTCGAAACACTTGTCCAGGGATGGCCAGCACATCAGTGAACACCCTCAAGACTGAAGACTCGGGTAGAAGCGCACCCACTGATACCTACTACATCGACCCTCATGCTCCGGGGACACACGCTGATGGGACGAGCGGTGTGCGACCTCATTTGGAAATACTATTTATACAGGCCCCCTTGAGCCGGTGGAGGTGACGACCTCGAGACAACGCACCTGCGCGCCTTAAGAGGTATCTGGACCTATGAATATTTTCAGCAGCCCACGCAGCAACCCCGTGCACACGCCTAATCCCTGCTGATGAGAGGTAATAACCTCGAAACACGTGTCCAGGGATGGCCAGCACATCAGTGAACACCCTCAAGACTGAAGACTCGGGTAGAAGCGCACCCACTGATACCTACTACATCGACCCTCATGCTCCGGGGACACACGCTGATGGGACGAGCGGTGTGCGACCTCATTTGGACATACTATTTATACAGGCTCCCTTGAGCCGGTGGAGGTGACGACCTCGAGACAACGCACCTGCGCGCCTTAAGCGGTATCTGGACCTATGAATATTTTCAGCAGCCCACGCAGCAACCCTGTGCACACGCCTAATCCCTGCTGATGAGAGGTAATAACCTCGAAACACGTGTCCAGGGATTGCCAGCACATCAGTGAATACCCTCAAGACTGAAGACTCGGGTAGAAGCGCACCCACTGATACCTACTACATCGACCCTCATGCTCCGGGGACACACGCTGATGGGACGAGCGGTGTGCGACCTCATTTGGAAATACTATTTATACAGGCTCCCTTGAGCCGGTGGAGGTGACGACCTCGAGACAACGCACATGCGCGCCTTAAGAGGTATCTGGACCTATGAATATTTTCAGCAGCCCACGCAGCAACCCCGTGCACACGCCTAATCCCTGCTGATGAGAGGTAATAACCTCAAAACAGGTGTCCAGGGATGGCCAGCACATCAGTGAATACCCTCAAGACTGAAGACTCAGGTAGAAGCGCACCCACTGATACCTACTATATCGACCCTCATGCTCCGGGGACACACACTGATGGGACGAGCGGTGTGCGACCTCATTTGGAAATACTATTTATACAGGCTCCCTTGAGCCGGTGGAGGTGACGACCTCGAGACAACGCACCTGCGTGCCTTAAGAGGTATCTGGACCTATGAATATTTTCAGCAGCCCATGCAGCAACCCCGTGCACATGCCTAATCCCAGCTGATGAGAGTAATAACCTCGAAACACGTGTCCAGGGATGGCCAGCACATCAGTGAACACCCACAAGACTGAAGACTCGGGTAGAAGCGCACCCACTGATACCTACTACATCGACCCTCATGCTCCGGGGACACACGCTGATGGGACGAGCGGTGTGCGACCTCATTTGGAAATACTATTTATACAGGCTCCCTTGAGCCGGTGGAGGTGATGACCTCGAGACAACGCACCTGCGCGCCTTAAGAGGTATCTGGACCTATGAATATTTTCAGCAGCCCACGCAGCAAACCCGTGCACATGCCTAATCCCTGCTGATGAGAGGTAATAACCTCGAAACACGTGTCCAGGGATGGCCAGCACATCAGTGAACACCCTCAAGACTGAAGACTCGGGTAGAAGCGCACCCACTGATACCTACTACATCGACCCTCATGCTCCGGGGACACACGCTGATGGGACGAGCGGTGTGCGACCTCATTTGGAAATACTATTTATACAGGCTCCCTTGAGCCGGTGGAGGTGACGACCTAGAGACAACGCACCTGCGCGCCTTAAAAGGTATCTGGACCTATGAATACTTTCAGCAGCCCACGCAGCATCCCTGCTGATGAGAGGTAATAACCTCGAAACACGTGTCCAGGGATGGCCAGCACAACAGTGAACACCCTCAAGACTGAAGACTCGGGTAGAAGCGCACCCACTGATACCTACTACATCGACCCTCATGCTCTGAGGACACACGCTGATGGGACGAGCGGTGTGCGACCTCATTTGGAAATACTATTTATACAGGCTCCCTTGAGCCGGTGGAGGTGACGACCTCGAGACAACGCACCTGCGCGCCTTAAGAAGCATCTGGACCTAAGAATATTTTCAGCAGCCCACGCAGCAACCCCGTGCACACGCCTAATCCCTGCTGATGAGCGTTAATGAATGCGAAACACGTGTCCAGGGATGGCAAGCACACCAGTGAACACCCTCAAGACTTTAAACTCGGGTAGAAGCGCACCCGCTGATACCGACCACATCGACTATCATGCTCCGGGGTCACACGCTGATGGGACGAGCAGTGTGCGACCTCATTTGGACTTACTATTTATACAGGCTCCTTTGAACCGGTGGAGGTGACGACCTCGAGACAACGCACCTGCGTGCCTTTAGAGGCATCTGGACCTAAGAATATTTTCGGCAGCCCACGCAGCATCCCCGTGCACACGCCTAATCCCTGCTGATGAGCGTTAATGAATGCGAAACACGTGTCCAGGGATGGCAAGCACACCAGTGAACACCCTCAAGACTTTAAACTCGGGTAGAAGCGCACCCGCTGATACCGACCACATCGACTATCATGCTCCGGGGTCACATGCTGATGGGACGAGCAGTGTGCGACCTCATTTGGACTTACTATTTATACAGGCTCCCTTGAGCCGGTGGAGGTGACGACCTCGAGACAACGCACCTGCGCGCCTTAAGAGGCATCTGGACCTAAGAATATTTTCGGCAGCCCACGCAGCAACCCCGTGCACACGCCTAATCCCTGCTGATGAGCGTTAATGAACGCAAAACACGTGTCCAGGGATGGCAAGCACACCAGTGAACACCCTCAAGACTTTAAACTCGGGTGGAAGCGCACCCGCTGATACCGTCCACATCGACTATCATGCTCCGGGGTCACACGCTGATGGGACGAGCAGTGTGCGACCTCATTTGGACTTACTATTTATACAGGCTCCCTTGAGCCGGTGGAGGTGACGACCTCGAGACAACGCACCTGCGCGCCTTAAGAGGCATCTGGACCTAAGAATATTTTCGGCAGCCCACGCAGCAAACCCGTGCACCTGCCTAATCCCTGCTGATGAGCGTTAATGAACGCAAAACACGTGTCCAGGGATGGCAAGCACACCAGTGAACACCCTCAAGACTTTAAACTCTGGTAGAAGCGCACCCGCTGATACCGACCACATCGACTATCATGCTCCGGGGTCACACGCTGATGGGACGAGCAGTGTGCGTCCTCATTTGGACTTACTATTTATACAGGCTCCCTTGAGCCGGTGGAGGTGACGACCTTGAGACAACGCACCTGCGCGCCTTAAGAGGCATCTGGACCTAAGAATATTTTCGGCAGCCCACAGAGCAACGCCGTGCACACGCCTAATCCCTGCTGATGAGCGTTAATGAACGCGAAACACGTGTCCAGGGATGGCAAGCACACCAGTGAACACCCTCAAGACTTTAAACTCGGGTAGAAGCGCACCCGCTGATACCGACCACATCGACTATCATGCTCCGGGGTCACACGCTGATGGGACGAGCAGTGTGCGACCTCATTTGGACTTACTATTTATACAGGCTCCCTTGAGCCGGTGGAGGTGACGACCTCGAGACAACGCACCTGCGCGCCTTAAGAGGCATTTGGACCTCAGAATATTTTCGGCATCCCACGCAGCAACCCCGTGCACACGCCTAATCCCTGCTGATGAGCGTTAATGAACGCGAAACATGTGTCCAGGGATGGCAAGCACACCAGTGAACACCCTCAAGACTTTAAACTCGGGTAGAAGCGCACCCGCTGATACCGACCACATCGACTATCATGCTCCGGGGTCACACGCTGATGGGACGAGCCGTGTGCGACCTCATTTGGACTTACTATGTATACAGGCTCCCTTGAGCCGGTGGAGGTGACGACCTCGAGACAACGCACCTGCGCGCCTTAAGAGGCATCTGGACCAAAGAATATTTTCGGCAGCCCACGCAGCAACCCCGTGCACACGCCTAATCCCTGCTGATGAGCGTTAATGAACGCGAAACACGTGTCCAGGGATGGCAAGCACACCAGTG
The DNA here is from genome assembly GCF_964261635.1 of Lissotriton helveticus. Taxonomy (NCBI): domain Eukaryota; kingdom Metazoa; phylum Chordata; class Amphibia; order Caudata; family Salamandridae; genus Lissotriton; species Lissotriton helveticus. The sequence continues at coordinate 2,084,733,965 of NC_136061.1, forward strand.
AACACCCTCAAGACTTTAAACTCGTGTAGAAGCGCACCCGCTGATACCGACCACATCGACTATCATGCTCCGGGGTCACACGCTGATGGGACGAGCAGTGTGCGACCTCATTTGGACTTACCACTGACTTTAGCCTGCACGCTTACTATGGACCCTTGTGTAAAGTTGAATAAATCAATGCAGGAAATAAAGTTGAAATATTTATTTTTAAGGAACACAGGAGCGAGGTAGGACACAGCCTACACAATTCTTCTTCCCAGTCAACTGGCATACAGCAAGGAATATAGAACTCTGCTAGAATGCACATTGGAAGGAAAACTGAAGAAAAACAATTCTAGAAGTAATAACAACATGGCACTTCTTCCTTCTCAGAAAAACAAAATAAAAATAAAACAATAAATAAATTTTTTTTTTTGAAAACATACGTTTCCAAGACAAGTCGCAATTAACAATTGCTTCAGCAGAAACATTAACATTAGAAGTCACAACAATACCATCAACAGATGGGGAAAGAACATTTCCAGATTCTTGTTGATTACTGTTACAAGGTGCTACAACAGGATCATTACTGTTTCAAGATGTATCAACAGGAGTTACACTTGTGGAAAATAAATCAGTATTGTTCAATTATGAGGCGATGATAGTTCCAGATTTGTTAATTTCACCAGATGAGTTGATTTCAGGGGTGACACTGATTTCAGAGGTAACAACATCACCATGATCCTCATCATCAAAATGTATTCCAGAAAAAGATGAAACAGCCAAATCTTTAATTGAATTATTCTCATTCTTCCCTCTGTAAACGGCAATCCTCCTAATATTCCACATCTTGCCATCACTCAAAAGAACTGCATTGCGTAGAACTTTTTTAATCATCAATGGTTCAGAATATTGAGATTCACCCTTTCGGACTCTCCAAGGTTTTTTTACTTTAACCCACATCCCTGCCTTGAATGCCTCAGAACCAGCACTAAACTTATTGTCAAAATTGCTCTTATATTTTAAATGTTTATCCAAAATATCATTTTTGACTTTGTTCATGCAAATGTCTAAACAAAGATTATTTTGCAACCAAACTGGATTACACATAGTTCTTGCAGTGCGACCTCTCATAATTTCAAAAGCCGACAATTTTTAAGGCATCATGTATATTAATTTTATACGTCCAAATGGCTTTTTGGACTTGGAGTTCCCAATCTACACCTTTTATGCCTACAATTTGGATGGCATTTTTAAGTACTGTATTAAATCTTTCACATATACCATTACCACTAGGGTTCTATAAAGGTGGTTCTGTGGATAACACCAATTCTCTCAAAATAGGACTTGGCCAACTTGGACACGAATTGTACCCCATTATCGCTAATTATTTGAACTGGAATACCCTCCTCAATAAAAACTTTGCCTAAAAATTTTAACATATTGATAGAGTCAATGTTGTCTACAATAGTAATATTTGGCCATCTTGAAAATATGTCAATAATGGATATTATATATTTGGAATTAGCACCAAAGGGACCCATAATGTCAACAGCCACAGTGTGCCATGGGCCATCAGGAATAATTGGTTCACACATGTCAGGCTTTAGCGTTTTAAGTGCTTTATCAGAATTGGAACACACAACGCATTCTCTAACAAATCTTTCTGCACTTATATCTATACCTGGCCACCAGTACCATTTCTTGACATTTTGTTTTGTTTTTACTGTACCACAATGGTCTTCATGACACAATTGTAGGACAGAGTTTCTTAATGGCATAGGAGGAATGGCTTTATCCCCACGAAAAATAGTACTATCCAAAATAGACAACTCATGTCTTACCTCCCAGAAGGGTCTTAAGTTTGAAGATACCTTAGATTTCTTTGGCCAACCCTGGCGAATGAAAGAAGTAACAGAAACCAACTCATTATCTTTAAGATATTCTTCATTCCACTTTTTCTTCTCTACACAAAACGGACTCTCATCATGCACAAGAGCAACTTGTACAGAATCCCACTCATTCATGTTGCATTCTTGCAGGTCTGAAGGCATTCTGGACAAAAAGTCTGCAAGAACGTTACTTTTGCCAGGAACATATTCAATCTTATAAGCAAAATCCTGCAGGCGCATGGACATTCTAGCTATTCTGGCTGAAGCTTTGAATAGTCCCTCAGTAGTAAGCAATTTAACCAATGGCTTATGGTCAGATCTAACAATACATTCCTTACCCCATACAAAACTGCGAAAATGTTCTAAAGCCCAAACTACAGCTAACATTTCTTTCTCGATCACAGAAAATTTGCACTGAGGGGTGGAGAGAGATCTTGAAGCAAACGTAATTGTGCATTCTTTACCAGACTCATCAATTTGAGAAAGAACACCTCCTAATCCCTTATTGCTTGCATCATCAGTAATTACAGAATTATAGTCCATATTGAAAGGATTTAGTACCGGGGCATGGATAATTGCATTCTTAATAAGATTGATCTCCTTCTCACATGCTTCAGACCAAGAAAACTTGACATTACTTTTAAGGAGTTGTCTGATGTTAAAAACTTTACTTGAAAACCCTTCTACAAACTTAGAATAGAATTCTACAATTCCTAAAAATTATCTAACTTCATCCTTACTAGAAGGAGGGGGTGCTTCTTTTATAGCATCCACCAATTTGGGTCTAATTGCAACACCGTCAGCACACAGTACATGGCCAAGATATGTCACTGATTTTACAACAAATTTGCATTTTGAGTGTTCTATAGTTAATCCTTTTTCCTCCAAGTTACTAAAAACTTCCTCTAGCACAGAATTGTGTTCATCACTGTCCATTCCAAAAATAAGGATATCGTCTTGAAAAAAATCTTACTTTGGGATGTTTACCGAATAATTGATGCATGATACGCTGAAAGATGGCAGCAGCGGATGCCAACCCAAAAGGCATTCTCTTAAATTGAAAACAGCCCATAGGTGTGACAAACACAGTTAGGTGTTTACTATCTTTATCAAGAACAATCTGATGATATGCCGAGGACAAATCAATAGTAGAAAACAATTTGACACCATGCACTAAGGACAACATTTCAGAAATTTTTGGTAAAGGGAACTTATCAACAACAATATTTTCATTTAAATGTCGAAGGTCAGTGCACAGACGAATTTTACCATGTAAGCGTCTAGCCACTACCACTGGAGAAATCAATTCAGAGGATTCAATTGGTTCTATGATGTCCTCATTAACAAGTTTTTCTAATTCTTTGTCTACATCTCCACGAATCAAAATAGGAATATTCCTATCTTTGAAAACTTTAGGACTGGAATTGCTTTTTAAAACAATATGGTGAGTGAAGCCTTTGAAACTGCCAATTTTTCCGCTGAAAACTTTGGGAAATTTAGAAAGCATGGACTCACCTATTGTAGAACCTTCATCGACAACAAGGACTGGATCTGGGTTTTGGAATTCAAAATGATATTCAAATTCCCCTGGTCTCTCCAACCAAGAACCGAAGGACCATGTTTGGCAACAAATAAATTGCCTAAGGATTCTCTTCCTTAGAATCTAAACATCAGAGGTCTAACCCCAATCATGTCAATTTATTCTCCAGAATAGCCCTCAGGAGCTGTGTCAGTGGAACCATTAATGTTAAAAATGAATTATTTTTCATTGCCAATACGATAACTATCATCTTCAACAGAGCAATGCATGATTTTCTTCACCATACAATCTTCATCACTTGAAGAGGACTCATGTATAACTTTTACTTTATGATTTTTTTTCCTATTACAGGCTCTAGAATAGTGCCCAACCAACCCACAATTGGAACACTTTTCCTTAATAGCAGGACACAGCTTGTTTTTTGCCAAGTGAAAATCACTACCACAGCGAAAGCATTTTAAATCTGCACCTTTTTTTAGATCTTGAGATTTGACTTTAGGAAGTAACTTTTGCTTAGAATTAGATTTGTTTTGAATTTTAGAGATAATTTGTTCAGAAGTTTCCTCACTCCCACTCTTAATAGCTTTGGCACTTCGACCTTATAATTCAGCTTTTCTAACAATGGCTAACACGTCTTTGAGATCAGCGTCTCCATTAATCCAAAGTCTGTCTTGGATAGCAGGGTCTGAGGCCTGATCTCTTATAAATTGCTCCTGGAGTTGATCAAATTTACAATCTTCAGCTATTTTCTTTAGTGCGGAAACATAAACATCAATGGTCTCACCTGGTTGTTGTTTCCTGTGGAAAAATGTATATCTTGTAATACCTATACATACCTTCGGAGAAAAATGATTATCAAAATCTTTTAAAATATCATAAAATACATTCCCATCACCCCCACCAGTAGTTTTTGTCATTTCATCATACATTTTTAAACCACAAGCACCAATTGAATGTAAAAATAGTTTTTCTTCCTCTCTGGTTTCATCTTTCCATCCTCATCTATAGTCTCAATAAAGTTCAAAAGGTATGCTTTCCACTGTTGCCATTTCATGCAAAGTTCTGATCCAGTTGGCCAAAATGCCTGTGGAGATTGTATGATAAAGTTTTGGGTAGCCAAAATGAATATAGGAGATAACCAGAATATTTGAAAGTCTCCAAAAATAAAAAACTTCACAAGGTAGGCAATGTAAATAATTGTTAATTCCTTCTTTTTAACTTGCTCAAGTCTTTTGTGAGAGAGAGAAAAAAATGATGAAAAGTACAACTTGTTTCAAGTTCCCTGTAATATTTATAATAAATAATTGATGATGAGTCCTTGTATTGCTTTATCCAGGTTTATTCTTAGTATTCAAGAGTTAGTATACAGGATATAAGCAAGATTATAATTAATTAAAGTCTAAGATAGATCCCCACCGGGAGCAGCAGGTAGCTGCTCAGCCTCAGATATAATCAACTGTCATTTCAAACTTACACACTCAGCACTCTATGTGACATCATAGATCTATGCTGAGGTAATTTTAATCAACACTAAAAAAGGACATAAGTAAAGGAAAAGCAGAATGCAACACATCTTTCCCCTTGAATGAAACAAAACAATAAAATCAGCAGTAAGATTAGAAAAGATAAATATCAATAGGTGAAAGTATGAAAGGAAGTAACGTAAATAGATAAGATAAAATATCAAAAGGTGGAAGTAAGAAGTGAAGTATAGTTACTTTCAAAATAACAAAAATTGACAATAGAAACAATAACAAAATTATAAAAGGTAAAACATTAAAAGGTGAAAGTATGAAAGTAAGTACATTCACCTACAACATAACAAATCCATAAGAATGGAAATAACAAATCCATAAGAATGGAAATAGATGGATTTGGTAAAATACATATGAACTCCTCTAAAAACATTAGAGCATTTAAATGTTTCATAACATTGAAAAACATTAGAGCATTTAAATGATTCATATCAATGAAAAACATCTCTAAAATTGAACAACCTTCGGCTCTTCAAACATCGAATCAATTATAGAGCACCCTGTTGCCCTTTAAACATCTAATATACTGAACCCCTGTGGTTCTATATATGAGCACCTTGTGGCTCTTTAATATTAAACCATGTGAACACCTCTTAAAATATCAGAGCACAAATGTGGTTCACATAATAAAACAGAACAATTAGGGCTTCTACAAATATTGAATAAATTGTGAACACCTCTTAAAATATCAGAGCACTAATGTGGTTCACATAATAAAATAGAGTAAAAGAGCTCCTACAAATATTGAACAAATTGTGAACACCTCTTAAAATATCAGAGCACTAATGTGGTTCACATAATAAAATAGAGCAATAGAGCTCCTACAAATATTGAACAAATTGTGAACACCTCTTAAAATATCAGAGCACTAATGTGGTTCACATAATAAAATAGAGTAAAAGAGCTCCTACAAATTTTGAACAAATTGAACACCTCTAAATTTATTAGAGCACATATGTAGTTCACATACTAAAATTAGAGCAAATGGGCTCTTACAAACATTGAATAATTTGAACACCTCTAAAAATCTTTAGAGTACATATGTGGTTCAACAAGCTTTAAAGCTCTTCAAAAATTGAAATTTTTTAAAATACGGTTTATCATCGGATGTAAACTGTAAACTCCCAATGCATCCTGCAAACGTACACATTTAATAATTCTTTAAATGTAATTGAATGCAACCAAAGTACGAATATATGAATGTCTGCAATCAATAGTTTAAATAAATTAAAACAGAGCACCTCAACCTATGTTGAGCATAAAATTGGCTCACTTCATAAAATAAACTAAATCATCAATAACTGAAATATACACAAAATAAATTATCCATGCAAACTGTAGATGAGAATGTATAACTCTTAAAATTTGCATGTAACGTTAGGAAATACTGGAACTATCTCTAAACTGTCATACATTAAACAGATGAGTACACTGATGATCTAAATCGTGCACGTTATAACTCGTTCTTGAGCTGTGCACATCAGCGAAGTAGAGAGTTTCAATAGGTAACCATATAATTTTAAAGTACCTTTGGATTTTGGTTTTCATTAATTTATCAATTGTCAAACTCTGTTTCCGATCGATGTATGCATTTTTTCTCGGCATATTTTTTCCGACGATGATATCGGCAATGTGAAATTGAAAATGGCTGCCTTTGACGTATTGACGCTATGTTGCGTCGCGTGCGCTGTGCTGCGTAAGTAACGGTGATGACCTCAGCTGTTAGCTTGGACGGAGTGAACATGGAGCGTAATCCGTTGTCAAGGTGATGATCACTCTCCGTCATACAGTGTTCTGAAGACGATGTAGGTGCTCGAGCCTTGTACTCGTAAGTCGTTACTTTTTTAAATGTAAGTAATTTGTGAAAATTCATCGTTATGCACGCCATATACGTCAGAAACATTGAATTTTGATACACCGCAAATGTCATTTACCCCAAAATAAAACTGCACGATCTTATGCCGATGTCACATTTTCCCACACATGTCTCCTTAAGAAATGAAAATGTCATGTCCAATATGCCTCTTTGAATATGACAAATCAATTTGATCCACTTTGAAGATGAAGTTCAATTAAATAGTTCCAAAACAGTAACTGCCTTATGTTTTAACAACGAACATCACTCGTAGGCACACTTTCAAGTTCACTTCACACCGGAACTCGATATTTGTCCCCGGTTGAGGTGTGTTTCTTAGCCCTTTACGCGAAGTGCTAGAATTAGTAAAATCGATCCAAGTAGTGGCAAATTAGTTCGTTCAAGATCATTTTTAACATTGTAGGTGGCAATTTAAACACCCAAATATTCGGAATATTTCAGCTTGTCTCACGCTTATACCAACCCTGTACTTACTTATGGCTGTCAGATGTTGTTGACACCGGTGGGGAAATCAATTGGTTGGTATGAAGTTCATGTAGTTCATTTCAATTCCTTTTGCAGTGTCATCACGCGTAGTTTCTTCCGTAATCGTCGCCAGTGTAATATTTATAATAAATAATTGATGATGAGTCCTTGTATTGCTTTATCCAGGTTTATTCTTAGTATTCAAGAGTTAGTATACAGGATATAAGCAAGATTATAATTAATTAAAGTCTAAGATAGATCCCCACCGGGAGCAGCAGGTAGCTGCTCAGCCTCAGATATAATCAACTGTCATTTCAAACTTACACACTCAGCACTCTATGTGACATCATAGATCTATGCTGAGGTAATTTTAATCAACACTAAAAAAGGACATAAGTAAAGGAAAAGCAGAATGCAACATTCCCATACAAGATAAATGGCTCAGCTCCACGTGTAACTTTTGTAAAGTGTTCAATTAAGGCTTGAAAGAATAAGCGGTGGAAGTAAAAGTAAGAATAACTTACTTCAAGTTCAAACGTGTTGAAATTAATCTTCCTGATGTAATTGTGACTGAAACATCAGCACTTTGTCCTAGAATGGCTGCCGTAGACTCATACGTGTTCACGTGCTCATGGAAACGATGTGCACGTAAAAGAACATTACTGCGCTGTAGCTGAAGGTAGCATTAGTAAACAGGCTGCTCCTCCGTAATGCTTCGAAGAGAGCGGCAATTGGAATTCAACTGCTACTCTGTAATGCGCTCCGTGGATTTGAAGGTCATTGTTATCTTTTGAATAAGGCAAGAATGAAACACTAAAAGAACCGGCAGCAATAATAATTGTATATTAATAAAAAAAATAGAAATTTCACTTCACGAAAGTCGGTTCTTTTAGTAGCTAGCGAAGCAACGAATCTGAACAGTTAAGCTAGCGCAGCGAAGTTAAGCCAAAACGCTCACGGTTACACAGCAAATGCTCTGTCAGCCAGGCCAAATTGGAATGAGGTCAAATCCATAAATCTTGTTAAAATCCACTTTTCGAAGACAGAAGTTCAAAAAGTCATTAAGAAAATAAATCCAACGAGGTTAAATTCAAGAATAATCCAGGAAGTGAGTTTGGGGTTCCTCGTGTTCCTTTACAATGTCGCCAATTTGTAAAGTTGAATAAATAAATGCAGGAAATAAAGTTGAAGTATTTATTTTGGAGGAACACAGGAGTGAGGTAGGACACAGCCTACACAAGTCTTCTTCCCAGTAAACTGGCATACAGCAGGGAATATAGAACCTTGCTAGAATGCATGTGGGAATGAAGACTGAAGGAAAACAATTCTAGAAGTAATAACAACATGACACCTTGCCTTTGGCAACAGCCGCCATGCATGTGTAGAATTCTTCATGCAACATAACGTAATTGTTTACCCCTGCTTGTACACCCACCACACCCACCTCCTCCTGACAGGGGCCTAGAACTAAACCTAGTAATTAACATGCACAAATGTCCAGACTTGGAGAAAAAAAGATACATGTAATGTGTTTTTATCTCTGGCAGGTCAGTGGGAAGTTAGTGACTGCAGTCATAAAGAACCTTCATTTTCTACTGGAAGAACCAGCAATGCCTGTGTGTTCAATACTAACCTTTTATCTCCATAGCTGCTAGCTGTGATCCCATCACTTTGTTTCCAGGGAGGGCAGAAATACTCCAGTCCCTGTTGTCATTGTCACAGGCATTGTCACTTATACGAGGAAATCTTGGTTAACGATGGAAAAAGAACATTTAAATGAATATGCCGATCCAAATAGATAAGCTTCCCTCCCACACCAAGTCAGTGGGCAGATCTAGCTCTGGATGCAAAGGCTACAACTTTCAATTGTGAACTGGAGACTGAAACAAAGATTGAAGGTGAACTTCAACTGTCCCATTCACAAGAAGTACATTAGTGTTTTGTCTCACTGTATTGAAACAAGTGGTGTTTTTGTCCATGTTTAAGTGGTGGCTAGATTGGTGCACATTGCCTATGATGAGAAATTCAGGGCTTCACATTTTAGGAAAAAGCCATTTATTACATAATTGACTGGAAGGTGTGCGTGTTAGAGGCCAGTTCATGGAAGCTGACGACTAAAGAGCATGCATCATATATGTCAGACATGAGATAGAAGAGATACTCCTACTCCTGTATTTCAGTTCCCAACATTCATACTTCTCCCCTCCTCTTCACCCCTACATTTGCTAAAACCTGCATTGAGTTGGGCATTTGGTTTTTGGGACATAGAAGACTAAGAAGCAGATGTACGGTCGCAAACGGGAGTTCGGCCCGTTTTCAACCGCATAAAAGGTTAGCTCTATGTAAAAAACATATTTTGCAAGTTGCTATTCCATTATGGATTTGCAAATATGGTTTGTGACTCTCTATTAGGAAGGGGCGTGCTAAGGTCGTCCCTTCTAATAGCGAGTGCAAATGGCATGTAAGATTGTTTTGCAATCGCATTTGCAGTCACAAAACACTCACAGTGTATGACCCTTTGTGAATGGGTGCATAAATATTTTTTTTTTTATATATTCCGTTTTCCTTTAAGGAATATGGGCTGCATTAAAAAAAACTTCTTTATTATTAAAGCAGTCATAGACATGGTGGTCTGCTGACCGACAGCAGGCCACCATCCCTGCGAGTGGGAGCCATCCCCAATGGGATCGCAAATTGCGACAGCATCATGAATATTAATGAGGCATGCAATTTACGACCCTACTTGGAATCGCAAACAGTGTCTGAGACACTGTTGTACATTCATTTTTGCGAGTCGCAATTTGACCCAATTTGTGACTTGCAAACGTGAATGGTAGTACATCTGGCCCTAAATATGTTGAACAAGAGTGGTGAATTTGGTTAGATGAGGATTATGCAGCGTTGGACTAGTCCACTGATGGATATGACTTCTGATTATGACTGATGTAGTTTTGGTCACAATAGCCACAGATAGTGCACTGTTGTAAGACATCCATATTTCTGTCTTGTTTCCTCAGGGCTTTTTTTTTGGGACTCTCTAAAAATGGTACCTTTTAAATTGCTAAACAACATCTAACTTCTTTTGCCCAGTATTGTTTCACCACCACAAAGAGCAAATAAGTATGAGTTCTCTATAAAATGTGACTAAGGATACACAACAGCCTCACTCTCTTGTTAGGTGGTGGCATTTGGTGCTGTACAATTGATCTGTGTCATCGTAGCTGTTTGTCGCGTTCCGTTTTCACGCAAACAACACTTGCTTTGTGGGAATCCATACCACAGCTAGATTTGGCTGTTCAAATTTCTGTTTTCAGTCCTGAGGAAGGCCTGCTGTGACCCTTGTTGACTTGCGCATACCTCTCGGTCCAAACGTCAATGCTTTTTATATAGCTCATGTCCATCAGTTTCCTCACCCCAAAACCAGAAAGAATAATAATTTTTTAGTGATGCGTGAAACCATGTGATATAAACTAAGTATGGGCGAATTTTGCGGATCCACGGGCCGCGAATTCGCGCGAAATGGCAAAGAAATCGGCGAGTTCGCGGATTTTCCCGCGAACTCGCGGATTTTTTTGCCATTTGCAATAATGTGACATTGTAGGCGGTAGATATGGGGAGGAAGCACACCTGCCTAGTCTCGACCATGCTCACTAGTTGTTTGGGCTGATTATAATGCGTTACTGAATTTGAGCTTCAACTCGGGCACTTGCTTTATGTATATCTGTAAGTGCTTCCTGTTTAATTTTTGTGACAGGAGCATCATGACAGAATGAGTCCTGCCTGCATATTTATCCACGAAGATGCCACTGTGTTGTGCCATACCTCTACTCAACTGGAGTACTTTCTACTGTCTAATAAGTAAGTTCTACCTCGTTGGGTAAATGTATAGTGCTTTTGCTACACTACAGCTGCGTAAAGGGCCTGAAGAGTTGTCTCCAGTGACCACGTGTGTCTGTAATTTTGCCACCGTGCCGAAAGGCGCAGAGGTCCCTCGAGTGAGCTGTCCATCATTGTGAGGAAAGGGCGCGAAGATGTTGCATACCCTAGTGTGTGTGGAGCCAAACGGGCAGGGCTTCCATGCGAGTTCACATGCCTCTTGTTTATAAAGGGTCAGAGACCGATCAGAGCAGCAGATGAGAAGGAAGCAGCCTCCTGGTCACAGGAAGTACACGGGGATTGCGCTCGAGAAACTCGTGGATGCAAAGACCTCCATCAAGGATTACATCTAATTGTAGGCGGTAGATATGGGGAGGAAGCATACCTGCCTAGTCTCGACCATGCTCACCAGTTGTTTGGACTGACTATAATGCATGACTGAATTTGAGCTTCAACTCGGGCACCTGCTTCCTGTTGAGGTTTAATTTATGTGACAGGAGCATCGTGCCAGAATGAGTCCTGCCTGCATATTTATTCAAGAAGATGCCACCCTCTACTGCAAAAAAAAAAAGAAAATCCTCCCGCGAGCGGATTTGCGGATTTTTCGTCAATTTTGCGCGGATCGTGAAATTGCCTAAAATCCGCAAAATCCACGAGCGGAACGGATTTTGCGCCCACCCTTAATATAAACTGTGAAAGGACGGATTCGAGTTTCATATGATGCACATATGATTTTTATTTGTACGTTATGTGTATCTCACTCATGATACCACCTTGTCACTCTATTTCACTTGGCTCACGCATGTCACTCTATGTATGCTACCTCTGCTTGAAATTGTATATCTGACTGCCATATATTAAAAGAGTAAATATTGCATCGGAACAAATGAATATGTATCTTTGGTGTGTTTTGTTGGTTATCTAAAAAGTGATTTAGTAGACTTTACTCTTGCCAATGACTCCCTTTATGTTATATTAATTATTGAATACTAAGCAATTGGTTTACGCGACAGAACCTACTGTAGACTACATTATGAATACCCAGGTTCTGAGGGACCCCATTTTCACAAGTGGACTACTATATCATCATGTTATGTTATGTTATGATTTATATAGCGCACGGCTACTCAATAAGAGTGTCCCGGCGCTTTCAGAGGGCGGCTCAGCAGTTAAAAAAACATAACAGAGAACAGACAAAAAAAATTTCTACCATCCCTAATAAACTCTCCAACTGATAGCAAAGACTACAGAACCAAGCTGACAGATTGTACCTAACCAACACAGGCACATCCACATCAAATCTACATTGAAGGATCACCACAAGTTCCAAGGATTAAATTCAAGATGCCTTTAATCATCCACAAAGCACGTGTAGACAAAGGCCCAGGGAATCTGGTGAAAATGGCATCTCCCTACGTACTGTCCAGAAACCTCTGCTCAGCATTCCCATATTTGATAAACTTATGAACTTACAACAAGATGGAACATAGATCCTTGGGTGTACAGGGATGAAAAATGTGCAACACTCTCAGCCTTAACTTACAATATGCATGCAACCGCATGTGGGTCAGGATACCTTTGATATCTGAACTATTTACACTTTCCTGTAACTGATCATTGCATAGACACAGTGGTTGTGAAGTAGGAACATTGGATTCAGCCATCATACACATGATCAGGCTTCAGCACTCATTCTTTCATCTATCTCCCATTCACCTGTCCAACCGATGTTAGTGGTCTACAGTAACCTATCAGCTACCAGTAGTGTTTTACAAAACCTCAAAATCTATCAATACTGTTTTCAATTTCTCTGAGGATAGTATAGTTGCTTATGTCAAGCTTCCAAGGCAAAAGTTGGGGTTCCATCCCAGAAGCTGTTGTTTTCTCCCACATCCTAGATTGCTATAACTGTGTGGGAGTTCAGCCACAGCTACCTTTACGACTGGGGCTTTCTCCGCTATTGCTTCACAATTGAGTTTCCTATGTTATTGGCATCACTGGGAAGAGGACTCATGGGTTCATGAGCAACCTTACAATGTTAGTCATTGAAGATTTAAACATTCATTACCAGATTTAAAGGTAAAATGGTTTTGGGATTTCCTTCTTTTTTTGGGTCATTTTTGTGGCAACATAAAGATGAATCTGTTGCCCTGAAACACCTACCAGATATGGCCATTAAATCTCTGTGCAATGAAAGGGGGCTTCTGTGTGGCAAGAGGCCCAGAATGTCTGAATCAGAGAAAGTGCCTGGACTTGGGAAGGAGGTAGACAAGCCCAGGTCACTCTGTCTCTCTACTCTTGCAACACCCATAACAAGAAAATATTTGTTAAACCACAACTTGTTCGTTCGGAGCTGAAAGTCAAGAGACATGACTTTGCCGATCTGATTTCCTACAACAGTGATAGGACACAAGATGTACTGCCAGAGGTATATTTATTAATACAAGAGTATTTACAGTAAGTGAGATGGGGGTTTCCTAGAAGTTTACTGTGCCAATGGCATGCATGTATGCAAGAGTAGAACCCACTTCTTCATGGCTGTTAGTGAGTTTGCATTTCAATAAATGAGTGGTTGAGCTAGCTCCAAAAGTCCTACTTTGAGAGAAGGGACTGAGCTTCCCTGAGCACATCCTATTAGGATTCATCTAAATGGAAGCACATTTTCATTTTGATTAATCTTAACGAGATGAGTTTCTTTCACTTGGGTATCTAACGCTAGCCCTAGTCAGCCTAGTTCTACATTTGGCTATTTAGATTGATTAAAATACAAGTGGGAGAGGAGTAATCTCTTACACGCTGAATACTTTGATATTCTTGCAAGAAAGCATAATTAAGAAACACATGGTTGAATGCTCTCCTGAGTGGTAATAGTGAGAGAAGAGATGACTGCTGTTCATTCAACATAGTGTTGGCTGGCTGTGATTCCCAGGGTAATTCAGCAGGTTTGAGATTAGCAATCAGCAAATGCAGCTCAAGATGAATACTGTTAGACCTGTCAGCCTTAGGGTGGTCTTCCCTCACACGTTTTTCCTTCCTTCTCCTTTTTTCTGATTTGGTTTTTGCTGGCCTTCGGACTTTGGGAACTTTACCACTGCTAACCAGTGCTAAAGTGCATGCGCTCACTCCTTACAACATGGCAACTATGGCTTATCCCCAATTGGCATATTTAATTTACTTATAAGACCCTGGTAAAGTGGTACTAAGTGTACCCTGGGCCTGCAAATTAAATGCTACTCGTGAGCCCGCAGGACTGGTTGTGCCACTCACTTAAGTAGCCCTTTAAATATATTTCGGGCCTGCTTTGTGCAGCCTGTGTGTGTAGTTTTTATTTGTCATTTTGACCTGGCAAAATAAATATTTTACCATACCAAAACCTTATTTTTAATACATATAAGTCACCCTTAAAGTAGGTCCTAAACAGTCAACAGGGCAGGGTGAAATGTATTTAACAAATAAGACCCTAAACAGCCCACAAGGCAGGGTGCAATGTATTTAAAAAGCAGGGCATGTATCCTTAAATTAGTTTTTCACTACTGCAAGGTCTGCTTCTCCCACAGGATACCATTGTAATTACCCTATTACATTTAATAAGTTGTAACATCCAAACGGGAACTGGTAAACAGTTCAGGGTTGGTATCTTTGGAATTTAAATGAAAAATCCTCTCTTATGGTAAAGTCGGATTTTTGATCGAAATTTTGAAAATATTGGACCCTTGGAAGGGCGCCTGAAGGTGCTATGACAGTGGAACTGATGCATATCCTCTGCAGCATGGTGCAAACCCAAGCAGAACCGATGCATCACCTTTGCTGAGAGGATTATTCCAGCACAAGGACTCTGCATCAACCTCATAGCCAAAGCCACATTGGAACCGCTGCTGTGTGCCACATCCCCGATACAAAATAAAAATGAATAATCCCAGATTTGTAAAGCACGCCTACCACCCCAAGGGTGTCTATGCACTGGGAGCCATCGGGGAGATTAAGTGAGCTATTGCCCAGAGTTACATGACGCTAAGCTGCCACTGGCACCAGGGGTCAAACTGTGACACCCATGCAGCAGAGTAAACCACTCTGGCTGCTGCATCACAGCTCTCCCTCCTTAGGCCCTCACATCGCATACCTCTTGTTGGCGGCAGCCTCGATAACTACACAGGACTTCACATCGCAAGACCCGCAGTCTCTTCGGAACCAGCCGGTGTGTGGGGCATTCTTGACAGTACTTTGCATTGCAAGCCTCCCTTGTTGACAGACTCTTTGATGATGATGTAGGAACTTGGATCTCAGCCTTGCAGCGCCCCAGAACCGACACATCGCCATGTCTGCACCATTCATCCTCGATGCTCTGCAAACAGGTACGCTTGTTCAGCGCGCCTAACTGTGTTTCTTTTGCCGGCCCACACTTCATCACGATTGGCCTGAACTTGTGACTTTGTTCCAGTCTGGCGCAACAGATATTTACAGTTGGCGGTTTGTGCTTTTTGGCCCTATTTTCACTTAAATCTTTGAAATGGCATATCTCTGGTTCTACTGATTGATGTTTTGTCATTTTGGTCTTGTTTTCTTTAATAAAATGTACCCTCATTTTTTATTTGGGCCTTTGTACATTTTTGTGGTGTGTTTTAACTGTGTTACTGTATGAAGTGTAGCACAAACACTTTACTTGTTGTTTCTGAGTTAAGCCTGACTGCTCTTTGCCAAACTTCCAAGGTTGAGCACAGGTTAATTTAGTGTTTGCTTGTGTTTTCACCCTGACAATAATTGTGGTTGCTACTTGAGTAGACCCCCACCTCAACCAATAACACAATTTCTTACAGATTCCAGCTGGTCACTCACTTGCCTCTTACCTTCTCATGATTGCTACAGTTCTAGTGCATTATAGCATGGTAACCAAGGGCAGCAGATCATTAAATGGAGGTGAAGGTGCAGGTCAGCCATATTTAATATTCCTCTTGTAGTAATAGGGTGAAAATGAAGGTATATTATATCCTAGCTAAGATCATTCAACTGTATTTTCTGGGAAAAGTGAAGCCTCCCACACTTGATTGCATAAATTGCATGTCATACCCCCGAAATCATTCAAATCTTCACCACATCCCATAACATAACTCAAGCAACATTTGCCTCTGCCCATTGATTATTTGCTCACTGATGACACCCTAAATAATAAGTTACTTACCTTCGGTAACACCTTATCTGGTAGAGAAGGAATGTAGCTGCTACCTTACCATAGAATTCTCCCTAGGCGCCAGACTGGATCCGGACATTTTTGTACAACAGTACCTCTGCGCGTCGATAGTGGTAGTCGAGCGACTCATTAGTGACGTCCTCCAGATGTGATGTCAACGGAGTCCATATAAGCCCTCTTCCAATGCTCTGACACCTGTGGTAGTCGAAAGACTCATTAGTGACGTCCTCCAGATGTGATCTCAACGGATTCCATAAAAGCCCTCTTCCAATGCTCTGACACCTGTTTCTTCTGTGACTACCTTTCGCACTCCCAACACGAAGCCACTTTTGGAAACTGTACATGGAAACAGTGTGCCCAAAATAAATAACATTTTGGTTAAACAAATGTAAGATCCTGAAAAAAACAATTAGATATGCCAAGAAAGGGATCTTGTAGGTAACAGGACCAACAGTTCGCAGAGAGGAGAAGATGAATAGGTCAAGGAATCTGTGGATAGATCCTGTCTCTACCAGATAAGGCGTTACCAAAGGTAAGTTTTTGGTTTTTTGCAGAGTTTTTATATAGCGCAAACTAGACCCGAACCGAATCGGGTATCAGAGCGCTTTACATAGCACCAGTTACGTTACATGAGGACACACATTCATTTTAGGCAAGGGGAGATTACGTGATTTGCCCAGAATCAAAGGAGCTTTTGGCGTCGTTACCGAGACTCAAACCCAGATCCCCCGGTCCGAGGTCGAGCTCCCTAGCCGTTAGGCTAACTCCTCTTCTCTGCTGATTCCTTATCTCAGAATTAGATACCCAAGCAATATCATCCTTGGAGGCAGGTCTGCGAACTGGACTGTCAAACCAAGATCCCTAAATAAGATTAGCCGGTCATAACAGATAAACTGTCCATAGAATCACAGGCAAAGCAAAGAAGGTGCTCCATCAGAAGAATTGTGGGAAGTCCTCATGAGAAACATGAAGACAACATTACCCACAACAGAGCGATGAGGAGGCGTTGGAGAAAATACTTCATAAAAATAATACTATGTATCCCTGTCACAGGTAATCAAACCATGACTGTACAAGGCTAGGAGGCCAAAGACATCAATCAATGGAACTGAGAACGTGATCTAACTCTACTCCTTCACAACGGTAATAAACTCCGGGGCAAATACATCAAACTATACCTCTGAATTAAATCAATATCACTTTGTTGTAGAATCTAGCCCCTCCCTGAGATCAAAGCAGAAGAGGATTCTCAGAACACACCCACATGAAGAGAGAGAGAGAAAGAGGGTAAGTGTGCAGAAGCTCTACAATGCCAAACAAAAGCATTTCAAAAATGGAACTACGACAGATGGCAGAGATCACTCTCAGACAGAGAAACCCCTCACACAGTGAAACCCCTGCCGGGACTACATAATGCAGGAGCCCCTAGATTAAGAGAGTGGAAATGTATTTAGCAACAAACAGTTCAATGTCTATCTAGAGTCTCAAAAAGCAGTGCAGCAATAAAAACAGAAATACACTCCTTATAGACATACGTATGACATATACCTGTATTTACATAATCAATATACATACAAATATAGAAATATACCTACACACCAGATCATCCAGATACCACAAGTATCATCATCCCATCAGGAAACAAACCCTTAGTCTTCCTGGACAGGCTGTGAGACAAAACAGTGTAAGAACAAGAAACCTTTGAATAATAGAAGTATCCACAGGAAGGTACATATAGCTCCCAACAACAATGGTAAAATACCAAGAATGCAACAGAACAAAGTGAAAACTATAAATATATAGATATTATCAACAAGCTGCATAACCAGCAATCATAATACAATGTAAGAGTAGTGAGAGAGTGTGAGGAACATCACCTATTCCAGAACAACAATGACAATTGCGTGTAAGCGAACTTGACCACCTGACAAAGCTACCAAGAGGTGGGTATCCAAAATAAATAAAAGAAAACAGCAGCTGTAATAACTTCTGCCATAAAGGCGGAATAAGACCATCAGCAAGTTCTATTCGGCTACAGTTGAAATAACGGCAACACACGAAAGGTCCAAGGTAGTTCAGGTAGCCAAACTCCTCTAACATTCTTGATAAGAAATAAAGCATGACCATCATAAAGGGAGAAAGTCCAATGAAATGGAAAGGTGGATGGCCGTGATAGAGCCACCACAAAGATTGAGACCAGAATGTAACGTCCCAACCTGCAACACGATGAACTCTTTACTAAAATAAAGAATACCCATCTCATCTTCTAAGAAAGAAAAGGAAGAAGAAGAAGAAAAATGAGTCCGACAGATAAAAATCACAATTAAGGTAGAAAAGGTTTAACAACCTTTGAGGGACCAAGTCCCTATCACACCCTATAAGGACGGAAAAATCATCCAGGGAAAAGATTGTAAGAAATCCCTCCTTTTCCTTCCTCAGAAGACAGGAACTATAACGTTAAAGTAACACATTCCAGAAAGGAATCTTAGATGAGGGTTAGCCACCAAACTATCAACAATAAAAAAAAGATGGCAACATCTAAGAAAAACTAGACAGTAAGAAAATGCTCAGGTTGCAAATAGTAATCTACCAATATCTATGGAAAGCAAGAAATGTAAGCATTCCAGATACGAGAAAAAATACAACTTCTCAGGCATACGAAAGAGAAAATATGACAAGGAAAGTGGCACCAGAACAGGGACATCTCGAGGCAGAGGTGAAATCCGAAACATTGCATTAAACAAACCTTCACCACTCATAGTCTAGGAAGGAACTAGAAAGAGCCTTGTCAGAAAATCTTGCCAAACATAAATCACCCGTAAAAGTCCATGTCCAGGCAAAATCCTGTTCAGCCACAGAATCTGCCACTCTCTCCAATACATCCTATATAGAAAGAAGATAGTGATCAGTGTAAGAACACCCCACAGCCAGAAAAATAACCGATATAAAGGCTTCAGTCTAAAAATAAATTAACATTCCACTAATGTGTAGCGTGACCACTAATACTCCATGTTCAAACACAGATAATTGAAGTCCCTACAAGGGAACTTAAGTATACAGAGGAAAACACCAAAGTGCCCACAACATATAATAAGGATGATCCCTGCAGGACAGGGAATAAGAACACAGAGCATCCGCACAACTCAGACAAGGTACTCATAATAGCAAAAGTACTTAGGTAGAAATCCAGCCGCAACAAATAAAATACGTTAGTACGGGTGTATACAAAATTACAAAATAACATATGTCCCAGATTACTGGAAACTTAACCTGTCAATGACAGAAAAAACTGAACAAAAGTACCTACAGCAAGCAGGAATACCACAACAGGCATCACCTTATAAAGGAAAGATTGAAAGGTAAAGATAATGGGTGTCGCCCCATGAAGGGTCCCTACTAGAACAGAAGGTTTCCCCATATAAACTAACACAAGAAAACCAGAAAACAGTCAGAAGGGTTGGGTTTGGACTGCTGCGCCCTATCTCTAAATTTCCGCAAAGCAGTTAGCATGTGCACCGAAGAGGCAGGCACCATCAAAGGTCATATCAAAGAAAGTGGCCAAAATGCATGTGATATCCGTGACATGCGTTACCAGACACAACAACAGAGTGCCACTGAAGAGGCTACTGTCCTACCTACAGATTCAGTAGTGATCATTCCACAAGAAATAATCAGTTTAATCACTTGTTGGCCCTCCCGTACCAATGAAACAGGAGCGTTCTGTGCCTTTTCCGGAAGGGATTCCCATAATGCATGGGAGAAGCGTCCAAAGACACAAGAGGTATTGAGAGAAAGCAGTGCTGAACTAGTGGAGGCGAAAATATGCCGGCCACAGCTACCCCATTTCCTGGCCTCCCTTTCTGGGGGAAAACAGGGAACGTATCCATATTTTTGGTGGCCATGGCAGCCTGCACCACAAAACTATGATGAGTCCGATGTCTAAGGAGATACATTGGATCTCCAGGGGCCGGCCTGATATGTGTGAGAAACAGAATGATCCACAGGGGCCCCTGTTTCAGGCTTAGCCCCGGCCTCCAGCAGAATATCATAAAGAACCTCGCTAAAAGGAAGCACCGGCTCTACTGATTGGTTCTGATATAAAGCTCCAAGTAAATGATCTATTGTCAATTCCACAGAGGGAAGCAATACCTCCAGAATGGTAGAAACTTGTCTGAGACTATCTACTAGAGAAGAGCCCACTTCTGTACTAAATATGTGAGGCCAGGCAAGACTCCAAACCATTAGCTTCCCCTAAGTCAATCAACCAATTAGACTCTACAAGAGCTTGGATTGCTTCAGAAAAGGGCTGGAAAAACTCTCCATTACCCCAAAATCATGTTCCTCCGCAGGAAAAGGAGGAGTAAGGATGCATGGCTCCACCGGCGCTTCCTCGGGGCCTCATCTGACGGCGTGCAGCACCGTCATCAATGTCATCAGGCTAGACCTTGACGCCGTTGCTGCAGTTTGGGGACAAAACCCTGACACTGAAGATGGTAACCCCAGAGGGCTGTGCACCTGTGTTAGAATGGATTTTGAATCCAGTAAGTGGACTGACAGCGAGGGTGAACACACCGGCATGGACAGAGTCACAGTGTTGTGCCCCTCCTTGGGGCCCGAGGGAGCTCCAGGGGAAGGTGAAAACCCAAAGAAACCATGGAGAGAGTTGTAATATTCTCTCATTTGCGTCAGAGTCACCCCGACTCCAGGGTAACTGGTGGCAGGCCTCTTGTGATAACGTGACTTTGACCGCCAGATTAAAGACTCATGTTTAGATGTCGAAGGAGAGTAGCGTCCACGGGAAAGGCTCCCAGAGTCATGGTGTACTCCTAAACACCACATACAAATAGAATGAGTTCCATGGTGACATTTGTCATCCACAGAACACACAGGGTTTAAAGCCCAAGTACATTGAAAAGGCGCACTGTACCTTTCGACAAAGTACTCGAGGTAGGCCAAAAAATGGGCAGAGGAACCACTGATGGATCTGGGTTGAAAGCACGAAAAAGAAGAAACTGAAGTCAGCACCTCACAGAAGGGCTTATATGGACTTCGTTGACGTCACAATAATGTTGCTGCGAAGTCACTCGATGCCCACTACCGACATGCTGAGGTACTGCTGTACAAAACAAATTGGATTCAGTCTACTGCTTAGGAGAATTTTAAGATAAGGAATCTGCGGCTGGTTGTCTCTATCATATACATAAGCTAGTCAACATTACTCCCAAGTCTGCCCACTCCTGACATGCCCTTTTCTCTGTGCAAAAAGACTGACACAGTCACTGAATATTTGAACTCAATTGTTAATGACAGGACGCAACTACTACACAACATATTTTTCTGTGAATTCACGAACGTGATTCAGTTCATTCTTAATTCCTAACGCCCTGTTTGACACTCCAGCCCTGCTGCTCTTCTCAGGATTCAGGATCATGACAACTATCTGAATCCTGAGGACACCAAGGTATGATAACCTGTATAAATGAATATCCTGTACCCTCCTCTCTGGCTTTGGCAACTAAACTCTTTGCACCAGATCTGGTACAAAGCACTGCAATGCTAGGGTGCAATGTTGCACTCTAGACTCAGAAACCTATGTTTTGGGATGGTTTAATGAGAAACACACATTTGAAGGAGCTATCGTCGTCAGCATAATATAACGTTTTAAAGTCAAGAGCACATAGCTGTAGAGGCAATAGCATTTCAACAATAATACTTTACATAATGGGCAACCATTACACTGAGGTTGGTTCTCTGTTGGTTCAATGCAGGGTGATACATGTGATGGGGTAGTCCTGCCAAGCTACCCCGATGTCAGAGGACACAGCTTTTCCAGTTCTGGACTTTCCTTTGAACAAAAATTTATTTTCAAGTGTGTTCTGTGCATATGAAACAGCTCCAACAGTGTCCTGATTTGTCAAGTGACAGGCTAACAATGGAAAGGAAGTGTCCTAGTGACAAACAGCTATTAGGTTTCATGAGCTGTCACTAGCACTCAAGAAGTAACATGATCTTATAGTATATTGTCTCTCCTCAAAGTGCCCATTCACGAATCAATGCACTCACTCATCAATGGGTGAATCAATCCATAAACTTAATCCATCTGTCCAACCATTCACTAAGTCATTCATACAGCAATCTCCTCATGTGCTCAGCCACCATTTACCTATGTATGCATGCAGCCAATCACCCATCCATCCATGAACGTAGTCACTCACTAGTCACTCCTTCATTTAAACACTCACTCACTCATCCATTGATTCATTATCCCATTGACAAGCATCCAGACAACTACACCCACACCTTCGCAATGCATGAATAAACATTTTCACTTCTAATAATATAATAAAAATAACCAGATATTAACTTTGTCAACATTTTATTTTACTTTGGATTACTAAGAACCAAATATAGCATGTGAAGGCTTACACATTGGCAATTCATATATCCAGTCCACCTGTTAATATTTATTAACCAAATGCTTGCTTACTTTGCATTACAAATAATTTGTATATTATGAACACAAGGTTAGTTTGTTGTCAGATTTTTTAGGAGGACATTCAATTTTTAGGATTTTATTTTGCCTTGTTACCATTTAGTTCAAGTTCTCAGATTTGTTTGACTGCTTCATTTTGGCCATTTATTACGTGTTTTTGTTAGATCGTCGTTTAATATCAAGACTCACTCTCAGTCAAATTGTCTTTTTCCTCATAACTTCAGTGTTAGCAGCATTCATAAAACGCTCAAGGAGATTAGGGAGAACACTTCAAGGAGTTAGTCAAAAAGAATGTCTAATTTGGGCTTCAAACCACAGCCGCACAGGCTCCCTGTTCTCCAGCACCCATCTGATGTTTGCTTTGGTCTTCTCCAGCGCCTGCTCGAGCTCTCTGGCAGCGGATCCAAACCCAACATGTTCATTGTCCTTCTTAAACGTTTCCAGCTAGAACCAGCAGAAAAAGAGAACGGATGAAGCTTCCATTTTAATAATGAACCCAAGGAAATACTGATTCCCTTCTATACTAAAGGTCTAAGCTGTCGTTCGAAGGAATGTCTCGTACAATATCATCATCTAATTCTGAAAATACATGTAGAAGTAAATATATATACATACACCTGTGAAAATGCTTTGTGATACAACTGGAAAACAACACATCAATGCTGTTAAAAGATGTTATGATTTAACTGGAAAACATTTTTTAAAAACTTCTAGCTAATAACACACTCATCTACTGCATCTTGCAATATTGTTTGTCTCTAGGGTTTGATGTTTTCAATGCCTTCGAGCCTCTATAAGGTGTGCAGTGTTGGGTTTTAACCTTATTTATTGATTTACTTTGGAAACATTTTGGGGGCATTATGGATACAATATCAATTGAATTTCAGAACCCCATTGTAGCAAAAGGAGATTGTGAGACTAAATAAAGTATAGTTGGATAATACATAAACAATAACAGGGTTTAATCATAAATTCTTAGCAGTGACCGCATGGGATTGATCGGTACTGTAGAGTTAGAGGTGGAGGGCCCTAGGCCCGCATGTTAGGCGCAGCAATGACCTGACACAGACACCAGATGAGGGTAGTGGGAATGGCCCCGAGCACGTGCGCTCGGCCCCTTTTATTGCCAGCGTCATGTGACACCATGACGTCTGTGGTGGGTGGGTGTAAAGTGTATTACAGACACTCTGAACACTAGACCGTGTTCAGGCTAGGACACTACATCCCTCCCATTTTTTAATTGCAAAGACCCACATTCAGAAATCAACCTGTGGGGAAAATAACATGTATCAGGATGCAGTAAAGTGTTCAGCTTCCGCAGTGTCTTTCCATCCGCCGCTGCTTGGAATCACAGATGATGTTCAATCTGTTGCGGGGAACATCAGTTCACAGTGGCACCGGTTTGTGGCGCTCGATGGAAACAGTCTGTTGACGACTCTGCAACCAAATTGTCCTCACAGTCCTTCTTTTGCTCACTTCCATGGCGACGGGTGCAGTTAGAGTTCTTGTGGTTCGCCGGGGAATGATGCACGATTTCCGGCCTTGGCCTTAGCTTTATTTGTAGTCCGTGTCCTACTTGGCAAAAGGCAGATCCGTTGCAAGGCATCCCTCTCACTAGGATGACCCCTCTCGTCGGTGTTCCCCTGCCACGGGATATCCTTGAGGTCCTCTTCTCGGATTCGCGCTGGGCTGGATGTGTCCACATCAGTTGTTCCTGCGCCGCCGTCAGTGGGGGTATGGAAGAGACGATGTGTCTCACCTCAGATTCCGCAGCCTCGTCCCAAGGTAGCTGTTGGTTTCTGTCTTTGCTTGCGATGTCTTCGCCCTCCCCGGACCTTTCGGATGGGCGTCGGAGGACCGTCTCTCGTCGCGGGGACTGCGTCCCGGAGGCCTCTGCCCCTGGGTCACCACGGCTGGCATGTGTCCAGTGTCCGTGTGACCCCAAAGGTGGATGTCACTAACGGTCTCGCTTGCTCCTCTCCGCAGATCCTGGGTGTGCGGAAACATCGTCTGTCAGCTGGTCTTCTTTGCCACTGGTGTTCTTCCGGCCTCGTGTTCCTCTCACCGTTGTCCTGGCACTTGTCACCTTACTTCTCTTCGGGAGTGAGCGGTCTTCGTCTTCCTGCACTCCTCTCTGTCTTTCCTTAGTTGTTTCCCTGTGAGGACGTTGCTTCGCACTGACTTCTCCTTCTACTCTTAATTGTGGCAACAGGCCACATGGATATGCTTCCTTCCTTTTCACGGTGGCAAACGTGCCACTCAGATCTCTCCTTTTCTTCCTTCCTTTTCACGGTGGCAAACGTGCCACTCAGATCTCTCCTTTTCTTCCTTCCTTTTCGCAGTGGCAAACGTGCCACTCAGATCTCTCCTTTTCTTCCTTCCTTTTCACGGTGGCAAACGTGCCACTCAGATCTCTCCTTTTCTTCCTTCCTTTTCGCAGTGGCAAACGTGCCACTCAGATCTCTCCTTTTCTTCCTTCTGCATCGCGACATCACTTGGACCAATCTTGTGTCTTCTCTTCTGACCTGGGTCCTCCATGCAGTGCGCGCACTCTGCATGTGCACCCCTGGTCTTGTCCTCGTCGGGGACACTTTCTCCTTCTTCCTCAGCAGCCAGAGTTGGTGTCGCGAACCTTCTTTTCTTGATGCTTTCTTTTCTTGATGGTTGTTGGTGACGTTCGGGGGTCCATGTTTGTAGACCTGTTCATGGTTGAACGTCCTGGACCGGTTGGTGGTCCACTTCTGCCGATGCCTGGCAGGTTGCTTTCGGTCGTCCTGTCGGACTTTGCGCTACAACAGTTCCTGGGGGACCCGTTGTGGGTCAGCACTTGATGGGCGATCATTCTGGGGATCGGCTCCTGGGAGGCGCCATGGATCTGTCGCGGGTCGGCACTTGATGGGCGATCGTTCGCGAAGATTGTTCTGCGCGATGGCGCTGCATGCATTCTTCTTTCTGCTTGCGGTGGCTGTGCGTCGCCACGTGGCGCGTTGTTTGCGCACTTACTGTTCAGGGTTCTGGGACGCCTGTTGCAGGACGTTGGGTATTTGCTGCTTTGGCTGTCGTCCGGTACGTGATGCCTTGGACCGTTGGCGGGAGTAGTTGATGCTGCGGTGAGCGCCTGTGGCCACAAGGCGTCGCTGCTCTCTCCGTCCTTTGATCGCGGCAGTCGTTTCCCTGGACGTTCTTCTAGTGCTTGGCAGTCGTTTCCTCCAGACGTCAGTGATTGGATGCTTTGTGAGGCATTGGTGCCTTTTCCCACGTCGCGTTGGAAGTGGCAGCCGCCGACTCCTTGCTGGTGTGTGTGGGTGTCACTTGCGCTGTTACTTGCTGAGTGAGAGGTTGGATGCTTTCTTGCTGCGGGAGTTTAGACGCTTTCGCTGTCACTTGCGCTGTGGAGAACTTACTTGCTGCGTGAGATTTCTTGCGTTGTGCAATGCTTGTTTCAGTTCATGTGGATGTAGGTGCACTTTTGCATTTGGCCACTGGGTGGCAGTGTTGCTGGATTTGTTAGCAGCCTGTCTTGTCTTCCCCTGATGTGCACTCTATGGTCACAGTGCACAGGGGGCTGGAGCTGCTGCTGCTGGGAGCTGGTGAGTCGCTTTTCTTTGCTTTTGTCTACTTTTGTGGGCGGAAAGGCACAGGCTCTAGTGTGAGTTGATTGTCCTTGTTCCTGGGAGGCAGGATAGCCTTTCCGTGTGGGTGAGCATTCTTACATTCCTGTGCACATGGGGTTAATGCTCTGTTCTTGCCGGGTGCACCGGCACTTCCATTATTTCCGTGTCCCTGTGGGGCTTCTGTAAGCTTTTGGGCGGTGTTAACCGCCTTGCTAGCACTCTGCCCCTCACGGAGCACACAAGGAGGGGGGCTCTTTGATGACGGCGGCGCTGGCCGCGTGCAGACGCTCTCTTCACCCCTGCTCCCCTGCACTCTGCTCCTCACACGGAGCGCACGAGGAGGGGGGGGGGGGCACCTTCTGATCTTGGCGGCGCTGGCCGCCTGCAGACGCTTGCTTCTCCCTTGCGTCCTCTCCCCGTCCGCAGCCGCCTCGGCAGTACTCACGCGGGCGGGGGTGAAGGTGTTGTGCTACGGCGGGGAAGCGCGTCGCTCCCGTCACTCCTCCCTCGGCGGGGGCGCTCGAGGCAGGCCGCGGGTGGGCTCCGCCGGCTCTGTCTTTTGGGATGTTCAAGGTCCGCTGGCTTCACTTTCGCCGGTCTCCCGCCGCAGCAGCTTCTACACGCACACGCTGCGCGGCGGAGACCTACCTTGCTTCTCGCAGGCCGCGGGTGGGCTCCGCTGGCTCTGCAGTGTTCTTCGTCACTGGGGGTGCCGCCGGCAGGCCGCGGGTGGGCTCCGCTGGCGCTGCAGAGTCCTCCTTTGGGGTGTCGCTACCGGCGGGCCACGGGTGGGCTCCGCTGGCCCGGATCACATTGCGAGGGGGGT
The DNA here is from genome assembly GCF_964261635.1 of Lissotriton helveticus. Classification (NCBI taxonomy): domain Eukaryota; kingdom Metazoa; phylum Chordata; class Amphibia; order Caudata; family Salamandridae; genus Lissotriton; species Lissotriton helveticus. The sequence goes on from NC_136061.1 coordinate 2,084,761,246, forward strand.
CGGGAGGCGGTTAGCTACTCCGCTCCCTCCCCCTCGTTGATTCAGTTAGTTGCGGGTCCGGCCGCACTTTCCTTCGCGCTGTCTCCAGTCACTGGGCCCCACCGCTTCGATGCACACACGCGGCGGGGGCAGGGGATGACTCGGGCAGGCCGCGGGTAGGCTCCGCTGGCGCTGCTTATTGCTGGGCACAGTTCATGGCGGGCACTTCGCCCGTGGGGCTCACCTTCGGCCGGCGGGCCAGATGCTCCGTCGCGGTCGCGGCGGGTGGGCTCCGCCCGGCCCGTGTACCTCTCCGGTGGGGTTTTTCAGCCACGCGGCCGTCGCAGGTGGGCACTGGGCGGTCCGCTGTTGCTTGGTGGCACTCGGTGGTGGCGGTCGACGCGGGTGGGCTCCGGTCGGCTTGCTGTGGGGCGCCGACGTGCCCACCGGCTTCTCGGCGCGCTGCGCCTCGCCACCGGGGATGCCCTCTAGGCGGGCAGCTCTCTTCCCCTATTTCTTGTAGATTTAGCAGTGGGTAGTGGCACGCATGGGCTGCACTACCGGCCTCGTCGCCATTGTAGAGTTAGAGGTGGAGGGCCCTAGGCCCGCATGTTAGGCGCAGCAATGACCTGACACAGACACCAGATGAGGGTAGTGGGAATGGCCCCGAGCACGTGCGCTCGGCCCCTTTTATTGCCAGCGTCATGTGACACCATGACGTCTGTGGTGGGTGGGTGTAAAGTGTATTACAGACACTCTGAACACTAGACCGTGTTCAGGCTAGGACACTACAGGTACTTCATAGGTGATATCATGTTGTATCATAAGGGCGTTGCTATGTATGATAGAGGCTATTGTGTTTTGGTTTAACGTTATGGGTGTTATCAAATTCTCTGCAGTTCACGACGTCCTACGTTCTCAAAATTACCTTAAAGCAGCCTTGAGAAGCAAGACGGCATTCAATAAAAATGAACGGGCTTGATTCACAAAGGTAAACTTACACTGTTGTGTAAGTTTACTCTTTTCGGGTATTCAAAAACTACGAGTTTAATTTTACTAATAGTGATTTTATGACTATGGAGACTCCGCAGCCGGGGCAGAGAACTCCTCATATAGGATTATTAGAAAGGCCTCTGCAGTCCTAAAATGTCTCTTAGTAAAATTAAACTCGTAGTTTGTGAAAGTCAAAAAAATAGCAAACTTACACAAAAGTGGGAGTTTACCTTTGTGAATCAGTCCCCACACTTGAAAGATTTTCATGGAGTCAAGTTTTCTTACACCAGGACTATGCATGTTCTAGGGGAGTGTTGCTGCAAACTTACACAAAAGTGTGAGTTTACCTTTGTGAATCAGTCCCCACACTTGAAAGATTTTCATGGAGTCAAGTTTTCTTACACCAGGACTATGCATGTTCTAGGGGAGTGTTGCTGCAAACTTACACAAAAGTGTGAGTTTACCTTTGTGAATCAGTCCCCACACTTGAAAGATTTTCATGGAGTCAAGTTTTTTTACACCAGGACTATGCATGTTCTAGGGGAGTGTTGCTAAAAGAAAGAATGATCTAAATCATGGCATGGGAAAGCCAAGTTGAGTAGTGGTGAGCAATGTTCATAAAGTGGAATGGGTGACTATGATACAGAGGTAAACTGAACCAGGTAGTATGACAGCCATGGATGTATTTGAACACAGGAACAATTGTAGGACATTGTTATGCTCTGACAGCCAGCAGGCATTGCATTTGGAAAGTTTTTACCTGTAAAAAACAAAGCTAATTAAGCAGCACCATGACTATGTTTACTTTTGAATCCTTTTTGCGCAGCGACATTCAGCAAAAAGTTACAAACATCCACCGAGACTTATTTCAAACTTATTTGATACATTTTCCAAATTCGAAAAAAAGAACAACGTGATAAACACTTACCAATTCTGCCCTCTATTCGTTGATGTTTTGGGCATCTTCTGCTTTCTCAGACTATGTAATTTCCCATGTTAGTATATGCAACCATGTTGCCATTATTTTTTTTTATTTCTTTCAGTCAGTCGACGTAAAATCAAACAAGCTTTTTTGATCGACCCACCCATATTTAGGGAATTTCCAGGAAAAATGACATTCAAAAACTTCTCATTTTGGGCATATTGCCAGCAAAATAATTACCTTGTTTCACACCTGGAACCTTTGGGAACGTTTTTAGGGCTCGGCTGAACGCGCGGAAGCGCGTCTCCGCCGAGAACTTATTGTGGCCGTGTCTCCTTTCAAGGAGACATTCCTGGCCGCGCGCATCGCCTTGGAGGCGATTCGAAACGAGCACGCGCACGCGAACGCGCTCGCTGCATTCACAGGGCTCGGCTGAACGCGCGGAAGGAACGGGGACTGTAATGCTTGTCATTATTGTTATTAAGAGTTCGATACTAAGAGGAGGCAGAAGCAGACGGCCATTACTCCTTCACAGGCCGCGGCTTTGTTTTAAAAGGGACAGAATGACAATGCAGTATATTCTGTTTTGACAAAGATTATTGATTGAAGCCCCCACACAATAGTGCAAGGCTACTTAGAAGTCACCTGGAGAAAAATGAGTTTACACTCGAGCAGAGCAGGCTTTTCTGTCATGAAGGCATAATGATGTGTTTGCTCTTCCCTGCACTACGTGGTCTGTATATTTTACAAACACCACAACAGAGATAGATAGAAGCGCCGGCATGCTGGGGAAATTTGTTATTTCGGAAATGGGAGAGGGAAAGTGCTTTGTGTCTGAGATTCCCATGCCGATAGAGAGGTTAAGTATTAAAGCGGCGCAGGGATGCCTCGCCGTGCCCCAGGGGGCTCTCGTTCTGAGGCGAGTGCAGACTGGAGTCTGGGGAGGGTGACAGCAAACAACGACCACAAGACATTTACAGCAGGTCTGTCAGAGAAAGGTCGCAGGGTTTTGGATTCACAATGTTTTCAGTCACAGCCGAGCACTCGGTGAAGCCACTTTCACCCGACAGGGGGCGCTAAAGACCGCTCAAGTCGTGCAGTCCATTTGTGCTACTAACACAAGAACAGGGGGAACTAAAATGTTTATGTTCCTGATGCTAATCACAGGAGGATAGAGAGTATGCCATGCAGCACAGGCACACATATTTGCTATAGCATCATTGCTCCATTTCCCGCCAATTTGCTGTTGGATATACTTTTAGACACTACGGCAGATGGGACTTCTTTTTGTTGCACCAACTCCTCCGTTATTAGTGTTTAACAATTTCTTCCAGTAAGGTGGTCGCCTCCACCATCGTAGTGAGTGCAGAGCAGTGAGTGCAGAGCAGTGAGTAGTGAGTGCAGAGCAGTGAGTAGTGAGTGCAGAGTAGTGAGTAGTGAGTGCTGAGTAGTGAGTAGTGAGTGCAGAGTAGTGAGTAGTGAGTGCAGAGTAGTAAGTGCAGAGTAGTGAGGAGTGAGTGCAGAGTAGTGAGTGCAGAGTAGTGAGTAGTGAGTGCAGAGTAGTGAGTGCAGAGTAGTGAGTGCAGAGTAGTGAGTAGTGAGTAGTGAGTGCAGAGTAGTGAGTGCAGAGTAGTGAGTAGTGAGTGCAGAGTAGTGAGTGCAGAGTAGTGAGTGCAGATTAGTGAGTGCAGAGTAGTGAGTGCAGAGTAGTGAGTAGTGAGTGCAGAGTAGTGAGTAGTGAGTGCAGAGTAGTGAGTAGTGAGTGCAGAGTAGTGAGTGCAGAGTAGTGAGTGCAGAGTAGTGAGTGCAGAGTAGTGAGTAGTGAGTGCAGAGTAGTGAGTGCAGAGTAGTGAGTGCAGAGTAGTGAGTGCAGAGTGCAGAGTAGTGAGTGCAGAGTGCAGAGTTTTGAGTGCAGAGTAGTGAGTGCAGAGTAGTGAGTGCACATCATCAGAGCTGTATGAATAATAACTGTATCAGCCCCGTGCGTGAGGTGCATCATCCACATTGCTCAGGTCACCCAAATTCCTGCACTCTCTACCACACTGCTTTCAAGAACAGCATACTCTTGCACACACACTCACTGCTCACCAATTCAAAGTTTGCTAAACATTTTATGCAACGCATTGTCATACACAATGCCAATAACTCAAACTTTAATGCTGCGAGCCCTATTGCATTGTAAATGCTTGTTGTATGTTTTGGCATGGTAAAGTGTAAGTAGTATTGAAGGACTTTCCTGGAATCCAGGGGCCTCATTTATGAAAAGTAACGCATCGCTGCGTGAAAACATCGATGCGTCACTTTTCATTGCGCCCTCCTTGTGACACCAATGATGCGTCATATTTACAGTATGACGCATCATTGCGCAAGTAGTTACAGATAGGTCAATATTTCTGACGTATTTGTATGGCGCAAAAGTGACGCATTGCTGGAGTGTGCTGTGAGGCAGGCGTAAGAAATTGACGCATTTGCATCCTAGAAGTGGCGCAGTGAAATCTTGCAGATTTCACTGCGTCACTTCTAGGACATTTTCTTGCGTCAGAACGCACCCCTGCATATATTATACCTGGCGCAGGTATAATGTAGCGCAGGGGTTTACAAAGTGACGCATCTACCTAGATGCGTCACTTTGTAAATATGGTGCAACAAGGCACATTTTTTACGCTGTTGGTGCGTCACAAAAAGTGACGCACCGGCGGCGTGAAAGTGACGCACGGCCTCATAAATGAGGCCCCAGGTATAGCATTCTCCACGATTTGCACCTAATTTCAAAGGCTCTAGCGTGCTGCTTTGCCTTTGATTGCCTTGATGGTGAATGATGCCTATGATAATATTCTTAGCCATAACAGCTTAATTAGCTATCATTTTATTAGAAAATTGTTTATTGTTAGCAGATGCGATGGGATCCCAATGGACTTACTTAAATATAACCCTGCGCTCTGGGGGTCCCTGGTCATGGTTTTGGCACCTCTGCTTTTTATTGTTTATATAAATGAATTAAGCACCCAGTTGCCTTCATCTACCAAGGAGGTACCAAAAATTAATAACACACTTGCTCTGGCATTTCTATACACCAACGATGCAGTTTTATGAACTTGGTTGCCCAGTGCCCTCAGCATTTTGGTAAAAACCTTTGTCTCTTTTATGGGCAATTTAAACATGGTGCCCAGCTATGGGAGTCTCAAATAATGGCCTGCAGACAAAGGAGAAATATGTCACTCCTTATGGTGACCGTCCTGATTCCATCGGATGCGGTCGCTCCTCCACGCTACTCCTGACCTGCAATACTGTTTGGTATCGTAGTGCCCACAGCCTGCCTGATTATTGCCTGCATCGATTTATATTGCATTGCCCGTTGTGCCAGACCGAGTCAGAACGCCTTGATTAACTGCTCTATTGCTTTGCGCTGCTCTGCCAATTTCACGAGCGCTCGAGCGCTCATTAGCATAATATCGCGGCGCGAGTCTGCCTAAACGCGCTGCAACGCTCTGAAGAATTGTGCTGCCTGTGTATTGGATTTTTGTGCCTCATTGTGCCTTGCGCCGGTTCCACTAACTTTGAGATCGCGTTTGGATGCTCACAGTGTTTCCCAACCAGATTTCGCTTCTGGGCTGACTGCCATTTTGTGTCTTCTTCTTGTTGTTGTTTGTGCCTCCCTGCCCTGATCTCCGCCCCGCTCCCGCCTCCCAGCTGCTCCTCCCTCGCCCCTCCCCCTCCCCTACCACATATGTCAGATGCATTCTCGCGCAGCGTTCACGCGCAACGGTCGCGCCAAAGGCGCGCCAAAGGTAAGCCCGTCTACGCCCGTCCGCGCCTGGACCGTGCCCAGAGCCAGACCCCCTGGTCCCCGCTTCACCCATCCTCCCCGCATTACATACGACGCCTCCTCCCTCTTTGCACTCAACCCCGGCCGACTCACTAACTGCACCCAAGCAGCACCAGGACACACTCATGGACCCTTCACCTGCCACTCCTGCAAATTTACCTGCGTCAAGTCCCAAACCAAATCCACAAACAATAACCAGAGAGCCAACACCAACCACCTCAAATGCATCCTTCTCAACACCCGCTCGGTTCACAAACACGCCATCGACCTTTGGAATCTACTCAACACCATTTCTCCGGACATCGCCTTCCTAACAGAAACCTGGATGAATGCCTCTTCAGCTCCAGACATCACCATAGCCATCCCGGACGGCTACAAGATCATCCGTAAGGACCGCCCCATCCAAACTGGAGGAGGCATCGCCATCGTCCACAAGAACACCATCTGCGTCTCAACCAGCTCAGATGACAACCTCGCTACCGCCGAACACCTTCACTTCCAGATCCACACCGACCCCAAGACAACACTTAGGGGCACCCTCCTCTACAGGCCACCAGGACCCCGTACTAAATTCAGCGAAGACATCACTGACTTTATCACCCCACACGCCCTCCCCTCAGAAGACTACATTCTACTGGGAGACCTCAATTTCCATCTGGAAAAGAGCAACGACAGTAACACCACCACCCTCCTGGACAATCTCGCCAATCTCGGACTCAAACAACTTGTTAACACCCCCACACACTATGCAGGACACACACTCGACCCTATCTTCACTTCCAGCAAGCATATCTCCTTCACTCATACCACACCCCTCCACTGGACGGACCACAGCTGCATCCACTTTACTTACAATAAGACCTCGACCCACAACCACCCTCAACCAACTCTGCGAAGAAATTGGAACAAAATAACCATCGACCAGATCTCCACATCGCTTCTTCAAAAACCCCCTGCCTATTCAACGAACCCTAACCAAGCCGCCATCAACCTCACACATTGGTTAACCCAAACCGCCGACAAATTAGCACCCCTGAAAAAACATCAAACCAAGCAAGGTAGCAAGAACGCCCCCTGGTTCAACGACGAACTTAAGAAATCCAAGAAGCTCTGTCGTTCCATTGAGAAAACTTGGAAAACAGACCCAAACACTATCACCCAAGCCGCCTTCAAAAACGCCACCCGCAAACCCCACCAACTAATACGGACAGCCAAGAAATCAGCACTCAAAGACCGACTAGACAACAACGCCCACAACAGCAAGGAACTTTTCAACATCATCAAAGAATTCACCAACCCCACCGCCAGCTCTAACGACATCACCCCCTCTCAAGCCCTCTGCGACTCCCTTGCCTCATTCTTTCATAACAAAATCGCCGACATCCATAACAGCTTTGATAACACACCTGTAAACCAATCCACCCCACTCACCTCCGAACCGTTACCCCCTCCGAATATCCTTCTCGAATGGAACCCAATCACCACAGAAGAGACCATTCGCCTGATGAACTCCATCCACTCAGGATCCCCTACAGACCCATGTCCCCATCACATCTTCAACAAAGCAGACTCCATTATCGCGCCCCATCTGCGAGATGTCATCAACTACTCCCTTAACTCCACCACATTCCCAGATAGCTGGAAACACGCCGAACTCAGCGCCCTTCTGAAGAAACCCACAGCTGACCCCAACGAACTCAAAAACTACCGCCCCATCTCGCTCCTCCCATTCCCTGCCAAAGTCATTGAGAAAGCCATTAACAATCAGCTCGCCACCTTCCTCGAATCTAACAAATCACTCAACTCCTCACAGTCTGGCTTCCGAGCCAAGCACAGCACCGAGACCGCCCTCATCGCAGCAACAGACGACATTCGAACACTACTGGACAACGGAGACACAGTCGCCCTTATCCTCCTTGACCTCTCCGCGGCCTTCGACACAGTCTGCCATAGCACCCTTATACAACGCCTCAGAAACATCGGAATTCAAGGAAAAGCATTGGACTGGATCATTTCATTCCTCGCTGGAAGAACTCAGAGAGTCCGCCTCCCCCCTTTTAAGTCAGAGGCCTCCGAAGTCATCTGCGGCGTCCCGCAAGGATCATCACTCAGCCCCACCCTCTTCAACGTCTACATGAGCCCCCTCGCAACCATCGCAAGTCAACACAACCTCAACATCATCTCCTACGCTGATGACACTCAGCTGATCCTTTCACTCACCAAAGACCCAACCATCGCCAAAAACAACCTACACGAAGGGATGAAAGAAGTAGCCGAGTGGATGAAGCACAGCCGTCTAAAACTGAACTCGGACAAAACGGAAGTCCTCATCCTTGGCTCATCCCCTTCCGCCTGGGACGACTCTTGGTGGCCAACGGCCCTAGGAAAAGCCCCCATACCGACGGACCACGCACGGAACCTAGGCATCATCCTGGACTCCTCACTCTCGATGACCAGACAAGTCAACGCCGTCTCTTCTTCATGCTTCAACATTCTACGCATGCTCAAAAAAACATTTCGCTGGATCCCCACCGAAACAAGAAAAACGGTCACCCACGCACTGGTTACAAGCCGTCTGGACTACGGAAACACCCTTTACGAAACTACAGAAAAAACTACAACGCATCCAAAATGCTTCAGCCAGACTCATACTAGACATCCCCCGCACAGACCACATTTCTGCTCACCTGAAAGACCTTCACTGGCTCCCCGTCAACAAGAGAATAACGTTCCGTCTCCTCACCCACGCACACAAAGCCCTATACGAACTTGGACCTGATTGTCTCAACACGCGCCTTTCCTTTTACACCCCCACCCGCCAGCTGCGTTCGTCCAACCAAGCCCTCGCTGCTGTTCCGCGCATCCGCAAAGCCACCATGGGAGGAAGATCCTTCTCCTACTTAGCGGCCAAGACCTGGAATTCCCTTCCCATCCACCTCCGTCTTACTCAAAACCACCTAGCTTTCAGAAAACAACTTAAAACATGGATATTCGATAAGTAAACCTCCCCCCCCCTTCCTCAAGCGCCTTGAGACCCTATGGGTATGTAGTGCGCTATACAAATTCTGACTTGACTTGACTTGACTTATGTTCTGTACAGAATTGTTGTTATTTTGGCGTCACTTTTAATGCCTCCAATACCTGGTAATCCCGAGTGAAGTCAGCACGCATGAAAGTGAGCAGTGGGGTGGAGTCCCTATTCAACTTTGGGGCATATTATCAAGTAACTGCGTTAAAATTATCGCCGCTTTAGCGGCAGGAAACTGTCGCTAAAGTGGCGATAATGGGCTTGATAATATGCCCTTGTGAATTCCCATAGAAGCCCATGTTCTGGTGTGAACATGGGCTTGTATTGGAATTCTCAAGGGCATATTATCAAGCCCATTATTGCCACTTTAGCAGCAGTTTCCTGCCGCCAAAGCGGCGATAATTTTAACGCCGTTCTTGATAATATGCCCCTTTATTCGGAGGGAAGGTAGCGGCACTATTTGCCCCTACATCAAGATCTTAACTCTTCAGTGTGTCCCTACTGCTACTTACGGAGCGGGAAATCAGGAGTACCATAATGCCTCCCCCATCCAGGTGGAGGAAAACAGAATCCTAAGGTTAGCCCCCACTTTGTTTTACACTCTGAACTCAATCTAGAATATGGCTCTGACAGAATTAAATTGGCACCTCTCTTGCTCTGGGTAAGCGTATGGTCAAACACTGAAGCGAGCTTCAACAGAGAAGTTATTTTAGATTGGCTCAGTCTGGACAATGGTCTTTCCATCCCCTGGTTCAATTATGTTAGAAAGTGCTTCACTGACATTGGACTCCCTGAGCTGTTTACTGTTCAGGACAATTTATGTCCTGCAAAATTAAATTTGTCCCGCGGACTGGAGGAGGTTTTAAACAAGCAATATGCACGCAGCTACTTCATCACACTTGCCGCAGGAGACATGCATTCGCGGCTGGTGACATTTCAAAGAGGTGAGGCATAAAAGTCACAGCAACGCAATTTAGCGAGCGAGCTCGACCCCAAAAACTTTTATTACATGACCTTGTCATTAGAGGACTTCGAGTCCTGCAAATACAAAATGCTAGAGCCTTCCTCTTCTGCGCATGACGAGATCCGGGCCCCAGCTCAAAAGGACGGTAACTATTGAGGGAGGGAGAAGCATAAGCAGATTTGGGAACCAAAAAAGACTAGTTCAATCATAAAAGTAACCATTTACAAAGCACACACAACATGAAGCATGTTTTCTTGCCGCATTAATAATATTTATTTAATCTCTAGCTATAGTTGTTTACATGGAAGGTTTATTCAGCCAGTATGCCATTCATTCAGGGCCAGATAGGGACTTAAAATAGGCCTGGGCACTGTAGTGCGGTTAGCACTCTAGTCTGCCCACACATGCACCCCTACATCCGCAGGCCAGGCGTGGCCTGCGGGGAGGCAATAAAGGGAAGGCGTGTGCTCGGGCACGTCACTTCAGACGGTGACCACAGTGTGAGCCTGATTGCTGCAAGCAGCGCGCCCCCACCCCTGTGCTATCTCATTGTGGCCTGGTGCCCCAAGGTGGCATAAAACTACACTGGCGACGAGCGGAGGGGGCCCAACCCTCGCCCGTGCACCTGCTTCCTGCGTGGAGCGATCCGCCCCCCCCGCGGTGGTGACCGCGTGTCCGCTGACTGGCTCGAGCCATGTGAGCCCACCTCCTCCGGTGCGCCCTGCTGCTGCATTTGCTTTGCCCATTGGGGCACACCATCGACCTCCCTGGCTGCCCCGGTGGGGGCGCGAGCCTCCGGCTGCCTCCCGCGGCGTCCCGCTCCGAGGTTTGCGACGCCTTGCCGGACCTCACGCATCTCGCGTGGTCCGCGGTGCCGGCGCCCTACCAAACCTCACGCATCTCGCGTGAGAGCGGGAAACACCTTGCTGGACCTCACGCATCTCGCGTGCAACGCGTTTTGGGTGTGCTGTGCCCCGGGGGGAGTGTGACGTCGCCTGGAAGGCCTGCTGCCATCACCCGAAGGCCGAGGAGGTTCGCCCTGACTGGTCCCTGACCCTCCAACGTCCCGCCAGAAGCGGCACACGTGACGCAGGGAGACGCTGAGACGCATGGTGAGCGGACGGCGCGGATCATCGCTCAGGTACCTGTAGGTGCGACGCAACACCGAAGAGACTGTCCAAACCCAGTAACGCCCCACCCTAGCCGGGATTCGACGTCATGGGGTATGAAGCCGCGGCAGCGCCCGTTATTACCATCCCTTTCCAGCACGCCGCGACCGGGGTTCTCCCGCCATTCAGTGAGGCGAGTGACCCGTCCACGGCATCGCCTCGATGGAAAATCTGGCTGGAAAGACTTGAGAACTACTTTATAGTTACACGTGAGACGGATGATGCAGTCAAAAGATCCTTACTACTCCACTACGCAGGGGACGAGATCTTCAAGCTCTTCAAACATCTCCCCAACTCGGGCGCGGCGGCTAGCTACGCAGACGCAGTCGCCGCCCTCAACGGACACTTTGATCCCCAACTTAATGTGGATTTCGAGGTCTTCAAGCTGGGACAGGCACGTCAACGAGACGGAGAAACCATGGACCAATTCCACACGCGAGTCAGGGAACTGGCCAGTTCCACCGACGAGGATCAACCCAGAGCCATTAGGAGGCAACTGATTCAGGGATGCAGGGATAAGACACTGAGGGGCCAGATTCTCCGAAAACCTGGAATAACCCTGGAGAATATCCTCATCTTGGCCAGATCCCACGAGCTTTCAGATGCCAGAGCGGCGGCCATGGAACAGGCCCTACATAAGACCCCGATCAAAGTGGAAAATATCAAGACAGAACGTGCGGATGCGGTGCGGCCTCGAACACGTGGTCAGGCGCCGAAGGGATTTAGGAAGAAATCACCTCAAGCCCGTTGCGGATACTGCGGCCATGAACCACACGCAGCCAAGGACTGCCCGGCCCAGGGACAGACGTGTGGGAACTGTGGGATCTCGAACCACTTTGCAGCTGTCTGCCGCAGGAAGAACCAGTCCAGGAACCCCAAGAAGTCGTGGACTCCCACCAAAGCGGTCCGCCAACTGTCACTAGACACAGCTGACCCGGGCCCAGAGAGGTCAGGAAAACACCTGCCCACGGTCTGCGACGACTCGGATTCGGAAGACGAGGAGGCGTATGTCGTCTCGTTTGCCCGGGAACTCAAGCAGCGACGGCGGCCGCAGCCCACATGTGTGGTGCAAATGGGACAGAACGAGGTGAAGGCGATCATCGACACGGGGGCCACCGTGAATGTGATGGGACTCCAGCAATTCAACAAGTTACGTCCCCGCCCAGAGGTCCTACCGTCCAAAACGAGGATCTTCGCATATGGCGCGGATACGCCTCTACCCCTCAAGGGGAAGATCGTGATACCGGTTCGGGCAGATGAGGAGGAGATAACAGCAACCATTCACATCATCAACCGGGAGGCTGATACTCTCCTGAGTAGTCACACGGCAGAGGATCTAAAACTGATAGCTTTCGCCAACCGGATCCGAGCCCACCAAGTGGACGAGTTGTTGGAGCGGTTCCCTGAGCTGTTCAGGGGACTAGGATGCATCAAATGCGACCCCATTAAACTCCACATCGATAAATCAGTCCCCCCCACGGCTTTGCGTCACCGCTGGATACCATTCCACCTCCGACCTCTAGTGGAGAAAGAACTGGAGAAGTTGGAGAATCTTGGGGTAATTGAGAAAGTGACGGGACCCACCCCCTGGGTGTCGCCCATGGTGATAGTCGAAAAACCCAAGCAGCCGGGCGAAATTCGGCTATGCATCGATATGCGGCTACCCAACACAGCTATCCAAAGGGAGAGGCACCTGACGCCTACCATGGACGACATAGTGGCCGACGTGAATGGATCCAAATGGTTCTCTAAAATTGAGCTCAACGCAGGATATCACCAGCTACCCCTTGCGGAGGAGAGCCGATTCATTACCACATTCAGTACCCACCTCGGCCTACTACGATACAAACGCCTCAACTTCGGCATATCATCGGCAGCCGAGGTGTTCCAAAACACCATTAGAGAGCTCCTATCAGGACTGCCAGGAGTCATCAACGTCAGCGATGACATCCTAATACACTCGTCCACTGCATCTGATCATTATAAACACCTGCGGAACGTCCTGAAAAGACTGAGTGAACATGGAGCGACACTCCACAAGGACAAATGTAAATTCTTCCAATCATCGATTGAATTCTTTGGCTACATATTCAATCAGGAGGGGATTCAGGTCGACCCGAGAAAATCCAAGTACATCAAGGACGCACCAGCACCCAGATCGCCAACGGAGGTGAGGAGTTTCCTTGGGATGGCCACGTACTGCGGCCGGTTCATACCGGGCCTAGCCACCAAGAGCGAGCCATTACGAACTCTCACAAAATCAGACGCCGCATGGCAGTGGGGCACCAAAGAAGAGGAAGCATTCCGGAGCATCAAGGATGCCTTGTTGGAAAACGCGACATTGTCCTACTTCGATCCCGGGAAGCGCACCGAGGTCATCGTCGACGCCAGCCCGGTAGGCCTGGGAGCAGTCCTGACCCAAGAGCACGAGCCCGGACAATGGACAGCCCTAGCGTTTGCCAGCAAGGCCCTGACCCCCACCGAGACCAGGTACGCCCAAATAGAGCGAGAAGCCCTGGCGATCAAATGGGCCTGCAGCCATTTTCACCTTTATCTCCAAGGCCACCCGTTTACCATGGTTACGGACCACCAACCCCTGGTACATCTTTTCAGGGGCACCGCGCCACACCCACCACCACGCATCGAAAGGTGGGTGATCCAACTACAGTCGTACGGGAGGGAGGTGGTCTACCGACCAGGAGCCAAGAACCCGGCGGATTACCTGTCACGCCATCCATCTCCCCAGGAACTGCCCTCCTCCGATGATGACTGTGAGGAGTATGCCCGGTGGGTAGCACTCACATCATGCCCTCTGTGTATGACCATCGACGAGATCAAAGAAGCGGCCGCTGATGACAACCCGTACATGCGATCAATACAGGCCATTCAGGAAGGCACATGGACCAACTACCTACATCCTCCCGACACCTGGACGGCAATGGACAAGGAGACCCTCACGAAATTCTGGCACGTCCGTCATGAACTCAGTGCCACAGATGATGGCGTGCTGATGAGGGGAACACGACTGGTGATACCGCAACGTCTTCGGAATCGAGCCACCCAGCTGGCCTACGGCGGCCACCAAGGCACCACAAAGATGAAAGCACGCATGCGGGAGAAGGTGTGGTTTCCCGAGCTGGAGACCATGGTCGAGGACTACGTGAAAAACTGTCTATCTTGCCAGTTGACCAGTGCTCCAGAGAGGCCGGCCCCAATCATCACGGAGGAGGCCTGCACAACGCCATGGACCAAAATAAGTGTGGATTTTGGAAGTTTCCCGGGAGAGGGACACACGCTGGTGGCTATTGACTCGTACTCAAAGTACCCGTTGGTTGAAAAGATCGACTCCACAGCTTTCTCACACGTAGGACCCGCCTTAGAGAAAATGTTCTCCATGTTTGGCTACCCCCAGGAACTGAAAAGCGACAACGGACCACCGTTCCAGGGAGTGGAATTCGCCACTTTCTTAAAGGCCAGAGGCATCAAGCACCGACGCATTACACCACAATGGCCACAAGCAAATGGGGAGGCCGAAAGGTTCATGCGAACCCTAAACAAGACATTCTGCATAGCAATGGTAGAACAGGCGGACCCTGAACAGAGACTACATGAGTTCCTACGAGAATATAGAGGGACTCCTCACTGCACTACACAGAGAAGCCCCTGGGCACTCATGTTCCACGGACACCGCAGAGATCTCCTCCCCACTGCCCCGGGGGCAACACCACTCCCGAGTGACACGGAGGGGACCCAGGAGCGGAGACGGCAGAATAATCAGAGAACAAGCCAGCGCCGGAGGGCGACCACGCGACGGCTGCACCAGGGAGATCACGTGGTCATACGGAACCGGCGTCCTGGAGGCAAGTTCCAGACGCCCTATGAACCGGGGCCGTGGATTGTGACGGCCACAAAGGGAACCATGGTGACCGCACGCAAGGAGGGAGAAGAAGTGTCGAGGAACACCTCGTGGTTTAAAGCTGTAACCCCGGGGATAACCAACAGTTCGGAAGTGCTGGAAAGCGCGGAGACAGTGCCTGAGGCTCTGACCCAAGAGGATGGAAGCAACTCACCGATAGGGACACAAGGAGGTCCGCCAGAGTCAGAAGACGGATTTCAAACGTCGCAAACCCCCACCAGGAACACCCCACACCATCGGGAACCTGAGCGAAGTCAGAACCTGCAATACAACCTACGGCCCAATCCACCCCCAAGTCAGAAGCTAAGAGACTATGCCTGTCAGCTAAGCCCCTGAATCCATCAGCAAAGGACACGCAAGTACAGCATTTTGTTTTGCTTGGAGTTATGAGAGACTTGGTTATCTTACTTCGAGAATGTTTGATGCAAATATAAAAGTTTGTAAAGTTGGATAGGGATGTAGTGCGGTTAGCACTCTAGTCTGCCCACACATGCACCCCTACATCCGCAGGCCAGGCGTGGCCTGCGGGGAGGCAATAAAGGGAAGGCGTGCGCTCGGGCACGTCACTTCCGACGGTGACCACAGTGTGAGCCTGATTGCTGCAAGCAGCGCGTCCCCACCCCTGTGCTATCTCATTGTGGCCTGGTGCCCCAAGGTGGCATAAAACTACAGGCACCACAATAAAAGTGGGACCCATTAGGGAGCCAGATAGCTAAAAAGTTGCCCACATTAGCAAATTGGAGCAGTTTTGAACTTCCAAAGACACACTGTATACGTATTTACCAAGGTATGGGAGAATGCACACATCTGAGCTTGCTGCAGCCAATATTTGTGGTAATATCAGAGATATTAATGGTAAAACCCGCCTGCCAGACCCTAAAATAGGCCCACACACTAATTTACAAGACCCCTTCAGGCACTGCCAGACTGGCCTATGGGCAAGTCCGACTCTGCATTGATTTCCCATTCACCAGGGTGTTTGGTTGATCTCGTTTTGCCAATCACGACACACTGCATCACAATACACACAAATGGGAAGGCCACGTGTTTTTTCAAAAGAACCTTTGCTAATCAAGCACTGGCCCATCTTGGTAAATAAAGGTGCTGCTGCAGTCTTATGTACCTGAGACTGGGCTTGCAGTATCAGCAGAATGTCTTCTGTTTCAGACCCGGGCATGGTTGTTTTCCCGCACACCACTCTGTGGAGTTCATCCGGGCACTTCCCCGACTTCCCTGCACACATGCTGTCCACGTAGCTCGCCACCTGACAGCCACTCATGGCGCACTCATAACACGTCGCATTGAGCAGCGCCATGGCAAGGCAAATCACCGGTGCAAACAATGCTGTTGGCGTAATCTGACAAAAAACATTAAGGCCCCGGCAGCGGTTGCCCCTGGGGAATATTTTCGACGGATTCAGACAGCAGCCTCTAAAGAGTTTCCAAGTTTTGCTGTTCAGGAAGTACCCCGCGATGAGCAGCACGAGGGCAGGGACGAAAAGAAATACCGCTCCGTAGGTGAGATTCTGGTGGCTACACGGACATTTAAAGGCAACTAGAGAAAACATCTGTTGGCCCCCCATCGTCATCAGCCCCATGATGCCATAAGCAATTGCGTTTTTTCTCTCAATGACGAATTCAAACACCTTTTTAAGACCATCCATGATTGAAGCTGCAGAAACCGTGAACCAACTCCAAGTGAAGCCAGGGAAACAGAAAGTGCGTGCCGGACTGCTGGCTGACTACTTTCGGTAAAACAAAGGCATGGAGGCTGCAGAAATAGCGCACACAAAGTAGTATTTCCGAATTTAAAGCAGTACAGCGCAAGGTTACTATCAGTACAAAGCAGTCGCGGCCGGCATTACGGACGGGGGGGGTCGCGCTGCGGAAGGGATGGTGGGGAGGCGGGAGGGGTTAAATGAAAATATATATAAAATAAAATAAACTTACCGTCACTGCCGAGACTGCCGAGTCCTAGTTACGAATTCCTGAAGCACTGTGCACGTCATCGGGATGGCGCCAGGCAGCCTCCCTTCCCCGCTGCATTGTTGATTGGTGCGGCCGCTGCCACACCCGTGTCATTTTCTCTCTGTATGCTGCACAGGGACAGGGAAAGTGGGCGGAGTTGCTTGAGGGCAGGGGGGAGCGGCTTTCCTACTGTTATTAATGCTGTCTATTTTGGCAGCCTCACGCTGCCCAAGCAGTCAGTATGAAGAACAATGGGCAAGCCACTCCCCCCTGACCTCGAGCAACTCCGCCCAGCCCCAACCAGGAACTTCTGCTTTCTCGCCGTACGAGAAGGCAGAAACAAATGGCAGTTATTACGGCAATAACTACCATTTGTTTCTGCCTTCTCGCAGGGCGAGAAAGCAGGGGGGCGGCGCACAAACGCCCCCATAGAGGAGCCGCCACTGGAGACATGACATTCTATCTAACCTTGGAGCTCTCATGATGGGGAGGGCCCAGCTTTTTAGATTTAGGATAGTTACTGTGTGGCGTCTGTTGTGGTTTTCTGTTGGGGCAAACGCACCGGATAGCAACTTACGTCCATGCCCCTGTGTCGGGACAACAAATCTTTATTGCACTTTATGCTTTTCTGCACATTTTATCATTGCTGTTTTCAACTACTTCTTAAACATATTCTGTAATCATTTGCTTTACAAAGTGTATGGAGGCTCTTACGCGCCTTCTGAGATTAGGTAGCACCAGCATCTGTTACAGTGTTTGCTGCTTTCTTAAAATGTCCGTACGCTATAGGAAATCGATTGAGGGGTAGTTTTGACGGGTTTTTATGATGTCGTTTTTGCTAAACGGATGCACTTTAACATAGCGTTTATTCTGTACTGATGCTACTATTTTTAATATAGTTGTCAGTTTCAATGTTTTAAATTGTGACTTGTGCTTTTAAGATTTTTATTAAAAAATCAAATAAAGACTTAAGACTTGACGTGTCTTGTGTTAAACTACTGAAATTTCCTGAATCCCGCTTTAGGATCAAAATAACCCACAACATTTTGTTCCGTATGTGCAAGCAGACCAAGATCTTATTGCACCCCTGCAGTGGCGGTTAGTGATCTTTGAAAGTGACGAAACACAATACCTGCATTTAAATGCAGCAAGTTTGAATTCCCATTTTAAAATATGGGGTTAAATGGAGCATTTGGCCACATTATTTCCACATGAACCTGCTAAAGAGATGTAGGCTCCGAAAGGCACCCAGTAAATATTGGTCTAATTTCATGAGGCGCAAAACCTTCTCTTCACCAAGAATGTTGCATGTTTGCCTGCTCTTAAATTAAATTTGAGTAACCAGTGGCAAATAAACAATTTCCCTTCAATATGTTAAATTAAGTCATATAAAGGCAGTTTAGAAAATTCTGTTTCATATGGCCTTCAATTTACCATACCATCTATCTTCACTTGTACATGTCTTTTAATTTATCTTACAAGTAGATTCTCAGTACACTGTATTACTGAATGTTTTTCTGAACTGAACTACTGAACGTCTACATGGAAGGGCTGGGTTGAAAGACATAAGGCAAATCTCACAATCCTAGAGAGCAGAGTGGAGCTAAACAGATTTAAGAGGCTCATAGAGCAGTGTTTTCTCTCTGTTACCGTAACTTTACAGGATTATGAATATATGAAAGGGCTCAAATGAAAAATGCCTCTTACACTTCCACAGTTCTTGGAGCCCAGAGCTGGCCCATTCATCTGTGCTTTTGACATCTGCAGGGTTCTGAAATGTAAACTGATGAACTGTAGGAAGGTACCCCTTTTTGCATGGTTGCCCCACACTTTTTGCCTATTGTTGATGCTCTTTGACTGAGTGTGCCCTGGGCTGCTGCCAACCAGGAACCCAGGGCCTATGGGCCACAAGGAAGTCCCTTATAAAAGGTACTTTAGGTACCAAAGGCACTGTGACCAGGGAAGGCCTCTAAGGGCTGAAGCACTTATCGTGCAACCCTTAGAGGCCCTGTGCCTTTACACATAAGCACTGTCATTGCAGACTGAGTGTTTTGGTGCAGAACAAAGTGAAGAGTCGACAAGGCACACATCTCTGTATGTTCTGTACACATCTCTGTGTACCATGCCTACAATCCACTGCCATGGGGTAGGTTTGCTACCCTCGTAGCTGGGTGCACTATACCACCGGTGTGGGTACAGTTGCATGAGCCCTGTATCTCTACAGAGTCTAAGTCCATTCTTGGACATTGTAAGTACAGTTCAGCCATAAAGAGTATATGGTCTGGGAGTTTGTCATTACAAACTCCACAGCACCATAATGGCTTTACTGAAATCTGGGAATGTTGATATCAAAATTCTCAGCACATTAAACCCACCCTGATGCCAGAGTGGGATTTAATGAAAAATGCTCTCAACGGGCATCTTAGAGATGTCCCCTGAAAAACAACCTGACTCTAGGGTCCTGGCTGAGTGGCTGCTCGCCAGCTGCCACCACCAGACATGTTTCTTGATCCCTGGGTCGAGAGCCTGCCGCTTTCAGGGTCCTGAAACAAAGCACATCCTGGGTTGAGGTGCCACGCCTCCTCCACCAGGATGGGCAGTGTCGACGAAGGGGAAGCTTCAAAGGCTTTCCTCCTTTGCAAGCTGGCCCACCCATTTGAGGCTCCCAGCAACTGCCCCCCACCAGTTCCGACCCCCACTTTGGGTGGGAGAATCAGCTGAAAACCAAGATAGGAGGAGAGGTGTGCCCACCCCTGCCAAACCCACCACTCAGGTGGGAGAGGTGAATGGACGCACAACTCTCAGTCTTCACCTTTTTGAAGATGGTTGGACCCAGCCAACCAGAGTGAGGCTTATGCCCCCTCCTACTAGGTGGTATACCCACCTCAAGAAAGGAAACCATTGGTCCCAAACTGAAACTACCTGAACCGCTCCGAAATTTAAAATTTAGGGGCAACCCCGAACCTTGCCTCCTCAGACAAGAAGAAATAAGAAGAATGACCGAAGAGCTGTGCTGAAGCAAGAAGAGGAGGACACCAACGGACTTGGCCCGAGCCCTACTAGCCTGTCCAAACCTAGATCTGCTCCAGCGGAATCCTGGCATGTTCTGCAGCCAGCTGCCCACCAGAGCCCGGAGGACCTACCCTGCCTTCACTGAAAAGACTTTATCTCCAGTGAGCACTGGATTTTCTCACCAACAGACTCTGGCTCGGGCCAAATTTTCGAGTCTGCACTTCTCTGCACCAGACGCCCACGGCCAAAGTTCGAGTAGCCCAACACCACAAGGAGGTCTCCCCGGGAATCCTGACCTGGGACCTGGTGATCCCTGACCTACCTCAAGTCTCCAGTTGAAGCCTGCAGACCCTTTCTGGAGGAACCTCCCGACCGTGACCGGAGCCAGTAAGAGAAACCAGATACCAAATGACACCCCTGCACCCGACGCACCACGGACTTGGGTGGCCCAACAGACGGTCCCCCGGCATCCTTCGACATCCCAACTTACCTTTCCAACCAGTGGTTACCACCAGAAAATCTTTGTGCCCCAGCCTGCTGTGTTTGTTGAAATGTGAGAATCCCCATTGAAAGGAACAGGACATCGGACACCAAAACAGCACCCTGCACCCGGATGCCCCTTTGCCACTGTGGGTGCACCTTGTGTGCTATCTTGAATCTCCTTTTGCCCTGAGCTTAACTCCAGGAGCTTTGCTCCCTCAAGCTTGTGGTCTGCTAGTGGGCAGCCATCAATCCTATGCCCTCTTATCCCCCATTGGATAACATAGGGCCTCAGCACTCTGCACCCGGCCGCTCTAGTGCCGCTGAGGGTGCCCTTGGAGTGCATCCTTGACCCTGGGGAACCCTGGTACTGACCCCAGAAACCCAACTCCCAATACCAAGTACTTACCTGTAAACTGATAACTTCATTTCCGCCCATGGGATTGCACCGACTGCTTTTCTGTAAATAAAGTTGTAAGTGTGGAGTGTGGAGTTGGAAATTCTATTTATGTATGAGTCATACAAGTGTGTTTTGATAACAAATTGCATTATTTACCTTTATCCAGGCAATGTCCCAGTGTGGTATCTAGGTATACCACAATGAGTAAGCAAAGTAATTTGAAAAGTAACTTAAAAAGTAATTACAATGGTAACTGAAAAGTAATCTCAACTGTTTATGAATAATAGACTTACCTGTAACCAAACAAATTGCATTCAACTGCATTCAACTGCAGTATTCTTGCAAAGTACTTTTACACTTACTTGAACCAGGCCTGACTTGGTTCTAGAAATAAAATACAACTGTTGGAAAACGAGGCAGTATCTGTGAGGCTTGCACAAATAACATGTCACTTTTGTCATTCACTGGGAACCAAACACCCTATTGTAGAGCTTGGCTCTCAGAGGGTAGCGTTGCAGAGCAGTCTAAAGCTTACTCAAGGTAGGCGGTGTGGGCAAGTAATCACCATTACAGGCACGCAGAAATAACACCCAACAATTGATTGTCCAGTGTTGGAAAGTGGGTCATTTGTAGGGGCAAATGTAGGTCTTCCACTAGCAGTAAGGCCACTAAGACATGATAGGACTCAGCATAGGTCTTAGAAAATTATTCTCATGCTCAACCCTTGGTAACGTGGCTGTGATAGCCAGGCTTAACTTCAAAGACAGATAATAATAATAATAATACAGATGCTTGTAAAGCGCGAACAGCTACCTCTGGGTGAGGTGTCCCGGCGCTAAAGATATGTAAAGCATTGAAAAACACCAATTTAGTAAATAATTAAGACACAACCCATAACAAAAATCCAACACCAATTTATAAAAATAGGAAATATTTTTATCTTTAAAAAACGACAAAACAACAAAATCCAATGGAGGGAACCGGAGATATGAATTTTCAAAGATTTAATAAAATATAGCACTTAGAAGATTATAGCACCATATTGTGATACCTGCTCGCGATAGACTGGGCCAAAGTCAAAGCTCGCGGCAGGTCCTGGTCTCAGGTTTTACCTTCACACTTAGAAACTTGTCTGGAGCTTTTCTTCCCGAGGGGCCTCAAAGCTCCCAGCCAGTCTGGATCCTGTGAGGGTTCATCGGCTTGACTTGTGACGAGGTCCTGGTCAACTTCCCTGGAGCGGACTCGGAAAACTTAGATCACTTCAGTGGGGCAACCCAGGAATCCAGGCCGGCACGCGATGGAAGGCAGGTGACTTGGCTCTCGCCCTTGCTCCCGGTCATCTTTTCTACGAGCGTACTAAGAAACATTTCTGGAGCTTTTTCTCGCGGGGGTCTCTTGATGCTCCTCATGTAGCCAGACATGGTGAGGGTTCGCCTGCTTCAGTTTTCTTCTAGTCGAGTCAAGCTCTGGAAGTTGGACCAATGGAGCTTTTAGCAGGGCCAACCTGGATGGCTTGGCCAGGCCAGTTTGCAGTTGAAGGCAGGTGGCCTGGCTGGCTAGGAGAGTCGGTCACTCCATGAAGCTTTTTCTCAAAGTTGCTCCAAAATTCTCCAAACTTTTTGAACTTCTTCCTGAAGTTCCTCATGGGGTCCCAAAGTGTCTCAAATGTACTCCAAGGGTCTGGAAGCTCCTAGATGGTCCCTGATATGTGCGGATGTCAGTTCCCACAATCTACTGGTACAAAACCCTTACAAATCCACTGATGGTTCTCCAAGGTGTAGATTTAGTTGGTGATGTTCAGATGAGCTCTTTTACTTGTATCTTTCAGGAAGTCAACTCTTTGGATCTTTTTCAGCAAAATAATCCACAGGGCTGGAGTTTTTAGATGGTGCAGTCTTCAGAGGTCAGGTCTTAGAAATATTTGCACAGCAAAACTTCTCAACAGGGCACTTTTGCTTCAGTAAGTTTCAAGCAGCAGATCTGAAAGGCTCAGCCCCTCTCAGATGGAGGCGCAACTATGATCCCACATCCAAAACGGAGTATATGGACCTATTGAAACAATATAAAAAATCTATTTTATTGGTCAAAACTTCCTATTTTTCCCAGAAAATCTTGGATTCTGCTTCCAAAGCGAAGGATATTTTCGCTATAGTCGAGGAGCTTACCCTGCCGGACCGTGTTACGGCCCAACCCTTACCTACCCAGGCTCTTTGCGACTCTTTGAATTTGTATTTCACCGAAAAAATTGTTACCATTAAAAACAACATCCCTTCCCCGTCCTCTTCCATTCCACCTCCTCTGCCATGAACCCCTGTCGATTTGATGGTTTCCCTCCAATTTCCTTGGCCGAGTTCACTTCTTTGTTACATTTGGTGAGCTTTGGCTCCCCTAACGATTGCTGCCCCCCACAAATACTTAAAGATATCTTTCTGGCCTGTCCTGACCCCCCTTTGCCACTTCTCAATAAATCTCTAGCCTCTGGCATCGTCCCAGCCTCTTTCAAACAGGCGGTCGTATTGCCCATATTAAAAAAGCCGGGTGCTGACCCCTCGGTCA
This sequence comes from Lissotriton helveticus, assembly GCF_964261635.1. Lineage (NCBI taxonomy): Eukaryota > Metazoa > Chordata > Amphibia > Caudata > Salamandridae > Lissotriton > Lissotriton helveticus. The sequence goes on from NC_136061.1 coordinate 2,084,784,458, forward strand.
TGAGTAACTTTCGACCGATTTCCCTCCTGCCCTACCTGGGGAAAATCTTGGAGACCTACGTCACCCGCTACCTCAGTGCATTCATCGAGAGCTCTGCCTTTCTGGACAATCGGCAAGCTGGCTTTCGGACAGCGCATTCCACCGAAGCTGTTATTGTGGCTGTGATGGATGCACTGAGGAAAGGCGCCGACAGCAACATTGCCCAAGCCCTGGTGCTGCTGGACCTGTCGGCGGCATTTGACACGGTCGATCATGCCATCCTGATCGACCGTGTCAACAACGCGGGCATTCAAGGTGTGGCTCTCTCCTGGATTACATCTTTTTTGCACCAGCGCTCCCAAGCAGTTCATCTATCCACTTACTCTTCCTCCTTTTCCCCTTTATCCTGCGGAGTCCCCCAGGGCTCTGCGCTGTCGCCACTTTTGTTTAATCTCTACATGCAGCCCCCCCTGGCCTCCCTTCATCACACCCCTGTTACTATTTTTAATTATGCGGATGATTTACAATTGATTTTTCCACTTCATCCATCCCCCTCTTCCTCTTCTAATTTCCAAACGACCATGCTCGCGATCTCCGAGTGGATGCACTATAGTCAGCTTAAGTTGAATCCTAACAAGACTGAGTTGGTGTTGACGGGCGGGCCAGCCAATCCCTGGACCTCCAGCTTTTGGCTGCATTCCCTTGGGCCTTCGCCCTGTCCCGTCAACTTGGTAAAGAGTCTAGGCGTTATTATATCTAGCGACCTGTCCATGAGGCCTCAAATCAATGCAGTAACAACCACCTGTTTTTTCCACCTTCGCAGGATCTGCAAAATTCGTAGATTTCTCAATACTGAGGCACTCACTCTTGTTATCATGGCTCTGGTCACCTCGCGTATAGACTACGCCAACACTCTCTATGTTAGTATTCCTGCCTACCATCTCCATCGGTTGCAGCTGGTGCAAAACCAGGCGGCCAGACTGATCTTACATCAGCCCAAATTCCAGCATGTCTCCCCCCTGATGAGAAGATTGCACTGGCTCCCTGTGGCCTATCGCTGCCTGTTCAAACTTGGCTGTACTGTTTTTAAGGCCCTCACTGATCGTGCCCCGGCCTTTACTACCTCCAGCCTTCAGCGCTACACCCCCTCTAGAGACCTTCGGTCTGCCTCTCACAATTTGCTGCCGATCCCAAGGTTTAAACGTAAAAAGCATGGAGGCTTGTGTTTCTCCTTTCTGGCCCCCACCATGTGGAATTCCCTCCCCATCTCCCTTAGGCTTTGCTCTCGTTATGTTTGCTTCCGCAAACTACTCAAGACTCACCTTTTTCAGTTAGCTTATTGAGTTTCACTGTTGCCCTGTTCTCCCACATATGTTTTGAGCGCCATGAAACCATTTGGTGACCGTGCGCGGTACAAATTTATTCAACATAACATAACAGATACTTATATTAAGTTCTCTGGGTCATGCAGGACGTCACTTCTGACCATTGGGAGCAGAGCAACTCCTCAAAGATATGACCACATCCTGTAGAGTGCGGCAATATTTTGTCCCAGAGTGCATCAAATCTTCCAAATCCATAATATCTGATTTTCCAGCAAGGAGGTAAGAGCTGGCTAAACTCACCCCTAGGATGGCTAATTTACTTAGACTCTAACCCCTGCATCTGCTCATACCTTCCTTAAAACTACCATCTGCCTAAGGTGGGAAGTTCAGAGTCGTAAATTACACTGGTCTCTGCTCTCCTCTTTGAAGACCATAGTTTACGACTCCTCCCCCTGGCCTGGCATTCCTATGGAACAGCACACTGCCCTTCCAGTAGAGCTGGTTAACCCCAGGGGCTCTTTATCACCTCTACAAGGCAGCCTGGCTAATCCACTTAACTCTGACCAATCAGAGCACATCACTGGAAGACTGAATTTGGATTTACAGACAAGAAAGTCCTAGAACTTCTGGTATGTACACTTTAGGAGAAATTCAACAATTTGATATTGTTGGATTTATTAACCGCATCGCTGCTAGAGCGATTCCCCTGCTGTGCTGGACAGCAATAAAAACGGATGTGGTCATGACGAGCTCAGCTCCTCATGAGCACAGGAGCACTGTGCTGCATGACGAGCTGAGCTCGTCATGAGAATGGAAGGGGTTAATGACATTCTGGGAAGCCTTTGAATGGCATTTCTAGCCCTCTCCTATCAAGAGTTATTAATCAATGACTTCTTACAATGGCAACCTATGTAGCATGGGATTTGCAATGGAAAAAATAACTTGGACGGTTTTTCCAGCACCAGGACTTACAAAAACATATTTTATAAGTGCTTTGCTTATATCTACAGGACCCCCACCCCATGTACAACTAGGGGAGACTTTAGGGGTTCTGAATCTGTAGAGATATTGCAGATCCTCCCTCCGCAGTGCACCTAGCTTCAAAGTCGAATTTGAGCAGCACCTTACCACAATGTGGGGAGTGAAATGTGAAATTTCCCTTTACCCAGGCATATAAAAACTCATTTTATACGGGTGTACCTTCTAAATACCTGACCACCCCCATCCCTTGGGATACCTAGGGGGACCCTGGATCTCCCTAATATGCCAAAACATCGTAGGTTATCCATGTGTAAGTGCCCCAAACACCAAAGTCGAGTTTGGGCACAATTTACCTTTTAAAAGCAGTCCTGGCACCCAGGGCTCTTTCTAAACTAAACTCAGGCTTCAGCAGTGCACACATGCAAGTCCAGAAAAAGGCTACTGGCCTCTAAACTGCCATACCCCAGGGTACTGGGGATTTCTAGGTAGTTTCAATCCCCCTGCCCTATTACATACTAGAGGCCTATAGGGTAGGTCATACCAGTCACAGGGGTACCCCACCAAACCATTGTGTACCCTAGTGTATGTAGGTGTTTTAACTGTATTCTAATGTGTCTCTTTCAGCATAGCACTGGGACTGGGCCTGGTTAGGCAGAGCCCATGGTCAGTCTGAGTCAGTTGCCACCAGTACTATTCAGCAAAAAGATGGGGGCATGCCCAGGGCACAGGCTGACTTTGCAACATAGCCACCCACAAACGAAAGGTGATGGATTACTAACCTACACCCTGGTAGTCCCCATCAGCTAAGTGGAAATACCTGGAAAGTCCTGTAGGGAAATGGACCACCTTAACAGCTTGGGATTCTCCCCTCTCATCTACAGGAGCCATCTGGGAGGTCTGTGGTTAGTTTGCATACAGAAGTGAGTCCCAAACAAATATGGTCTGAACTTTTTCAGGGACCACACCTCAGCAAAAGCCTCCCTCTTAATGGCACTCCACCTCTGCTCTCTGTGAAGAAGCCTCCTACTATTAAAGGCAAATGGCTGATCAAGGCCCCCTTCATTTAGCTGTGACAACACTGCCACAATCCCTTGCTCTGAAGCAACTGTCTGAACCACAAATTCCTTTGTGTAGACAGGGGCCAGTAGCACTGGTGCTGAACACATAGCAGCTTTCAGAGTGTCAAAAGCCTTCTGACACTCTGGGGTCCAAATCACCTTCTTGGGCCTCTTTTTAGAAGTGAGTTCTGTTAGGGGCCTCACAATGGTCCCATAATTTTGAACAAACCCTCTATATTACCCTGTCAGTCCAAGGAATGCCCTTAGCCTGGGTACCAGGAACTGTCTAATCCTAAATAGTGAACATTTTCACTTGGAAAGGCTGTACATGGCCCTCAACTACCAGGTGGTCCATGTACACCACATAACTCTGCCCTATTTGGCATTTGATTGCCTTAATAGTCAGGCCTGCCTGCTGGATGGCCTGAAGTACTTCCCTTAGGTGGCTTAAGTGATCCCCCCAGGTAGAACTGTAAACTGCTATATTAGCCAGGTAAGCTGCACTGAACTGTTCCAACCAAGACAAGACCCTGTTCACCAACGTTTGGAAGGTGACAGGTGCATTCTTTAAGCCAAAGGGCATTACCTTGAACTGATAAAGTCCCTCTGGTGTGTAGAATGCTGACCTATCCTTTGCTCCATCAGTGAGGGCAATTTGCCAGTAACCTGAAGTCAAATCAAATGTACTCAGGTACTTAGCAGCCCCATACCTATCAATGAGCTTATCAGCTCTAGGTATATGGTGAGCGTCAGTCTTTGTAACTGCATTCAATCCTCTGTAGTTCACACAGAACCTTACTGTTATGTTGTCCCTTTAAGATCATTTAGAATTGTTATTGTAGATTCCACTGTATCCTAGATCCCTTCCTGGCAACAGGAGCAGTTGCTGAGGAAGAAGACCTGTGTAGGATGTTCCCTACCTTGCTCCTGTGTTTCTTTAAATAAACTACATTTTAACTACAATCCATGTGTAGTCAACTTTACAATTTGGCGACTTGGCTGATAAGAAACACCAGGAAAATCTAGAACCCATTGCAGCATTCTGACAAGTTTTCAGCGTTTTTGTGATTTTTTTTCTGTCAAAGAATACTTCAAGGAGAAGATTTTTGACCAACGCTACTTTGATATGGAATGCGTTTCGTGTCCTGAAGCATTTCCAACTTCTTCACATCCTCGTTTCAAGGAAATCACTCGTGAGTAGACTACCTTCTTTAATTGGTTGCCTTGCGCTTTGGAACTAGCGGTGAACCTCCCCCGCTTGCGCTTTCACCAAATCATACCCTTACGTTTGATAAAAGCGCTTTAACCTCAGACTTTCATGCCTTTTTATTTAACAAAAGCGCTCTAACCTTAAGTGCGTCTTTTGAAAGAGCAACCGCTGGCAGTCTGCGCGCATCCCTCGAGCGCCTTCCTCGAGCTTCCTCCACCTCGCTCCCAGTGTTGTTGTGACGTCTCACGCTAAACGCGCCATACGCGATGACATTCTCACGCTTCAACACTCCGACCATGTTTACCTTCTCCATGGCAACAGACGCGTGAAGCAGATCTTCGTTCAAGACACGGCGCTCAACGCGAAAGGCAGTTTTCAATCCAGTTTACAGCGCTCAACGCTAAAATCAGTTATATTTACAGCGCTCAGTACTAATATTACATTATATCATATTTAAGGCTACAGTTCTTTTATTCATAACATTTCCAAAAAAAAAAAATAACAAACTGTGAGAGGAGGACTACCATTGAAATTACAAGTAAGCCTTAATTTTTTTTCTTCTTTCTTATTTTCTCACAATGACTTCACAAAATTTTACAATTCAGTCCCCTCAACCTTTTTGGCCCTCTGGATTAGAACCATGCATGAAATGGCTTCAATGGAAAGCTTACTTCATGAATTTTATTGACACCATTGACGAGGATGGTAAAATGAAACCTGAAAGAAAAAAGAAATTATTCTTACATTCACTAGGCGCTGGTGGTCTTAAAGTTTATGAAGAAATGCCTAAAAGTAGTGGAGGTGGTGATGCAAATGTTTTTGATATTATCTTAAAAGACTTTGATAGTCATTTTTCACCAAAGGTTTGCATTGGCATTACTCGCTACAAATTCTTTCACAGGAAACAACAACCTGGAGAAAACATTGATGTTTATATTGCTGAACTCAAAAAAATTGCCGAAGATTGTAAATTTGATCATTTACAAGAACAATTTATTCGCGACCAGGTAGTTATGCACGCCTCTGATCCTTCTATTCAAGATAGACTTTGGATAAATGGTGATTCGGACCTCAAAGACATTCTTGCTATCGTAAGAAAAGCAGAACTTTCTGGTCGTAGTGCAAAAGCGATTAAAAATGAAGAGAAGTCTATTCTTGCACACCAATCTACTTAAATTGTTTCAAAAGTTCAAAATAAATCCAACTATAAGCAAAGAATTCAGAGTTCAAAAAACCTGATAATTTAAAATGCTTCCGATGTGGCAGCAGCTCGCATTTAGCCAATTACAAGCTTTGTCCAGCTATCAAAGAAAAATGTTCGAATTGTAATTTGATTGGACATTACTCAAGAGCTTGTAATAGACTTAGAAACAAAAAAGTCAATATTGTGTATGATTCATCTTCTAGTGAAGAAGAAGATTTATCCAACAAAGTCATGCATTGTTGTTTTGAAGATGATTGTGTGAAAAATGTATTACCCTGTTCAATGAATGATGAATGTGCCGTGAAATCTCTAGAAAAGGTTTACATTTTTAATATTAATGACTCAGGTAAAAAGAATATTCTTAAAAAACCTATATGTAATATGTTAATTGGTGGAGTTCCCATTGACATTTACGCAGATTCTGGTTCTCCATATACCATTATCAATGAGAATGTCTGGAATTCAAAGTTCGTACATTATTTAGGAAACGATCTTTATTCACCTGATATTTCTGCTGAAAGGTTTTCAGGTGGGAAAATTGATGTAATTGGTTACAAACCCTTGAAATTTAGATTTAAAGGTAGAGAATCTTTAGGCAAACTGTATGTAGCAAAACTTGGACCTTCGGTTTTAGGGTGGAAGGATCAATGGGATTTAGATATTATTTTGAACCCCAACAGTCCAGATCCTGTTTTAGTAGTTAATGAAGGAACAAAGATTGGTGAATCCGTACTTAAGAAATTTCCTAAAGTTTTTAGTGGGAAAATTGGCAATTTCAAAGGTTTTTCCCACCATATCGTTTTAAAAGAGAATGCCAATCCCAAAACTTTCAAAGCCAGAAATATTCCCATTTTAATTCGAGATGATGTTGGAAAAGAATTGGAAAAATTAATTAAAGAAGACATTATTGAACCGATAGAGTCTTCCAATTGGATTTCACCAGTTGTTATCGCACGACGTGCCAATGGCAAAATCCGCCTTTGTGTCGATCTTTGCCATTTAAATGAAAATATTGTAATAGATACATTTCCCTTACCAAAAATTTCTGAGATGTTAGCTTCTGTCAGTGGAGCTAAAGTTTTCTCCACAGTCGACCTGTCTGCTGCATACCATCAAATTTCTCTTGACACTGATAGTAGACAACTTACTGCGTTTATTACCCCTATGGGATGTTTTCAATTTAAACGTATGCCATTTGGCTTAGCGTCCGATGCAGCCATCTTTCAGCGCATTATGCATCAGTTATTTGGAAAACATCCTAAAGTTAAATTTTTTCAGGATGATATTCTGGTTTACGGTGAGGACCAAGATGAACATAATTCTGTTTTAGAAGAGGTTTTAGGCATCCTCGAAGAAAAAGGCTTGACCATTGAATTCTCCAAATGCAATTTTGCAGTTGGGTCTGTAACTTATCTTGGTCATGTTTTATGTGGAGACGGTGTTTCAACCAAACCCAAATTAGTGGATGCCATTAAAGAGGCTCCCCCTCCCACCTGCAAGGATGATGTAAGGTCATTCTTAGGGATGGTAGAATTTTATTCTAAATTTATTAAGAATTTTTCTAGTAAAGTTTTCAATATTAGACAACTTTTGAAAAATAAAGTCAAATTTGATTGGTCCCCTTCTTGTGAAAATGAGTTTAACAGTATCAAGTTAGATATCATTAATGCTCCTGTTTTATGCCCTTTTAATTTAGATCTCAAATCTGTGATCACTGTTGATGCTAGCAACAAAGGTTTGGGCGGCGTTCTTTCTCAGGTTGATGTTTTGGGTAAAGAACGTATTATCGCATTCGCTTCTAGAGCTTTATCTATTCCAGAAAGCAAGTTTTCAGTCATAGAAAAAGAAACATTAGCTGTGGTTTGGGCTCTTGAGCATTTTCGCAGTTTTATTTGGGGAAAAGAATGTGTAGTGAGATCTGACCATAAACCCCTTACCAAACTTCTTACCACTGAAGGCCTTTACAATGCTACAGCTAGAATAGCTAGAATGTCCATGCATTTACAGGATTTTATTATCAAGGTTGAATATTTACCAGGAAAAAGTAATGTTATTGCTGATTTTCTTTCTCGCATGCCTACTGATTTACAAGAATGTGAAGTGAATGAATGGGATTCCTTTCATGTTGCTTATATTCTTGACAACAATCCCTTTTGCATTGAAAAAGGGTTATGGAGAGAGCAATATATGAAGGGTAAAATTTTAAGTATGGTCATTTCTTTTATTCATGATGGGTGGACAGGAAAGAAAGAAATCTTGCCTGATTTAAGACCATACTGGGAAGTTAGGAATGAACTTACTGTATGTGATGATACCATTTTTCGAGGTGACAGAGCCGTTCCTCCTTTGGCTTTAAGAAATAGTATTATTGAACTATGTCACAAAGACCATTGCGGGATTGTTAAAACCAAACAAAATGTAAAACAATGGTATTGGTGGCCAGGAGTTGATGTTCTTACAGAGAGAATCGTTAGAGAATGTGTTACTTGTTCTAATTCTGACAAGGTACTTAATACTCTTAAACCTGACATGTGCGAACCTTTGATACCGGATGGTCCATGGCATACGGTTGCAATTGACATTATGGGACCAATTGGGATAAATCACAAATTTATAGTTTCTGTGATAGATGTTTTCTCAAGATGGCCTAGTATTACCATAGTTGATAAGGTTGATTCCTCATCAGTTTTAGAGTTTATTGATAAAGTTTTTATAGAAGAGGGTCTTCCCAACCAGATCATTAGTGATAATGGGGTCCAATTTACTTCAAAATTAACTCAGTCATATTTTGATAGAGTTGGTATTGTTCATAAAACTACCTCTCTTTATAACCCCAGTGGTAACGGACTTTGTGAAAGATTTAATCGAGTTCTGAAGAATGCCATTCAGATTGCAAATCAAAATGGAGAAGATTGGGTAACATCAGTTTTCAAGGCTGTGTGGTCTTACGGAACTAACATTCATGATGCTTTAAAAATGTCACCATTTGAGATTATGAGGGGTCGAGTTGCAAGGACCAAGTGTAATCCTAATTGGCTGCACAAGAAATCTTGTTTAGATATATGCATGAGTAAAGTGAGATCAGATGTCCTTGATAAACATCTCGAGTATAAAAAAATTTTTGATAAGAAATGTTGTTCCAGTACTTCCAATGTAAGTGTTGGTATGTGGGTTAAAGTAAAAAAACCCTGGAGAGTTCGTAAAGGTGAATCCCAATTTTCAGAACCTTTCATGATTAAGAAAATCTTACGTAACGCAGTTCTTTTAAGTGACGGAAAAGTGTGGAACCTAAAAAGAATTGCTGTTTACAGAGGCAAAAAGAATGTAATAAAAGACTCAATTAAATTACCTGAAAATTTGCCAGTTCCTCAATCCATTCTAAGCGAGGATCATGGTGGTTTCAGTATATCTGAAGATCTTTCCAAAGATCTTCCCATTACCAATTCCAATTTTGATAATTCAGATAATAGTAATAACACTGATGTAGGAAATTTCTCTCCCAATGTTTCTAATATGTGTACCTCACTTGATGCTTTTCCATCTAAGCAAGGTTCTGATATTACACCTGTCAATGAGGAAACATATTGTAACAGTGATGTGTCTATGAACCGGAAACGTATTTGTTCTAAACCAAAATGGTTAGAAGATTTTGTGTGTCAATAATTTTGTTTTTCTTAATTTTTAATTATCTGTTATAAAGGGGAAGATGTGTTATGTTGTCCCTTTAAGATCATTTAGAATTGTTATTGTAGATTCCACTGTATCCTAGATCCCTTCCTGGCAACAGGAGCAGTTGCTGAGGAAGAAGACCTGTGTAGGATGTTCCCTACCTTGCGCCTGTGTTTCTTTAAATAAACTACATTTTAACTACAATCCATGTGTAGTCAACTTTACACTTACCTCCGTGGGTCCCCCCTGAGGGTTTGGTTTAGGTACCAGCACCACTGGACTGGCCCATGAACTCTCAGACAGTTCAATTACCCCAATTCCAGCATCTTAGCAACCTCAGCTTTAATGCTGGCTCTGACATACTCAGACAACCTGTACAGTTTATCTTTGACAGGTAGCTGTCACCAGTGTCAAGGTGGTGCACACACCACTCAGTGATGCCTGGGGTCAAAGAGAGCAGGCCAGCAAACTGCTCCAGCACTTGCTTACAGTCTCTGTGCTGCTGGTCTGTCAATTTGGGAGAGAGTAAAACTCCCTCCACTGACCCATCTTGCACCTTAGTGGAGAGGAGGTCGGGCACAGGCTCAGTTTTCTCCTACACACCCTCATCAGTGACCAGTAACATGGTCATATGTGCCCTGTCATGGTGGGGTTTCAATCTATTCACATGTTGGACCCTATGAGGGTTCATGGGGGTGCCAAGGTCAACCAAATAGGCAACCTCACCCTTCTTTTCTAAGATTGGATAGGCCCCACTCCACTTGTCATGGAGGGCCCTGGGAGCCACAGGCTCCAACACCCACTCCAGTTGTCCTGGAGTATACTCAGGCATAGTAGCCTTTTGATCATACCAGTGCTTCATGAGCTCCTGGCTGGCCTCCAGTTTCCTGTTTGCCTTGTGCATGTACTCTGCCATTCTAGATCTCGGGGCTAGCACATAGTCAAGCACATTGCCCCTAGCTTATTTAAAAGGCTTCTCTAAAGACTCTCTCAGGAGGCTCAATGGCCCCCTCACAGGGTGTCCAAACACCAACTCAAAGGAACTGAAACAACCCCTTTCTGTGGCACCTCCCTGTAGGCAAACAGTAAGCATGGGAGTGGAACATCCCATCTCCTCCTGATTTTCTCTAACAATCCATGTATCATGCCCTTCAGGGTTTTGTTGAATATCTCAACAAGACCATTTGCCTGTGGGTAATAGGGGATGGTAAACTTGTAGTTGTCACCACACTCATCCCATATATCAGTCAGATAGCTGGACAGGAAGTTCATGCCCCTCTCTGACACCACCTCTTTTGGAAAACCCACTCTGGTGAACATACCAAGCAGTGCCCTAGCCACCGCAGGAGCATCAATGGTTCCAAGAGGTACGGCTTCAGGGTACCTAGTGGCATGGTCAACCACCACTAATATATACCTATTCCCTGATGCTGTAGGTGGGTCCAGGACCAAAAATGTCCATCCCACCCTTTCAAAGGGAACCCCAACTACTGGCAGTGATATTAGGGGAGCCTTTGTCTTGCCCCCTGCCTTGCCACAGGCCTGACAGGTGACACAGGAGTTGCAAAACTCCTTTACCTTCTGAGACATATGGGGCCAGTAGAAAAGGTTCACCAACCAGTTCCATGTCTTTGTCTGTCCCAAATGTCCTGCCTCGGGGATATCATGACCCACAGTCAGGATGAACTTTCTGTACTCCTGGTGCACCACCAACCTCCTGGTGGCTCCCTCCTTGAGGTTTCTGGCCTCAGTATAAAGCAGTCCATCTTCCCGGTAGAGTTTGTGAAACCTACTGTCATACCCCTCCTCTTGCTTGGAAGCAATCCGCCTCAAGCCCTCAAGGGTGGGTCAGTCACACTGTTCCTTACTAAATTCCTCTCTGGAGGGTCCACCTGCTCCTGTCAGTTCTGCCAAATCTGCCAGCTCTGGCAGGGATGGAGTCCATTCCTCAGAGGTCAGATCCACCCCATCCGGGTTAGATTCTTCCTGCACCTCTGGAGTACCCTGAGTTGGCTCACCAGGCCCGGTACCCTTGTCCTTGGATGCTTGGCCCTTTGTTCCAGGGTCCAAGTGTCCAGTCCCTCCCTACTGGCTGGTCTGTGACCTAGTCACAGCACATAACCACTCAGGGAGCTCCAATATTTTTATATGGAGTCCTCTCTCCACCTCTGACCACACAGAGGCTTCAATATTATTGCCCAGTAAACACTGGACTGGGAGCACCTTTGACACAACTATATTCATAGGGCCTGTCACACTGCCCCATTCCAAATCCACCACAGCCATAAGATGGAGTTTGGCAGTGCTGTCTGCATAAGTCACCTGGTGAAACTCACCAGGTAACAACCTCTCTTTGGTTGTACAGGTACAGGTTTATCCAGGACCATATTTACAGTAGTCCATGTGTCTCTGATAGCCTCAACCTCAGTCCCATTCACTTTAGACCTCTGCCTCTACTTGATCATGTTTGGAGGCAAGGCAGCAAGGGTTGTAAAATTCAGCCCACCCAGGGACACTAAGGTTGCTTCCACCACCTGACTACACCTCTCTGGGGCATCACTCACCACCCCTACACTGACACTGTCAATCCCTGTGGATGGCCCCTTAGGGTGGATCTTTTTATCGCAGACAGAATCTCCCTGCTTATACCCTGGCTGCTTACAGTCAAAGCATTTACCCACCTTTGAGGGATCAAAGAACCTTCCAGGCGTTCCCTGAAAACCCCTCCCTTTGAATTTGGGTTGCCTCGGACCCCCCCTCTTTGTGCAGGTTTTTGTGGATCTTTGAAAGACTCCTTATGTGTTTGACCTTCATTTCCCTGGGCTTTCCATTGGGAAGGGACAGGTCCTTCATTACTTCCGGTCACCCCACTGGTGCAGAATGTAAACCCGGGTTCTCACCCAATCATTAGCTGATTTCCCTACCTCTCTGGAGTCTGTTAGCTTAGAGTCCACTAGATACTGGTGTAACTTCTCTTCTGCGCAATGAGTCAAAATGTTCCTTCAAAAACAAATTATACAATCCTTCATATGTGTCGACTTTATTACCAACAATCCAGCCTTCCAGTGCCTTCACTGAAACGTCCACAAAGTCTACCCAAGACTTTGAACTCAATTTCTGGGTGCCTCTAAACTTCACCCTGTACTTTTTTGGAGTCACACCAAATCTCTTGACTAAGCATGCCTTCATCTGCTGGTATGATACTGTATCCTCTCCCTTCAGGGTCAGGAGCCTATCCCTCCCAGCTACTGGAATCGACTCCCACAGATGTGCCCCCCTATACCTAGAGTGGACCCTACTCATTTTAAGGGCCCTCTCAAAAGCTGCTAGACACCTATCAATGTCATCCCCCTCTGTTTACTTGGGCACTATGCCCTTGGGAAGCTAAGGTTAAAATGTACTACCCCTGGACATCTCAACATCTTCTTCACTTTCGCTGCCACCATTCCTATTCTCCTCCTCCCTCTCCTATTTTCTCCTAGCCAATTCCAACTTCTCCTTCTCCAAGGCAATCAACTCTAATTGAGCCTGAAGCTGTCTCTCTTCAAGAGACGGTAGTGGTGCCTGCGTAAGGGACTCTTCCCCACTCCCTCCACCACCTTGATTCACCTGGCTAACACTAGTCACAATGGAAGAGGCCTCATCCTCACCCACCTCTTGGGTGAACAAGCTTGAACTAGGACAGTTTAGCCAGGTCCAGCTCCATGGTTCCCTAGTTTTGGGTCACAAAAACTAGGCACAACAGACTTAGAACAATTTGGAAAAATCAAAACAATGGATTAAAAACAGTTTCGTCCATATTCCAAAAATCAAACTTAAACATTTTGTTCTAAGGCAATTTAGAGGATTTATATCATCTTAAATCATTCATTGAAAGGTGTACTTTTTAAACACAAGTCCTCATCCACACTGATTAACAATAAATGTTGGAAAGTGGGTTATTGGTAGGGGCAAATGTAGGTCTGCCATTGGCAATAAGGCCACTAACACATGATAGGATTCAGCATAGGTCTTAGAAAATGATTCCCATGCTCAACCCTTGGTAACGTGGCTGAGAGCAGGCAGGCTTAACTTCAAAGACAGGTATGTGAAGCATTTAAAAACACCAATTCAGTAAATAATTAAGACACAACACATAATAAAACTCCAACACCAATTTATCAAAATAGGAAATATTTTTATCTTTAAAATTACACCAAAATGACAAAAGTCCAATGTAGGGAACCGGAGATATGAATTTTCAAAGATTTAATAAAATGTAGCACCATATTGTGATAACTGCTCACGATAGACCGGGTCAAAGTCAAAGTTTCAGGCCGGGCATAATGGAGCCCTGAACGGCTACAGCTTGTGGCAGGTCCCAGTCTCAGTTTCTACCTTCACACTTAGAAACTTTTCTGGAGCTTTTATTTCTGAGGGCACTCAAAGCTCCCAGCCAGTCCGGATTAGGTGAGGGTTCACCTGCTTGACTTGTGATGAGGTCCCGGTCAACTTTCCTGGAGCAGACTTTGAAAATTTCTCAAGATCGCTTCAGTGGAGCAACCCAGGAATCTAGGCTGGCACGCGATGGAAGGCAGGCGACTTGGCTCTCGCGTTTGCTCCTGGTCACCTTTTCTGCGAGCAGGCTTAGAAACTTTTCTAGAGATTTTTCGCGAGGGGTCTCGGGCTCCTCATGTAGCCGGACACGGTGAGAGTTCGCTGGCTTAAGTTTTCTTCTAGTCCCAGTCAAACTCTGGAAGTTTGACCCCTGTGGCTTTTTGCGGGACAAACCTGGATGGATTGGCCAGCTCGCGGTTGAAGGCAGGCGGCCAGGCTGGCCAGGTTGAGTCGGTCCCTCTATGGAGCCTTTTCTCAAAGTTTCTCCAAAGTTCCTCAAACTTCTTTAACTTCTTCCTGAAGTTCCTCAAGGGGTCCCAAAGTGTCTCAAACTTACTTCAATGGTCTGGAAGCTCCAAGATGGTCCTTGAAAGTTGAGTACATCAGTTCCCACAATCCACTTTTTTCAAAACCCTTACAGATCCACTGATGGTTCTCCAAGGTGTAGATTTAGTTGGTGATGTTCCAGATGAGCTATTTTAACCTGTAGCTTTCAGGGAGTCTACTCTTTAGTTTTTTTTCAGCAAGAAAATCCGCAGGGCTGGAGTTTCCAGATGGTGCAGTCTTCAGAGGTCAGGCCTTAGGAATCTTTGCACAGACAAACTTCTCAACAGGGCACTTCTTACTTCAGTAAGTTTCAAGCAGCAGATCTGAGAGGCTCTACCCCGCTCAGATACTTATTCCAAGTACTCTGGGTCATGCAGGACGTCACTTCTGACTATTGGGATCAGGGTAACTCCTCAAAGAGTTTGGCATTATTTTGTCCGGGAGTGCATCAAATCTTCCAAATCCATAATGGTTGATTTTCCAGCAAGGAGGTAAGAGCTGGCTAAATACACCCCTAGGATGGCTAATTTACTTGGCACCCCCCCGAATCTGCTCATACTTTCTTTAATCCTACCATCTGCCTAAGGTGGGAGGTTCAGAGTTGTAAATGACACTGGTCTCTGCTCTTCTCTTTGAAGAATATAGTTTACGACTTCTCCCCCCTACCTGGAATTCCTATGGAACAGCACACTGCCCTGCCAGCAGAGCTGGTTAACCCCAGGGCCTCTTTATCACCTCTACAAGGCAGCCTGGCTAATCCACTTAACTCTGACCAATCCGGGCAGACCACTGGAAGGCTGAATTTGGATTTACAAACAAGAAAGTCTTATTACTTTTTGTATGTAAACTTTAGGAGAAATTCAACATTATTATATTGTTGGATTTATTAATGCCATTCTGGGAAGTCTTTGAATGGTATTTCTAGCCCTCTCCTATCAAGAGTTATTAATCAATAACTTCCTACCATATTAACATATGTAGCAGGGGATGTGCAATGGGAAAAATGACTTGGGCCATTTTTCCAGCACCAGGACTTAAAAAACACAGGTTTTAAAAGTACTTTGCTTATATCTACAGGACCTCCACCCCATGTCCAACTAGGGGAGACTGTAGGGGTTCTGAATCTGTAGAAATATTGTAGATCCCCCCTCCACAGTGCTCCTAGCATCAAAGCCAAATTTGAGCAGCACTTTACCACAATGTGGGGAGTGAAATGTGAAACTTCACTTTACCCAGGCATATAAAAACTCATTTTATAAGGGTGTACCCTCTAAATACCTGACCCCTGGGATACCGAGGCGGGGGCCTGGGGGTCTCTAGCATGCCAAAACATTGTAGGCTATCCATATTTAAGTGCCCCAAACACCAAAGTCGAGTTTGGGCACAATTTACCTTTTAAAAGCAGGCCTGGCACCCAGGGCTGGTTTTAAACTGGCCTCAGGCTTCAGCAGTGCACACATGCAAGTGCAGAAAAAGGCTGCTGGCCTCTAAACTGCCATGCCCCAGTGTACTGGGGACTTCTAGGTAGTTTCAATACCCCTGCTCTATTATATACTAGGGGCCTATAGGGGATGTCCTGCCAATTACAGGGGTACCCCACTATGCCATTGTGTACCCTCGTGTGTGTCGGTGTTTTAACTGTATTCTAATGTGCCTCTTTCAGCCTAGCACTGGCCCTGGGCCTGGTTAGGCAGAGCCCAGGGTCATTCTGAGTCAGGTACCACCAGTACCATTCAGCAAAACACTGGGGGGTGCCCAGGGCACAGGATGACTTTGCAACATCCAATCTGTACAATGCTTTATAAAAGTAAGAGTACATTTATTAAACACACACACACTACTTAATACTATGCACCACTGCACAAATATACATAAGCTGCTGGAATTACTTTGTGACATTGCATAACATCTCTACCCCTCCCGCAGGGGGGAGGGGTCTAGTACCACCACTCCCATGTAGGCACATCATCTTGCCCCCTAATGAAGTGGGTTGACACAACCTGGAGCGAGGGCCTGGCCCGCTGGCAGCATCCCCGTGGCAACCCACCCCATCATCTCAACAAGCATTAAAAAATAGGTACACCTGCCCTGGAGACATATAACCCTGACTGAGCATCTCATACTGACCAGACAGTATGCACCTCTACATCAATGGTGGCTAACAGTCTGGGTTGTTCGTCCCCTAACGCAGTAGCAATAATACATGTTTGGGCCTCACTTTAAATGAGGTACTTATCAAGATGATAATAATTCTAATGCATTGCAATAAAATCCCCTAAAAGGCATCACAGTTCAAATCACAGGATTACACAAATACAGCCAGACACCCAAGCAGGACTGTCCAGCAACATAACCCCACTTTGCTTATGACATCACCTTACACAGGTATTTCACATAACACATGTGACTTTTAGTCCCTCTAACAGAAATAACATTAGTAAAAGTAGTTCTGGTGAAATTACACCTCTTCACCTCCAGGGGATGCCCTTTTCTAGACATCCCCAACTCAGCCCTTCACACCGTTGGCTCAGTCCCTAAGGCACCGTTAGCTGAAGAACAACATTTCTAGCCACAGGATGCTGTTGACTCCTGGCTGAACCCATTAGTTCTTCCCAGTTGTTAGGAATCAGCTCACAGTCCTCTTTCGGTGACCATGATTTTGCTATCCCATGACCTACCAGTTCAGATAAAGGTTAGTCCTACCTTATTGTCAGTGCTTGTTATTGCTAACCTATGGGTTCCTGTATCCTGGTTCCAGTTTTTCTTGAAGTGGCTTAGCTGTTTCTCACGGGCTCGTGAGAACCGTTGGTGTGTTTCCCTAATTTTTGGAACTCGTTCCTGGAGTTCTAGTTTTGCAGTCTGGTCCCCTCCCTTTTCTTGCCCCCCCCCCCTGTTTAGCGAGTCAGATAGTGTCTTCCTTTTGTCCCTCCGTCCCCGTTTTTTTGCCTCGTTTTCAGTGTTAGTCCTTTATTTTATTATTTGCCTTGTTCGGGAGATCTTAGGGGCTCCTGAATCCTCCCCGACATTTCGGCATTTGAATCCGTGTCATGTAGTAAGGAGGCTTGGTGTTTGAGTTAGCGCTATTACGTGCCTCGCGCTATTCTATTCAACACCGCTCCACATTGTTATACTCCAGAAATGACGTTTGCGGTCATTCCGCGAGTATGATTTAATCCCGGCAGACAGGAAATCGGCTTTGTGCAACTTTGTTCCTTGTCTCTCACTAAGTCACTGGTTTCACGTACTTTTTAAACCGTGCAGGGGTTTTTTGTTCATGTCGACAGTCTGACATGTTTTTTACCCTGAAAACGTATAAGCATAGAGACACTCCGGTTCGGTCTCATATCAGTCTCCTAGAGACGTTATCTTGGAGGTGTTTTTCTTGTGGACTGAAGCCTCCGCGATACAAAACCTGCACTTTTTACTGGTAAGCATATGTGAATGTTTCAGCGAGATATGGTCATTGATGTTGTGAAGTTGGGGGCGGATTTATAACAGTGCAGTGTTTTATTTTCCCTGTTTGCTCAGGTGCGGAAGTGTGGAGGAGGGAGCAATTTATACTTCACTCAACAGGGGTGGAAGGCTTGGTGTCTCTACATATTCCACCCCCTTTTCTGGGTCATTGGCTTACTCATTGTTAATATCGGGTGAGTGGCTAGTGAGTCGGGGAAGTGGATTGGAACATACCTCGTTCCTGCAGTGTATGGGCAGAGGGGGAGCCTAACACCAGTCCCCAAGAGACTTAGGGGGGTACTTTCATCTTCGTGCTGGGGGAGACTGCGTTGCTCCTGCAGCTCCCCCTGCACCTTGGCACCCATGTCACAGTGACCCCTTCCTCCTGGGGTCACCACACACAAAGAACCATCCTCTTTTCCTTGCAGGCCGGTCTGGGCCTGCAAGAAATTATGGGGCGAAGTGCCTTTTCCTGGTGCATATTAGAACAGTGGCTCTCCCGCTGTGTTTGGGACAGCAGTGCAGCATGTTATTGCTGCCTGGCACCGCGCTTGGTGAGTTACTGGAGCTCGGGGAGCACACCTCCACCGCTCTGTCGTCCTCTCTCTTCTTCGCGGAGGGCTCAGTCCCATCCAGAACCCAATATGGCCAAAGGGTTGGAGGGCAGCTCAGGGAGCCCACCCCCAGCTGCCCCCGCCAGCTCCATGTCTGGCCAGCACCCTCGTGTGCTGCTGCAGGTGCCGGCATCCTTGTTTTGGTCTGCCCACTCCTGTGGGCAGACACGAGGCTGCCTCCGGGCCAACTGGACCTTGGGGGAGTGCAACGGGACTCCCCCTGCCTTTCTCGGGCCATGGGGGAGTACGGTGGCACTCCCCCCACCTTGCGACACACATCAGGACCCGGGGCCCCTGGGGATCTTCACGTGGAGCACAACAGCGCTCCATGACTCAGCCTCTTTACTCAACCAAGTCGACTAAGTCGGGGAGTGTCATCGCGCTCCCTGACTTAGGTTCAGCTGGCCCAGAGTTGGATTACTGGGGCCCTCTTCCCATGCCCGGGGGGGGGATGATGGTGCTCCCATATCATCATTTTTGTCAGGGGCCAGGGTGGACTCTCCTAGCACCCCGTGGGGGCATTTTCACGGGGAACGCAACGGCGCTCCCTAACTTTGCTTCAGGCCCGGATTTGGGATGCCGGACCCCTCTCACTACTCCCTGGGGGGCACGACGGCCCTCCACTTCTAAATTTTTGTCGGGGGCCAAGGTGGGCTCCTGGCACTGCGCGGGGGCAATTTTCACAGGGAGCGCAATAACGCTCCCCGACTTGTCTTCTGCTGGGGGCAGCCCCAGGCATATCCTGGATCGGCAGTGGAGCCCCACACGCTTCGTTGTCAGTGGGCCAAAGGTCAAAGGTCACCTATGTTCTGGGGGGCATATCTCATTCCCCAGGGGTCCGATCTTCGCATTTCTGGCCTCTTCCTGCTCTTGGCGGTAAACCCCAGCTACTCTGAGCACTTTCCTTTGCCCTCCTGGTATCACAGAGGGAGGATTCATCAGGGAGCTGTCTTTGCTGGTTCCCTGTGCCAGCCTTTCTCCTGGCTCTCCTCCTGGGCCTCTCTTCTCCCTGAGCTGAGGCCCAGGCTTCTGCTTACTGGTCCTGGACTCCCCTTTAGGCACAAGTCAGGGTCCTGGGCCAGTCTGGAGGTTCTTCCCTCCAGCTGCCCATGGTGCCAGGCTGCAGCACTAGTCGTCCTCAGCAGACCACACCCCAGAGAGAGCTCCTCTTCCTGTGCAAACTCTTTTTTAAAGAATGGGGTGGGGACTGGCAAGAAGTCTCTGTTTGCCCTATCAAACAGCTACACATCACTTCTCTGCCCCCGTTCCCTCCTTCCTGACCAGGCCTTTGGGTTTGTTCAAGATGGCATAGTCCAGGGATCTCATGCCACATTGTCTCTGAGAGCCCCTTACCCCCTCGCTGCCTTCTCTCCAGAGCAGCTTGGTCCCTGGCACCAGGTGTCAGCTGCTGATGGATGAACCTGTAGCTCCACCCATCTTCTCTTCTTGTAGTGGAGGCCTTCGCCCTTGGAATGCTTTTCATGCAGGGCTGGGCCTCTGATGCTACAGCTTGGGGAGGAAGGTCATAATAATAGCCTGGCAGGGTCAGCCCCAGCCAGGCCATGGTTATGAGCTGACTCTGAGAAATATGACATTTCGGGTTGACCCAAAAGCAGTATGTTAGACCTGGCATCTTTGGTGTGGTTTCCCCTGTCTTTTTAGCCTCTACCTCCTGTATTTTTAATGCTGTGCTGGATTTCGCTTTTGCTGGTTTAGATGCTTTGGACACTCTGCCACTGCTGATCAATGCCAGAGTGTAAGTGATCCCTGGGTAAATTGTTATGACGATTGGATATACATGATTGGCATATTTGTATCACCAAGAAATCCCTAGTAAATTGCACTGAGTGTGCCAGGGCTGGTGATGACAAATGCTACTGTTATGTTAAGGGAAATTTGTAAAGCACACTGACACCATAAGTTTCCTGGCGCTAAGGGGTGCAGAGATTGCGGAGAGGCAGTCTAACCGGCTTGATTAAAGAGCCTGGTTTTGAGGAGCTTCCTAAAGTTTAGTAGGGAGCAAGTTGATTTGACTGAGAGAGGGAGGGGATTCCACAATTTTGGGGCCAAATGGGCAAACCTTCGACCGCCAAACTTTTTGAGTTTTATTGTGGGGGCAACCTGCAAGAGGAGGTGAGCAGACCGCAGATTACGCATCGGGCGGTGCTCCGCGATTAAGTTTTTAAGGAAGTTAGGGCAGGTGCCATAAAGAGCTTTGAACATCAGACAGCCGATCTTGAAGGCTGCCCTTTGTTCATTCGGCAACCAGTGCAGTTTATGCAGGAGAGGTTTAGCAGATTGCCACTTTGGGGTTTTATGAACGAGTCTAGATGCCTGATTTTGTCAAATTTGGAGGCGGCGAAGGAGTGATTGTGGGAGTCCACTACTACTACTACTAGTAGGCCTACAGCACTGATTGTGCCACCCACATGAGTAGCCCCAAAATGGTGTCTCAGGCCTGCCACCGCAGTGCCTGTGTGCAGTCTTTGAACTGCCATGTCCTCCTGGTCAGTGTCCCCACTGACCAGGCCTAACCCTTTCCTTTTTGTGCACATTGGTCATCCCTATGGAAGGCCCAAGGTACCCCCCGGGGCAGGGTGCAGTGTATGTGAAAGGTAGAGCATGTACAGGTTTCAGGTGACATGCTGTGGTAGTGAATTACAGCCTTTTTCGTTTTTCACTATTGTAAGGCTATCTTGCTCCATAGGTTAACATGGGGGATGCTGGCTACAGTGGCTACCAGCATTTCTTCCCATAGGAACAAGATAGGACATAAGAGTCTAGTATCCCTGAACTCAGAATTTAATAACACTTATTTTAGGAAAGGTTGTTTTTGAATCCTGTGTTTGAGAACAGCACTTTTAAAAAGTTGCTGTTCTCTTGTCTGACCTTCCTGTGTGCCTTGGCCTGTTTGTGAATTGACTGTCTGGTTTGAGAGTGACAGGGGCTGGGGATTCCCCAGGAGGCTGACGTAGGCTTAATGACTGCATTTGCAACTTGAGTGGTGGGAGGGTATAGCACCTGGGTCTGAATAGGGCTGTGCCTGCCTTCCACAATGCTGGCTTCACCTCCTGCTGGGCGGCTGACTACCCTGCCCCTCACTCTGAAAGGAAAGGAGAAGCCAGGAAAACAAAGTGCTCAAGAACTGGTTCAGACCGGGCTCAGGGCCCACTTGCACAGAGAAAACAAAGACTTTTAGGGGTATAAGTGCAGGACCCCTGACAACAGAAAATTAGATCATCCTGGAATCAAGAAGGAACCTCTGCCAAGGATAACACTGAAACTGAAGAAGGAAGATTGTCCAGCTGTTGCTCTGCTGGATTGCCCTGCTGTTGCTTTGCTGCCAAGGAGAGGGGAAGGACTTTGCTTTGTGCTGTGTCCCCTTGCTTGAAGGAATCTCCAAGGGCCTGACAAGCGCTGGCTCCCTGTTCTGAAGTCCCAGGAACAAAAGGACTTCACCCCCCAGCTTCCCCTGAGCTCTACTGAGAGAGTTCTGTCCTTCCTGGAGTGCTTGGCCCATGTGTGGTGCCTCTGGAAGTTGTACCTGTGTTGGGAAGCTGAAAACTAAGCTTGAGAGACTTTGCTACAGAAAGGTTATCGCATCGCTTGCTGCGGAGCTCATCCCCGACAGTGCAAGGAAATTCCCGCCGCTACGAAGGTCGAGATTGTCGCAGCGCCTGTTGCCGCTGTCAGAGCCGTCGCATCCTTCATTTGCGGAACGCACCCGATCGGTGCGGGAAGTCTAACATCGCTGCGAGTGTCGTCGCAGAACCTGTCGTCGCTGGGTGAGATCGCCGCATCGCCTGCTTGCGGACCAAATCACGTCGCTGCAAGAGTCATCGCCGAAGCCATCGCATCGAGGAGCTGCGAGAGAGAAGATCACCGCTGGTCCGCGCATCATTGCCCCGGAGATCGTCGCAACTCCAAAGATCGTCTAATCGTGCCTTTGCGAGAACAAACTTCCTACGGAACCTACGCACCGGAGTCCAGACAAGTGGCCTTCCTCCCCATACAGACCGGATGCGTCGCAACACGCCCGCTGCTGCAGCAGGGCTGTCGCAAACGCCTCCCCAGCGTTTCAGGAGCAACGCATCGCTTGTTTTCCACCGCACCAGCTTCTGCTTTTAGGACTTTGTCGCAACTAAAGATACTGTGAGCTAAACGTGACGCAACTGTGAACTTTTCACGCAACTGTGGATTATTTTATCGCAACCTTAAGAACTCTTTTGAGACCATATTCTTGAACTGTGTATGTTGGATTTTTGTTGTTTTGGTCTTGTTTAGTTTAGATTACATACCTTTATTTGTCCAAAATGTTGTGGAGTCAGTTTGTGGTGTTTTCACTGTGTTACTGTGAGTGTTGGAACAAATACTTTACACATTGCCTTCTGATTAGCCTTGACTGCTCGTGCCAAGCTTCCTAGAGGGTGAGCAGGGGTTATCTCAGAAGGTTTCCTCCTTACCCTGACTAGAAGCAAGAGTCCCTATTTGGACAGTGGTACCTACCTCTGCCAACTAGAGACCCCCAGTTCTAACACAGTACAAATATGACTTTGGACTCTGCAGAATACTTCTTCTCACTTAAGTTACAGTGGACTGTAGTGCTTGTCTGGAATTTGTAGGCCCTAGGAAAGCAAAACTAGCCCATGAACTCCCCATCCTCATAGAAAAGTAATGGAGTGAAAACAGTAAAGCACGCTGACTTTCCCTCAAATGTTTCTTCCCATTGTAGAAATCCTATTCCATGTCACCACCCAGTTCTGCATAAGTCCTGCCACATCATTCAATTTGTAGCTGCTCCTGGGCTGTGCATGCGAGGAATCCCCCCTGTGCAGCCCTTACATTTGTGCACAAGCATGTACACATGTGTCTGCATGTACCCAGCCCAGTGCCCCTTATTCTGGCTGCTGCGCAGTGACCTACTTGCTCCAGGGGGACACAGGTAAAATACACGTGCAGTCCCTTTCATCATGAGTTCACTGTGGGTGAGTCCCAACATATGAGGCTCTCCCACAGTAAAAGCTCAACAAATAGGTGTTCAAAAAGCAAAAAATCCGGGTGGCTCAGATGGTCAGAACCACCTAACAACAACTAAATAATATTTTTATACAACTAAATTGGTCGGAGTTCAGTCTTTGAGTGTGTGAAACCATGTCTTGCTTGAGTACAATACATCTTTAACACTACCCTCTGATAAAGCCTTACTGCTCACCCACACTACCACAAATAGCGAGCAAGGTATTATCTACTTTTACCTCTGCCTACCTTTGGGGATCCACTGGACTCTGTGCACACTATATCTTGCTTTGGTATAGTATATACAGAGCCATCCTCCTATACGAACTATAGGTAAAGGAGCTTATAAATTGCCACAAAGCAAGACACATGTCTAAACATTGTACCAGTCATTAATGCAAGCCAAAGCACTATCCTCCTAGATCAACTTAATCACTACCACGCTTGTGGTGCCTCAAACATGAAATAATTCAAATTGACTGATGTGTTGGTGCCTTTTTACAAGTAAGAGTATGGGGAAGCTGGAACCTCTGCAGTGGAATGCATTAAGGCTCTCAGAGAAAAAGGAAGGGTCCCCAAATATCATCAAATAAATGCAATTGATCCTGAAGTTTGTAAATGCGCCATTTATAGGAGGCCAAGTGGTACAACTCCAGGAACCATTTCTGGTGTGTGGGCACTTGGGGTGAATGCCAATACCGTAAAATACAGATTTTGTTTACCATAAGGACTGTCGACATCCATCTTCGCCAGTGGGAGGATGTGTAATCCATGGCCATAAAATCATGTAAAAGGGCCAATTTGGCAAAGTCCCGGAAGGACATGAAAGTAGTGGACTGTAATGTCCTCCATATGGAGCGCCAATAAGGGACCAAGTCTAGACAAGACCCCAGTATGTGATAAAGATCACATCCAGCAGATGGGCAATGCCCACAGGCATCCTTTGGAGGTAGACCGGCTCCTTGCACAGCTTATAAGGTGTCTAATACCAGTTATCCAGTACCTTGAAATAGGAATATTTCTATCACACTTCTCTAAGGGAACGGTCATGGAAGTCTAGGGCCTCCCTTTGCCCATCTTCTGAATAGGCTATATCCAGTCCCTCCTGCCAATTGATCTTAGATGAAACAACAGCGTGCCAATATATAACCAGGCATGTGGTGAGGCATGTGGTGAGGCTGACTGGTGGTTTTGTGCCCAGTGGTTTTAGGAGGAGAGAGACATTTAGTGGCTGCATTGCCAGTATCGTCACCTGGCGGGAGACAGAACGCCAACAATCAGATGAAGGAGAGTCATGGATTTTAACATTGTGTGATACATCTGGCCCGGTGTATAGCTACAGCTGAGAAGCTTGACTGAGTGCACCATGCTGATGCTGTTTGCAGTTCCCCAGGGGGCAGAGATTTAATGCCTGTGGCCTAGAAGAAATCGTGTAAAACCAGCCAGAGGAAGTCTGAGGAATCTCTGACAAAATTTTGATTTCACTAAAATCGACCTACACAAATATCGTGTCTTAAATATAGATTACAATTACATCGACATCCTATACTTATTTATAAATTTACTAAAACATCGATCTCACTATATCGATATACAAAAATCTCGAGTACACTAATTTCGATCACACTTATATCGAAATACAAAATATCGACAATCATTAATATACATACCACTATACAAAAACATCGATTACCAAAATATAGACATCAATAATATCGACATTACCTAAATATCGACTTTTCAAAATCATTCTTACAGTTTATATAAACATTATACACATTAAATATATTAAAATTAAACTATTAAATAACTATATATCTCTAAAAAAATATTATTAAATTACGAAATCTATGGTAACAATCACATATTACATTTCTTATATATACACATATTTATTTTATATTATAAATGTTTTAAAGCTATACTATTTAATTATATTATATTTAAAATACTTACTAATACACAAACTCTCTAAACAAACATTTCGAATTCAGCAAATTAAACTATTAAAAATAAAAAAATTCAAACTAACCAATAGGAACTGTTTTCTATGCTTCTAACCAATCACAAACTAACACTAATTAAACATACCCTATAAAAACAGCTACAATTAAGACTCAAAAACCAGCAGAAATTATTCAGCTTCAAGGAGAAATGCACTTATTTCTACTACTCTAAATATTGCTCTCATACAAATATACTACAAATCAACAAAAAGTAAGTAATTTTATGTTTCAGTATAAAAAGTTACATTATTTGCAACCTGCTGTTCATTCTAAATATCTAAAACTGCTTTTCTATCTATCTCTACATATATCCTAAACAGATTCAAGGTTAACAAACAGATGAACATTTTCAAGAAAAGTACAACAACAAATTTGATAAGTAAGTTTATTAAATTACCTTTTTAAACACTAAATAAATGCCAAATCAATAGTAAAACATGTTATAACTAACTCATACACTCCTACTTAAATGTCTAATTTTTGTTTTTTATTAAACACAGTTTTCAAAGACTTACAATGTGAAATGCTTGTTTAAAAAATTGTTACTTCTATTATAAAAACTAAACTAAAGTTTCATCATACTATTACTTTTTTCCACAGATACCTTTACTAATTAAAGCTGCAACATAACAACAAACATTCTACCATCAACAACTAAAAATAAAAAATAGGTAAGCATCGAAAACATGCCCAAGTACTAATATTTGTATTTTAAACACTCACAATGTTTAGATTTAACTGTTTGCATATTTAAAACTGTTTTTACTTTAAATGATATATACATCTGAATAAATGTTGCTAACGTTTTCATAATAAAACATTGTACCTTAGCAAATGTGTTATAAAAATACACATATAAACATTCACTGAAATATTCTTCATTTTCTTTCAACTGACCACTACAATCTATTAAAGCATCAATCAACAAAAAGATCTCCTTTGAAAATATACTACTTTGGAATAGGTAATTACCCACAAATGTTACATATGTATTTTTTTTCCTCTTCTAATAAAATGACTATTTCTAATAATATTTAATACACCTTTTCTAGATTTAAGAAAGCAACAATGACAGAAGATGCAAGATTTATCTCATCTCAGAAAGGGAAATATTTGTTATGCTATATGGGGTATACTTATACTCAGGAAAAACAAAAAGACCTTAAAGTTAACTGGAAATGTACTAAGTATTATTCCAACAAATGTTATGGTCGTGCAATAACTAGAGAAACAAGTGTGATTAATACTACTGAACATAACCATCCACCTAATATCTCAGAAATAGAGGTTAGATCTACCCTAGACAATATTAAGGAATTAAGCAAAACCTCTGACTTACCGACTAGTGTAATACTTAAGGAATTAATACCTAGAGTACCTAGAGAGGCAAGAGGTCAGTTACCAACGATAGCTGCTATAAAAAGAACTATTGCTAGAACCAAAAAATCTAGTAGACCAACAATAGCAACACCAAAAACTTTTGAACAGGTCATAATTCCACCTGAGCTTAGCATAACTCATAATGATGAACCTTTTATCTTCTACGACAACAACAACAAAGATAAAAGGATAATAATGTTTGCAACAAACACCAACCTCAAAAAATTAACTGATAGTCAAACATGGATGATGGATGGCACTTTTAGCATATGCCCTAAACCATTATACATGGCCAATTCCACAATACCTGCATACCATTCATTTATTGTTTGTTACCAAACAAACAAACTTCTACATACACTGAAATATTAAACAAAATCAAAGAAGAAACAAGAGACTTCTTTCCCCTAAAAATTATAATTGACTTTGAACAAGCTATGATAAATTCCATCCTTAAAATATATCCACACACATCCATACAAGGATGTTACTTCCATTTTCACCAATGTATATGGAAAAATTTGCAAAAATTAACACAGTGTAGAATATGCAACCAATATTACCTTCGCATACCAAATAAAACACCTCATTGCCCTAGCATACGTACCAATAACCGATGTGGCTGAACACTATAATCTTTTAATAGAAAGTCCTTTCTATACACAAAATGAACAAAAATTGTCTCCACTTTTGGATTATTTTGAGGATACCTGGGTGGGGAGACTACACCGGTCAGGCCACAGACGACAGCCTAAATTCCTAATTCCTTGGTGGAATGTATATCTACCAACCCTAAATCAAGAGGCCAAAACAAACAACACAGTGGAGGGTTGGCATAATGCCTTTCTATGTTCAACTGGGCGAACAACTCCTACATTACACAAGCTACTAACAGCAATACAAAAAGAACAAAGTTTCCAAGAGTTAAGAATGGAGCAATCAGTTCTACAATTAAAACCCAAACTATCAAGACAAACAGCCCAAATGTACCAATATTTACAACAACAAGTACAACTTTACCCCACAACAAGAGGACTAGAATACTTAAAAATGATAGCCAAAACACTAATCTAAAAATAATGAGTCACAAAAAATCTGAACATTTAAAAAAGCCTTAAATGTAACGAAACCATCTTATTCACAAATTATAAGATATTATTTTCTAAAAATTATACATATATAATAATTTTTAGACAAACAAAATATGTAACTCCACCTTTTTTTTTAAAAATTGAACATTTCCCAACACACAACATTTAATAACATAAATGCATTTACCTTTTGACAACAACGTAATTAGCAAATCCAATGATCCATTACAATCCATGCTGTAATAAATCCACAGCATATAAAAAAAGGGGCCCAATACAATGCAAAAATACTACTGTTCGAAATACATCTGAAATCCCAATTATTAGATAACTCTGATTCCCGAAAAAGGCTCTAGAATGTATGAAACGCTCCAGAAACACAAATAAATCAACGAAGTCTAAAACACATAGCAGTTACAACAACTGAAATGCACTTATTTTTTTTAAAAAACGTAACAACTCGGATACGGAAATGGGTGTTTCCAAAAACGTACAAGAGAAAAAAAATAATACCCACCTACATAAAACTTAGAATAACACATTATTAATAACTAGAACATACATATATGTAACGAAAAAATCATAAAAAGCCACAAACACAATAACTCCAAGGCCGTTACTGAGAATAAGCTAAGAAAATGTAAAAACATTAATAACGAACTACATAAGAAGTTAACCCTAACATAGTATTCCACAAACAACAAATAACAAAGTACTACCTTCAAAATTACCTTAAATTAGTTAAAATATAACAAATAGCACTCTTACCTTCTCAGACGTGAAGTAGCTTCCAACCGCGAGCTTGAATCTTCCAAAATGACCCAAAAAGACTAAGAGCGGTTACAAAATGAAACTCCCAAATGATACTATTATCCAAATAACAGTTAAATAAATGTCAACTTAATTTGTTTTAGTAATAGAAATTTGTTAAAACTGTATAATTATTTCGGCTGTATTTATCCCATGTATTATTAATTTTTCTACAAAAATATTAATTTGATTTAATTTTTTTATTATTACATTAATTATTAATATATATTAATATTTAATGTTATAATAAAACAAACAATATTTACTTTAAATTATTGAAAATAAAAAGTGTTATTTTTCATTACTTATATACAAATTGTGACTAATATGTTTAATATATTAATAGTAATATTATAAAATTAATATTAATAAATTAAAAATATATAACAGATATTATAATTTAACATGTTTGTAAAATACACATTGTATGATATGAACTAAAAAAATTATCAATGTTGTTAATTCCAAACATATCTACATATATAACATATATTGAAGTTCACATGTATATGTAACAAAAATATTACTATATCATTTATTAACAATTGTGATGTATTGTAATTTCTCTTAAAATGTATATACTCTATATAGTATAATGTTCAATGTTTTATGTTTTACTATATAATTTACATATACCACAGATGTAAATTACTGCAAAGATATCGAAATAAAAAATAAATTGGTGCTAAATTAGATTAATTATTGTGTTTAAATTGTATAAAATATTTTTTTATACATGTATTATTTGCTTTAATTACTTTATGAACAAATAAAGAAAAAATGTATTTAAAACTGTGTCATTTTTATCTACTACCCATTATTAAATAATTAATATCAATATATAAATTTGTAAAAATGTTTACAATATATAATTATTTTTAT
Organism: Lissotriton helveticus; assembly: GCF_964261635.1. Classification (NCBI taxonomy): domain Eukaryota; kingdom Metazoa; phylum Chordata; class Amphibia; order Caudata; family Salamandridae; genus Lissotriton; species Lissotriton helveticus. The sequence continues at coordinate 2,084,814,059 of NC_136061.1, forward strand.
AATTATTTTACATATATAATAAACTATTACTATCAATTTACTATTCACACATAAATATACAATTTATAAAAATCGATACTGGACACTTAACATTAAACATTTACTTTTCCAAATCCCAATTTTTTTTTTTTATTATTAATAATAAACACTTAAACTATCAAATTAACAATTGTAACTCAATTATACATTTAATTAGGGTAGTTGCTGTACACAGAACCTATTTAATTTACTATGCCAACTGCTATCTACATTTAATTAGGATATATGCTGGACACTCAACCTATGTCTAACACCTAAAAATGCCCCTGTACCCCAAAACCCAAACCTAGCCCTGAAACCTAAAAATACCCCTGTACCCCAAAACCCAAACTTAGCCCTGAAACTTAAAAATACCTCTCTACCCCAAAATCCAAACATAGGGCCCCATTAGGATGGCGGGCGGACTTTGCCCGCCCGCCATCCTCACGGTACTAGGGACCGGCCGCCATGAGGGCGGGGGTCCCGTTGGCAGCATTAGGATGCGCCCGCCACAGTGGCGGGCGCATCCTGTATTCCCATCATTGTGGCGGGCGGTGCACTCTGCACCGCCCGCCACAATGCTGAAAATGCTTTGCAGCATTTGCATGACGAAAGCGGCAGGCACCGCGCGGTGCCTGCCGCTTTCATTATGCAAATGCAGGGGGGTACCATAGGTACCCCCCTGTGTGCACCCCCCTACTGTGCTGCACTCTGGGGGCCCGCAGGGGGCCCCCAGAGTGAAGTCCGCCTGCCTTTCCGTGGCGGCATTGCCGCCACGGAAAGGCATTGTCAGATATCTATTCTAATATGGCTGGCGGTGTCTGATAGACACCGCCACCATGTTATCACTTATCCGCCCCGGCCGCCAGGCGACCGGGGCGGAAAACAGGCGGCCGGTGTTTCCCACCGCTGCGGTCCCCTCCGCCATCGTAATATGGCGGGGGGGAACGCAGGGAAGGATGTTGGGCGGATTGCCTCCGCCAGGGTGGCGGTGGCCACCGCCACCGTGGCGGAGGCAATCCGCCCGACATCCTAATGGGGCCCATAGCCTTGAAACCTAAAAAGACCCCTGTATCCCAAAACCCAAACCTAGCCCTGAAACCTAAAGATACCCCTCTACCCCAAAACCCAAACCTAGCCCTGAAAACTAAAAATACCCCTCTACCCCAAAACTCAAACCTAGCCCTGAAACCTAAAAATACCCCTGTACCCTAAAACCCAAACCTAGCCCTGAAACCTAAAGATACCCCTCTACCCCAAAATTCAAACCTAGCCCTTAAACCTAAAAATACCCCTCTACCCCAAAACCCAAACCTAGCCCTGAAAACTAAAAATACCCCTCTACCCCAAAACCCAAACATAGCCCTGAAACCTAAAGAAACCCCTCTACCCCAAAACCCAAACCTAGCCCTGAAAACTAACAATACCCCTCTACCCCAAAACCCAAACCTAGCCCTGAAACCTAAAAATACCCCTCTACCCCAAAACCCAAACCTACGCCTGAAAACTAAAAATACCCCTCTACCCCAAAACCCAAACCTAGCCCTGAAACCTAAAAATACTCCTCTACCCCAAAACCCAAACATAGCCCTGAAACCTAAAAATACCCCTCTAACCCAAAATCCAAACTTAGCCCTGAAACCTAAAAATACCCCTGTATCCCAAAACCCAAACCTAGCCCTGAAACCTAAAGATATCCCTCTACCCCAAAACCCAAACCTAGCCCTGAAAACTAAAAATACCCCTCTACCCCAAAACTCAAACCTAGCCCTGAAACCTAAAAATACTCCTGTACCCTAAAACCCAAACCTAGCCCTGAAACCTAAAGATACCCCTCTACCCCAAAACTCTAACCTAGCCCTGAAACCTAAAAATACCCCTCTACCCCAAAACCCAAACCTAGCCCTGAAAACTAAAAATACCCCTCTACCCCAAAACCCAAACATAGCCCTGAAACCTAAAGAAACCCCTCTACCCCAAAACCCAAACCTAGCCCTGAAAACTAACAATACCCCTCTACCCCAAAACCCAAACCTAGCCCTGAAACCTAAAAATACCCCTGTACCCCAAAATCCAAACTTAGCCCTGAAACTTAAAAATACCTCTCTACCCCAAAATCCAAACATAGCCTTGAAACCTAAAAAGACCCCTGTATCCCAAAACCCAAACCTAGCCCTGAAACCTAAAAATACCCCTGTACCCCAAAATCCAAACTTAGCCCTGAAACTTAAAAATACCCCTCTACCCCAAAACCCAAACCTAGCCCTGAAAACTAAAAATACCCCTCTACCCCAAAACTCAAACCTAGCCCTGAAACCTAAAAATACCCCTGTACCCTAAAACCCAAACCTAGCCCTGAAACCTATAGATACCCCTCTACCCCAAAACTCAAACCTAGCCCTGAAACCTAAAAATACCCCTCTACCCCAAAACCCAAACCTAGCCCTGAAAACTAAAAATACCCCTCTACCCCAAAACCCAAACATAGCCCTGAAACCTAAAGAAACCCCTCTACCCCAAAACCCAAACCTAGCCCTGAAAACTAACAATACCCCTCTACCCCAAAACCCAAACCTAGCCCTGAAACCTAAAAATACTCCTCTACCCCAAAACCCAAACCTACGCCTGAAAACTAAAAATACCCCTCTACCCCAAAACCCAAACCTAGCCCTGAAACCTAAAAATACCCCTCTACCCCAAAACCCAAACATAGCCCTGAAACCTAAAAATACCCCTCTAAGCCAAAATCCAAACTTAGCCCTGAAACCTAAAAATACCCCTGTATCCAAAACCCAAACCTAGCCCTGAAACCTAAAGATATCCCTCTACCCCAAAACCCAAACCTAGCCCTGAAAACTAAAAATACCCCTCTACCCCAAAACTCAAACCTAGCCCTGAAACCTAAAAATACTCCTGTACCCTAAAACCCAAACCTAGCCCTGAAACCTAAAGATACCCCTCTACCCCAAAACTCTAACCTAGCCCTGAAACCTAAAAATACCCCTCTACCCCAAAACCCAAACCTAGCCCTGAAAACTAAAAATACCCCTCTACCCCAAAACCCAAACATAGCCCTGAAACCTAAAGAAACCCCTCTACCCCAAAACCCAAACCTAGCCCTGAAAACTAACAATACCCCTCTACCCCAAAACCCAAACCTAGCCCTGAAACCTAAAAATACCCCTCTACCCCAAAACCCGAACCTAGCCCTGAAACCTAAAAATACCCCTCTACCCCAAAACCCAAACATAGCCCTGAAACCTAAAAATACCCCTCTAACCCAAAATCCAAACTTAGCCCTGAAACCTAAAAATACCCCTGTATCCCAAAACCCAAACCTAGCCCTGAAACCTAAAGATACCCCTCTACCCCAAAACCCAAACCTAGCCCTGAAAACTAAAAATACCCCTCTACCCCAAAACTCAAACCTAGCCCTGAAACCTAAAAATACTCCTGTACCCTAAAACCCAAACCCAGCCCTGAAACCTAAAGATACCCCTCTACCCCAAAACTCTAACCTAGCCCTGAAGCCTAAAAATACCCCTCTACCCCAAAACCCAAACCTAGCCCTGAAAACTAAAAATACCCCTCTACCCCAAAACACAAACATAGCCCTGAAACCTAAATAAATCCCTCTACCCCAAAACCCAAACCTAGCCCTGAAAACTAACAATACCCCTCTACCCCAAAACCCAAACCTAGCCCTGAAACCTAAAAATACCCCTCTACCCCAAAACCCAAACCTACTCCTGAAAACTAAAAATACCCCTCTACCCCAAAACCCAAACCTAGCCCTGAAACCTAAAAATACCCCTCTACCCCAAAACCCAAACATAGCCCTGAAACCTAAAAATACCCCTCTAACCCAAAATCCAAAATTAGCCCTGAAACCTAAAAATACCCCTCTATCCCAAAACCCAAACCTAGCCCTGAAAAACTAAAAATACCCCTCTACCCCAAAACTCAAACCTAGCCCTGAAAACTAACAATACCCCTCTACCCCAAAACCCAAACCTAGCCCTGAAACCTAAAAATACTCCTGTACCCCAAAACCCAAATGAAATAAATGTCTTACTTTAAAAAAAAATATTTAATTTAACATTTCATATTTAAAATGTAAAATTTCATATTTCTAATTTAAAATTTCGAAATCTATTTTCTATAAATTTATTTCCTAAAAAAATAATTTATTTTATATTTTTCATACACTCCCCCTCTTATCCCCTATAAAGCCAACATCCCGCTGCAGAATTTGTAAATTATTTTCTAATTTCAAATTTCAGATTTAAAAATTAATATTTCAAATTTCTAATTTAAATTTTCGAAATCTATTTTATAAAAATGTATTTGATAAATTATTTTTTTTTTTATATTTTTCATACACTCCCCACCCTTATCCCCTAAAAACCCAACATCCCGCTGCTAAAATATTTAAAAATTTTCTAATTTCAAATTTCAGATTCAAATTTTTAAATTTCATATTTCAAAATTAAAATTTCGAAATCTATTTTATATAAATGTATTTCCTAAAATAAAAATGTTATTTTATATTTTTCATACACTCCCCACCCTTATCCCCTATAAACCCAACATCCCGCTGCTGAATTTTTAAATAATTTTCTAATTTCAAATTTCAGATTTAAAAATTAAATTTTCAGATTTCAAATTTAAAATTTCGAAATCTATGTTATAAAAATGTATTTGATAAATTACTTATTTTTATTAATATTTTTCATACACTCCCCACCCTTATCCCCTATAAACCCAACATCCCGCTGCTAAAATTTTTATATATTTTCTATTTTCATATTTCGAATTTCTAATATTTAATTTCGCATTCTAATTTCTCTAACATATTTTTTAACATTTATATTTTTAATATTTATATTTTTCATACACTCCCCACCCTTATCCCCTAAAAACCCAACATCCCGCTGCTAAAATATTTAAAAAAATTCTAATTTCAAATTTCAGATTTAAATTTTAAAATTTCATATTTCAAAATTAAAATTTCGAAATCTATTTTATATAAATTTATTTCCTAAAATAAAAATGTTATTTTATATTTTTCATACACTCCCCACCCTTATCCCCTATAAACCCAACATCCCGCTGCTGAATTTTTAAATAATTTTCTAATTTCAAATTTCAGATTTAAAAATTAAATTTTCAGATTTCAAATTTCAAATTTCGAAATCTATGTTATAAAAATGTATTTGATAAATTACTTATTTTTATTAATATTTTTCATACACTCCCCACCCTTATCCCCTATAAACCCAACATCCCGCTGCTAAAATTTTTATATATTTTCTATTTTCATATTTCGAATTTCTAATATTTAATTTCGCATTCTAATTTCTCTAACATATTTTTTAACATTTATATTTTTAATATTTATATTTTTAATACACTCCCCACCCTTATCCCCTATAAACCCAACATCCCGCTCCTAAAATTTATAATACTTTATATAAATAATTTATATTATAATTAAATATTATAGCACATTTATATAACATTTTTATTATTAATATATTAGAAACATATATTTAAAAATTTCGATATTTTGACATTTCGACATTATATATGTCGATATTTCTATCATCGACATTACTTATCTCGATATTAATGAATATACATTCAAATCGATATTTTAGACAACGATATTTAGAACATCGATATTTCTTACCTTCGATTTTTCTGACTCGATATTAGTCCAAATCGACATTGTTGACTCAATATTTTCACTGTGCACCAGTCTGAGGTCTGTGCTCACAGTCATGTGGCTGAGTGGGGGGCAGCAATTAACACTGACTAACTGATCAACTACTGCATAGAAGATAACTCAGGCTGTCAATGCATGTGAGCTGCAGTGTAATGCACGTTGCTCAGAGTGATCAGAGACCAGAAGAAATATTGCAGCATAACAATAACAGCTTATCCATCCTGAAACAGATTCCTCCACCTGGCCTTGCCACAAAACACTCATTATGGGGAAGGCAGACAAGAACCAAAGGTGCCTCACTTTTGAAACTCAGAGCTCTGCAAGGCAACCGCAGGACACTGACTTAGACAAGGGAAACACTTTGGGGTCCTCAGAAATATTCACCCTGAAGACAACGTTACTAGAAAAGCACAATAGTCTCCAGTCCATAGGTGGGAAGATGGACACTTTAAACCTATGAGTGGACCACCTGGGGTGAAACTAGATAAGCAATCTTCCTGACTTACAGAGGCTGAGCAGCATATCTCAAAAAATGAAGATGATCTTCGATCTGTTAATGCTAAATGTTTAAATATGGAACGTGTACTGGCAGTTATACAAGCTAAGAATGAGGATCTGGAGGCTTGATCGCGTTGGAATAACCTGCGTTCCACAGGTCCATCAAGTCTACAAACACAGGGCTACAAACACAGGACTCGACTCCATGAACCATCATTGTGAAGCTTAAATTATCATGATACAGACGCGGTCCTCAGTATGGCAAGAGAAAAAAAGAGACATTGAGTATCAAATGAATAGGTTTGTATTTTATCCGGACTTCACAGTGGTGGATCAGTCAGCTAGAAGAGAATTCCTTCCAGTGAAACGCCAGCTGAAAAAGGCTAACATCCCTTATGCTATGTTTTACCCAGCACATCTATGTGTTGAATACCAAGGAAAGCAGAATATTTTCACAACATCAAAAGCGGCTAAGGATTTCCTCAGATCACTTTTACAGCGTAAGCAAGATTGGCGAGCAGAAGACACAGAGGATAAGCAACTCTAGAGGGCTGTTGACATACATTGCTAAAACTATTGAAGCAGATTAAGCACTCAGTAGTGCCTATATGACAGAGCAGGGTGTTCCTCTGTTCATTCAGGTGGTCATCCACAACTGCTGTGGGCCAAAAGGACTAAACATGATGGCCTATCTCTGCACTGCATCCTGGCGCCTCCCTTACACCTGGAGGGATACCGGGAACCTGGCGACCCCTCTCAGTGGGACACCCCAGGTGAACTTGATAAGTACACTTGTATCTTATGTTTTTCTTTCAAATGTTTTCTTGTTTTATGTTGTATTTTATGCACCTGGCAATGTCTTTAGCAAGTTATGTATGCTGAAGTGGGAGGGTGGGGAGTTGAGGTTTGTTTGTTTATGGATCACTTGCTGGTTGCTCACATCGCTCCTCAGTAGACATGCAACAAGCTATGATCTATACATGCACACAGATGTATGTTGTAAATATTGATGGCACATTCGGGCAGTAAAAGAAAAATGTATTACATGGAATGTGCGTGGACTCAATAACCCCTACAAAACTAAACTGGTTCTTCGCTATTTGGATTGTCATATTGTCCAAGTAGCTTTATCACGAGAAACACATTTGACAAGACATGCGGATCACACTATCGGTTCTAAATGGGCAATGCATCAATTGGCCTCTTCCTATTCTTCATATGCAATGGGTGTGCTACTATTGGCCAAACGTGGGATCCATCTTTAGGCTTACAAATTAATTTGTCGATGATCAGGGTAGGCTGGTGATAGCTGAGGGGACCATATATGGTATTCCCCTTACACTGGATAGCACATATGCCCCAAATATAAATGACGCAGACTTCTTCCATTCCACTTAGCGACACATACTTTACCTTTCACCTGTTAACATTCTCTGGGGAGGGGATTCAAATACTTATCTAGATCCTAATGTAGAAAGGTCTGCGTCTGCATCGGACACATGAGGTGCAGGTGGTCCAAGATGGGATAAAGGAATGCAGGCTGGTCAATGTGTGGCGCCTTCATCACCCAACTCAGTGGGAGGGAAAGTTCATGTCCTCTGTACATGGAACATGGTCTAGATTATATTCTTGGCTTCTCTCTACAGACGTCTTCCCATGGGTGGATGAGGTACTACATATGCCCAGGGCACTATCTGACCACACTCCCATTTTGCTACGGTTAACAATTCCTAATATAACCCTTCTTTCCTTTCATATGGCGGTTTCGCACAACAGCATTGCTCGATCTCGGTTTGGACAATCATTGAATACTTTGTCAAGTCAGTCAGTCAGTCAAAAACTCTTTATTTCGATTAGTTAAAATCATAAAAGACACAATAAAAACAAACAACATTAAAATATACCACATAAATGTTAAAACATTTAAATAAATATATATAAAAATGGTTGACATCAAGGTACCGGAAACTTAAGTTACCACATTTCACAGTTAGTTTGATCACAGTTCAATAAAAACAATTTAACCAATTATCCTTGTGTGAGGCCTACTGGATGTTTTATGCACAAACAGACTTTCTATTTTTAATCCTGGCCGCAGCCACCAAAAAACTAGCGACACTGTAGATGTCACGTGTACTGCTGAGCATTTGCAGATAAAGTAGGGCAGGCTTTACTTGTATAAAACCAGCCTCCCGGAGTAATGAGATCAAGAACTTTCTCCTACTCTCAGCATAAAAGTCAAAAAACATAATAAAATGCAGGGTGTCTTGCGTCGAGAAATTGTCACATGTTCAAGGTGCAGAATTTTCTGGTTTTCCCCAGTTTGGAAAAGTACTTAGGGTAAGGTGAATTAAGTTGAACCGGAATCTAACCAGCAAGTAGCGATGGAATGGCTTTGTTACAATTTTCAGGTAGGGTTAAATGGAGGGGAAAGTTAACAAGAGATAGTTGACTCTAACACATGGTTTTGTTAATTCCCTTTCCTCCCGTTCCGTTTCCACCATATTCAAGAAATTTACCCTAATCCAACCTATATCCTCCTTTTTTATAGTTTCTGGTGCTGTGTACAGTTCTGGTCGTCCCAGCTTAATGAACGCCGCTCTAACGTACATCAACCAGGGCACCCTATGAGCCTAGTCTAAAGCTACACAGTCACTAAGGATCTGATGGTTCAGGGTAATTTCATCATTCAACCACGTTTTCACCCAACAGATCAGTGGAGCCATTTTTAATTGATCTGTAATGTAGCCCAAGCCAAGTTCAGTGTGTAAAGAGTGTGTCGGTGTTGACTGTGGAACCGTCAGGAGTGATCTTAAAATCCTGTTTTCTGCCACTTGAATCCTACATTGGGGTGTATAACCCCATATGGATGCCCTATAGGAGGCAATCGCCAGACATTTAGATTTGTAAATCTTGAGTATTGCCTCTATAGGTCCGGCACCCAACCTCTTAGCAAAGCCCAAGCGAGCGGTTGTGGATCTTGCTACCGCATTACTCTTAAGCCTTTGTTGAGGTCCCCAGTTTCCCCTTTCGCCAAAAAGGACCCAGAGGTAGGTAAGAACCGGGACCTTTGACAATGCTACACCATTACAAGAAAAAGGTTTTATCTTAATAGCCCTGGCTCTTGACCCTGCCACCATGACGTGCAACTTCTTGCTGTTAGCTTTTAGATCCAGGGAATCCATAAATCTGCCGAAATGATCCAGCAGCCTCTGGAGGCCTAATCCCGTACGTGCGAGTAGCACTGCATCGTCCGCATATAGGAGGACCGGCACGACCGATTCTCCCATGCGCGGGACGTCCAGGGTAGCCCTGCCCAAGGACTTCTCCAAGGCATTGATGTACATAGTAAAAAGGAGGGGTGCCAGGATGCAACCCTGCCTGACCCCCCTCTTTGAGCTAAAATGGGTGGTGCACCGTCCTTCCCTGGTAACCCTCACTGCTGCTGAGAGGTCCTGGTGTAAGTCACTTAGGAAGTTAACCAGAGATGGGTCTATTCCCATATCACGGAGAATGAGCCATAATTTAGAGCGGTTAACTTGATCGAAAGCTGAGGAGAGATCCATGAAGCCATTGTATAACAACCCTTCCTTAGCCACCGTATAGTTACTTATAAGGAGGTGAAGATTTAAACATTGGTCCATGGTACTACTGTGCTCTCTAAATCCATATTGGAGGTTCGAGAGGGCCCCCCTGCCCTCTAGCCCATCCCTAACTTTCTGTAAAATGACTCTTCCCAGAATTTTTACCGAGGAGTCTATCAGAGAAATAGGCCTATAACAGGCGGGGTCCCCTCTAGATCCCGTTTTAAATATCGGTACGATGATTGATTTTGCCCATGACGAGGGGAAACCCATTGAAGTCGAGGCGTTAAATACGTTGGTCAGAATTTTAGCCCAAAAATTCAGATAAAAGCTATATAAATCCGCAGGCACCCCATCAGGGCCTGTGGCTTTATTTTTTTACATGGACTTGATCGCTTTTTCTACCTCGTTCACTTCAAAATTTACTGAGCCTGCATCTCGGGGGATAATGTTAAGGCCATCATGCTGCTCTAGACTATCGTTATCATAGATTTACTTAAAATGTCGGAGCCAGTATTCATCAGGGATAACACAGTCCGTGTCTAAGTTCTCCTGATCTGCGAAGAACGGGTGATTTATGGTTGCCCAGAATTTGCTGCTATCCCGCAACACTTCAGTGGAGAGGAGATTCTCCCATGCATCCTCTTTTATCTGGTTTTTACGTTTTGCAATTGCTTTTTTATAACTCTTCCGGAGATCAGCAACAAGGGCCCTATCCCTGGGCTTAGCTTTCAAGGCCTGAAGGAGCACTCCATGCGCCTTCGAGCAGTCCCCATCGAACCATCTATGTGCCTTCTTGGGATTGTTTCTATTAGCTACATCTAGTCCCTCTGCGATCTGGTCGCAGACGGCCTCGTACGCGCCTAGAATCTCTCCACTTGGAGCCGAGCCATCAAGGCAGATAGCGAGATTCGCCTCTGCCTTGATGGCAAGGTCCTCAAAAAAGGCTTCCGGGACTATCCCGTCCCATTTAATTCTTCTACCTTGATCTTTGGTTGTCAGGCTTCTTACTGCCACCCCGCCATTTCCTTTGGGCCCACTCACTTCCCCTAGGTCAACCTCTAGAAGGACCGGGTTGTGGTCACTAAAAGTGGAGGTCACTACGCTATAGTCTAGGGTCTTAGCCAGTATCACCGCAGAAAGAAAAATATAATCAATCACTGTGTTTGTCCCTCTTCCAATAAAAGTAGGAGGCCTTTCTCCACCATCTACAGGACTGGATTCATATAGGTTCATGATGGCCAAAAATTCTTCAAGAGCCTCTCCTTGACCACTGTGTTCAAAGTGAGGCACTGCTGCGGTCATTGGCCCACTCTGGTCACCTGAATAGCAGTCCCATTTGCACGGATGAATATTAAAATTACCCAACAGAATCACCTCGAAAGTAGAGTTCTGGGTAAGTTTATAGACTGACAAGAAGTGGTCCAAAGCCCTTAAATGTTCATTGTGCTGTGAACCGTCTTTGGAGTTATAAAAGTTGATTAAAAGGAGCTTCTGTGAAAAAGTCCCACTCCACTCTAATATCATGATGTTACTAGACTCTAAGTCTAGTTTAGTAACAATACCTATCAGGTTAAGAGAAAAGAGGAAGATTAGACCCCCTAGGCCTCCCAGCACTCCCCTGGATAGCTGGGGTGACGAATACTTTGAACACATTACTGGACCTGTGACGGGAAAGGACACATTATAGGAGGCATTTAAGGTCACAATATGGGCAGTCTGTATCGTTGCTCAGGTTGGGGTGCTGAGGGTGATCCGCATGTAGTTACAAAAAACCAAAGACACATCACACTAGAGAGATAATATGGGTGCCACCCAGATGTAACTACCCTGGCATCTATTACAGAACACTTAACCGAATGTAATGCTCTTGCTGAACAGGTGTCCCGGTATTTGTCAAAGCATCATGTTGCACGAGCTTAAAGGAAATGAGGTAAGATTGGCCATAAATAAAAACACGGAGAGGTGCAGATCCTATTGTGAAAATTGGCGATGCGAAGGCAAACACACATCATTCTACTCTATCTATACCATAGGACTTCCAACATTTTTATGAATGGCGATATAGCAGCACACACAACTCCGCAAAATTAGTGGAAATAGATCAATATCTGGAGGATGTGGCACTAGTGTGGCTGTCACCTGGCCAGCGAAAATACTTCCTCCAATCTGTAACAGTTGATGATATTGAAGATGCTATACACATTCCCGATATTGGGAAGGCACCTGGCCTAGAAGGGCTGACAGGAGAATTCTATACGGAATTTGTTGAAATACTTGCGCCACATTTGCATGCCGGGTATGAGGAAGTCTATCAAGGACAAATAATGCCGCCATCACTACAAGAGGCCCTGATTGCGCTGCTACTGAAACCTGATAAGGCCCCAGAGTCCTGTGAGTCTTATCGACCACTCTCCTTCATAAATATAGATCCGAAAATATTGGCTAAAGTGATAGCAGTGCGCCTACAGCCACTAATCCCAGATTGATCGATTGCTCACAACTTTCGTACCATTTTCGCATTGCTGCATCAAGTGGAACCCACAATGCAGGCAGCAGCTGTATTGTTAAATGCTGCCAAAGCATTTAATTTTATCACATGGCATTACATGTTTCCCATCATGGGTATTTTGGGAATTGCGGAGCAGTTCCTACGCTGGCTAAGCCTTCTATATGGGGAGCCAAAGGCCCGTATACGGATCAATGGTCATGCCTCAGACACCTTCCGGATTGTCAGGGGAATACGACAGGGCTGTCCCTGGTAGCCACTCTTGTTCATTCTTACCATACAGCCACTGGCAGGCATAATTAGACAGAAACATGCAGACTCCGCACTTAATCGCTTCTGGTCATATTGACATGGGTGGGTAGGAAGCCAAGGATTAATTGAGATATATTTACAATGCCCTATGCTGATTGAGGATTAAGCGCTCTGGATTTCTGTATGTATTATCTCTGCGCCCAGGTGCATTTTGCTCACTATTGGTACACAGCACATGACTTAATTCCACTTAATTAGGTCAAACACAATGACGCCTACCCAATCCCATTCACGGCGATATAACCACACAGACGGGCTGGAATTCCACGCTCTGAGATAAATAAATAGCATGCCCCAAGGATGACCTGGCACGTGTTGGCGAAATGGGCGGGGAAAATACCATTATATGCTTCAGCGATGCCTCTGTTGCACCACCCTAACATATATAAATAACTCAAGAAGAAAGGGCGCTTTCACTATTGCATGTGGTGGGCTTAAAGATCATTGGAGATGCATGCCCTGATCAAACTTTTTTGTCTCTTGAAGATTGCACTGCATTTCAGACTGGCACCCATCTACTAATATTCATATATTATCGTATTCGTGCAGCCACACGCTCATTTTACCCACAGTTGCCTGACAGGCCCACTGCGCTATCCATGCTGAAGGTCCTACCCATTAGCACGATATGTCAACACCTCATTACTAAACTCTATAATGCAGCACAAACAGACAGGGTACACATAGGGAATATGGTACTAGAGAGCTTGAATGCTGGGCTGCCACAAGCCTGTGTAAGATGTGGCACTGGAGATGCAGATTTTCTGCATCTGGCCTAGACATGCCCATTGGTGATGCAATATTTGAACCAGGTTACAAACGCATTGACTTATATGGTATCGGAGTGGGTGAGAGGTGTACCTGCGATTTGCCTACTAAGCCAACTTAAAGAGTTCCAACTGTTGACTCAGATTTTTGTCAATGAGCCTCATTTTGGCTAAAAGGGTAGCGATGCATTGGGGGAGCAGGGATAAACCCACAGAGAAAGCCTGGTTATCTGATATAGTCTATTGTCAATCCCAAATAGAACGCTACACATAGGAGTTACCAAGAACATCGCAACCTAAAGATTATTGGGGTCATATGACTGTATACTTACTGTCCATGTCAGAAGTAGAAACTGATTTACCTACCACAGACAGATTATAATTGAGTGCTTACTGGACTGTACGATGCATGAGATTATTGTTACTACATAATGTATTTCCTTCAGAGGTATGTACAGGTGGTGCGGGACTGGGCAATATGAATGTTGTATGAGTCGCTTCTCACTTATGATTGGGACATGTTATTTGTTTGATACATGTAATAGTAAGTAAAATCCAATAAAAAATATAAAACAAGCATTGGCATAGCCAATAGGTCTCGCCTTTGGGACCTTGTAAGTAAAAAAAAAAACTGAAGTGTAAGACTTCACGATTACATTTACTGCATCCTAAATACGAAGTAAATGTAAACGTGAAGTCTTATACTTGTTTTTTTTTTTTTTTTTACTTACAAGGTCCCAAAGGAGAGACCTATTGGCTATGCCAATGCTTGTTCATCATGGGGGTGAGTCCGCCGAAGACCCCGGGGACAGACACATCCTCTGTCATAGGATCAATACATGTTTAGCCATATTAGCAACAGTAAGACTCCGAGGACAAGCCTCTCTGGCTCGGCGTGTTTCCCATCTAAATAGCTTCTGAGAGAAAGGGCAACATTCAATCTTTTTACTCCAGGAATAATACTTTCTGGGCCATATTATCAAGGAAGCTGCGGTAGTTTATCGCCGTTTTACCGGCAGGAAACTGCCGATAAAGCGGCGATAATGGGCTTGATATTATGCGATTCGAATTTCAATCGAAGTCCAGGTTAGATGTGTGAATCGTTTCTGCCAGTTTATTGTTGTTTTAGAGTTGTAAACCTCCTTTAACACCTTGAATGCTATGGGGATTTTTCCCCTGTGCTGGGAAATCATGAACACCATTATTCATGACGAGCTGGGCTCGTCATCAGTGTAGCAGGAGGCTACTGCATGACGAGCCCAGCTCGTCATGAGCGTGGAGGGGGTTAATGGATGCTTTCCCTGGACATTGGCAGCAAGGGAGGTGGCGTGGGTCTGACCCTATCACAGCAGCCCAGTCACACAGGAAAATGGCACCTGCCCCAGGAGTTACAGAAACCGGAATACACACCTCCTGCACTTCCGCAAAGTGACGTAAGGTTCACTAGCATCTCTCATAGACATCTTACAGAAACAGGAGCATTCCCAGGTCGACAGAATGATTACCGTCCATCAAACTGTAATAATATATGCAATTTCCAGTAGCCTGAAAAGCCAAAACTGGTGACAAAACAAAAAGGGTCGGCACCACCCCTTTCAAGTGCACTATTTAGCAAGGTGTCACGCAGATATGCACACATTTGTGCTACATCTTTCTCTCATTTGTCTGTTTCTGTACTTCTTATGTCTGAACCTGAAATGGCAGGAATTCCCAATACCCAATACCCCGCTGTTCCCCCTCCTCCAACTCAAAATTAGGAGTGCCAGGCTGATATGCTTTCAAAAGTCTCCCATACCCCACACTCTACCTTATTCTGGCACAAAATAATTCAGGGCCATATTATCAAGAAAGGGCGATATATTATCGCTACTTTTATCGGCAGGAAACTGCCGCTAAAGCGGCGATAATGGGCTTGATAATATGTCCTTGTGAATTCCCGTAGCAGCACAGGTTCTGGTGTTAACATGTGCTGCTATGGGAATTCACAAGTACAAATACTAAGTGGCACCAGTATTGTTCTACAGGGCCCAAATACATTCCATACTTTCTGCATGAATAGTCATTGAAATACAATAATATGCAATCAATATACATGGGAATCACATATGCAGTGCCTGTGCACAAGTCCCTCTGTTAGATGTGAGTACTTGTTTGCGCAAGGATCAAATTTACAACTGACGCATTGTTTACAATGCCTGGATGCAATAAAATCCGTACCACCCCTTTTAAAAGTCAGGCTCAAACCTACCAGAATTTATTGTGTGAAAAATACCCGATACATTCGGGGACATAAGGGTAAACACCAACATTTGCAAACAATGCCCTATTCTTACGAGATAATCGTAGATTAGATGCTAATTATCGCACCTGATAAATTCCAAAATCCTCGTTGTCGGATTTTATCAGGTGCGATTATTATCGTATACGACACCAGGGAATATGTAATCAAACCAATAGCCGTTGCTTATCCTAAACAAGATTTTCTCTGACTGACTAGTGAACTGGTCATTATCGGTGGGAGCAGTTTTCGATTTTATATTGGTCAGACGACGGCCTGTGCAAATGTCAGTTTAAAATTGAACTGCATGGTTGCAATATAATTTAATCAGAGCCCAGGAAAATGATTTTCTGTGGCAGAGAATCCATGTGCAAGCAACGTATTTACTCTACGTTAAACTGCTGGACACATCACAGAAAGAGTCACTCCGATCACACATAACAAGATTTCCTCAGAATGAATTAAAGTTATACTATACCCTGCCAGCTTTTCTTACAGAATTGTTGCACCTACATTGATTTTACATTTATTCAAAGGGAATACACCACATTATTTTGCTGGTCCATGCTTGGCTAATATTCTAGTTGTCATGTACCAGAATAAATACTCTTTTTGACCTTTCTTAGGCCCATCACACATATTCAGCGGCACACTTTCTGTCAGCAGGGAGGAGGCCAGGAGAACCCTAAATTGTAACGTGTATGCTAATGTTGTGCCCTGCGCTGGTGAGGTGACTTGGGCCTTGCTCTGGCCTGTGGCGCAGCGCGGGGGCAGGTAGCGCACCAGCGAACGAACCACACCGACCCAGTGTGCTAGTCGGAAGTGACGTCCACGAGCGGACGTCATCCTTTTATTCAACCCCGCAGGCCACGCCTGGCCTGTGGATGTGGGGATGCGTGTGTGCGTGCAGCGACTAGACCGCTGGGGACATTACATCCCTATCCAACTATATATTTTGAATGAACACGCCAGTCTCGTAATGCAAACATTTGAAAACAAAATGCCCAGGTACTTGCATGTCCCTTGGTAACAGCTTCAGGGTTTCAGCAGACAGGCATAGTCTCTTAGTCTCTGACTTGGTGGTGGGTTTGGCCGCAGGTTGTAACGCTGGGAGTTAGCCCTACCACTTTCGGCACCTTGGCAAACATTCCTGGTCGTGACAGGCGGTGTCGGAGGCACCAACGCCAGTTCGTGTCCTTCTACTTGGCTCCTCATCAGTGTGTTATCTTCTTCCTCGGGAGTTGTCATCACGTTTGAGTCGGTTTCCCCTTCATCTTCCTCTGAGTTTTGTCTGTCCCTTGGCGGAATGGCCTTGAACCAGGAGGCGTTCCTTGACACTTCCTCCTCTCCTTTCTGGGCTGTGACCATGGTGCCCCTTGTGGATGTAACCGTCCAGGTGCCCGGCTCATATCGAGTTTGGAATTTTCCCCATGGACGTCTGTTCCGAATGATCACCCGGGTCCCCGGGCTTACTCTTCTGGGGGTGGCTTTTCTGCGACGGCTAGCTCGTTGGTTCCCTTGGCGCCTCCGTTCCTGAACTTCACCAGTGGCGACTGGGGACGGTGTCCACCCTGGGGCACTGGGGAGAAGGTCTCTTCGTGGTCCTTGAAACATGAGGGTCCATGGGCTGCTTTGGGTGGTGCAGTGAGGAGTGCTCCTGTACTCCCGTAGGAATTTGTGTAACCTCTGCTCCGGGTCAGCCTGTTCTACCACTGCTAACCGGAATACTTTGTTTAGGGTCCGCATGAATCTTTCAACGTCTCCATTTGCCTGGGGCCATTGAGGCGTGATGCGGCGGTGCTGGATTCCCCTTTGTCGAAGGAACGTATTAAAATCAGCCCCTTGGAAGGGTGGTCCATTGTCACTCCGTATCTCTGATGGATACCCGAACATAGAGAATATCTTTTCTAGTGCCGGCCCCACGTGTGTAAATGCACTTGAAGCCACCTTCTCCACTAGTGGATATTTTAAGTAGGAGTCGATGGCCACTAATGTGTGTCCCTCCCCTGGAAAACTCCCATAGTCTATGCTAACCTTGGTCCAGGGAGAAGTGCATGCTTCTTCAGTGATCACAGGTAATGGTCTTTCAGGGCCACTGGTCAGCTGACAGGCCATGCATTTCCTCACATACTCCTCCACCATGCTCTCCAGATCCGGGAACCATACCTTTTCCCTCATGCGTGTCTTCATCTTCGTCGTGCCCTGGTGGCCCCCATGGGCAAGTTGCACTGCTATGTGTCTCAGGGTCTGGGGAATGACCAGACGTGATCCTCTCAACAATACCCCTTCTTCGGTAGCACTTAATTCATGCCGGATCCGCCACATCTTCGTGAGAGACTCTCTGTCTTCCGCTGACCAGGAGTTGGGTGGGCGGAGGTAGTCAGACCACGAACCTTCTTGAACCGCCTGCAGCGACCTCAGATAGATGTTGTCGGTAGCAGCTGCTTCTTTCACTTCCTCTATTGTCATGCTTTGGGGGCACGACGTGAGTGCCACCCATTGGGCGTATTCCTCACAATCGTCGTCCACTGACTCTGGTTCTGGTAGGAACAGATATCGCGATAAGAAATCTGCAGGGTTTTTGGCCCCCGGCCGATATACCACTTCCATCTCATATGGTTGGAGTTGGATCACCCATCGTTCTATGCGAGGTGGCGGGTGTGGCGCCGTCCCTTTGAAGAGGGGTACCAGCGGTTGGTGGTCAGTAACCATGACAAAAGAATGTCCTCGCAAGTATAGGTGGAAGTGGCCACAGGCCCACTTGATAGCTAGGGCCTCCCTCTCGATCTGGGCATACCTGGTTTCGGTTGGGGTGAGGGCTTTACTGGCGAATGCTAGCGCCGTCCACTGGCCGGTTTCATGTTCTTGGGTCAACAACGCGCCGAGGCCCACCGGGCTTTCTTGGGTCTACATGGATACCCTCCTGATTGAAAATGCATCCGAAGAATTCAATGGAGGGCTGGAAAAATTGACACTTTTCCTTGTGAAGTGTTGCTCCATGGGCACTCAGTCTCTTCAAGACATCCCGGCGGTGGCGGAATGTATCAGGATGTCATCGCTGACATTTATTACCCCAGGCAGCCCAGACAGGAGTTCTCTAATGGTGTTTTGGAACACCTCCGCCGCTGAGGAGATGCCGAAGTTCAACCGCTTGTACCGTTGTAGGCCAAGATGGGTGCTAAAAGTGGTAATGAAACGGCTCTCCTCTGCTAATGGTAGTTGGTGGTATCCGGCGTTTAGATCAATTTTCGAAAACCACTTTGACCCATTCACATCAGCAATGATATCATCCATAGTGGGGGTCAGGTATCTCTCCCTCCGGATCGCAGCATTTGGTAACCGCATGTCAATACACAGGCGGATTTCACCCGGTTGCTTAGGCTTTTCCACAATAACCATCGGTGATACCCACGGGGTGGGCCCTGTGATCTTCTCTATGACGCCCAATCTTTCCAGCTTTTCAAGTTCTTTCTCCACCAGTGGACGTAGGTGAAAAGGTATCCGACGGTGTCGCAGGGCGGTGGGAGTGACAGACCTATCGATGTGTAATTTGATTGGTTCACATTTTATACAGCCTAAGCCTCGGAACAGTTCGGGGAATCGTCCCAGTAGCTCATCTACCTGGTGTGCTCTGATGCGATTTGCAAACGCTATTAATTTCAGGTCTTCAGCTGTGTGACTACTTAACAAAGTGTCAGCCTCTCGGTTGATTATGTGGATTGTCGCCATCACCTCCGACTCTTCGGCCTGAATGGGTATCGTGATTTTTCCTTTGAGTGGTAGTGGTGTGTCCGCTCCATATGCGAATATCCTCGTCTTGGACGGCAGTACCTGGGGGCGCGGGCGTAACTTTCTGAACTGCTGCAGACCCATTACATTCACAGTGGCTCCAGTGTCGATTATTGCCTTGACTTCATTTCCCGCCATTTGTACAATACACGTCGGCTGCGGCCGCCGCCGCTGTTTGAGTTCTCGCGCGAACGAGACGATGTAGGCCTCTTCATCCTCGGACTCTGAGTCATCATCCACCGTGGGTAGGTGTCTCTCTGTCATCGATGACAGCTGCCGAATAGCTTTGGTGGGCGTTCGTGATTTCTTGAAGTTCTTTGATGTGTTCCTACTTCGGCACACTGTCGCGAAATGGTTTGGAATTCCGCAGTTCAAGCAGGTTTTGCCCTGGGCTGGACAATCTTTGACCGCGTGGGGCTAATGTCCACAATATCCGCACCGCGCCCGGGGCGGGTCTCTCCGATATCCTTTCTGGGGTGGTTCACATTGCTGGGTCCTTACCGCGTCTGCCCGCTCAGTCTTGACGGTTTCTGCTTTAATTTGGAGTTTGTGTAGTGCTTGTTCCATAGCGGTGGCCCTGACATTCGAGAGGTCATGAGACCTGGCCAAGATTAGAATGTCTTCCAGTGAGATCCCTGGTTTGCGTAGTATCGATCCTCTCAGCGCCTTGTCTCGACACCCTTGGATGATCTGTCTCCTTATGGCTTTCGGTTGATCCTCGTCGGTACAGGAGCTAGCTAGCTCCCTTACGCGGGCATAGAACTGGTCCATGGTCTCGCCTTCCCTCTGGCGTGCCTGTCCCAATTTGAAAACTTCAAAGTCCAAATTTAGTTGTGGGTCAAAATGACCGTTGAGGGCCGCCACTGCAGCGTCATAGTTATCCGCCGCCCCCATATTGGGCAGGTGTTTGAATAGTCTGAATATCTCATCTCCTGCATAGTGTAATAAAAGCGACCTCTTCACTGCTTTGTGTGTCTCTCTCGTGACTACAAAGTAATTTTCCAGTCTCTCGAGCCATATCTTCCACCTTGGTGAAGCTGTGGACGGGTCCTCCATTTCACTGAATGGTGGTAACACCCCAGACGCGGCATGTTGAAATGGGATGTTGATGGTAGCTGCTGGCGCATCTTCGTCCCACATGGTGGCAGCTCGTCAGGATGACCTTCCTTTTCTTTTCCTTTTCCCACGACTCTGCTAGGCCAGTGCGAGCCCTTGCTGATCTTTTCCCCTCTTGCGCCGGTTCAGCGGCGCCACATGGCAGCTGGCGGCCTACCTCGGCTCCGTCGAGTGCGCTGTAGGCGTCTGGTGGCGTGGGGAAAGTTGAGGTCTTGGTTGGGGTCCTTCCCAAACCGAATTGCTGCTTACACTCCCTCCAGGGCGCAGTAGGACACACCCACGATCGTTTCCCGCGTCTCACGCGCAATTCGTGAGCATTAGCAGGGTGTCGCGCGGATCCGCGACTCACGCGAGATGCGTGAGATATGGCATCTGGTCGCGTCTCCGGTCCGGTTCCGCTCTCCGCTGCGCCGCGTCTCCCGGGCAGCCACAGGAACCCCCAGTGGCCAGGTGTGGTGGGGCAGGGGTGGTCAGGTGGGCAGGCCAGGCTGCTGCAGTGGCAGACAGACACATGGTGGGCGCAGCGTGAGGGAGCAGGTTGCTCCGCCTTTGCCACCGGTGCACGGGCAAGGGTTGGGCCCCCTCCGATCGTCGCCAATGTTGTGCCCTGCGCTGGTGAGGTGACTTGGGCCTTGCTCTGGCTAGTGGCGCAGCGCGGGGGCAGGTTGCGCACCAGCGCCAGCGAACGAACCACACGGACACAGTGTGCAATTCGGAAGTGACGTCCACGAGCGGACGTCATCCTTTTATTCAACCCCGCAGGCCACGCCTGACCTGCGGATGTGGAGATGCGTGTGTGCGTGCAGCGACTAGACCGCTGCGGACATTACAGCTAACAGTATTGAAAGCTATGGCTTTCGAACAGAGAATGGACTCGGTCACATTTTATTACTTATAGGGGCTTTGCATAAAATGTTTGCAGACTGATTAGCGGGAACACAGCAGGGCACATGTTAAAGAATGCTTTCAAAAACCAATTAGTGACAGGCAATGTACTGCTGCCATCTAGTGGTCAGGAGGAAGTCTGATGACTGCTTAATATCCCCACGGCACCACTGCCAGCCTCTGGAATCCCAAGAGACCCTCTCAGGTAGAGAAAACAGTGCCCGGACGAAGCGGCCACATGATGAACACAAAGCCTTTGAAATAGGAAACCGAACATATGGCGAAGCTGCTGGCTCCGCGAGGTAAACTCCACACATGCACCAGCGCTCATTGGAAACTGCAGTACATGCACGAGTTTCTCAAACAGTCCTGCGCGATAAGTAGATGCCCTCCTAAGCAGCGCTTTCGTGCTGATTAGGCTCAACCTAAAAATATTGGCAGCACGGCCAAAAACATTTTTGAATCTAAGGACGGTCACCATTTTGATCATACAAATTGTTCCCCAGAAACAGACCTGTAGTACAGACCACCATGCAAAGTTGAGCTCCATTTTTGCAATGAGAAGTTGTATGCTGTTATGTACCATATTATGCAGACCCCTATTGATCAACAAGTCCAAATATTTTAAGCCTGTTGCTTTCCTCGTGAAGCCATGTGTATACAGAGAGGGCCAGGGATCACATAGTGTCAATGTGGTAATGGCTCACTCTTGGGTAAAATCCTTTTGTACCCAGAAAAAAACTAAAAGGTGTTGATCTGGGAGATGAGGCAGGGAATAGAAGATCCTGGATTACTCAAGGTCTGCAAAATATCGTTGGCATAAAGCAATATTTTGCAGTCGCCCCAAGGGAGTATTAATGCCCTGTATATGAGCAGCATGGAAAATGGTGACCACCAGAGGTTCCAGGGCTAACAAAAACAATAGAGGGGACAGCAGCCATCCCTACCTCGTCCCCTGTAAGATTGAAAAGGTTTGTGACATGTCCGTCACAGTCGACCTGCGCAGTCGGAGTCTGTAGAGCCATCTGACCTTCGCCAGGAAGTTGGGTTCCAAATCTGCTCTGTCCAACATGAGGAATAAATACCCCCGCTCCACCTGATCAAAAGCATTCTTGGCATCTAACTCTAACTAAAGCAGGAGTTTATTGTCTTAATTGTTAAGCATTTGCCAAATTATATTTTATAGAAGGTGCATGTGGTTGAGAGAAGAGTGGCCTGCTATGAATCCCACCTTGGAGTCATAGAATAAGTTTAGAATAACCTGTTAGGACCTTTCCAAGCACCTTCATATCTGCATTAAGAAGCGATATTGGGCGATAACTGGAGATGCTATCGCAATGCATTCGTGCTATCTAAATCTTTGAAAAGTTAATAGATTTAGGGTACCACTAAGCCTTTGTTAATGTTGTAAAAATGTGCAGGAAGCCATATTATTAAACACGGCCCCAATTGCCTCAGAGATCTTTTCCTCCGTGAACTTGCCCACAAGAAGCTGTCTACCGGCCTCCAAACTCCGATACAGTGAGCAAGCGAACGTCCCAAAAAAGTCATGTTCCAAGATGGGGTCATTCCCCCATTATGGCCTTGCAGGGAACTGGTTTGAATTGTGTTTGTTTGCTGTGTTTTTTGACAAGAGTATGCAGTCTCATGGGACTTTGTGTTTTCGTGTGATCGCTGGGAAGCTGTTCTGTGGCCCCTGTGACTTGGATGCAACCATGACTGGGATTGGGCCTATTGCTTCCTTGGTTAATGTTCCATGAGGCACTGTGAATATCATTCATCCAGCTGGGCGTGGTTGGTGAGCCTATCCCTGCATCTTGATGCGCGGACTGCGAAGGTCATCAATGGAGACCCTCTCCCTCCAATCTCTCCCTCCTCCCTCGGATCTGGGATGTTTCGAACCTGCCACCTTATGCGTTAATCTGGTGCTTCTTGCACAATGTCACACTACTCTTGCTGCTTTGGAGGTGCATGTTCCAATGAGCAGGCCTTTGGATGTGCCTGGAAGTATCAGGGGAGAGGAGTAGGAGGGGGAAGAATGCTCTGCCCATGATGGGAGTCAAGTAGGCCGTTGGGGCATTCTGTGAGTAAGTGAACTAAACCAGCGGAGTGCCTGGGTGATTTTCTCTATTGACTTAATGGCAGGTTTGTGCATGACCAATGGAGTTCTATGTTCATCTCATCCCCCTTCCCCAAACACATGAAACCCTTGGCTTACTCACTGGAGCATCTGCCTCATTTTGGAACTATAGGAGGGCCTCCATTTTGAGGAGGCCTGAAAAATGTTGAATAATGCAGTCCTTTCAATGATTGGCGTGCCAGAGTGGGACCTGAGGGTCTGCTTTTATGTACCAGTGGGGGGCCGCCCTGCTCCCTCATCAGACTGTTCCCCCGGAGGCATGGTCAACCAACCCCTCCACTGGGGATCAACAGCAGTAAGGGCTCCAGGCCCCTGTGGGGACCTGGATAGCAAACTCTAGCATGGATTCCGAGTCGACATAGCAAGGCTGCATGACTGCCCTGAGTTTCTCTTGTGTGTAAGTAAAGGCTTGAGTCTTCCCTATGCTGTGACACTAGTCCTTATGGTTGTAGTGAGTTTTCTGGAGTGGGTATGGAGTGGGTGGGGTACTGAGGTCTTGTACTCACTGCGTGTTTGACATCTTCTGTCGATGGGTAGGTATTCTGTGGCGGCTGCTTTGGTTATATTCTTTTCTGTTCATGGGAAATTGTTAGGTGACAATAGTCAGCCCATGTGGTTTCTTTGGTGACAATAGCAGCATTCTCTAAAATTTGGAGGTTGGCAGCCTTTTGGCTTTCTGGTGCGGGTACTCAGTTGGATCCCTCAGGGGCCCTGTGGCAGCGTCCTCATCCAGCTAGGTGTCCCTTTGACGTCTGTGGTTGCTGGGCCCCTTTGACCGGTGCTCTCACCTGTTTCTTGGTCACTCCAAGGGCCACCTGTGTAGGGGATAAGGTTGTAGCCTGTCCATTGTAGGCCCATAGATTTTGCCCATGTGGCAGGCGGGGACATATTCTGGGGTGTTACTACTCCAGTCTAGCATGCCGTATTTCTTACTGTGGTCACTCGCCTAAATGCCGAGCTTGGGGACAGAGAGGGTGCTCCCAGTGCACCCAACACACCACTTATCACGATGCTGCCTTGCTTGTACCTCTTCCTCCCTTGGGGAGGTGCCAGGGTGGTGGAAAGCCTCGACCAGGCAGGCCCGGACATGTGCATGGTCTAGTTGCTACCACCATTGTCCCTATATGTCTTGGCCTAGCTTCCAACTGGGCCCCATTAGGATGGCGGGCGGACTTTCCCGCCCGCCATCCTCACGGTACTTGGGACCGGCCGCCATGAGGGCGGGGGTCCCGTTGGCAGCATTAGGATGCGCCCGCCACAGTGGCGGGCGCATCCTGTATTCCCATCATTGTGGCGGGCGGTGCACTCTGCACCGCCCGCCACAATGCTGAAAAAGCATTGCAGCATTTGCATGACGAAAGCGGCAGGCACCGCGCGGTGCCTGCCGCTTTCATTATGCAAATGCAGGGGGGTACCATAGGTACCCCCCTGTGTGCACCCCCCTACTGTGCTGCACTCTGGGGGCCCGCAGGGGGCCCCCAGAGTGAAGTCCGCCTGCCTTTCCGTGGCGGCATTGCCGCCACAGAAAGGCATTGTCGGATGCCTATTCTAATATGGCTGGCGGTGTCTGATAGACACCGCCACCATGTTATCACTTATCCGCCCCGGCCGCCAGGCGACCGGGGCGGAAAACAGGCGGGCGGTGTTTCCGACCGCTGCGGTCCCCTCCGCCATCCTAATCAGGCGGAGGGGAAATCGAGAGTGGTTGTCGGGCGGATTGCCTCCGCCAGGGTGGCGGTGGCCACCGCCACCCTGGCGGAGGCAATCCGCCCGACATCCTAATGGAGCCCTAAGTCTCGGGTGATGCTGTGGGCCTGTGTGTGTCATAGTCTTGAGCATTCAGCTCCACACGCAACCTACATGCTACCCTTTTAGCTGTATCTACCAAGAAGTGGTGTGCGTGGCCGGTCCACTGCCGAGCTTGTGCATACAGCTCCAAGAGGTATTCCATAAAGTCCAATACTAACCTTTGGTGGGGGGCTCATTGGTCTGGGATCACCCTGTCTGGTGTTCCTGTGGCATGGGAGGATGTCGCTGCTTAGTGTCCTAGATGAGAGGTTCCAGGGGAGGAACAGGCTATAGTTCCATCCTTGGTGAACTGGATGGACATCCTTAGCTTAGACAATATGTCCCGTCCCAACATATTAGTCAGGGAGCATGGATAGTACAACCGCTGTTCTCTGATCCTATTCCCTCGTAAGCCCCCCTTTTCCCAGCTCGATGGGCTCTGCGAGGGGGACATTGGCAATGAAACCCGAGAATCCCTGCACTTTGATAGTGGCTTTTATAAAGGGGCTGCTCCTTCTGGCCAGCAAGACCTCCCTGCATCAACCAGGAAGTGGTATGTTGTCTCACTTATTAGCATTGTGACCATGGAGTTGTCCTGGGCTGTCAGTGGGGTGAGCACGTCTTTAAGTACATGGGTGGTCCTTGGCATGCACTCTCTGCCTTCCCACTGTATTCGCGCGCCCACCCTATGCTTTTGCCCACGCTGTCAGATTCGGAGGAGTTGGAGCTTTCCTCCCTGATGTTGCTAGTTCTGGGGTTGTAAGTTTTGCATGTTGAGGCCACCCTTCGGTTGGCCCATAGGCTTACCAGGACAATTTTCATATCTCTTTCTTGGACCAGATGTCTGGCCTAAATGTAAGTTTTGGTGTGTTCTATAATGTTGGCATTGAATGTGCATATCGTTCTCCCCTCATGCAATGGAAATGTGTGTGCTTTTGTGTGATGATGCTACTCGCAGCAATATCTCTCTAGTCTCCAAGCCTGGGCAGGGAACATCACTTGCAAGTGGTCTAATGGAGTTTCCATGATGGATTGGGGAGCTTGTTTTAGGGATTTTTCTAGTTTTGATTGTCTCAAGATGTTTTTTAAATAATAACACAGTTTACTCTAGTTGTGGGCAACTATGTTCATAGGGTGGCACCAAAAACAAGCAACACAACATCAATGAATGCATAAAATGGAAAAATCTAAAAGATTCTAGAAGTGAAAAGGTTGACAGAAAAAATATGATCATTTTGTCCAAAAAACCTTAGCCCTCTCCTAGCGCCTACAGCTCGAGTAGAGGGGATGCTCCATGTAATACGGGGAGCCCAGTGAGCCTGCTCAGTGGACAAAAATAGCAACGATATGCACAGACAAAAAGGAATAGCCTACCAATGTTGGCCCTCTGTGGCCAGACAGAAGCTACATCTCATTTACCAAAATTATTTTCCCAAACATTTCGAAGTACACCTTATATCACACTGGGGGTGAATGTTTTGATTTGTTCTGCATTCTGTCCATAATTTGTGTATCATTTGCTTCCTTGCCCTAACTGCGCCGTGTATGTCCAGACGTGGATCATGGGCTCTCTGTGCCACTGGATTCAAGCTAGCCTGTATGATGAGGGATTTGCACTTGTGATGTAAAGCGATCTGACACTCTACATCGGGATAAGTAGTGCTATAATATAATTAAATAAAAATTATTTAGTTATTTAAATCAATACCTTAGTTATTTAAATGTGTGTGTACAAACTCATACATATAGTAATTTCTGACATTCTTACAGTGTATATATTTCACAAGGGGACGAGGCTACTTCCTTAAACAACTGCAAAGTTAAAAATTAAAAAAAATCGGGTCTTTGTATAAACTTAACAACACAAGATTATGTAACAAGTACTGTTTGCAAAATATAAGACGCCCTAATTATATTTGGATATAAATATGCTTTAAAAAGCAGAGTCTATCCCTCCGTACAACCACAACTTGGTAACACTTCTCACATAATCTCGCAGCAGGACAAATGGCCTCCAACATGAATAAATGTGTACGTAAATAAACCAGAAAATCTCCACCACTCATCCAGTCTAAATGGACTGTTTACTTTTAGACACTAGGACGAGACTGCTCCCCCGACATGTACTTGAAGAAAAATGTGTTCACAAGCACTGTTCTATAGCATTATTCCATTGCTCACACAAACCAAGTTCTTCTCAATACAAATGTGTATTGAACCCCAGACATGGTATTTCAATTAAAAAAACTTTGACACCAATCTGTGATGGGCCTGTAAAGAATATCCCAGGGACTTAGAATGTGTTTTCTTTAAATATAAATGTCTTACACCATTTTGGGAAAAGATTATAATCCCCCTTAACAATATTTTTAACACAAATGTAGTCTTAGACTTCCCAATGATACTTTAAGGACCCCATGCAGCCGCTACCTATTTATCCCTGCCTGATACAGCCCTTGCGCTGTCAGATCTTTTCCTGACAATAGTGCCATTTTTTTTTAAGTCTCAGAAACTTTTACGAAACACACTCACTGGTTGATGTCATCAGTGATGTCATTTGAGATATCATCAGTGATGTCATTTGAGATATCATCAGTGATGTCATCAGTGACGTCACTGACCATGTCATGGGTGATGTAATATTTGACGTCATGAAGAAACACCTAGGGCGTGCCCGCTTGGTATTGCCTGCTTGGTATTGTTCCGAAACCTAGGAGGGGAAAAATGCATTTGAGCCCATGCTGACCGGAAACATACAATTGTAAATGTGGAAGGGGAGTGGAAGAGAAGTTAACAAAGGATTAGGGGGGTCAAGTGACAAAAAGAGTTGCAGAGGAACGGGAGGGAGTTGAAAGAAGTAAAAATAAAAATATCCCCTGCTGAGGATCTTGAATGCGTATTTCCATGAAATCCTCTGTACTGCTCCTGAGACATGGGAGGGCATGGGGGAACGGCTACCAAAGAATAGGAACTGGGAAATAGTTATGTGACAGTGCTCCTTCCAATGAGGTGGAGATTTAGATGTTGGTAACAAGCAGCATGATGATTGTACCATATCACGTTGTTGTTATTGTTCTTGTTTTGACTTTTGTTTGCATTCCTTTTCTTTGATATGTGATGATGATTTGTTACCACTAAGTGCATTGGTCTTTACCATGACCCAATCTAGGGCAAAGTTATATTTAGTTCTGGGAACTATAACTGCTGAGTTTCTATGGTTTTGTGCGTGTGAAAACGGAGCTTTAGTATAACCTTTGATTTTTTTCAGTGAATTTTTGAGGTTTTTTACATTCTATTTCTTAACTTTAACGTCCCTGTACCCTAACGTTTTTTTTAGTGAATTTCTGCTTTTTGTAAATGGTATTTCCTAACTATAACATCCAAGTAAGCATTTTATTGTGTGAATTTTGAAGGTTTCTTAATTGTATTTCCTATCTGTAACCTGTAACCTTTGAGAGTGGGTATGTGAGTGGTTGTATAGGTTGTTGAGAGGGTTTGTGAGTGGCTGTATGGGGCTGTGCTTCAGTATGTGAGTGGCGGCTGTATGGGTCTGTGAGTGGGTGTGTGAATGGGTGAGTGTGTTGCTGTATGGGTTGGTGAGTGGGTGCATGAGTGGCTGTATGGGTCTGTGAGTTGGTGTGTGAGTGGCTGTATGGGTCTGTGAGTGGGTGTAGCTGCATGGGTCTGTGAGAAGGTGAGTAGCTGTATGGGTATCTGAGTGGCAGTAGGTTTGAGGGTGTGTAAGTGGGTCTGTGAATGGTTTTGTAGATCAGTGAATGGGAGAGTGAATGGCTGCATGGTTCTGTGATTAGGTGTGTGAGTAGCTGTGTGGTATGTAAGTGAGTTTGTGAGTGGCTGTATGGGTCTGTGAGTGGGTATGTGAGCCACTGTATGGGTCTCTGAGTAGGTCTGTGAGTGTCTGTGTTAGTGGCTGTATGGGTCTGTAAGTGGATGTGTGAGTGGCTGTATGGGTCAGTGAGTGGGTGTGTGAGTGGTTTTGTGAGCGTGTGAGTGGCTGTATGGCTCTGTGAGTAGTAGTGTGAGTGGGTGTGTGAGTGGCTGTATGGGTCTGTGAGTGAATATGTGTGTGGTTTTGTTGGTGTCTGAGTGGGAGTGACTCTATTGCTGTGTGGGTCTGTGAGTGGACATGAGAGTGGCTGAATGAGTGTGTGAGTGTGTATCTGTGTGGATGTGTCAGTAGCTGTGTATGTGACTGGGCCATGGAATGGAGAGCTAACTTGTTGGGTAAATGTCTAGTGCATATTCTACAATACAGCTGTATAATGGACAAGAAAGAAATAGCTCCAGTGACCTTTTGTGCATTTAATTTCAGCAATGTCATTTTTCCTCAAGCGTCTTCACCTGAAATATGTGATAACATGAATCCTCCTATAGAAAAGATGACAAGACTACAAGGAAGTGAATCTTCACCAACAAACTGTACTTCCTCTTAACTATGTGAAGTAAGTGCTTCTTTGTTTGGTGAAGATGTCCTCATATTCCTCTGCATAGAGTTTGTGTCACCAAAATCGGTGGGAAGAGCACTCAGGGGGGCTTTTGGTAAGCTAACCATCAACATGGAAAAAGGTTGGAAGACCTCTGCCTACTACTAAGGTGGATGGTGCAGGCCAAATGAGGGGAGCTTGCAGGTGATTTTGCACATTTGCATACTTGTAGTAATTTAAAGGGAGAACCATACACTCTGCACCCACCAGGAGATGACAAGAAAGAACCCACTCATCACAGTCACTACAGATCACACTCGACTAGATCAACGATCAATGCGTTCACCTCCTACAATGAATGTACATCTTTTATATACAGGGACTGATCAAAGTCAAAAGCATACCTCTCAAGTATTTACAAAGTGATAACAAGATGTGTGCCTTATTCCCCTTCCATTGCATTTGCATTGCATTTGCATTTGCATCTAGGTGTGAGGCTCCAGATAGCTCCTGCCAGGATACTACAGCAAAATGAAGAGTGATTGCCCCTGAACTTCGGCCTTAGTTATAGGCCCAGGTGGAATCTGATAATCCCTTTTCTCACCTGCACTTTGCTGCTCAGAAGGAAGCAATGTGCAGGCGCTGCTGAATGTGTCAGAGCATCTCCGAGATATGTCTCTGCTGAAACTCTACACCCCCACTCCAGACCCATTCCCTTCCCTTCCCTTTCCTATCAGTTTATTCATACAGACATCCATGGGAGCTGACACTCAATCTAAGTGTCCTAACTCGCACCACCCAACAGTACTCCACAAACCGTTGCTTAAAACACAACAAGAGTACTCCCACCACATGTCCTTGGCCAACCACTGGAGTAACATTGGTATCAATGACCCCATAACTCACCCTCTCACTGATAGGCTCTCAACATCCCTAAACTGGCCTGCACAAGTCATCTTAAACCTAAACTTTCTTACCCACTCCTCACTGAATATGTCGCAAAGACTCTCTCTGCTGAAAAGCCAACTCGAGATTATAACACAGGGCCTAAGCAAAATATTATTGAATATGAACCACACAACTGGAGCCTATCCAACACTTACACTCTCCTCCTACAGACTCCAACAAACAACACCCAAGCCCTCACATGCCACAGCCACACAACTGGAACTCAATCCCCCTCGCAAACCAGCCTCAGAGACCCAAAACAACAAACACCGCAATGTCCATGAAAGAGGAGACCGATCTTGCCAACTCTTACGACTCCTCTACAACTAGCAACCCCCAGGTATTCACGGGATTTGGGAGAGACAGCATCCTACCAAGAATGGAGAGACCATCAGCCCTCCTCACAAAGTTACCCATGGCCCCTCCCCAGAAGATACCCGACAACAAGACAATGACCCACTGAATGCTTATAAACTGCAGATCTATGACCAAACACGCAACAGAACTGGTGGAAACCATCCTAACCCACGACATCGATATCGCGTTCATCACAGAAACTTGGCTGAAAGAATCCTCCTTACCAATCTTTGACATGCTTGTGCCCCCCGGGTTCTCAATCATAAACAAAGACAGAAAAAAAGTATTGTGGTGAGACTTCTTCTCGTACAATACATTTGAGTATCTATCCTCCACCATTGAGACAAAGAACAACAAACGATAAACTACCACCTCCTCTCCCATCCGCCAGGCAACATTCCCTCTTTCAGAGAACACCTTTCCGACCTGATAACTCACTTCTCACTCTTAGACTCCAATAACATAATACTAGGGGACCTCACCCTACATTGGAATGATGAAAGTAACACTCTGAACCAAGCCCTAAACAAAGTACTTTGCAACAATAACCTGATCCAACACTGCACAGACCAAATGCATAATAGAGGCTCAATCCTGGATGTCATTATAGCTCAGGAAGATACAGTTACTATAGACCACATCCTTCCTGTCGACTGGCCAGACCACCACCTTATTCTATTTCACATTAACCATCTGACTCACTGCCTTCCCCATCCACATGATGCCCTTCATTGGGCGAGAAATCCAAGACAGATTCCCCTTGCTGACCTGGATGAAGGGGTAAGAAAACTCCTTCCCCCAACACAGGCTTAGTTCACGCTACAATACAACAATGACAATCATACTAGGCCAAGCCGCTCCCTTGAAACAAAAAAGAGTCAGGAACAACCCATCGAGAGCCTGGTTAAATACAGACCTCAACTCTGAAAGAAAACTTATCAGAGCTGCAGAAAGACTCTGGCGGAACAACCCGTCCTCAACCCACCTTGACGAACACAAATCAGAATGCAGGAAATTTAAAAAACATATTAAGAACGAAAAATCTACCTTCTTCCGTAGTGCATTAGACAATGCCAAAAACCGTCCCAAAGAACTCTTCAATCTCATCAAACAACAAACAGTCAAACCTCCCACATCAACCATACAGGTTTCCAAAGAACTATGTGGCACCTTTGCCAATTTCTTTAACAGTAAAATCACCAAGATTGAATGCTCCCTTATTGACCACTCAAGGGCAATGAACATAGACTTAAATAAGAACTATATATTTTTAATCCAGTGTCCAGCCGGACAGAGGAATTTTTATTTTCGCAATAAAGTCAAAGATCAGCTAATAAAAGAGAGGCGCAACAAAGATCAAAAAATGGGCACAAGCCTGTACCAAATCAGGAAGGGGTGAAGACAATACATGGGGAAAATGACAGGCAAACAGAGTGGAGCGAAAGGCGGCTTACAAAACAATGCAAATCTTCTGTAAGCTAAACCTAACAGTAACTGCAATAAATAATACACAAGGGAACAATGCAGTACTGTTAAAACAGTCGACATGACGTTTCGATCCCTATCTCCAATAATAAACTGGGATCATCTTCAGGACTACATTAATTACTATTGCCTGAGTGGAGGCCTGCGGGAATAAACAGGAAAATGGAAGGAAAGGGGAAAGAGAACAATTATATCTCACAAACAATTCACGTTTTCATAAAGCATGTCTCACATTTTAGAGTGATTTAAATTCGGTGACATAGTGCTCTGGAACCACCGTTATCAGTGACCTATTACCAAACAGTAAATAATAAATAAGGTGCAAGGTGCCGTCGTGGTGACTAGTTACCGAGCAATGCGGCTGGGCCGTCCGCTGAGTGACTGCTCGAAAGGGCATAGGCGTAATTGTGGTCATTTTTCTGGCAGCATTGACGGTATGTGAAGTGCCTATGTGGATAATTGGCATAGTGCCGGAGGGGTAGGTGTTCTTGCCGGTCAATGCAAAAACGGGGTGACTAGAGTGCCGTGTATGTGAGGCACTGTGCGGGAAAATTACCGCGACGAATGTGAGGTGGCAGGATATTGGCAGGGAGAAGTGCTGACCTTCTTTCCAAGGAAGTTATGATCCATCGGCATCAGTTGCGAAGCCTCGTGGAAGGTCAGGTGCACCTAGGGGCAGAAGTGACTTGGTTAGGCGATTCGAAGAATCTATAGCAAATTGGGGAGGTAAACCAAGGAGTCGAGTTTACCTGATGGTGTACACAAAGAGCCTGTGAGGCTTCTGTGAAGGCAAGATTGCACGGCAGGATGTCTGTGGAGCGTTCCTGTCCCGTTGCGATTGATCTGCGGGAAGGGAACAAGTTTTTAGCCGGAGATGGCCGTTATACTTGAAGCTCAGAGAAGCCAGCGGGTGTGGTGGTATACCTATAATAGTTGCAAAGTGCCCCGTGAAAGGGTGGAGAATACAAGCCTGAACGGTGGGCGGCACGGCTCGGCTGCTAAATGAAGCAGTCCGGGTACTTGTTGGTCCTGTGTGGAATAAAAACAGGGATCAGGGCCATTGAAAACCCTCGGGGGGAATTTAACACGGCCGGTGTGCAGGGGCCGCCTTACCTCAATGGGAAGTTGGAGTCGGGCTGCACAGAGTCCCGTCCGATGTAGCAGGGTAACTGGTAGTGAGTTGCTCTCTGGGGCGCAGCATATACGGCGTGCATAGGCGTGCAACATAGGAGCCGCATCCGATGCGGCACCTTGAACGCCCCACTGGTTGACCACTATTCATTATATAAACACTCTGAAGATGAGTTAAAGTGGACAGTTTTGAAAGTATTGAAACTACCTCCAAGAGGTGGTAACATGGGACAATTGTTGAACAAAGAGGAACTTAAATCCATCATCCAATTCAACTCCATACAGGATGGCCTGAACAGATCAGAGGATTGGACCAATCTCTTGTAAAACCATGTATTTAACCCTGGTTCTCAGACTTGAAGTGAAAAAGACACTGATACCCCTGGGTCCCCCGTGGACCTGAACCTTACTCTGATTTTCCGATTGAATTATTCTTGAACCTTACTCTGTTTTTCCGATTTAATTGTTCTTGGACAAGTGTTGTGACCAATGTTAAAATGTTAAAATGTCACTTCGAGCACTTTTTCACCCACTTTCACCCACTCCAACATGTCTGCCGTTGGGGTTCACCCCTTCACTAAATCAAAATGGCTCCCACAGCCCTGGCGACCGACCGAAACCTAGGGGTAGTCCTTCTTCTGTGTTCATCATTCATAATGCACGCCGTATATGCTGCGCCCCAGAGAGCAACTCACTACCAGTTACCCTGCTACATCGAACGGGACTCTGTGCAGCCCGACTCCGACTTCCCATTGAGGTAAGGCTTCCCCTGCACACCGGCCGTGTCAAATTCCTCCCGAGGGTTTTCAATGGCCCTGATCCCTGTTTTTATTCCACACAGGACCAACAAGTACCCGGACTGCTTCATTTAGCAGCCGAGCCGTGCCGCCCGCAGTTCAGGCATGTATTCTCCACCCTTTCACGGGGCACTTTGCAACTATTATAGGTATACCACAACGCCCGCTGGCTTCTCTGAGCTTCAAGTATAATGGCCATCTCCGGCTAAAACCTTGTTCCCTTCCCGCAGATCAATCGCAACGGGACAGGAACGCTCCACAGACGTCCTGCCGTGCAATCTTGCCTTCACAGAAGCCTCACAGGCTCTCTGTGTACACCATCAGGTAAACTTGACTCCTTGGTTTACCTCCCCAATTCGCTATAGATTCTTCGAATCGCCTAACCAAGTCACTTCTGCCCCTAGGTGCACCTGACCTTCCACGAGGCTTCGCAACTGATGCCGATGGATCATACCTTCCTGGGAAAGAAGGTCAGCACTTCTCCCTGCCAATATCCTGCCACCTCACATTCGTCGCTGTAATTTTCCCGCACAGTGCCTCACATACACGGAACTCTAGTCACCCCGTTTTTGCATTGACCGGCAAGAACACCTACCCCTCTGGCACTATGCCAATTATCCACATAGGCACTTCACATACCGTCAATGCTGCCAGAAAAATGAGCACAATTACGCCTATGCCCTTTCGAGCAGTCACTCAGCGGACGGCCCAGCCGCATTGCTCAGTAACTAGTCACCACGACGGCACCTTGCACCTTATTTATTATTTACTGTTTGGTAATATGTCACTGATAACGGTGGTTCCAGAGCACTATGTCACCGAATTTAAATCACTCTAAAATGTGAGACATGCTTTATGAAAACGTGAATTGTTCGTGAGATATAATTGTTCTCTTTCCCCTTTCCTTCCATTTTCCTGTTTATTCCCGCAGGCCTCCACTCAGGCAATAGTAATTAATGTAGTCCTGAAGATGATCCCAGTTTATTATTGGAGATAGGGATCGAAACATCACGTCGACTGTTTTAACAGTACTGCATTGTTCCCTTGTGTATTATTTATTGCAGTTACTGTTAGGTTTAGCTTAAACAAGATTTGCTTTGTTTTGTAAGCCGCCTTTCGCTCCACTCTGGTTGCCTCTCATTTTCCCCATGTATTGTCTTCACCCCTTCCTGACTTGGTACAGGCTTGTGCCCATTTTTTTATCTTTGTTGCGCCTCTCTTTTATTAGCTGATCTTTGACTTTATTGCGAAAATAAAAATTCCTCTGTCCGGCTGGACACTGGATTTAAAAAATATAGTTCTTATTTAAGTCTATGTTCATTGCCCTTAACCTTATTTGTATGAGTTCAGGACCTTTGTCTTTTTGAATAATCATTAACTACCCGAGGTCCTCAACTACCTAGACGGGTTCCCTTGTTGTTTATACCAACCCTTAATGACCACGTCCTGTCAGCGAACAATAACCTGCTTCCTAGCAACAAAGGAAACAACCCCCCTTGGCACCCTCCGAGCAGCTGTTAGACTTTCAACCCCATCTCCGAAACAGACATCACAGAGTTGATTATCAGGTCCAAACCTTCCTCACACATAACTGACCCCATTCCCGCTCAACTTGCTAAAAGCTCAACCTCACCCTAGTCCCTCTCTGGGCCGAGAATATAAATAGCTCCCTGAGTACTGGAATCATGCCAGACTGTCTAAAAAAACAGCCAAGTCACGCCATTATTTAAAAAAAAAAAAACAGGCTCGGACCCAACAACAACAACAACTTCAGGCTGGTCTCCAATCTCCATCTCCTATCCAAAATTCTGGAAAGATGAATTCTCCTCCAACTTAATCAACACATTGACAGCAACAACCTTCTAGATACTCACCAATCAGGCTTCAGAAAAGGTTGCAGCACAGAGACAGCGATCCTGAATGTCATAGTTGATGTCTACAAATCACTTGTTGCAGACCGCGGCTGCCTACTCATACTTCTTGACCTATCGGCAGCCTTTGATACGGTTGACCACACTCTGCTCATAAATGTACTCCGAGAGATAATTGCTGCAGAAGAGGTGGTCTCACAATGCCTCCTTCCTTCAGAACCGCTCCCAAAGAATAAAAATGAACAAATTCACGTCTGACCTTCTCCCCATAACCAGAGGAGTCCCACAAGGATCAGTTCTCTCCCCATCACTGTTTAACATCTACATGGAGCCTCTCATCTCCATACTCAAAAAAGCCAACATCTCCTTCCACCTATGCAGATGATACCCAGATCTACCTAAAACATCCTCAATTGGAGACATTAAAAAATTAAACAACACTCTACGAAAAGTTCAACATTGGCTATCCCACAACCACCTAAAGCTCAACCAAGACAAAACAGAAATCCTTTTCATATCCAACAAGGAGCAGACCCCCCTAGTTACAGAATGGCTAAAAGCCATTGAAGCTCTTAATTGCAATCTTACCCTGGCAGACTCTACATAATCCCTAGGAATCACTCTGGACGCAAGCCTAAACATGGACAAACAAATCAAGAACTCAGTGAAAATCGCATTCTTGAACCTAAAATTACTCAACAAAAAAAAACCTTCACTCCCCCAATGACCTTAAACTGGCCACACAATCCTTGGTTCTGATTCTGGCTCCCCTCCGAGCAACTCTAAATGCAGCTGCCAGGATGATCACTGGAGTAAAGAAATATTACCACATTTCTCCCTCTCTAAGCGAACTAAAATGGCTCCCAATCGAAATGCGTGCCAACTTCAAGACTGTTTGCCTTATACATAAAGCTCTTCACACCAGTAAACCGGCCTACTTGGCTTCCAAACTCAAGAAGGCAGGACAAACAAGGAACCTCAGGAGCACCACCACTCTTCTTCTCATTCCCCCAAAAGCTTGCAAACAAAAAGCTCTGTCTCGCTCCTTCTCGGGAAATGCATTTAAAATGTGGAACAACAGGACTAATCTCTCCTTCGTAAACTTCAAAAGCCAGCTCAAAGGCCTCTTCCTCAATCAAACTCAACTGAATGAAGAGATGCCTCACAATGTGACAGACCTCTCCCACCAAAGTAATCCTGCCCAGCGCAGAACATAGACACTTCAACAAGAAAGTTCTCCAGTGCCTGTGTTTTGACTCGCTCCCTAGACCGCCTGAACATGAATCGACCCAAGACAATGCTGTTTATTGTAATACTGTATAACTGATTGCATCACGATATACGTTGTAAAGAGCTCTGATACCTTCGGGTCTGGCTAGCGCTATATAAAACTCTTAAATAAATAATAATAAATAAATAAATGTATCCTGTGTATGAAAATCACACCTGGTCAAGTTTACCATACTTCTGTGGGACCTAAGCTCTTCGGCAGAGTAGACAGCATCCACCTTGTAAAGAGTGATTAGACACTGTCTACCTGTGTGTACCCTCAACTTGTGCCCTGGATGAAGACCTAATTAACCCTCCTTGAAACATCATATGTAAACATTATGTTAAAGAAATTAAAATAGAAGTGTCAACTTTAAATGTCGTATGACAGTGACTCATAATACACAAACACAAATGCATGAGTATGTTAGGACCTACCTGCGTCAGCTCAAACTGTGAAGAAAATCTTCGTGCCACGTTGTCAATCAAACCTTTGAAGGAAAAGGAACTTCCACTGTATCTGAAAAGGGTGAGAAAACATTGAAATGCTAGGTTGTTTATAGAGCCGACTTCCTTTTGATAATGAGTGTTACATTTAATCTTTACACGTGGTGTGCACTTGATTTGTATTTGATTTCAGCCTCCCACTGTGGGAGGATATCCCTTACCCAGCCTCACCCCACAGATGATATGTCACCCACGGTAATGGCTTCCAATGACTTAAAGGAAGAACGGTGGCTTTCGCAATTCTGAATTAAAGGTGGCAGAACACCAGTGCCACTCTTTCCATTGCCCCCAACCCAAAATGCGAGGCTACACCTGGGGATATCTGCTAGTGGATTCTCTCCTCTGTATTTACAAGAATTCCCTGTGGGGAGACATGGTAGCCCTGAGATAGCCATGTGATGTGAGTTGTTCTTCCACAGTAATGCATTCTCAAAAGTCACATCAGACGTATGGTACTAGTAAAGGTGTATATTTTTGACTTATTGGTATAACCCTTGATATTTGGGGCAACTAGTCAATGCAATGAAATGTCTTTTCTCTTTCCCTTAATAGTGAATTGGTGCACCCAATCGGCAAGGTATTTTGCCCTCTAATAAGTCCCTGGTAAATGGCACCAGGGGTACCCAGGGCAAGGGTGGTAAAGGGGTCACCAGGGCTGCAGCACTATATTTTGCCAACCTGTCTGACCCAAGTAAAAGTATGTCTACAGATCTGCCATTGCAGAACTGACCAAGCAGCCTATCTGCTCGAGAGCGACTCTGCGCACACCATGTACTGAAGAGCCACACCACTACCTTAGTCTAAGTAATTCACTCTTAAAGATATCCTCCTAAGCCCAGGGGGAAGAGTGAATTATGTTAAAGGTGTGGATATAATATCCCTACAGTAAACCTGTGAAGCAAGGTTTTATTGTAAGTGACTGGCAGTCAATAGAGTAACATGGGCTACAGAGAGAACTCGAGATAGCCAGCTCCATTATGGATCGACCAAATTGTGTCATGTTTGGTGTCAAACAGCGGGCTTTTTCACCCCAACTTGATTCTTGTGACTAAGGTGAGTTGGCATGCAGGTAGGTGACACCCTGGGTAAGTGCCCATCTCATGTTTAGTGCTCCGGTGCCTTGGCTGGCTTCCTTAAGCTGTTTTCTGCCAAGAGACTGCCCTTCTGGTGAAATGTGGCAGCACTTCCCCAGGTTGGAGACAAAGGCCTGGGCAGGAAGGACGTCACACCTCCTCCCTCTCGGGACGGCTAGTATTTACAGCAACCACGGCGGCTAACCTCAAAGGCTTCACAGACTTTGATGTACAAGAGTACTTGTCGCCAACTCGAGGTCAAAGCCCTTCCCACCCTGTCCAGTCCAACTGGCAGGAAAATTAGCTATTCAGGATTCATGCACCTCCAAAGGACTAGCCACACCTTTAGCCAAGGAAGAGTTATGCCATTTGGAAGACCCTAGATTAAAGGACTCTGGGTAGAAAGGTGACGTACATCCACAGGCAATGTCACTCCAGGGGCGGGTTAGCTGAAGTGACAAGTAACCCATTTGCTATTGTCGTACTTGCCCTTAACACCCCCCTAAACTAGGATTTGAGGGGCTCCCTGATTCTGGAACCTCATTTCTGACTTTGAATTAGAGAAAAGGCACATTGAAGATGCTGTAACCGACAAAAGGACCTTGGACTCTACAGCAGTGCAAAGATAGGACATGTAAGTGCCCTGAAGCGACCATATACTGGAATTGTGTGTTCAACGTGTGTCCTTGGCAAAAGCTCATTGCTCCCAGCAAGAGGGACTCCAGTGGATGCCAGAAAATGAACCAGACTCCCAAGGATTACTGGGTCCAGTCACCTGCAAGCTTCAGGAAAATCGATGTGCTGCATGACAGAATTGCAACTTGATGGTCCTGTCCAGAGTGAACCCAAAGAAAAGTTGTGCCCTGCAAGCCCGGAGTGGTAGCCAAGCTTACACCAAATTTCAAGCTGCTACTCCAATCTTGTCGCTCTCCAGCTGCCTGAGCAACCATGGATTATATTTGCTGCAGCCCAGGCTTGGTGATCACCAGTTGGGTGTTAGACCACTTGAACGACATGTCTCACCCAAGAGCACCTCACAGCGACAGCATCCGATGTTGGCAACAACCCCGCTGCTGTGTTCTTGCATCCTGAAGTTTGAGCTAGGGACCCGCATGACCTTATCCACAATAGGGTTTATTTGAACGGACCCTGCAAGTGACCGAGTGTCACTTGTGTTTTCTCCCATTCTTTTCAACATGACCAGTTTTACTTTAAGTGCATCTATTTTTGGACGCTTTAATAAATCTATTATATTTACATGAAAATACACTCTATTTTTATGAATTGGTGTCAGATTTGTTTTGAGTCACATCAATTACTTATGCACCATGATGGTACTGTAAAATGCTTAACGCATGTTCCTCCAGTAATACCTGACTGCTCTTTGTCACATTATCCGGAATGAGCTAAGGATTATTGTTGTTTAACCCAAGGATTCCCTACGCGTATTGTGAGAATATTGCATTGTAAGGCCGCCCAGCCATACCAAATAATATTCCACCTTGCAACCATTTAACTCTGTAGAATTCTGCAGAGTTGCATAAAAACTCTGCTACATTCTGCCAAGTTCCGCCATGGGGCAGAAATAAACATGTTGCACTGCAATTTAGCAGCAGTAGCTCGAGCAGTGCTGAAAAATCAGTGCAAGTGGCACCCTTCAGTGCGCAATATCGCGCCGCCATTTGAGATAATGTTGCTGCTGCTCTAGTAGAAATTCTACTCAAGCACCCGCAAATCTAATAGAGAAGCAGGTATCTGACCGCCCCTGCCCACGTTGTAAAGTCATACTAGAGGATGCCAAATCTCGTTCGCACTTGCCTTTTTGGAGCCTCATGGAAAATAATTCTGGCAGGTGGCGATCGGCAGAATTTGGCCTAAAGTTTGTGTTACAAGAATAACATAGAGTTGCCAAATTCCGCCAATCCCGCAGGCCGAATGAAACATCCCACCCACCTCTAGTGCAAACACGTATTTCTTATGAAAACAATCTTTCAGATGGGCAGGCTCAGTTTCTTTTTAATTTCGACACTTGGACCACTCTGTCCTTTGAAACTGTGCATTAATACCCCATTCATTGATGTAGCTCCAAAACCTACTGGGGTCTCTCAGTTTAGTTTTCTCTCTGAATTTGTGTACATTTGTCAAGTAGGCATGCTTTGAACATGGGATTGACATTTTTTTGAATTTACTGACATGTCAAAGCAATCACAATATGGTATGTTGTCAAAGTTAATAAATTGTAGCAGCAAGCATTAACTATATCACTAGACGTTGCTGGTGGCTACTGAACACTAGCTTCTGCCCAAGTGCCTCTGCCTTCAAAGTCTTCTGAAAACAAGTAGTAGACTTACTCAAGGAAAATCTTCTCCCAGTTGGCCCTGATGAAGTCCCATGCTATACTCTGCCCTGCAGCATTGTTAGCAATAGAAGAGATGGTGGAAATGCCATCCTGCTTCCGAATGATTGTTCGATCCCAGGTGTACTCAAGATATCTAAGAAGAGAAATTAGCACATATTAAGCGTATCAATCAGAATTTAACATTGCAAGCACCATGGAAGCCATTATTGTCTGACTTAGTGTGTCTGCTGAAATTAAACCATCGTAAAATGATCCCTTAATGTTAGCATAAATAGTCACATGAGATATACGTAATGGTCCACTGAATTTGCAATGGTATATTCCCTCAATTGTCACAAAGGGTGTATCCTCGTTCTAGCAAACTTCAAATTTGATTCTTTACCCTAAGCTAGTCAGTCCTTATTTCATGCTGATGATTTTTGATTAGGGTAAAGGATTTTGATTTAGTTCTATGAGCAATTAACTACTGACTACCTTTCTCCATGCTGTGCGTAGTTGTGTGTTCTTACAGCCATTTTGGAAGGTGACGTCCTGCCTGGGCCGGGTGCTGGCCTGGACCATCCCGCTTGACCCCACACTGTGGCTGCGCCATAGCACAGAGGAGATCAGAGGAAACTGTTATAAGCAGCCCCTCCTGTTTTTGAGCCTAACTCTAGCTA
The DNA here is from genome assembly GCF_964261635.1 of Lissotriton helveticus. Classification (NCBI taxonomy): domain Eukaryota; kingdom Metazoa; phylum Chordata; class Amphibia; order Caudata; family Salamandridae; genus Lissotriton; species Lissotriton helveticus. The sequence goes on from NC_136061.1 coordinate 2,084,856,372, forward strand.
AAAGGGACATAGCCGAGAAATGGAAAGCAACCTCCACGCCGAGCTTAGGGGGATGCAAGAAGGTGATGGATAGGCGCATGGGTGCCGAAATCGTAGTCTTTCAAGCACGGGGATGCCCACAGAAGCACAGGAAAATTTAGTCCCACTGGGTGACATATTAGGGCATTAACCTACCCCCCTTGCCACATTCAAACCTTTCATAATCCCGCTAGTCAATACATGGGTCATATTAACGCACCATAGACGGCCAAAATGTGTGGCTAAAAGACACATCTTCAAAAATACACAATTAGGAATAATCAGCAGGGTTCGGTGTAGTTTGTTATTTATCCGGCCTGGTGTTTGACAGGCCAAGTTGTTATGTACTGATAAAATCAGGTTCACTATGTCTTTTGCACTATATGTAATGTACTTGTCGGGCCCCTCCCATTTTATACCTTCAAAAAGAAATAACATTTGTTGTGAATTTTATTTTAACTACAGACTATAAAAAATAAATAGACGGATCTCTGACACAATTAATCTTGTGGGACTTCTTTATTTTTCTTAGCTAGACTTATCAAGTGATTGTGGTTTGAGATAGCACATGCCCCTTATTTGGGATGGAAAACAGGAAGTAAAGATGGAGGGTCTCCTGTGAGAAATAGATTATCTGTTTATTGAGAACTGGCATTGATTGTAGATTCCCCAGTGAGTCCTGCATAATGTGGTTAGCTTGAATGCCTGGATCTAGAAGGTTCTCCTCTCCATCACCTTCTGGACATGAAGAAGAAATGCAAGCAGCCAGGGCCACTCGGAAGGTGGCTTGTTTCAGATCTCTCTGTTTCTGCTGTGTTTGCATGCCATGTGGAGGCTGGTGGGTATGCATTGGTCTCCATGTGTCGTCTCTTGGACTAGAGGTGTGATGGGCTGTGACATAACGGACTTGGGGAAAGGTCTCTGGCTCTCGTCAAAAGTCAATAACTTGCCTAAAAACCCAGAAAATAAAGGTTAACATCCCACTCTTGCCAGGGACAGGAGTTTTCTTGAAGGTCTTTTCTACCATAAGGTGTTTTAAGGACCTTTCAAATAATTGAAGAGTCTATAGCTGTACTGTTGAAAACCCCAATTTCAGTTACCATACGTTTGTTTCCCTAGAACTTCTTCTACCAAGGTGCAGGATGCTGTGCCTGCTAATTGAGCCATTGGGCAGATTTGTTTTTTCCTATGTCTCACCCTTACAGTGGGATGGCTTGGAGAATTTGCATTTTAAGGTTACCTTGAGCTTGGGATTTGGCAGTTTATCCCTCTATTCACTTAGGAAATTACAGACTCCTGGGAGTGTGCCCGGCCTCCTCTGATGCCCTTTTATGGGTAGCAGTGGTCTCTAGGGTTTGACGGCCTTCAGACCTGAGCTTAATTTGAAGGTTTGGAGGCCTGCTTCTCCCTGCCCCCCACCTCATCTGTATATCAGTGAGTGGGCCTGCTCTGTTCTGTTGTCCTGGCAGATGTCTCCTCCAAGGATCTCTTCAGGAAGGAGAAGTTTTTTGGAGTCTACTTGGGAATGGATGGCCTATGACTGACGTTGCCATCTCTTTTGTCTCTGTGACTCTGTGTGCCCCTTCAGTTTGGGTAGGCTCAGATCAGTAGCAAATTTCTCATGGCCAGAGTTCCAGTATTAGAGTCCAACCCATAGCACGCCCCATTGCTGCCTTCTTATCAGATGGTTTTTCTTGCTGAGATTCAAATTTGCTTCCTCGGACTAGGAAATGTAGGAGATCAGATATCAATCGTTGAGCCCACACGCTATCCCCCTTCTTGGGGAGAAGTGTTTCTCGGTGTTCTGCATTCGATTCTCATTCCCTCTGGCTATGCGGTCAAGGACTTTGTGTTGTTTGTGTGTCGTTGGTGGTGGACTGCATTAACTGCATTATGCGTTCCTAATACACGTTGATGCCTTGTCTAGGCTTCCCTAGTTATGCTACTGTGAACCAGTAGGTCTTGGTTGTGAGCAGCCCTTGTTTTGAGGGCAGGTGTGCCTACTCACTCCAATGCTTTTAGCATCCGCCTTTGCCCCCGTTGCCCCTCCCAGGGTATTGAGGCAGATCATGGGCTTGCAATATTGCCAGGGCTCTGCCACAATTTAGAGAACTGAAATATTGTGATACTAAAATATCAAGAAACAAAATATTGTGAAAGTCAAAATGTATAGGTAAATATAGATTCACTATTCTTAACTTCACATCCATGTACATTGGAGATCTTGTGCATTGATAGATTGATAGCTATGTTTATGCTGAGTTAGCGATATTAGACTGTCTCCTTTGATAGCTGCAGGTTGGAAGGGTTTTAGTTCAAGCTGATACAGAGGCTGCGGTTGTTCTTGTACACTACTAGAAGGATACTTTGGTGTTCTTGCTTATTCTTGGTCTGCACCAAAAAAAACCTCTAAATCTTGGCTAGCTTTTACGGGACAGTATATATCTGCTGTGGAATTGGTTGGGGAATAGTTTGTAGTTTTCCCTGGTTGGGTTGGTGGCAATGGACTGGACTGCTTTCTCTCTCAGTACTTGTCCCTTCTCTGTTTCTATTGGCAGGAGTTTGCCCATGGCTCTTTGTGCTGGTATCATGTCAGTTACTGCTCAATGTTGCCTAAAAGATTAATGTCTTTACCCCGTTTGATGTGTAATTGGTTTTGGGTGTTGCATTGCCTCAATGGGCAGTGAATTTGTTTCCCTTTCGGTGCCCAGTATGGTGAAACTTTCATGATACTTTGGTATATCCTCATTGAGTAAGAAATGGGGTGTAGAAGAGGGTGAAAAGCTAATAGCTGGATTAATTAATGATAATCTTCATTGCTCAGATCCCTACTTCTTTGCCCAAGTACTTACATTCCCTCCCTCGCAGGAGAGGTTTACCTGTTATCCTCTGACTTGCTCAGTATGTTTTCGGATACTGATCAGACAGGTGTGCCCTAATTAATGGAATCATGTAGGAAATATGGCCTCTGTATGGTGTGTAACAAAATGTTCATTTTTGACAGCATTTTGGGAGCTTTAAAAGAGATGCCTGGCCTCCAGGGACATAGTTTCCTCCTCAAATTGACTATGACAAGGAAGTGTGAATCGAAGTAATGAAGATATTCAAACCATTTCTTGTGAAACCGAGAAATATCAGTGATCAAGGTCAGGAGTGAACCATATGTGCTTGATATGAAAGGGTTATTGAAACGTGTTAATTTGTGATGAGTCCCCGGCTACTACTAGGATTAGGGTATACCATGGGATTTAGCACGTCAAGATAAGTTTACACTGCTGTAACGAATGCTGAATTTCCCAGCAGATACATATTATTAGGTCTGGCATTAGCTATGTCTTTATGTTTTCAAATAAATTAATAAATAGTACATGCTTTTATATACATTGAGGTGCTTTCAGTCATCCATCTTCATCCATTGGTTTGTTGTAGTGTAATTCACATTTTGCTTCCTCCCACCCTAGCATAAACAACCGGGTAATGGGTCAGCCCACTTCAGCCATTGGCTCCACTCACTGTGAGAGACACCATTTTGCCTGTGCTCAGTGTACATATCTGGTGAAAAAGTAGTCCCTTAAAGTATCAAGGACTGGTGGTTTAATATGTCCTCTTTTAAAAAATAAAAATAAAAATCATTTAATTTTCTTTTGCAAGGGCCCAGCAGCTCTTCTGACAGTGCTGCAATTTCCTCAATTCACCTTGAGGGTGACCTGTATCCCATGTGGTCATTGCTAGATGCCAACGTTTCACAAATATCATGCACGCACAAGCAATACGGCTGCACAGGTGGCTGTCTTTGAATGGTTTTTGTAAAACATTATTGTTAGAAATTGGGTTTCCAGCTGGCAGAGGTAGGCCCCCTGTCCAAGCAGGAACCATTATCCTATTCAGGCTAAGTCAGATACACACAAAAAATTAACCAGTGCTCACCCTCCGGTAGCTTGGCACAGAACAGTCAGGCTGAAGAGGCAATGTGTAAAATATTTTTTTTAACAGTGAAACAGTGAAAACCCCGCCAAAAGGTTCATACCTGGTTAGTAAAATAGAACTTTACCATATCAATAAAACAAGAACAAAACAACAAAAATCCAATAATTAAAACCAGAGTTATTCATTTTTAAAGATTAAACTGAAATGTAGTGTTTAAAAGCATAAATTGCCAACCAGGGCTAGGTGGCTGTGCAGGCTGGGTAAAATCTAAACGTTCAGGCCGACCACGATGGAGCATGCGTTGGATACAAGGAACATTCTTGTCCCTCTCCAAAGTACCTTGTTGTGTTATTAACGAAGACCTGTTGCATGCAGCAGAGGGGGTGATGCGTAATCGATTCCTTCGGATGTGGACGATGCATTGGTTCTGAGCCGCACAAGTTGGAGGTGCGTCATTATCGAACCACAAGATGTAGGCAATGCATCGTCGTTGAGCAGCGCAAGTCAAAGATGAGTCAGGAAGTTGAAGCAAAGCACTGCGCTGTCATAGATGTGATACATTTGGTCCTTGCAGCAGTGGCAATGTGTCAAGGGGGATGCACCAGTGCCGAGCCAATTGCGTTGCGTGGATTTTGGTAGTTGCAGCACCTTATATCCACTTCCAAGAGCCCCGGATTGAATTAGCACCACTTGGCAGGGCATGACTCAGAGATGGCAGAGATAAGGTGCTGTTGGTAGATTGGTTGAAAGTATTTGATGTCCTGAGTCTTCAGAAGAGGAGGCAGGAGACAAACCCTTTGATTCGCTCAAGTACTGGGATGGAGAGATGCAGGTCCAGTTCTTCTCACTCTGGGGCAAGAGGGCAGCAAGTCAGCACATCAGAGCAGGAGTCCAGCAGAGTGGCAGTCCTTTTAGCAACACAGTGTAGTGGCAGCACTCCTGAAGGTACGCTGAGCTCTGGGGGCAGACTGCGAGTTAGAGAAGCAGCGTGGAGCTCTTCTGTCACCTGTTCCACATTTCGCCGTGTAAATTTTAAATTTGCTTTTACCGCTCGATACTTTTTATTAAATTCAACCCCCTCACTGATCTTACCTGATTCTATCCGTGCCAGACAGCTGGTGATTTAATACCCGTTCCCTCAGTAGGGTGTGCCTCCCTGCCCCAGTCCATCACGGCTGACGTGCCGATTGCTGTGGAGGGCAGGCGCCATCTTAGGGGAGGACCTGGATCCCGGCGGAGCCGCGCGCTGCGGTCTAGCTGGGGGTGGGGTTTAGACTTAAATTGCAATGGCCCCCCGGAAGCGCAGCGGACGAGCGCAGCGGGCGCGACGTTGGCACGCCGAAGGTGCGCCTAAGGTAAGCCCGTCTGCGCCCTGTCCGCGGCCGATCGGGGCACGGGACATGTCCCCCTGCCCGTCTTTACAGATACTCGTCCTCTGACTTAACCCATTTACATGCTCATTGGCCCCTTTCTCCTACCAACCTGTCGAGCCTTGAGTCAATGGGGTTACTTTGTGTTAGGGAGACCTTTTCTGAGATAGATCTCCTCCTGGCCCCAGTCCTCCCTCCGGTTACACTACCCCTCCCAGATATCGATCCCCCTCCCATTAAAGGGCCCTTATACTCTAAACACACTGTGAGCTATCTTAATACTCGCTCATTGGTAAAACACCAGTTGGAAATCTTTAATTACTTAGACTCCAGGAAACCTGATATATTGCTGCTGACTGAGACCTGGCTTAACGAGGAGTCTTCTCCAGATATTCTTGCTGCAATCCCCCCTGGCTACTATATTCTTCAAGCGAACAGAGTCTCTGGTAGGCCAGGAGGTGGGGTAGCAGCTATTGTTAAACATTCTATTAGATTCTCTCTGACTACTGTTAGTATCCCCTTTGTTGACTACCTTGTGCTGAGATTGGAATCCCGAGCGACACCCTTCATCTGTGTCTTAGCATATCGCCCCCCTCAGTCCATGCCCAATTTTCCGACGATGTTTGGTGATATGCTCTCCCAATTAGTTATTAACAATACAAAAATCTTAGTCCTAGGAGATTTTAATTATTGGCCCCTCGATGAGAAGGAGAGCGCCTGCTCTGTTACATTTTCTGATCTCTTATCTGGCATGAATTGCCGCCAACATATAAACCTAGTGACTCACATTAAAGGTCACGTCCTGGACCAGGTCTGGACTTTTAATCTGGATATTTCTGTCCCCCTCATTTCCCCTTGCCTATGGTCAGACCATTCCATAATTTCCTTTTCTCTCATGGTTACCTCCCACCCTAGTAGGACTTTGGAGGGTAACCTTTTGGCTCGGAATTGGAATAGGGCCGACCTTAGCAAATTGGTTAACCTACTCAGAACCTCTACCCCCCCACTTCTGATTTTATTGACACCCAAGCCTCTGCCCTACCGTGCTGGCTTGAATCAGCCAGCGACGTCGTTGCCCCTTTTAGACAGATCAAGCTTAAGCGCCTTCACGATGCACAAAGGTGGTTTACTGAGGATCTTAAAGCCCTAAAGCTTGGACTCAGGCAGGCTGAGCACCGCTGGCGACGAGGCTATGCCGCTGACACGAAGCTGCGGTTTATGTCTCTGCTTAAAGAGTATAAAGCAGTGGTCCTACATGCAAAGACCCCCTACTTCTCTAAAAAGATATCTTCTCCATTGTGGAGGAGCTGTCACACCCAGATAGGGTTACCATTAAACGTCTCCCTTCTCGTGTGCTCTGCGACTCTCTCAACCAGTTTTTTGTGGAGAAAATTGCTAATATTAAAAACAGCATTTCACTCGCGATCCCACCCCCTTCCCCAAGGCTTGATCCTTCCCTGTCTTCCCCCAACCCTCAGTGGTTGACTCAGATCCCTCCAATCTCGGCGGAGGAGTTTTTAGCTCTCTTAAATAAGGTCGCCTCTGGGTCTCCCACTGATTGCTGCCCCCCTTTGATCCTCCGTGAGGCTTTTACAGCCTGTCTGCTCCCCCCTTTGGTGCTCCTGAATAAGTCTCTCTCCTCCGGCCTGGTTCCCAGCTCATTTAAAGTTGCTGAGGTTGTGCCCGTTTTAAAAAAACCTACGGCTGACCCTACGGTAATGAGTAACTTTCGTCCCATTTCCCTTCTCCCCTACCTCAGCAAAGTTCTTGAGCCTCATGTTACTAACACTTTGAGCTCATTTATTGAACATTCCCAATATCTCGATTCCCAACAGGCCGGTTTTAGACCCGCCCACTCTACGGAGTCAGTCATACTTTCAGTTATGTAGGAACTACGGAGAGGGGCGGACTCTAACATCAGTCAGGTTTTGGTGCTCCTGGATCTGTCGGCCGCCTTTGACACGGTCGACCATGATATTCTGGTCGACCGTGTCGGGGAGACTGGCATTCGGGGTACCGCCCTTGACTGGGTTCGCTCCTTTTTGAGCAACCGCCACCAGGCGGTCCGGCTTTCTCCGTTTTCTGCTGATAGGGTCGGACAGACATGTGGCATCCCGCAGGGTTCCTCCTTATCCCCTCTTCTTTTTAATTTATACCTGACCCCCCTTATTCGTTCCCTGCGAGGTAGCCATGTCACCGCGTTTAATTACGCGGATGACATTCAGCTGGTCTTTAATATCGACTCCTCGGACCAGTCCATTGTCAATTTTCAGTCTACCCTCTGTCATATAAGTTACTGGATGGGGGTTAACCACCTCAAGCTTAACCCCGACAAGACAGAGCTGGTCCTTGTCGGGGGAGCTGCCAACCCATGGAAATCCATCTTTTGGCCCACGAGGTTGGGTCTCCCCCCCCAGTCCAGTCGACTCAGCAAAAAGTCTGGGGGTTATCATCAGTAACGATCTCACGATGAAGCCCCAGATCAATGCTGTAGTCTCTTCCAGTTTTTTTCAGTTGCGGAAAATCCGAAAGATTGATCGTTTCCTGACCACTGAGACCTTTACCCTAGTTTTGCTAGCTTTAGTCATCTCGAGGATAGACTATGCCAATTCCCTCTATGCTGGCATCCCGGCTTACCTACTGAAAAGGGTTGCAACTTGTTCAGAATCAGGCCGCACGTCTTATTTACCATGAACCCAGGCACCAACACGTTCGTCCTTTGTTAAAATCACTTCACTGGCTCCCCGTCTCTGAGCGCTGTAAATTCAAATTAGGTTGTACTATCTTTAAGTCCCTTGCCGGAACGGGTCCGTCTTTTATTTCCTCACTACTGCACCCCTATGTCCCCTCCCGCAACCTCCGTTCCTCCCACCTGGCTCTACTTAAGGTTACGGTTTTTAAACGTAAGAAACAGGGAGGACTGAGATTCTCATTTCTTGCCCCTTCCCTTTGGAATTCACTCCCTTTAGGCATAAGATTTGCTTTTCCCTACACTCGTTTTAGATCCCTCCTTAAAACTCATTTGTTTTGCAATGCTTACAATTAACGCTCTTCGCCCTGCGGACTGTCTGTCTCCTTATGCTCGAGCGCCAAGAAACCGCCAGGTGTTAGTTGCGCTTTAAAAATATTTTTTACATTACATTACATCTTTCCTGGTAGAGTATCCACAGGTCTAGAAGTGTACTGACTTGGTAGTGTCAGGGGTCCAATACTTATACCCAGTTGTGCCTTTGAAGTGGGGGAGACTTCAAAGAGAGACCTTTGAAGTCCACAGAGTTCCTGCTCTTCCTGCTCTGGCTCAAGATGCACTCCACAGGGATATGCAGCCCTTTGTGTCGAGACAGGACAGAGCCTATTCAGTTGTAAATGTCACCTCCTCCCTTTCTTCTCAGGATGACCAATCAGGATGTGGATGGCTCATCAGTCACACCTAAACTCCCTTTGTGTGTGGCTGTCTAGAGGAAATGCACAAAGTCCGGCTGTCACCCACAACAGATGTGTATCCAGAGACAGGCCCAAGGCACCCAAAATATCTAAACTAAGAAAATGGCAATTTGTTAAATGTGGCTTTTTCAGAATTACAATTTAAAATCCAACTTCACCACATACGGGGATTTCGAATTGTAATTTACAGAGAACCAAACTTGGGGGTTCTATCTCTTCCCAATTGGAGATTACACTTAGAAAATGTAATAAACTAATCCCAATGTTAACCTATGGGAGAGATAGGCCTTGAAGTAGTGAAAAACGAATTTAAGAGTTTTTCACTATTAGGAATGTAAAACTTAAATGTATATGTACTACTTTTTAAGTACACTACACACTGCCTTCGAGCTCTCCAAGACCTACATTAGGGGTGACTAATATATCTTATAAAGGAAGGGGCTGGGCCTGACAAGAGGGCTAACTTGCCATCTCGACCTAGCAGCTAAAAACTGCACACACAGGCTCTGCAATGGCAGGCCTGAGACATGTTTAAAAGGCTACTGAAGTGGGTGGCACAGTCAGTGCTGCACGCCCAATAGTAGCATGTAATTTACAGGTCCTGGGCATATGTAGTGCACTTTACTAGGGACTTATAAGTAAATTAAATATGTCAATTGTTCTTTTTGCATTTGTTGTCCTATGTGGAAGGGTATGCCCAGACATGGGTCCCATACTCACCATGCCACTGGAGTCAAGCTAGCCTGGGGTGATAATAGGCTATCTCCTGAAACCGGTCCCAGGATGTTTATTTCCGGTCATGGGAGGACTTTGCCTGGCAGTTCGGGCTAGACTGTTCCCATAGGGTGCAGTGTCAAGAGTGATTTGCTTATAGTTGGGTCTAAACTGGAATGGCTTGGTATGCAAAAGATGATGGATTTAGGCAAGATCTCTGTACTGGGGCTGAATGTTTGACACTGTTTTAGCATTCCGTTCATCAATTGTTCTTTTGCATTTGTAGCCCTATGTGTCCTACTTTTTAAATACACTGCACCCTGTCTTTGGGCTGCCCTAGTAATACATTAGTTGTGACTTATATGTATTAAAAAGTAAGATTGGGCCTGATAGGAGGGTTAACAGCTTAAAACTGCGCACACAGACTCTGCATGTAGTGTAGTATACTAAGAACCTATAAGTAAATGGCAATTGTGGATAAGCCAATGTTACCATATACACAGATCTGTCAGGATGGCGATAATCTGCCCCTTCCACTTCCTCAGTACAGCCCGACGTAGACCCATCACATGGGCGCCTGAGCCTACGCCGTGAGCATGGCACCAAATGCCACCATCACCATACACATACACCTTAGAGTAACCCAAACAAGCTACCATACACCGCTGCCAAACGATAACTGTCACAGTACAACCCAACTTAGAATCTACCATCAGACTAGCCATAGATCTTGAGCCAGGCGCAGACAGCCACGATCGCCAGTTAGACACACCCTTAGACTCTCCAGCTACAGACTTGAGCCTCCAAGATCAATGTCATCTGGCCAACCGACTACATTTTTTAACCTTCCAAACCATGTGCTGCATGGGCTATACATATTTACCCATGCAATGCGGGAAGAACCTGACCCAGTCCCCTGAGCAATCACACCTCATACAAGCCCACCAACAAAGCGGGCTTACACGCCCCTATACTGACGCGCACAACCTCTAAAACTAGTGTTTCACTTCCAAGCAGGCAAGGCACACGACTATGTTGTCTCTTTCCATCTTTTTTAGGAACGCTTCTCCAAACGCTAATCGCGGAGTGCCACGCCCACCCACAGGGAGCGCCAGCTGCAACCATGAACCGGCATAAAAGTTCTATGGCTCCATACAACAGTTACCACAGAGCTCCTGAAAAGACCATAGGTTTGCAGGTGTACCGAAGACATTGCTAAGTAAGTAAATGCAACCGGGTCACACTCGCGGTACCGCCACCAGTAGTGCTGCCCCTGGCCGCTACTGTGTGCGCATCTCATTACCGCTCACAGCAAGAACACGCTTTTAATGCCTTTTTCTCCCTCTCTTCTGTTATAAGTGCGCACAGGTCTCGACCCCACCGGCAGAGACCCATGGAACTTTGTTCCCCGTAGTTAGGAGTAAGCATTAATCATGTTATTATTCCTCATTACCACAGCAACTAGCCCGTGTTTCTAGACATTACCACCTTTACAACATAAATTCCTCAATCCGGCTAATTCCACGAATCGCCACTACCGCCTGAGCACCGACGGCATTACCGATTCACACTTTATGCACCTGACGCCGCCTCACATATCACGTGCCAAAATACCTACGTGTTCTGAATCACATGTGTCTGTGTTTGTCTTGTCCCACTTTTCTTTTCTTACAGGTACAAACAGAGAGGAATCACCTCTCACAATTAAAGAACCTTAGCGTGTGCTACACATACGGGGCACTGACAGCACAGTAGACCCCTATACTACCCCCACACATATAAAGGTCCTGAAGAAAGCCAGTTTAGAAAAAAGGCCTGGCTGAAACTAGTATCCCACACTGGACGTGGGAGACCATAAGTCTATCCCTACACGTCCTAAAGCCTTTCTCTTTAACCCTGCCAGGGGCCCACCAATAAAGTAAATGTTTGGGACCCCTTGGACAGAATTTTAAAACCCCACTCAACACACCTGCACCCACACTCACATAACAAAACCCGACCCGCTGTAACCAGGCGTCGTAGCACACCTGAGGTACACTCGGTACCTCTGGTGGGGCCCGATGATGAAGCATGCCACCAACTAGGTTGGTGGATGAGGGCCTTCATAAAAACCAATCGGTTTTTCCCTGCAGACACTACACGCACATCATTACAGTAGCTCGGTTTTCTTGTTTATTTGACCATATACACAGAGTCATTAAGCCAGCAAACACGAAGTCAGCAAAACAGGAAGTCAGGAGGCACATAAAAGTCAGCAGAAACCATGCCAAGGATGCCAGGTCTAAAAATTAGCTAGACATCCATTCCAAGATGGCCGCCTATCCATAAAATACATGTGAATGCTTGCCGGCGCACTGGCAGCCACGTTTGAATGTTTTTGCATAATGAATAACAGAAGTGTTTCAAAATGACCACCCATTCAAATGCAGAAACACCCATCTTGAAGTGATATAACTAGGAGGCAATCAGTGGCAAATGTAATACATCTGTGACCAACACCGCATCTGTTTGACCTTGCCAATGACATTTTAATGGGTGTTATCTCCCCTGTGTACAGGGCCCCTTTCTGTTAACATCAGAATTAAATCGATTTCATATTACATGAAACATATTCAAACATTTTGCGGTAGACATCCCTGTATCTGATTATTTTGTAACATCATTACATGATTATACTCAAGTCAGCTTTCATTTTGAAAATAGGTTTTTTACTGGCAGTTGTTACCTGTTTAAGATCCAGGGTTCTCTGGAGCAGGCCAGTGCTGCCCTGAGTTTGTCAGCCTCTGCAGCAACAGTGGTTCTTTTCAACATTTCCAAGGCAAAGAACCACTCTTCCTCTCCACCTATTGCTATTGCATGGCAGTAGATGGCAGATCTCAGGTTTGGTGTGATGCTGTGAAAGGAACATATTATCTGTAAAGGTGCAAGGCAGATGCAGACTTGCTTTTAAAGTTTAAAGAGCGAGTCTTTGGCATTGATGCATGTTAAACAAACCATTAGTCCCCATTAGTCCCCTCCCCTTAACACATTTCATATTATACTGTTCTGACTGTGTGACATTTTTAATCTACACTGAAAAGTGTAACGGGAAAGCCAGGCACTTTAAAATGATGTCAATCTTAAAGTTCCTGTAACATGGGAGTTTTGATGGTAAAAGCTAACATCCACTGAAAACATATTTTGATATTCTTGAAATAATCTGTCTTCGTGATATCCAAGGTCGGGTTTTCCAGAACCATCCGGTTTACGGAGATAGTTATGCAGTTTTTCAAAATCTGCTGGAACAGCATGTACAGGAAGCACTGTAACCTGTGGCTTCATGACACAAATGTAGAATGGGAATTTAATTGTAGGATGATGTGTTGCCTTTATGTGAACTGATATATCAGCCTTTTCCTTCCTTGGGAAATGCAGGCTTGACAGCAAATGAGAGAAAATATACAGGAACACTAGTGTAGAGCCTGCATAAGCAAAATAAAGACATGGGTAGGATTCTTGCTCTATGATTAATCTTTGATTGCTATTTTCTAATCACATGTTGCATAGTTCTTAACCAACAAGCACTTGCATTCCTAAAGGTACATGAAAGACCATGACCCTTGATCATGGTTCAATGTATTTTATGGTTGATAACATACAAACAATATCAGTATATTCAAAGTTGTTTTTGGTCTTTAGATACATCAGATGGATCAGCGAGAAGTTACATTTTAATGTTACCAAATTAATTTGAGCATAGTTATCCATAGTTGGCCTTGGCTGGTCATGCCATGATTTCAAGGTGACCACTGACTACATAATGATTTCAGTTTAGAGTATTTGTGTAGAAAATTGGATTGTGGGTTGACTGGGTTGTGAGTACTGGTCAAAAAGCAACCACAATACTTGTCAGTCTGAGGCTCAAGCAAACCCCATATTAACCTGTAATTAGACCCCTGGTAGCTTGCACAGAGAAGTCAGGCTTAACTTAGGGGCACTGTGTAAACTGTAAAGTATTAGTGCAACACTTCAGACAGTGATAGAGTGAGAACACCACAAACAAAGGATCCCACCCAAGAAAGAAAAACGGAGCTTTCTTTAATAAATATGACAGGACCAAAATGTCAAAACCTTATCAGTAAAACAAAGTTATTAAATTTGAAAGATTTAGGAAAAAATAGTGTGAAAAAGCACAAAGCGCCAACTGTGGAAATTTGGTCACCCCAGGCTATGACAAAGTCACATGTTCAGGCTGACGATGATGGAGTGCAGGCTGGGTAGAGGGACCCAGTTAGGCCAACTGCACAAAGACCCTTAAATCCTGGTGTGCGTTGACTCGGAGATGCAACAAGGCTGCAATGCAAGAGCCTGCATTGTCGTCAAGAATCCCATTGACTGGGCTTGCAATGTGAAGTCTGGCATTTAGGAAGCGGCATGCAGTCAGGTCGATGCAGCGCTTCCGAAGAGCTGTGAGACTGCAATGCGGAGTCCGGCGTCGTCTTCGAGGCTGCCATTGATGAGGGATGTGAGGGCCGGCCCTGGGGATATGTGGCACAGATGGGACAATGAGGCAGGTCTTTGCAACACGTCCAATCCGCGCATCAGGGGCGATGCATTGGTTCTGCTCAGGTTTGCATTGTGCAGCAGAGGAGAAGCGTTGGTTCGACTGGATTCACAAAGGCTGGCAGAGCACTTCCTAAGGTCCAGGACTGGGATAGCACCACTTTGCAGAGTACACCCACTGAAGGCAGAGTCCAGGTACAGATGCAAGGTTGTTGGAAGTCTGTTATGCCCCTGAGGCTTTAGATCAGGAGGCCAGCCAATTAGCCCTTGAAGTCACTCTGGATTCCGGGTTCAAGAGATACAGGTCCAGTCTTTTTCACTCAGGTAAGAGGGCAGCAGGTCAGCACAGCAGTGCAGCAGTTCCTTCAGAGTAGCAGTCCAGCGAAGTTGCAGTCCTTGTAGCAGCTCAGCATTCCTTCTTCCTGGCAGAGTATCCACAGCTCCAGAAGTGTACTGAAGAGGTGGTGTCTGAGGTCCAGTATTTATAACCAGTTATCCCTTTGAAGTGAGTGAGAAGCTTCAAGAGGTTTCCCTTTGAAGTTCCCAGGTATCATGCCTTCCCTGTCCTGTCTCCAGACTAACTACAGGGTGTATGCAGCCCTTTGTGTGACTGCAGCACATAGCCTGCTCAGGTGTAATTGGGGCTGTGCCCAGCTCCTCCCTCTCATCCTGCCAGTGATGGCCCATCCAGGTATACCTAAGCTCCCTATGGTGTGTGGCTGACTAGGAGGAATACAGAATTGTCAACTGTCAGCTGCACACAATAATGTGCCCAGAGACAGACAGAAGGCACTGAATTGCTAAGGCAAGAAAATGCTTCCTTTCTGAAAGTGGTATTTTCAGAATTACAATAAAAATACGACTTCACTGTAAGTTAGGATTTTAAACTGGAATTCCATGGACACCAAGCATGAGCTGGTTATTCACTCCTTTGGAAATTCCTTTATGATTTATTAGAAGGTGTTTTCCTGTAGGAGAGACAGGCCTTGCAGTTGTAAAAAATGAGCTTAAGAGCTTGTCACTACCAGGAAATGCAGAACTTAAAAGTACATGCCTAACTTTTCAAATACATTGCACCTTGCCCTATGGGCTGTCCAGGGCCTACCCTAGGGGTGACATATATGCATTAAAAATGAAGGTTTGGTCTATGAAAAAAGATTTATTTTTCCAGGTCAAAATGGTAGTTTAAAATTGCACACCCACAGGCTGCAATGGCAGGCCTGAGACGTGTTTTAAAAGGGTATTGAAGTGGGTGGCACAATCAGTGCTGCAGACCCACTACTAGCATTTAGTTTACATGCCCTGGGCACATTTAGAGCCACTTTAATAGGGACTTATGCATAAAATATATATACCAATTGGGTGTAAACCAATTTTGCCATGTTTGAAGGAGAGAACACAAGAACTTTAGCACTGGTTAGCAGTGATAAAGTGCGGCGAGTCCTAAGGCCAGAAAAAACTAGGTCAGTAACAATGGAGGAATAATGCAAAACGTTTAGGGGAAGACCACCCTAAGCCTGACAGGTCTAACAATTTGCATGTAAATTTACCTCAAATAGATAATCTTAAACCTTGTCGTGAATTCAGCCCTTGTGGTCCAAAGTTGGACACCGCAACTCTAAGTCTCACAGTTGTACTAAAAAATCTGCATTTTATGATCCCATTTGTTAGAGAAATACCTTATATACTGTTATTAATCTGAGTGAAGATGGGACAAAGGGGATGCATAAATGTTCTGTGAGAGGCTGGCTCAATATACCAGCCCATGTTTAATAGGAGTTGCTTCTGATCGTGCTTGTCAGTGCCTGGAATATTTTACAGATGTTACACTTTAGACATAGACATATACTATTGATACATGGAAAACATTCAGCAAGCTGTTGTATTTGACGGCCCACATAAGGATGCAAATATATCAAGATACTGTTTGTACAACATATTTAACATTCAAACACTATACAGCTCAAACCGAGCTTCAAGAACTAATGAACCACTTTCAAATAGAAATTCTAAATAAACTAGATGGCTACACTGTTTGCAATTGTGTACATCTAAAGTACAATTCAACGAATCCTGTTAAAAATGAACATATTGGAGATGGCACAACTCAAGAGAATGATTCAACTTGTATCACCAGAGAATCCTACAGTTAAGCATCCTAATGATTTTTGTACATAATCATGAGTGAGAATATGCCTCATTATTGGTGGTCATACTTCCTCGAAGGAGCATATTTGCTTGAGGTCCTTGAACATTGGGTTTAACATATCATGAATAGTCTACATTACATCATAGGTTAATGTTCTTCAAATGAGGTGTTGGTAAAGTTTTTTACTCACCTGTTGTTGTTAGGATTATTCATCCATTTTCTGTAGAGGTCTGTTGCCAGTGCCTGGCACTCCGGAATGCCATAGTAACAAGCTGTGTTGACCGCATTGATTTCATTATACCTAATTGGAGGAAGTTATGAAGTTAGGCTACTGTATGTCTTGTAGAAAAATGCCCAAATCAGGCCCTCCCTGAAGAAAAAACATTAATATATACATCTTGTTATAGATTTAATCAGAATTCAGTGGAAGAATGTTCATTGGATAATCATTTATAAACAACAAAGAGAAAGCATTTGTCACAAATTGGGTGGTTGGTTGACTGGACTTTGAACTACAGTCCAGCAGCAGCCACAATCCTAATCAGGGTAATAAGCAGGCAAACCCTAAATTAACCTGTGATCACCCTTTGGTAGCTTCCCACAGAACAGTCAAGCTTAACTTTAGAAGCAATGTGTGAAGTATTTGTGCAACACTTCAAACAGTAAAACAGTAGAAAAAACCTTACAAAAAGATTCTACACCAGGTTAGGAACATACAGATTACTTTTATGAATAAACCAAGAACAAATTGACAACATTCCAATAAGTAGGACTTGAAATATTGTGGTTTTAATGTTTTAGGTGAAAATATTACCTAGAAGCAAAAAGCGCTATTTGATATATTTGGTCGTGCTTGACTAGGACAAAGTCAAATGTTCAGGCCGACCACAATGGGGTGCGTGCCCTTTACAGGGACTCAGTGAGGCCTACTGAACAAAAATAATGTAATGCTTTATGTGCACACTGCGAGGATGCGTGGTGCAGTTGAGGCGATGTATCGGTAACCATCCACACAGAAGCAGCAATGCTCTGATTCTGATCTGCGCAGCAGTGGTTATGCACCAGCTCCAATGAGCAGGGAGTTGCGATGTGTAGGTTTGACATCGTCGAAGCTGCCGTCGATGGGGATACAAGGACCTTGTTCCAGGAAGAGCATTCAGCAGTGGTCGTTGCAAAGTCACTGCATTAGACCCAACACATGCCACAGGGGCGATGCACCAGTTCTGATCCACTAAGAAGATGTGAAGCATCAGTTTGACAGAGGATGCGTTGGTTCCACTGGAGCTAACGCTTTAGGCCCACATCCAAGGGTTAACGACGGGGTGGTACCACTAGGCAGTGCAGACCCACAGATGTCAGTGTCCGGGTGCAGAAGCAGGGTGGGTTGAAGTCTTTATGTCCCTGAGACCTCAGATCAGAAGCCCAGCCATTTAGCCCTTGGAGTCATGCTGGGTTCAAGTTGATGCAGGTCCGGTCCTTCTCACTCAGACAGGAGGGCAGCAGACCAGCAGGTCTGCACAGCTAAGAAGGAGTCTTACAAAGCAGCAGTCCAGCAGAGTGGCAGTCCCTTCAGCAGCACAGTAGTCCTTCCGGATGTATGACGTTACAACTCATACTTTTACAACGCATGCCATTACAACGAATTTTTTACAACGCAAAAACTTTTACAACGCATGTATTTACAACGCATGTTTTTACAACGCAGGTACTTTTACAACGCATACCATTACAACGTAAGTATTGGTAAGTATATATTATTTTTTTTAATTTAAAATAATTGAAAATAATATAATTTAATTTAATTTAATTTAATTTAATTTAATTTTATTTTATTTAATTTTATTTAATTTAATTTTATTTTATTTAATTGATTTAATTTAAATTTAATTTTATTTTATTTTTACCTTATACCCCTGTACCCCAAAAACCCAAAACTGACCCTGAACCCTAAAAATACCCCTGTACCCCAAAAACCCAAAACTGACCCTGAACCCTAAAAATACCCCTTTACCCAAAAACCCAAAACTGACCCTGAACCCTAAAAATACCCCTGTACCCCAAAAACCCCAAACTGACCCTGAACCCTAAAAATACCCTTTTACCCAAAAACTGAAAACTGACCCTGAACCCTAAAAATACCCCTTTACCCAAAAACTGAAAACTGACCCTGAACCCTAAAAATACCCCTTTACCCAAAAACTGAAAACTGACCCTGAACCCTAAAAATACCCCTTTACCCAAAAACTGAAAACTGACCCTGAACCCTAAAAATACCCCTTTACCCAAAAACTGAAAACTGACCCTGAACCCTAAAAATACCCCTTTACCCAAAAACTGAAAACTGACCCTGAACCCTAAAAATACCCCTTTACCCAAAAACTGAAAACTGACCCTGAACCCTAAAAATACCCCTTTACCCAAAAACTGAAAACTGACCCTGAACCCTAAAAATGCCCCTTTACCCAAAAACTGAAAACTGACACTGAACCCTAAAAATGCCCCTTTACCCAAAAACTAAAAACTGACCCTGAACCCTAAAAATACCCCTTAAAAAACCCAAACATATAATATTTAAAATTATATACTTACCAATACTTACGTTGTAATGGTATGCGTTGTAAAGGTACCTGCGTTGTAAAAACATGCGTTGTAAATACATGCGTTGTAATGGTTTTTGCGTTGTAAAAGTTTCGTTGTAATGGTAGTGCGTTGTAAAAGTTGCGTTGTAATGGTTGTTTCCCGTCCTTCCTGGCAGATTCTTCACAAGTCCAGAAGTGTACTGAAGTTGTGCTGTCTGAGGTACAGTACTTATACCCAGTTGTGCCTTTTAAGTGGGGGAGACTTTAAAGACATGTCTTAGAAGTGCAAAGAAGTCCTACTTCCTGTCCTGGTTCCAGACCCACTACAGGGGGGTATGCAGCTCTTTGTGTGTGGGACAGGACGCAGTCTATTCAGGTGTAAGGGAGACTGGATCCATCTCCTACCTCCAATCATGCCAGAATGGCCCATCAAGTCACACCAAAGATCCTATTTGTGAAGCTATCTAAGGTAAATACACAAAGCCCAACTGTCACCCACACCGGACATGTGATCAGAGACAGGCAGCAGGCACCAAATGGCTAAAGTGGTAAAAAATGCCAATTTTTAAAAGCTGCTTTTTCCGAATTGCAATTTAAAATTCAATTTCACTATATGTTTCGATTTTAAATTGTGATTCCAGAGACACCAAACTTGAAAAGTCTAACTCTTCACAATTTGGAATTGCACTTATAAAATAGAATAAGGTAATTCCAGTGTTATCCTATGGGAAAGATAGGTCTTGCAGTAGTAGAAAACAAATGTGAGAGTTTTTCACTACCAGAATATGTCAAACTAAAAAGAAAATTTCCTGCTGTTTAAATGCATTGCAAGCTGCCCTCTGGGTTTACCAGGGACTGCCATAGGGGTGACCTGTATTTATAAAATAGGAAGGTTTGGGCCTGGCAAGAGGTTTATCTTAGCAGATCGAAATGGCAGTGTAAACTGTACACATAGGCTCTGCAATGGCAGCCCAGAGCCATGGCTTTACCACTGGTTATCAGTGGTATAGTGCTCTGAGTCCTAGGGCCAGCAGAACTGAGGTCAGAAAAAGTGGAGCAGGAAGGCAAAATGTTGGGGGCAAGACCACCCTAAGGCTGTCTGGTCTAACAGCATTGGAATGCCAGTAGATCTCATTTTGAAAGGCATTAGCTGAGCTTTTGACTTTGCCAATGCCTGTTGCAGATGCTTAATAGCTTTAAAAAAAAACAAATAAAAGTCAAATTGGCTGGTTCCAGCTTGATGATGTGTACACGCACATGAGTCACCACTAATGCAGATGTGCATCAAGGTGCTGTGTTGGTTTATTTTTCCAATGCTGAACAAAAATAAAGTCTGATCATCTACATACATGCATGATTAACTGTCATGATGCTACAGCAGTAATTTTGTTTTCCTTTTAATATTCCAAGATCACAGTGCCCATCTTGGAGCAGTAAACGTGTGTGAAGGCGTATTATGGAACAAAGAGTGGGACAGCAGCAAGCTGCAACTGCTGGGTGCTCTTTGAAACAAAGAAAAAACCATACAAAATTAAATAAGAAAATGGTATAGGGAGGGACAGTGGATCAATTGTGGGTGACTGTGAGCAGAGAGGGGTAGGGGAGTGACTGTGTAGCTTGGGGTAGAAAAAGAAAACTTAGGAGGGGTGGGGAAGCAATGGACAAATGGAGCAACATTGGGCGTACAGGGGTGGAGGTATATGGGAAGAAGTAGCACACAGCGGACAGCAGCAAAACACATGCTCTTCGATGGAGTGCTGGCAGAAAAAGAAAAAAGTCACCCAATCAAAAGGATGGAATAGAAGCTATGATCCAGGAGCTAGACAAACAGAAGTAGAAGAAGGAAAACCATTTAATAAGAAGCAAGCAAATGAGATTGACAAGAAAACCAATCAATGGTAAATAAAGGGCGAACCCAAACACACTTCAAATGAATATTGTTCACAATATGTCTTTTGATAACTCTGTCTTTTGATTAAGCTGTCAGTAGACGAGAACTAAAAGCATCACAGTTCATAGGGAGGGAAAAATGAAGACATACTGATTTTAATTAACCATTACAATGAGAACTGCTCCCAAACTGATTTTATGCACTATACATTGTTATATTGTAACCCAGTGCTCCCCTGGGTGAATGCCATCCCTTTCAGGACATGTACAATATTAAATGTATGTGCGCTACTCTCAAATATCTAGTACACTGCCCTATTCCCATTTAAGGCCTACATTTGGGGTGACATGTACATGTTAAAAAGGAAGGTTTATGCCTGTCAAAATTGTTTTTTTTTAACTGCACACCCAGGCAGCAGTGGTAGGCCTGGAGCCAGGGTTTTACAATGGACCTTTAGTGGGTGACACAATGAGTGCTGGTAGAATTTCATTATGGGCCCGGGCCTGGGGTACATGCAGTACCATGTAGTACCATACTGTAAGGAGTTAGAGGTAAATTACATGTGCCTATTAGGTGCATGCCAATTTTTACGACATTTAGAAGGGAGCACAATCACTTTAACACTGGTTAGCAAGAGAGAGTAAAGAGCACAGACTCCCATGACCAACACAAATGAATTCGGAAAAAAACGTTAAGGGGCAGAGTTATGATGGGAATGCGCCACGTTTGCGTCACGCAACTGCGGCGTAAACGTAGTGCATCCCTATGACCCATTTTCAACGTGATGACTCTAGGCAGAGGCATCACGTTGTAAAGCCCTGCGCCACTTGTGGGCGTTCTGGCGCAGGGTGGGCGTTCCGGGGCGATTGCGCCTCGCAAAAGTGGCTGAGTGAAATCTATAAGATTTCACTCAGTCACTTTCAGGCCAATGCTGCGTCAAAACCCTGCGCCTGCTTGAAGCAGGCGTAGGTCTTGACGCAGCATTGTATAGATGAGCCACCCCGAGCCTTGCTGGAGCTGCGTCGCGCTTGCAACGCAACTCCAGCAATGCGCCACATTTACGGCACAGATGCGTCACGCATCTGTGCCGTTTTTGCCCCATGGTGCGCCGCATTGTAAATGCGGCGCACCATGGGTGGCGGAGCAGCGGCGCAAAATAACTGGCGCATCCCTGGGGATGCGCCAGTTATCCTAAATCTGCCCCTAAGTGTTTTGGTGAATACAAAACAAAAAGGTGGTAACTTCCAACAGTAGTTAGATCCATGCAAGATAAACAACCCAGAAATCGCCTAGATGTCTAGTTTTCAAAACATATCTGAGACAGTTAGGTTTCCATGGGTGTTGGCAAACCCTAGCACCAAATACTGCAGCTCTGACATGCCAAGAATTGATGTCATTCACTTAAAAAATACTGATGTTTCTGCTGTTCTTTTTTAGGTTCCAATGGTGTGGGTACTGATTGATTGATTGATTTTTAAATTTCTAAAGTGCAAAAAAATGCCTGTAGGTTTCTTGGTGCAACCATGTCATGAACGAAAGAGGAAAACTTCTTGAGACATTTTAGATGGGCAGAGTACACAGCCAAGCATTGAGAGATTTTCTGTAAGACATGAAATTAGGCTGAATTCTCAAATGACAAGGAATTTGGTTCCAAAGGGACAATGGGCATGAGACAAACGTCTACCTCTCCAAGAGGCTTCACGGATAACTGGGATAGTTACTTTCTTGGCTGTGACTGATCTAAGATGTTAATTGTGAATGTTCTTAAGGAAGTCAGGACTGCTGAGGTGTAGCGTTTTGTGGGCTATACAAAGCCCCTTGAAAGCAACTCTCTTTTTTTAATTGGAAGTCAATAAATACTTTTTCTATTGGTAGAAGTGTAGGAATGCTTCTTGGTAAGACACGTATTGTACCCTGCAGATTCTGGAAGGTTTCTTCAAAGAAATGTTGGGAAATTCTATAATTTCATCTATCATTTGATGTTTGCAGGACACCCTCGTTAGGAAAAGTTATGGGAATAACTCTAAGGCTGTCTGGTCTAACAGCATTGGAATGCCAGTAGATCTCGCTTTGAAAGGCATTAGCTGAGCTTTTGACTTTGCCAATGGCTATTGCAGATGCTTAATAGTTTTAAAAAAAAGACAAATAAAAGTCAAATTGGCTGGTTCCAGCTTGATGATGTGTACGCGCACATGAGTCACCACTAATGCAGATGTGCATCAGGGTGCTGTGTTGGTTTATTTTTCCAATGCTGAACAAAAATAAAGTCTGATCATCTACATACATGCATGATTAACCGTCATGATGCCACAGCAGTAATTTTGTTTTCCTTTTAATATTCCAAGATCACAGTGCCCATCTTGGGGCAGTAAACGTGTGTGAAGGCGTATTATGGAACAAAGAGTGGGACAGCAGCAAGCTGCAACTGCTGGGTGCTCTTTGCAAGACCTTCCACCATTGGCTACCCACAGTGTCTGAGGTTGGTAGGTTTCTCATAGTGCTGCCTGACTCCTGGCTCAATTACTGCAGCTACTCTGGGTTACTGTTTTCATTAGGAGTAGTGTAGGAACATTGAATTGTAGAACCTTTCTTATTTTAAGAAGATTCCACAAATTTCTTATCAAGTTTGACATTTGCAGGGCATTGTGAACGAGAAAACACAGTGGGAGCTACGCAAGCAACACCACCCTATTTCCTTTGGTGCCTGACGACCAACGAGCATATCCAAAGATTTTGTCTTTTCATATAGTCGTGTATTGGGCCTTTCCTGTCAGATAGGGGAATTAAACATGTGAGCGCTGTTTTTTTATTATTGTTTTTGGGGAAAAGTGTGTAGAAGCAGAATGGTATGACGTTGTCAATACCTATTACATTTCTCTATGTATTTTGGTTTCCAATAGTATGTAAACTCAGATTTTTAGGTACATTTCAGAAATGCATTGCTTTCATTCTTGCTAAAACGTTATTCATTAGGTCTTTTGTTATGAATCTGAAGCTTGATTGGATCATAGTGAGAGCCACAGTTAAGTTGATTGCTCTTGGTATCATATGCTTTTAGAAAATCAGTATATATTAAAAGCTTCTGATTAACACAAAGGCATTCTACTTTTTAGGGCAGCCTTTTGTAGATTGGCCTTATAGGAAAAACCATACTGATTCTCATATGTATATTTTTTCTATTTATTTACACAGTGTTCCTATTTCAAAGATTAGTTTCTTTGGTAATCATTCACAAATCACACTTAGGGGCTGATTACAATGTAGCTCGGAAGGCGTCGGCCTAAGGTCGGAGACTTCCGAGCCGCATCGTAATGGGCCGGTCGGATTCCTTTCCGACCACCTCATTTTGATGGAGACAGTCATAAATTAATGTGGCAAGTAATTTCAAGGGCGGAAACACTGTCGGAAAGAGTCTTTGGGGGCCCCCAGTAGAACCGACTTCGGTGCACGTCCTCCAGTTGGAGACCGAGGGGGCACCTAAGGTGCCCCCCTGTGGATCCATACACCTTGTGGCAGGCTCCCTGAGGTGCCTGCCAAGGGGTGCAGGGATGAAGCGTATCTCCCATTTTACTATGCATTACGGCCGGTTTATGATCGAAATGCATACTCCCACATTAAAATGTAGGAATGCGACCAAACAGTGTTCGGTCGCATCCTAATGAGGTGCTTGGGACTGCCGACTGGGTTTTGGTTGGTCCCATGACTGATGCGGGACTTCCGCCCGACATCGTAATGAGGACTTTAGCTAGAATGACATTGTTTTCAGTTTTCAAAAATGTATAGGTTTCTGGGTTTGTGCATGGGTTTCACATCTTTTACCTGGACCAACACGAAGTAGATTGAAGCAACAAATTTGCAAACACAGTACAGTGGTCTCTTTCTGAAAGCTTGGAAGAATGCAACCCTGGCAAAGCAAACCTTTTGTTTATCCCAGTTCTAGAAAACATAGCACAGTTATATTGTAACAATTTTATAAGATAATATTTTGCCCATTTTCTCAGGCCCTTCTGAAAGAAACCAATTTTGATTCCTTAACAAATCCCAACATGTGGGAGAAGGATACTGTTCTGGCATGAACAGTAGCGGTCAGCAGTAGGTGTTTCTGTAGGGCGGTGACGTGGGCAGGGGGAGGGGCAGGGTGGGGGTAGTAATGTATGGATTACGGAGTTTTACAGGTAAGTAACCATTTAAATAAATAAAACAAATTTTGTTGCGCGCGCTGCAACATCAAATGTAATTCAGTGCGCGCGTCGAAATTTGTTTTATTTATTTAAATGTTTACTTACCTGCAAAACTCTGTAATCCATACATTACTAGTTCTCTCTTTGACCTGCTATTGAGATTTGCCAATATTCTGAGGCGCCCAAATGGCAACACGCCCATCCCATTTCCTTGACTTTTTTTTAAACATTTACTTTAGCACAGATATGTAAAAATGGCATTAACATTTTGATTAAAATTTGAAATACGTACACTTGCACTCAATACATTCAAAGTAGCATTTGAGAAAAATCATTGAAAAACTTGATTAATAAGGAATATAAATTGAACACAAGTAATTTTTATTAGCTTCCATTATGGGTAATCAGCTTAAATAATTTTACCTATCTACATATATACATGTATGAATGCATTGCGTGCTATCTTCTTTTAGCTTGCTGTGTTTGAAATGGGGTTGACCAGCTCTGCTCCAATTACGTCTGAGGCCTTTTAGCAACTTCAGTAGGAGTGGGAACAAGTTATGACCTTGACCAAGGGTATGAGAGCTGATCTAAATATGAGTGACTTGATGGGGTCTGCCTAGAGCTCTTCCAGAGGAAATAAGGGTTCAACCATCTTATATTTAGGGCATCTGGGAACTTCACAGTAAAGAAAAAAATTAAATGCTGCAAAAGGAGGTGGGGAGAGTGCAAGAAAGTAGCTAAGATTGGGTAGGAAACATTCTCTGATCTCTGGTTAGTGCACAAGATCAAGCTGAGCACTCCTCAGAATAGTCTTGTTGTGGGATTACAACTGAAGAAGGTCCTGCTGGAGAAATAAATCTAAATAACTTGTATATCACAGGACTCATAACTTGTGTAGGGAGCCTGAGACTGAAACTGCTCTCCAAAGGTACAGTAGTTGACCTTCTATTTATCTCTTACAGGAACTCCAAAATCAGGACTCCTGATTCCAAAAGGGCCCAGGTAACCACAGAGGACTGTAACCTGCAGGCTCTCTAGCTGGCGAGTGTCCATGAGGATCTGAGAGCTGTAGGACCTTCCAAGCAGTTGTAACAAATTTGAAGTTGCTCATATATTCCACTCTAGGGGACCCAGACAAAGTACTACTGCCTGCCCTGGGTGGGGTTAAACCTAAGGCAGGCAGGAAAACTAGTCTTTTCTACTCTAAACATTTTGCCATGCTGAAAAATGGTTCAACAGGGTCTCGTGGTGAAGGTAACTTGTCTATAATGGTCCTGCCCTGCTCCAGCATCTAGGCTTGCCCACTGGAGGATTTTGAAATCTGAAATAGTAACCAAGTACAAAGGTAAAACTTGAACCAAGGCCAAAAATCCATCACTGAGATGAAGCAACCTCAATGGCTACGAAATCCAGATTTCTTCCTCTCAGTGCTTTCGGTGCTAAATCTGTTAGCTTCAGGGGACCTCGACAACGATGTATTTGACTTCAAAACACCCACACTGTCGTCAGCTTTACTCCTTCTCCACCAAAGAATTTTGACTTCCATTTAAAAAGTCCAAAAGTAACCTTTTTTACTTGGAGCATCCACTTGATGCATACGACCTCCACTCCATTGCAGTCTGCTTGAAATTGTGCATAGGTCTAGTCAATCGTGAACTGTTATTTGTCAATAGGGTTTTACTTCTTCTAGGTGCTTTTTGCTTTCAAATCTTTGGAAATTCATATCTCTGGTTCCACTTATTAGATGATTTTGGCGACTTTTTGTTTCTTATTTATTTTCTTTATTCTTTTTCATTGTTCGGGGAATTTTACTGTGGTGCTTTAACATTTTTGGTACTTCTAAAATTCAACACTCATCTCTGTGGGGAATTATCATAATTACCAATGGTTGAGCTGAGTTTTTCTGAGTCTGATGCTGAGACCTTACCACGGTGTGTTTATAATGTTGGCAAGGGTTTCTCATTTCAAAATTAATAATCCTATTTCTGAAATTGGTATTAAAAGTGGCATCATATTTTGTCCAGCAGTTTTAAAATTTGAGAATTAAAAATCATATCCAGATTTAGAGGCCAAAATGTATTTTTTATTTTAATTGGCAAGAAATATTATGACTTATTGTTTCATTTTTTTTTTTTTATTTGCGATCTCATGTCTGCACTTTGCGTTTTTAGTGAGGATTTGAAGCTGAAGGAGAGTTGGTAATGGTCTGTCCTTCCCAAATGAGTAACCCAATTTCTGACTCTTTCATAGTAATATAGCTATGAAGGGCCTCATCACGGTTTCAAAACCGACAGCCTCATTACAATTTGAGGTTGTCAGTTTTTAAACCGGCCGGACATTTGGCTGGTTTCCGACGGGTTCAGTTGGCACCAGCACGTAATCCCGATGGAC
Source organism: Lissotriton helveticus (assembly GCF_964261635.1). Taxonomy (NCBI): domain Eukaryota; kingdom Metazoa; phylum Chordata; class Amphibia; order Caudata; family Salamandridae; genus Lissotriton; species Lissotriton helveticus. The sequence goes on from NC_136061.1 coordinate 2,084,883,581, forward strand.
GGCGTTTTACGCCGTCCGGATTATGATGTTGGTTTTCAGCAGGGGTTCTATGCCAGGCTTTCTGACATGAAAACCCTGTTGGAAAGCAACTTTGGAGGCCCCTAGCAAGGCCCCTTTCAGCAAGCGGCCTCCAGTTGTTGGCCGATGGGGCACCTATGGGGCCTCCCTGTTCATCTATGCGCCGTACGGTGCCTGCCACATGGTGGAGGTATGAACTCAAACTCCCTTTTCTGTATGGGAGCTTGTGATGTGTCCAGTTTCCTACCGCAGCACATGATGCCACACAGAAAGGAAACTTGCGACTGCACATCAAAATTCAGCAGTTTGGACCGCAGACTGAAGATAGGTCGGACCCGTGTCCGTAACATCTGCCCGACATTGAAATAAGGCCCTGTGTCTAAGGTGGGATTTCATGGATATCAGTAATATAATAAGCAATGAAAGGCCATTTTACAACCTCCAAATGGTCATGGCTGCAAATCCAGAATTCGAAACATTTAGAACACTTTGTGACAGACATGCAAATATTAGTCTCTGTGAACTCACTGATCTGTCAAGCCATCAGGAAGGAGTTTCCAGTCATTCGTCTCATTTTTGAAGTGCAGGAATAAAGGTCCGACTTGTTTTCGGAGATATTGCTATAGAAAAACATAGATTTAATTATAGCAGGAATACCTTTTTCACATTTTTTGGGATATCTTGGAATTTCAGTCCATTGGGTAGACTGTTAACTATATTTAGACATGATATCAAGACTATATTAATGTTTTGTCTACATAAGCAATGTATACGTTTTGCTTTTGGGAAAAAAGTACTGTCACCATGACTTATCACAATCATAGAAACAGAAAACAACCCAACCTGTTACCAAAATGGACAACATATCCTCGGCCAGAATATGAACAGTAAAGCTCATCCTTCTAAAGGCTAACTGCCTGCTTCTTTAACTGGCTACATCCCTTCTTGATTGATCCTTATATATAATTTCTCATGAATAAATGGCAAAGACTTTTAAAGTTAGTTCATATGCTATTATTATTATAGTGGTTTTGCCAAAGAAAAAAAGTAAGCATTGGCATTGCGAGTAGGTCTTACTGAATTGTGCTAACACAAGCGCTCACCATTTTTCACAGCTCCTTTTCCAGATATTAGCACATAAAAGCCAGTTGTGATAGCTTGGCCAATGCTTGTTCTTAATTTTGAATTTGAATTTAAAAACATTTGTACAGTGCTCGCATACCCAACGGTTTCATGGCGCTAGTGATGATCAGTGGATGACAGTGGCAGGGGGATTAAGGATAGGCTTGCGTGAACAGAAAAGTTTTAAGATTTTTACGGAACAAAAGGTAGGAGGTGATCCAGCGGCCTATAGAAAATATATCATAAACAACGCTACCCAATTTCATAACCTTATAAACAAAATTCTATACTAAATATGGACCCATTTATAAACCTGATATATTTTGGGCCTACTGAATCAGGTGGTCAGATTAAATCTATATACACATTATCTACACACTATATACATTTTATACATCTGCGAAAGAAATATTGTCATTAGAATAAAACCTAACCATTTAAACGACCACCATTGGCGACGTGATCTAGCTAATAGTAACCTACACTTCTGAATAACCAAGACCAGCTTGTTTGTCAAAAGTAAGATTTTATTTACTAAATTATGGTATATAAGTTGATAGTTTTATAAATGAATTTTATTTGCAATAAAGCAAGCATGATTGTAAAGAAATATGAGAAAATACAATTTAAGCAAGTAAATCAAATTTAAAGTGAATATATAAAGTTTAGCATTTCTAAAACCTAATTCCCTAACTGAGCTAAATAGATAGAAATTAAAGAAAAGTTCTTTGAGGATTCTTACGTGCTCCACGCAAAGTCCGTCAGCACTTCACCCTCATCGGAAAGTCAGAAAGCAGTAGCCAGCCCATCCCTAAGGGCTTGACTTTTTATACCTTTCTATGCTAACTAAACTACGCAAAGGAAAGTTTTCAGAAATCTTCGACGTCCCATTGGCTGAGAGTGACAAGTGACATGTCACCCACTTTTCAAAAAGTTCCATTAAATCATGTTTCATAAAGACCATTGTCTCTTCCACGTGAAACCAGGAGCTTCCTGAGTTTGCAACAAATGTTCAAATTTGTTCTCACTACGTCCAAGCAACTTCCGCGGATGCCAAGTTAAGGCTGACAAAATGTTCACTTTCGACCTTGGCCATGTCCGACAGAATGATGACAGCACATTAGTTTTTGCTTTGTGAACGCAGCTTTGATAAACGCTTTAATTCAGAATGGGCGTCTCGTGACTTTTGCAGAATTACAAGTCAGCTCTTTTCTGCGACTCAAGTGACTAGGCCCAAAAGCAGGCAACTTAGGCTTTCTAGTATAAAACAAACACAAGAAAAGTATTAATGTAAGAAATAATGTAGATTCTGTATCCACCCCAGGATTTACTAATTAATTAACCCACCCGATTAATCAAAATGTTACCTAGCCAATGCAAACAAATAAAGCAGCGTTTATATCTACCAGTCTCCGTTATTCCATGAGACTTAAATGCACCTAGAATAGTAGAAATGACATCACACAGACAAGGAAAAGCAAAACAAGCACATGCTTCTTTTAATTTTGCAGCAGTTAGTAATGACAAAAACGAAAACAATAAATTATTTTATTATTTTGCACGAACAAAAAGATGCAACAATTATGCACGTTTATGAGCACACATGTTAGTCCCCCCATGTGTAAAGTTTAATCTAAGTTGTATTAGCACGACATATCACAAATCATTAATATTATTATTCATGTTATGGAAATGTGACTTCACGAGATTAAACAAAATTTTGTTTTCTATCTCGCTCCATCAACTCCCTCATCTGGTGATTAACAAATCACCACACCAGCACTCAAAATTTTGATAATTTAACTTTCTAAGAAATCGATTCAAATTCATTTGTATCAGTAAACCTAAAAGTCTGTTTCTGCATAATCTTTGGAATTAGCATAACGCTCTCTATGTAACTCCTGCAATTCGATCTCCCTTTCTTCTTCTTTTCTGAGTTTATAGATTCTTTTCTTTTCTTTCAACTGTTTCTTTCTTTTATGTAACAAACAACCTAATTTGGTCAAAATAAAAATGAATACTATTATAATCAAAGGTGCCAGAATCTTGCCAAGAATTGAACTTCCGATATTATGAAACCAGTTTTTAATTGCTTGAAACCTTTTTGAAAGTTTCCCTGTAAAATCATCTTCTTCTAAAGGAATTATCTCTGAATGCATTTGTGTAATATTCTTAATATACATTTCAATATTCTTACTTTCATCAGGAATATATGTACAACAATGTTGTACATGTAAAATGCCACAGACTCCTCCCTCTTTTGCTAGGAGTATGTCTAAAGCAAGGCGGTCTTGAATTACCATAGATCTAATTGCAATAACTTCAACATTCACTAATTGAAATCCATCAGCTGTGTCAGTTGATAATCTATCAACTATAGTGGACAATTTTCTGATTCTCCCTGCATTTAGGGTTATACCAACAAAAGGTATTACAGCTTGAAAAATATCTCCCAAAACTTCAATTCTATTTACATAATTATGAATTTTAAACAATCCTTCTGAATCTCTATCAACATGAAACACTTTAGGAAAAACAATTCCCACATAACAAGTTCCATACCAGTGGTCTGGAAGGTTGTAGTAGGCTTTGTCACCACAAACAAAATAAATCCCAGGAAAGATAGGATCTTTTCCACCTTTAAATCCCCAACCTCCCAAAATCTGATAAGTATCTTCACAGTTACTTGCACCTACAAAATAATTATCAAAAAGTGTGTTATCTCTTCTAATGCAAAGTTTTCCACTAACAGGTTTGTCTATGTGAATTGCAATATTTTCAAGCATTTTGCCATTTAATTTCTCATCCTCTTTCTGCCAGAAGGTTGACTTAGTCTGCTTGACTAATTCATTCCTCTTATAAATTGCTCTTCTCTCCTCAACCATATTCAAAAATTTCTTTCCTTCAGCACTTAATTTGCATGTTAGATTATTCTTGTAAGCATACTCGTAAGTGAGTTCATTAGTAACAAGGAAAAATTCTCTCATTTGTTTTGCTTTCTTATGCTTATTTAAGGCATTATCAATCTTAATATTTGCAAAAATTTCATCATAATTTGAATAGTAATATTCTAAACGTCTAGTTTGATAAAATAAACTAGTTAATACACTACATGTTACAGCATAAGTGAGAGGAAGCATATTATATGTTACTCCCTCAGAAACAGAAGCAGGTAACTTAACACAGACGTAGCAGTCTTTTGCATCCATTACCTTAACATATTCACTCAATAGCTTTGTGAATGTATTACTTGAAAAATCACCAATTGATTTATCTTGATGAATGTTAGGCTGATGATCAATAACCTTTGCAGACGCACTATGTTTAGTTTGGCTAACCAGAGCTTTGCTTGTTATGTTAACTTTGTGTGATTCTCTATTCATCTCCAAAGGGATAATCACAGCTAGAACCAACCAGAGCAGAACTAAAATGAGCAGACACACCAGAGTCATCTTACAGCATCTTTTAAAAACAGAACACTTTGAAGTGCTCTCCTTAACATAAGGCATTCTTGGTTAATTTTAGCTTCAAAAAAAAATAAAAATAAATTTTAAAATTCTAAATTTATATTTACACCCCCCTTTTAAAATATTTTTTTTTTTTTTTTTTTTTTAAACCCTAAACAAGATTTCTTCGACCTTATGTCATACATAAGTTTTCTTCAACTAAACAGTTTTTCTTCGACCTTGTGTCAACTAACAAATTTTTTTCGGCCTTTTGCCAATTTAATATTTTTGTATCTCAATCATTGTCACTAATTTCTTGGATTTCGTTTTCTTCTTCACTACTATCATATATGTCAATAACAGGTGGAATTACTAAGTAAGTCCACTCAGGAGATTTGTATTTTTGGTTTGGTCTTATTATTCTCTTCCCTTTTCTCGATATCACTTCAATTTTTCTTCCAACTCCAACTTCTTTTCCAGGACTCTTTTGACTACTGATTTCTTCAACTTGTTCTTTTGGCTTTTTGATCAATCTAACTCTCAATCTTCCACCTGGCCAGTAGTCTGCTTTTCTCACGTACTTCTTCTTTGGTTCAGAATTATTTGATTCTGACTTCCAAGTCCTTTTCTTTCTGTTTTCACTTTCACCTTCCACGTCACTTTCTTCAGTTTCGTAGTCTGAAATCTCAATTGACTCAGGAACTTCTCTATTCGGCAATTTCACTCCTTCAGGAACTTCACTTTGTCTTCCATCACTGGTACTTGGTAATTCGTTCTCCTCCTCTTCCTCAATTACCTCTAACTTCCCAGATTTCGGATTTCTGTTCCTTACTTCAGAGTTTGTTCTCTGCCTTTCGATACTCTCCTGGTCTGAAACTTCTTTTTGTTCAGCTTCTTTGTCTTCAATGGAAACAACCGAATCCTCAGTTATCTTTCCTTTTAACAGATTCTCTTCACCTTCAGAATCTATTTCAATTATTTCCAAGTCTTTTCTTGTCAGATTTCCATTCACTGGCACAGTTTCCAGATGTCGACTTTCTTGTCGATCTTCAGAATCTGGAATTATTTCACCTTCTGTTTTGCCTTCTGCCTCAGAATCAGAATCATCTGTGGTATCACTTTCAACATCAGAACTCTCAGGAGTTGGTACTGGAATAGTATGACTAGGATGAATCCAACGTTTTAATCCTCTGCACTTTACAGCATTAGTAGTGATCAAAATTATCTGCCTAGGTTTCTGCCATCTAGGAGCTAGACAATTCCTTCTCCGATGTACTTTCGTTCTGACCCAATCGCCAGGTCTCAGATCATGTGTCAAAACCTTTTCATCTGATTGAGCTTCAGTTCCCACCTGATTAGACACAGAAGTTACCATATCAGATAACCTTTTACAGTAATCCAAAATTGCACTGTCATTTATGCTTAACAGTTTACCTACAGGTACAAAAGCTTGCCTCATAACTCTTCCCATTAAAATTTCATGAGGACTCAAACCTGTCTTTTTATCTGGTGTACTTCTTAATGACATCAAAACAAGTGGAAGAGCATCGGTCCATTTTATACCTGTTTCAAGACACATTTTTCCAATTCTGTTTTTAATTGTTCCATTTATTTGTTCAACTACTCCTGATGCCTCTGGTCTGTATGCACAGTGTATTTTCTGCTCAATGCTCAAAGCTTCGCAAATTAACTTCATCAGTTTGTTATCAAAATGGCTTCCTCCATCACTCTCAATAGTGACTGGAAAACCGTATCTTGGGATGATTTCTCTGAGCATTAGATTTGCCACTGTAATTGAATCACAATGTCGTGTAGGGAAAGCCTCTACCCATCTTGAAAATAAGCACACAATTACAAGCACATATTTCAAACAATTGTGTAAGGGCATTTCAATGAAATCCATTTGTAACCTGGTAAAGGGACCACCTTCTCGACCAATTATTCCTGTCCCCACCACTGATTTTCTGTTTGGATTCATTTGTTGGCATGACAAACACCTTTGACAAAAAGATTCAGCAATAGTTCTAAACTTGGTATTGAACCATGTTTCTCTGAAAAGTCTAACCATAGAATCTCTTCCTAGATGTGCTGGACCATGATATAATCTGGCCATGTCAGCAATCAAACAATTTGGTAAGACTACTCTGCCATCTTTGTAAACCCACACTCCATCTTCTTCACGTGGTCTACAATCTGATCTTAACCACAAGTCTTTTTCTTCATCTTCTGCTTCATCTTGTAAATCTCTAATCTCATGCCATGTCTCTACAACAGTTGTTAGCATTAATGAATTTGAATCAGTTTCTTTACTCCTCTCCCGATTGTAAGAATAATTTTTCCTTGCGCAGTATTTAGCTGTTTCATCTGCGAAGGCATTTCCCTTGGAAATATAATCAGTTCCTCTAGTGTGCGCTGCACATTTAACAATGGCGATTTCTTTTGGCAATTGTATTGCTTCAATTAATCTCCTAATGAAAACTGCATTTTTAATTGGTGATCCTGCTGATGTCATGTATCCTCTCTGTGACCAGAGTTGTCCATAATCATGCACAACTCCGTACCCATACTGACTATCAGTAATGATGGTAACTCTTATATCCTTTGATATTTCACATGCACGAATTAAAGCAATCAATTCAGCCACTTGTGCTGAACGAACTCCTTCAAGACATGATGCTTCTTCAATATCAACGACTGTACAAACTGAATATGAAGCTTTTAAGACACCTCCTTCGGATCTTAAGCATGACCCATCTACAAAGTAGACAAAATCCGATTCAGACAAAGGTCTGTCTTTGATGTCTTTTCTTGGTTTAGTGCAGAATTCCATGACATCTAAACATTCATGTTCTGTTTCAATGTCATCAACAATTTCAGAATCAGGCAGTAATGTAGAAGGATTCAGATTCAAACATCTTGAAATCGAAACATTATCTGCTCCTAGTATGATTTTCTCATACTTTGTCAATCTGCTACTTGTTAAATGTTGAGTCTTACCTCTTGTCAGTAATATTTCAACTGAATGAGGCACAAAAACTTTCACAGGAAATCCCATAATGATCCCCTCACTTTGTTCGAGGCTGATACTTGTAGCTGCAACTGCCTTCAAACAACCTGGTAATGCTTTTGCAATTGGATCAAGAACTGCAGAGAAGTATGCAATAGGTTTCTTTAAATTTCCATGTCTTTGAATTAACACAGATAATGCACATCCTTCTCTCTCACTGCAATACAATTCAAAATCTTTCTCATAATTTGGCATACCTAAAGCAGGAGCTTGGCATAAGCTCTTTTTCAGGTTCTCAAAAGAGTCCATCTCAGCATCATTGAGAATAATTGGATCTTTTACATCTGACTTTGTCAGTCTTTGTAGTGGTTTTGCAATTACTGAAAATCCACTTATCCATTGTCGACAGTAACCAACCATTCCCAAGAACATTCTGACCTGTCTTTGTGTTCTTGGTGGTAACATTGCTTGAATCATTTTTATTCTTTCTATTGTTACTTGTCTTTTTCCCTTTGCAATTCTGTGACCAAGATATTTTACTTCTTGTTTGCAAAACTGTAGTTTTGCTGGGGACACTTTATGTCCTTCTTCTGCAAGGCGATTTAACAGAATTATTGTGTCTGTTACACAATTTTCTCTTGTCTTTGCAGCTATTAACAAATCATCAATATACTGCACTAGCGTAGACCTACCAGGTAAGTCTAGATCTTCTAATGATCTTTTTAACAGTTCGTTAACAATTGAAGGACTTTCTGTATAGCCCTGAGGGATTCTTGACCATCCGAGGGTCTTACCTTGGAATCTGAAAGCAAAGATTTCATAACTGTCTGGATGTAAGGGAACAGTAAAGAATGCATTGCAAAGGTCAATGACTGTATACCATTCAGCATCATGTGGAATCTGAAATAGAATTACTGCTGGATTTGGAACCACAGGACAACATGGAACGACAATTTGATTAACCTTTCTCAAATCTTGTACGATTCTAAATGTTCCGTTAGACTTTTTAACTCCCATAATTGGTGAATTACAAGAGCTACTTTCCATTTCTTTTAATACACCTTGCTTGATTAATTTTTCAATTATAGGTGTAATACCTTCAATTGTTTCTGTTTTCATTTTATATTGTGGAGTGTTTGGAAATTCTATTCCCTGTTTCAATGTAATTTTTACTGGATCTACGTTTTTCATCAGACCCATCTCATTTCCAGTAAAATCCCATATTTCAGATTTCACTGTTTCTTTGAGTTCTTCAGGTAAATCTTTTTCTTCAAATGCAGGAAACAATTTTGTTTCTTCTGCTTCCATCATCATCATTGTCATTCTGTATAAACCATCTTCCTCCATTGTTTGTAACTCAACTCCATCAGGAGAACAATATATTCTACAATTCATTTTACATAGGATGTCTCTGCCTAATAGATTTACTGGACTACTATTACAAACCACAAATCTGTGTTTGTCTCTGTAGTTTCCAATTTCAACTGGTACTGGATCAGTTAAGTCAGTTTTAATTTGTTGATTACTTACTCCAACAACTTGGATGGTATCCCCAGAGAGAGGTAGGTTTTCAATTTCCACTGATCTAACAGTAGAACGGGTAGCACCAGTGTCCACTAGAAAAGTGATGTCTACATCATTAACTTTCCCGTTTACAAAAGGACCAGACTGGTCAACCTCAAGAGTGGCTCCAACAACACACTCTTCCTCCTCTCTCGGGCACCGTCAACAATAATCATCAGAATCACTATCTTGACTTTCTGCTAATAAAAATTGTTGTGAAGCATTTTGCATTTGAACCCTTTGCTGCTTTTGCTGTTTTTGTGGTTTTATTACCTGTTCACTTCCCTGAAATCCCACGTTTGGATTATATTTTTGAACTCCCCCACAATTCGGAAAAGGTGGTTGTGGCAATTGGTCTTGACGATTATTCACCTGTTGTTGTTGCTGTTGCTGTAACTGTCGCTGAATATTAAATTCGTTTAACCCCTGTTGCATCTGTAGCTGTCGCTGCAGGTCAACACCATTCTGCATCTGTGGATTCAATAAGGGATTCTTTAAGTTTTTAGGAGGATGAGGACACTCGTCTCTCCAATGTCCAATTTCGCCACAATTAAAACAAGGTAATCTTTGTTTCAACTCCTCAATCTTTGGGCTAAATTTCTTTGGGAAATTATTACCTTTAAACTTTCCTTGTATCTGGTTTGTATTCCCAGTTTGAACAAAATTTGTGTTCTTATTTCCCATGCTGGCAATCTGTTGCTCAGCCACCTTTACCTGAGCCCACATGGCTTTCTCCTTCAGCTTCTTCTGTTTTACTTCTATTTCATCACTGCAATACTTTGCTTTTCTTAGAATATCATCTACAGATAGTGATTGCCATCCGACAATACTATTTCTGATCATTTCTCCAATTTCAGGTTTTAGTCCATAAACAAATCTATAGACAAAATGGCTCATGTCTTTTTCATCTAATTTTTCATAACCACTGTATTGTTTAAAGATTAACAGTAGTCTTTCATAAAAAGAATGGACTGATTCTTTTGTTTCCTGTTCTGTCCTTTCTATTTTAACCCAATCGACTTCTTTGGGTGGAATTTTGTTTTTCATCCAAACAATTACTTTCTCATAAAAATCCATTACAAGTGGATTTGGAGCACCTGTTTCTTTGATTCGCTCAGGTTCTGTTTTTGGCCAACTAATCGATATTTTGCATTCTGTCCAAAGATCAGATGGAACAACAATGTCAAAAAATCCATTTAAATCAATCCACAGAACTTTTGACACTTTGATAAATCTATCGACTTGCCTGTACCACTCAACTGGTTTTTCCCTCAATTTTGGAAAGTCATTTGTAAATAACAGAATATCCTGTCTCGACCAAGGGACATGAACATATCCTCCACCTGCAATTTCTCTCATTGGAAATTGTTTTGACAATTTTTCCAATCTTTCATCTTCCTTCTTTTTCGTCCATTTTACTCTCCATTTGTTCAGTTCTCCTAGCTTTTTGATATAGACAATCAAATCTTTAATATGAACTATTCTTCCCATTGAGTTTAAACTCTCAATGTCACTTTCTGAAAAGTCTAATCTGTAATGTTTTGCAAAATTCTTTTGTTTACTCACATCGATTTCAAGTTCTGCTGCTAGATCCTCTAGTTGATCATATTTGTTTTTCGTTTTCCACTGAATGGTTTTGCAAATGAACAGTAGTTCATCATCTCGATAGTAATTTAAACTATCTGGACCAATTGTTCCAATTATTAATTCTTCGATATTCGCTTTTAATTTGGCCACATCTAGTTTTGGTGTGGTTACTCTGACTTCAGGACTCCCTATATCTGATATAGCACCCATTGGTGTTTTTGGAGATAAATCCTCATTAAAGGTTAAATCAGGCATTCTCGATTTAGAAGAGTTTATTTCAGATAAGTCTGAATAAAATTTTTCAGCAGCTTTTTGAATTTCTGTATTTAAAGGAATAGTTAATCCAGTTTTGTTTGTTTCTCTTTGATCAAATACGGGCTGAACAGGACCAATTGTTACTGGAATTGTCACAGCTTCCATGCCTTTTGTCATTCTTTTTATTAATTCTTCTTTTGATCTTATATATTCATTATAATCAACATCTTCAACATTTCTTGCCTCTCTTGTATAATCTTTTGGAGGTTCTCTTGCTCTTGGAGCCATTGTAAAATGTCTACCTTCATTTCGAGCATTCTCGAATTCTGGTCTTCTAGGAGTTTCAATGATTTCACAATTATTTGGATAAAGTTTAGGAGCTTCATTAATTGGAGGTGCACTCGGTGAAGTTTCAGTAGAAACCACCGGAGTAGACCATGATCTAGGAGGTCTCAAAGGCTGTTTCTTTCTAGCAGTTGTATATATTTCTTCCATAACTGCATCCTCAGATTCACTTTCCATAGATTTTCCTGTAGGAGTACCCATTACCATTTCGTGAATTAAATACAATCCTTCACTCATGTTTCCCTGTCTCCACATTCGCAATCTATCTTCATGAGTTTCTCTTCTCCAAGGTGGATTTTTAGAAGGTCTTTTAATCCCACTAGCTTCTCTTTGTAATTGATACATCTCGTCTTCCCACTCAACTAAAGCTTCAAATTGAGTTGGTCTCGGTTTCGGAACAAGAGCATTCATTTTCTCTCGTAAATTTCTTAAGACTTTTACATTAAATGAACCATCATCAGGCCAAGTTAAAACGCCGTCGTTTTTAGTATAGCGTTTCCAACTATCGAACCATAAGACAGTATGATATCCATATTCACCTTCCATGTACGCTGCAGGTGTTTTATACTTATGAAGTAGTTTACCACCTCGCGTTTCGATTTTCTTGTCAGGTGAAAATAAATTCTTAAACTTCTGAAATAATGTTAGCTTTTTCTCAACATGTTTAAAATGATAACTCATTTTTAAGAGTTAAATCTAATTCACAAAATCGTTCGTAAAATATTTCCGGGATGTTTCGAAAAACAACCAATCCGTGCGCGAAACACACCAACAAGCCAATGACAGTTGAGCTACGTCACTTTTCTGCTCAACCAATAAATTTGGAGTTTTTTCCGAAGGACCAATCAGCTCACAGGCCGTCAGAGACTCAAGAGCCAATCAGAATATAGCTTGTGACGTAGGTCACCCAATCCCAGCGCGGCTCTGTGACGTACACAGCAGCTGCGGTTTCTCGTTTCTCACTCCTGGCGCTTACCCCTCCTTCACAAAATCTTTTCACAGCGCCATTTTAAGAACACTTTTCAGTGTAAATTAATTCTTAACAATGACTATAAAGACAACATCTGTTCGTTTCACTATTTAGGATAGTTTACATACATTCAAGTATCCACACTTCGGAATAGACGGCGCTATTCACACTAAGGATAATATTCAATTGTCAGTAGAGTAACCCTTACCCCACCCTTCTAACACGTATAATTATGAACTCGCTTTGCTCTGAACCCACCGCGAAGTGAAAGTTCTAAGAGTTCCACTTGAACATAAAATACAATTCAAACTCGCACTTTCACACTGAAATTTCCCTAATTTCAAACACACATGAAATCCGTACAGGACTCTCACCTGTTTATAGAAATCATGCACCGTTAGCAAAATAACGACGTTATCCGTACAGGGCTCTCACCTGTTTATAGATATGAAACATGTACCCGTACAGGACTCTAACCTGTTTATAGATATTCATGCACCGACGCTAATTTACCCTTCACTCAAGCTCGGATATAACTAATACTCTCATTACAGTGAGTTTTATGGAAGGCGCTTTGTCCCTATTCTCATGCTGCTTTAATTTCTTAGAAAACCCTCACTATACAAGATTCAGACCTAGCCCTAAAACTGTGCTGCTCGGCGACAACACTATGGTACACGGCGATGCCTCTTGTGATACTCGGCGATATCACTACAAACAGAACAGATGGCTTGCGTGACTAATTTCTCGCCACACAATCTATACCGGTATAGCTTACAGATAGCACGAAAAAACGAACTCAACATGTGTTAAAACATCGATCCTATTTCCATACCATAATACTTTAGTAACCCTTAGCAACCACCATATTACCTTGGTTACTCTTAGCAACCATCAATTTCTGCTACCAGAGAATTGATCCAGCGGCCTATAGAAAATATATCATAAACAACGCTACCCAATTTCATAACCTTATAAACAAAATTCTATACTAAATATGGACCCATTTATAAACCTGATATATTTTGGGCCTACTGAATCAGGTGGTCAGATTAAATCTATATACACATTATCTACACACTATATACATTTTATACATCTGCGAAAGAAATATTGTCATTAGAATAAAACCTAACCATTTAAACGACCACCATTGGCGACGTGATCTAGCTAATAGTAACCTACACTTCTGAATAACCAAGACCAGCTTGTTTGTCAAAAGTAAGATTTTATTTACTAAATTATGGTATATAAGTTGATAGTTTTATAAATGAATTTTATTTGCAATAAAGCAAGCATGATTGTAAAGAAATATGAGAAAATACAATTTAAGCAAGTAAATCAAATTTAAAGTGAATATATAAAGTTTAGCATTTCTAAAACCTAATTCCCTAACTGAGCTAAATAGATAGAAATTAAAGAAAAGTTCTTTGAGGATTCTTACGTGCTCCACGCAAAGTCCGTCAGCACTTCACCCTCATCGGAAAGTCAGAAAGCAGTAGCCAGCCCATCCCTAAGGGCTTGACTTTTTATACCTTTCTATGCTAACTAAACTACGCAAAGGAAAGTTTTCAGAAATCTTCGACGTCCCATTGGCTGAGAGTGACAAGTGACATGTCACCCACTTTTCAAAAAGTTCCATTAAATCATGTTTCATAAAGACCATTGTCTCTTCCACGTGAAACCAGGAGCTTCCTGAGTTTGCAACAAATGTTCAAATTTGTTCTCACTACGTCCAAGCAACTTCCGCGGATGCCAAGTTAAGGCTGACAAAATGTTCACTTTCGACCTTGGCCATGTCCGACAGAATGATGACAGCACATTAGTTTTTGCTTTGTGAACGCAGCTTTGATAAACGCTTTAATTCAGAATGGGCGTCTCGTGACTTTTGCAGAATTACAAGTCAGCTCTTTTCTGCGACTCAAGTGACTAGGCCCAAAAGCAGGCAACTTAGGCTTTCTAGTATAAAACAAACACAAGAAAAGTATTAATGTAAGAAATAATGTAGATTCTGTATCCACCCCAGGATTTACTAATTAATTAACCCACCCGATTAATCAAAATGTTACCTAGCCAATGCAAACAAATAAAGCAGCGTTTATATCTACCAGTCTCCGTTATTCCATGAGACTTAAATGCACCTAGAATAGTAGAAATGACATCACACAGACAAGGAAAAGCAAAACAAGCACATGCTTCTTTTAATTTTGCAGCAGTTAGTAATGACAAGAACGAAAACAATAAATTATTTTATTATTTTGCACGAACAAAAAGATGCAACAATTATGCACGTTTATGAGCACACATGTTAGTCCCCCCATGTGTAAAGTTTAATCTAAGTTGTATTAGCACGACATATCACAAATCATTAATATTATTATTCATGTTATGGAAATGTGACTTCACGAGATTAAACAAAATTTTGTTTTCTATCTCGCTCCATCACAGGGTGAGGTGCGCAAAGCAATCGGGAGGGAGTTCCAAAAAGTAGGGGCTAAAACAGCAAATCTCGCTCCGCCCGCCCTCTGTTTTTTAAAACGAGGGATGGTAAGGAGGGCTAAGTGGGCCGAGCGGAGTTCTCTGCCTGGGCAATAAGGTGTAATAAGAGAACAAATGAACTCTGGGGCAGTGCCCGCTTTGGCTTGATATGTGAGACAGCCGAGTTTAAATAGGGCTCGCTCTCTCACAGGAAGCCAATGCAGAGTTCTGAGTAGTGGGGTGACCCGATGATATCTAGGGAGGCCATGGATCAGGCCTGGTTCTGCACCAGTTGTAATCGGTGAATCATGTATGCAGGGGCTCCGTTATAGACTATGTTACCATAGTCTATACGGGACAGTACCATGGCCAGCATGATAATTTTTAAGGCCGGGGGAGAGAAAAAACGGGAAACTTTCCTGATGACTCTGAGGGAAAAAAAGGATAAAGAAACAACGGAGTTAACTTGAGGGAGAACAGTAAGCTGGGGATTAAGATAGATTCCCAGGGTTTTCACTTTGGGGACCGGGAGTGGAGGAGCACCAAGAGTGGATGGCCAGAAGGAAGAAGACCAGGGGCTGCAGCCACCTCCGGTCAGGACCAGCTCGGTCTTGTCCGGATTAAGTTTGAGGTGGCTGCAGTTCATCCAGTCTTGAATGAGGGTCATAATGGTTTGGACATTCAAAGCAGATGAAGGTGAGTGGGACAAGTTGAAGATTAACTGGAGGTCATCCGCGTAATTAAACACGGTGACCTCCAGTTGCTGTAACATAAAAATAAGGGGGAAGATGTAGAGGTTAAACAAAAGGGGGGAAAGTGAGGAGCCCTGGGGGACCCCGCACTCTACCTTACGAGATGCCGCCGCAAAACCAGCCAAATGGACACCCTGTGTTCTCCCAGCAAGAAAGGACTCCAGCCAAGTGAAGGCTAGGCCCTCTACACCCGCCGCCTTGACACGGTTCAGGAGGATGGTGTGGTCCACCGTGTCAAAAGCAGCGGATAAGTCCAGGAGAATCAGGGCTTGCGGAAGATTGATGTCAATGCCTTCACGCAACTTGTCCATGACTGAGATGACCACTTTTTCGGTAGAGTGCAGGGGACGGAAACCAGCTTGACAGGGGGAGAGGCAATGATTTGCCTCAATATGAGTGCTGAGCGTGGAAGTGATGTGGGATTCGAGAACCTTGGCAAGGTAGGGAAGGAGTGAGATGGGGCGATAATTAGAAGCAGAGGAGGGATCGGCATCCGATTTTTTTAAAATAGGGATGACAGTCGCCGATTTGTGTGAAATAGGGACATGACCTTGAGTGAGTGAGGCGTTAAGGAGGGTCAAGGGGGGAATAGGACAGGTGGAGTAAATTTCCCTGCGTATGCGAGCGGGAGCAAAATCCTGGGGTGAACCTGATTTGACCCGTTGAAGCAGGGGGCGAAGGGAATCGATAGTTAGGAGTGGGAAGTTAGTCAGTTTAACAGTGGAGGGAGGAGGGGAAGGATCCAAAAAGGTTGAAGAGGGAGGGGGGATGTTATGTTTGATTTTTTCAACTTTATCTATGAAAAACTCGTTAAGCGAGTCACAGAGGGATTGGGACGGGGAAATGATAGGTGTGGCTCTGGTAGATGAGGCAAGCTCATGTACGGTGGAAAAAATTTCTTTAGGTTGTGACTCCGCCACCAGTATCCTGTGGGTGTAATAATCAGCCTTGGCTTCCAGGATGCTCTTTTTATAGGTAAGCAGAGTGGCCAGGTAGGTTGTTTTTAGGGCAGGGTCGTAAGTTCTACGCCAGACTCTTTCCGCCCTTCTTGCAGCAAGTTTTTTCTCTTTAAGGTCGGCGGTAAACCATCGGTTGGCTGCATGGGCCCGCTTTACTGAGAGGCGCTTAAGGGGGGCGAATTCATCGCCTGCCCTTGTAAGCCAGTTGTTGATTGCGGCCAGTTGGGGGGCCGCTGCCAAATCAGTAAGATCCGGGCAGGTCGTGGCCAGGGCCGAGCAGAAGGAGTGCATGTTTACCTTACCCCATTTCCGAACCCAGGTGTTTTTGGGGAGGGGGAGTTTAACCGGACGTGCTAAGGCAAGGGAAAACGTGATGGTGGAGTGGTCTGACCATGGGCACGGGGAGGTAATGGGAGAAGTGGATGGAACATTGAGCGTCCAAATTTGATCCAATGAATGGCCATGTAGGTGGGTAGGACCATGGATGAGCGATGTAAAATTCAAATTTTCCATAAGGCTGGTGAAATTCTTGGATTGGGGGCTTTCAGCCGGGTCATTGGGCCAGAAATTGAGGTCCCCTAGAACTAACACAGAGGAATAATTAACTGCTAAAGTGGCCAAAAGGGTCTGTATGTCGGGGAGAAACGAAGGAGTCGGCTGAGGAGGACGATAAATAAGGACAAAAGTAAAAGGGGCTTGAGGGGAAGTAGAGCGGGCTACAAGGAGGTCAACGTCAGTGATGAGTGGGGAAGGAAGGATCTGGAAATTAAAATCAGTACGAGCTATTAAAGCCACTCCGCCGCCCCGCTTGCCATCAGGACGATCCGCACGAATGGCGGAATATGTAGGTGGTAAGGCGGCAAGCACATTGGGCAGGGAGTCGGACTTAAACCAGGTCTCAGTTAAAAACATGAGATCTGGTACATTGGTGTCAAGATAGTCAAATAGCTCATATTGATGTTTTACGGCAGACCTAGTATTAAGAAGCGTAACTGAGGTAGAAAACAGTTGGGCAGGAGGGACTGGGAGTACAGGGGGAACAGGGGAGGAAGTGGAGACAGATAAAGCGAGAAGAGATACAAGGTCTGGAGGAAGGGGTGGAGGAGGACTGTAAAGACCCAAAAGTTTTAGGCCAGTGATGGTAAGGGAGTTAATGCGACCAGGGGACCACAAGAGGCATAGCTGAGACGGGGAGTAAGAGATGTGCCCAACAGCGTGCCCGATACATTTTAAAAGAGTCCAAAGAATGTTTAATTGAAATTGTTTATGATTGATAATAGATGATGGAGGAGAGTTAGTGGATGGGTGGTGAATGAGTGGATAAAAATGAATGATTAATACATGCTAATTGGATGATAACTGGCAATAGAAAATGAACGGGATGACTGGAATAGATGGTGCACAAATGGAAGGGGATTGGTTAATGAACAGAGAGTGTGTTAAGGGTGAATGTACAGTGAATGATGAATAAATAAAGAAAGGAGAGAATAGTTGTTGAATGCTGCCGCCACTTCACCCCCCTTGGCTCACGCTACCAGAGCGCCCCACGCTGAGCGTTCTCCCCCCTCTGACGGGCAGGTCGCTGGGGCGGGTACGGGCGTGGCTTCCATCTCGGGCTGCTCTGGGGTTGGCGGTGCAGCTCCTCTGTCCCTCCCCCCCTGGCTAAATTCCGGGCCTGGCGAGTCCCGCCCTCAGCTCTTCGTGGCACTCAGACCTCCCGAGGCTTCGCCGGGAGCAACGACGCTACCTGCTGTGGCGCAACTTTGTTTTTAAAATTGTTCTTTTAGACTGTACCTGCATCTGTTCTGGGGCCGCGCTTTGGACACCGCGCACCCCTCGCCGCCACTTCACTCCCCTTGGCTCACGCTACCAGAGCGCCCCACGCTGAGCGTTCTCCCCCCTCTGACGGGCAGGTCGCTGGGGCGGGGACAGGTGTGGCTTCCATCTCGGGCTGCTCTGGGATTGGCGGTGCAGCTCCTCTGTCCCTCCTCCCCCTGCCACGCCCCTACTGCTTCCTGTGGCCTATTTTATGGCACTCCTATCCCGGCCGCGCAGCGGACGAGCGCAGCGGGCGCGACGAAGGCGCGCCGAAGTTGCGCCTAAGTTAAGCCCGTCTGCGCCCGTCCGCGACAGGCCGGGACCTGGGGCCACACACCCTGCCCCCTTGCTTGCATACTCCTCTGTGCAACTCCTCTCCTGCTTGACTGATGTGCCCCTTCCCCTGTCCCTTACGCAGCACCTCACTTCCTTAGGCATTTATGCTCCTCATCCTGGCCCTGCCGCTCCCCAGCAGCCTACTTCTTCCTCGCACTCCCAAGATCCCCTGCCTTCTACTAGTATTTCTTCCCCTTCCCATATTGCCTCTGCCTGTCTCCTCAACACTCGCTTGGCAGGCAAGCACCAACTGCAACTATTCAACCTCCTTACCTCAGACTCTCCTGATATTCTGTTTTTAACAGAAACCTGGTTCTCAGAGGCCTCACTCCCTGATATCCTGGCCATCCTCCCTGAATCCTATTATGCCCTCCGGGCTGACCGCCCTGACGGCAGGATCGGAGGGGGTGTAGCCATGATTGCTCGGGCCAGTCTTCAATTCCAGCTCCTCTCCCAACCTTCCGTAGCTGGGGTGGATTTCTTGGTTGCCCGTTCCACTAACCTTCCCGTCCCTTTGACAGTTGTCCTTGTGTACCCCCCCCCCCCTGAGTATGCCCTTATTTGTGGCTTCCCTGCAGGAACTCCTTGTTACGCTTGTAGTCAATAACTCCTCGGTTCTCCTGCTGGGAGACTTCAATTATTGGCCGGGCGATCCCAGGGAGGATCTGGCATCCAAGGACTTTACGGCTACCCTCCTGTGTCTCAACCTTCATTCCCATGTTTCTGCTCCTACCCACAATCTTGGCCATATATTGGACCAAGTCTGGTCATCTCAGGACATAGTTTCTACCCCTAGCATTCTTCCCTGCACATGGTCCGACCACTCTCTTATCTTTTTCTCCATTAATCTTGGCTCTCTTCACAAACTCCCTCGTCCCAGGAATATCCTTGCCCGCAGCTGGAACCGTGCGGATTTGCAATCTCTTTCTTTTTCCCTTGCATCTTCTCCCCCTGATCTTAATGGTCTCCCTCTTGATATCCAGGCCGCTGCAGTCAGCAACTGGCTATCTTCCTCCTGCGACCAAGTTGCCCCTCTCAAGATAGTCAAGGCTATTTGCCCTTATGAGGCCCATAGATGGTTTAATTCTGAACTTAAGGCTCTTAAATTGGAACTCAGACGCTCTGAGCGCCTTTGGCTCCGCAATTACTGCCCTGATCTCAGGGTTAAATACAAACGTCTGCTTAATGGCTACAAGAAAGCCATCCTTGCGTCTAAGACCAAGTACTTCTCTGAGCAGGTCGCACTGTCCATAAATAAATCCAAAGAGATTTTTTCTCTGGTCAACAATTTGGCCACCTCTGATCGTGTATGCCCCAAGCTTATTCCTTCCCAGGCCCTCTGCTCTTCCTTAAACGACTTCTTTATCGAGAAGATCGTTAAAATAAAATCTAACATTCCCACCACACCTTTTCCCTCCCATCATCCGGCTCCTTCTGTGTCTAACTCCTCTTTCGACTCCTTCCCGCCTATCTCCTTGGATTCTTTTCTTGCCTTGCTCACCAAAACCAAGTCCGGCTCTCCAGCCGATTGTGCTCCTGCTCGCGTGCTGAGAACCCTCTTTACCTCTTGCCCTACCACTCCTCTTTCTCTTCTTAATGCTTCCCTCTTTTCTGGTTTGGTTCCTTCTTCATTTAAATCTGCGATTGTTTTTCCTATTATCAAAAAACCTGGTCTTGATTCTTCTCTTCTTTCTAATTTCAGACCCATTTCTCTCCTACCCTATCTTGCAAAAATTCTTGAAAGCCATGTCACCTCTTGTCTTTCTTCCTACATCGAGCAGAACCATCTCCTTGCTTCCCATCAAGCGGGCTTGCGCTCGGGCCACTCTACGGAGTCAGTGGTGCTTGTGGTTCTTGATGAGTTGAAAGCTAAGGCCGATACCAACTCTCCTCAAGCTCTGGTTCTCCTCGATTTGTCCGCTGTGTTCGACACGGTTGATCATACCATCTTACTTGACCGTGTCGGCGCAGCGGGCATTCGGGGCTCTGCTCTCTCCTGGATCACGTCCTTTCTAACAGGACGCTCACAAGCCGTTCACCTTTCTGGCTTCTCCGCTCCCCCCCTTCCGGTGTCCTGTGGGGTTCCTCAAGGCTCCTCTCTCTCTCCTCTTCTTTTTAACTTCTATATTCGTCCCCTCATTGTTTCTCTTCTTGATCTGGGGGTCTCTGTGTACAATTACGCAGATGACCTCCAGCTCGTTTTTGACCTCTCCTCCTCTTCTCACTCCCTTTCATTTTTCCGTTCCACTCTGGTCTTTATTTCTGGCTGGATGAGCGCCAATCATCTCAAGCTCAATCCGGACAAGACTGGGCTCTTCTTGACTGGTGGCTCATCCAGTCCATGGTCTTCTACTTTCTGGCCCCCCATCCTTGGCCCCCCTCCTACTCCGGTTTCCTCTGTTAAAACGCTGGGCATCAAGGTCAGCCAGGACCTGTCAATGCACGCCCAGGTTAGCTCTGTAGTGTCCTCCTGCTTCCTCTCCCTCCGCTTGATCCGAAAAATCTCCAGTTTTTTTTCCCCCGAATCCCTTAAAATTATCATTTCGGCCCTCATTACCTCCTGCCTTGATTATGGAAACAGCTTGTTCGTGGGCATCCCCGCCTACGAAACTCGCCGTCTTCAAGCAATCCAGAATCAGGCTGCCCCTCTTATTTTTCATTTTCCCAAAACCCACCACATCACTCCTGTCCTTAAATCACTTCATTGGTTACCTGTTTTGCAGAGATCCCTATTTAAACTAGGATGCCTAGTTTTCCGGGCTGTTGATCGCTCTGCTCCGGCATTCATCAATACCCTGATCTCCACTCATACCCCTGCCCGTACCCTCTGCTCATCTACTTCCGCCCTCCTCACTGTTCCTCGTTTTCGCAAATCCCGCACTGGTGGTACAAGATTTTCTGTGATTGCCCCCCGGTTCTGGAACTCCCTCCCTCTATCTATGCGTTCAATCCCCATCTTTTCACACTTCCGCAAAGCGCTCAAAACCTTCTTGTTTGCCCAGGCCTACATCTGCTAACTTCCTCGGCCCTGTCTGTCTCTGTTGTTTAGAGCTCCCAGCGCCAGAAAGCCGCTTGGCCACAGTGCGCTCAATAAATATCTTATTCATTCATTCATTCATTCAATGAAGGGTGTAAAATTCTAGGAACAGCGTTCCAGCTACTGAAAAAAAGTGCATTGCCAGCTTGTGCATACCAATATAGCTTCATATGTGTTGGGTTTCAGGAATAATTTGTGAGGGGTTCATATGCCTTGAATGCTATAGAGGGGTTGTCTTATGACATATCAACCCCAAAAATATTGTGGTATGAAAATAATGCAGAAAATGTATCGGTCACAAAAATATAACATTATACACATACAATGATAAGTACAGATATATCACGTACTATAATATTGCCATTGAAATTTTAGTTATATATAAATATTGGATTATCATCATTATTATAATCTAAAATAAAAGTTAAATTGTTTAACAAAAATAATATATTTAATACTTGCTTAACTTAAAACTAAGGGCCTGTGTACGATGTCGTTCAGTAGGCCCCTGACCGCTGGCTGGAGGTTTTATGACCGACTTGGTAGCTAGGAAGTCCAGCCCCCTAATTATGATAATGGTGGTCAGAATTTAAACTGGTAGGAGACTCCTACGGGCTCAAAGAGCCCGTCAGCCAGTCGGAAAGTGCTCATAATCCCCAAAGGGCGGTATTTCTGTCTTCAGGATTATGATGTTGGTTTCCAACAACCAATCCAATGTCGGCCTTTCTGAAATAGAATATCTGTCAGAAACTTGCTTTAGCGGCCCCTAGCAGTGCCCCCTTTGCCCCTGGTCCTCCGCATTTGGGCCTGGGGGGCACATATGGTGCATCAATGAGGTACCTGCCACTCGGTGCAGGGATGTTTACAAACTTCCATTTTTCGATCGGAGCTAGTGCTGTGGGCGGTTTTGGCCTGCGGCACAAGCGCCCATCGAAAAGTTTGCGACCTCACCATAGGCGGTCACATCTTGATTGAGGTTCTCAGAACTCCAAACCTATGGTCGAGCGGTTCCTTCCCCGAAGGTGTCGGTCGGAGGCAACTCCGACTGCCAGCGTAATAAAGCCCTAAATGTTAATGTATTAGCTATAATGTAAAAAGATATATACATTTAGAAAAAAAGCATAATTTTTTTAAGATAGGTATTAATGTTAAATTTTAAATTATGATATATTTGTGATGCACACAGAAATAATTCTTATTTACAAATATATAATGTAATTTACATTAAACTAAAACACCACACACTTATATTAATTAATGATTAAAGAGATTAAACTGCAATTGAAATGTATTCAACCTCTGAAATAATGTGCAGAAATACACATCAAAAATATTTTTTTTCTAATTGTAAATAAATAAAATACAGATATAGAATCTGATTAGAAAAAGTATTCTTGCTAAAGTAAATATTTTTAAATAAGTTTATTAAATTAAAGATGCTCAAAATAGCTACTAAACGTAAAATTAAGTTAATATGTAGTAACCAAACTCAATCCAAAACTAACTAAAAAAAACAATTAAATAACAGTTTTATTCTAACAAAAATCCTGTATAAATTAAGGAAAATGCCTAAATTGGGGAGATAAAATGTATTATGCTAACTCCAGCCTTACAAAGATTGGTGTAGGAGCGCATAATTTGGTAGGTGGTCATATTTAATATTCCAACTCCAGCCTAGCAAACATTAAGGAATGTGCATACAGTGGGTTGTGGGAGTGGTCAGATTTAATATCTAACTTTAGTCTAACAAAAATTCTGGAATGTGCATTCATTGCGAGGGTCAGATTTACTATTCTAACGAACACTGGAGAAAAAACATACATTGGTTAGGAGTCGAAATACGATGGCTTTTGAAAAGGCTCCAAATCAGATTTGTATTCAGCGACCGAATCGGATACAAGTCCGAACGACTAATTACGGTGGAAGGAAACTGTTTGGGCTGTCTGATTCAGTTCCGATTGGCATTCAGACAGACCGAGTTGTTTGGAGCCAAGTCGTACAGCTCTATAGACACTGTTTCTGACCAAGTGATTACGATGTCAGAATCTGACAGCCATTCCAAATTGGGTTGTCCTACGCAAAGCAGCTTCCAGAATTTGTCTTTGGGGGCCCGTAGCGGTCCCCCCTTCACCCGTAGGCCTCCGGTTGGGGCGCATTGGGGTACCCATGAGACCCCTGTTTACAACCATGCATAGTGTGGCAGGCACCATGGGGTGCCGGTCAGAGGGTGCAAAGTTTTCCCCAACCATCCCTTTTTACAATTTGTGGCCTGCTGTCTTATTCGGAACACAGGCTCTCATTAAAGTCAATGTGAGTCCGTCAGAACGATGTTCAGAAGCATTGTAATCGGTCGGTCGGACTTTACAAAACCTGATTCCGTCGGAAAGGATTCCAAAACCGATTAGGTCAGAAGAGTTTCGGAACGACAACGTAATCGGTCCTTTGATATTTTAATTTGCAGCTAACAAACATTGGCGAAAGTGCATACATGGGAGTGGAGGTGGGTCAGTTTTACTCTTTTAATTTCACGCTAATAGTGGGGAACATGCATAATTTTGGGAACGGCAGGATGAGAGTGCATTCTAACTCCAACCTAACAAAAACAGAGGAAAGGGCATATGTTGTGTGGGGGTGTCAGATTTACTATTTTAACTTCAACCAGCATGCACTTAGCAAAGTGCATGCTTTAGTGATGCAAATGCAACACACACTAATTAAATACTTATATTTAAATTTTTTCCATAGAAGAAAACATTATTTATAAATCCTAAATATAAGAACTAAAATAAAATGAGTCACATCTTAAAGATAACAAAATCTCAAATTAGAACTAAATTCTTTTTAATAAATAACATTTCAAATAAACACTTTGGGGCCCATTAGGAAGTCTGCCCGCCACCCTAGCAGTGCTCAATCAATCAATCAATCAGAGCATTTATATAGCGCACTACTCACCCGGAGGGTCTCAAGGCGCTGGGGGGAGGGGGGTCCGCTACTGCTCGAACAGCCAGGTCTTGAGCTGCTTCCTGAAGGCGAGGTGGTCTTGGGTCAGGCGGAGGTGCGTCGGAAGGGAGTTCCAAGTCTTGACGGCCAGGTAGGAGAAGGACCTTCCTCCTGTGGTGGCTCTTCGGATGCGGGGGACGGCGGCGAGGGCGTGGCTGGTCGATCGAAGGTGGCGTTTGGGAGCGTAGAAGTTGAGGCGGCTGTTGAGGTAACCTGGGCCTTGGTTGTGTAGGGCTTTGTGTGCGTGGGTGAGGAGCCGGAAGGTGATTCTCTTGTTGACCGGGAGCCAGTGCAGGTCTCTCAGGTGTCCGGAGATGTGGCTGCGGCGGGGGATGTCCAGGATGAGACGTGCTGAGGTGTTCTGGATCCGCTGGAGTCTCTTCTGGAGTTTGGCGGTGGGTCCGGCGTAGAGGGAGTTGCCGTAGTCCAGACGGCTGGTGACGAGGGCCTGGGTGACCGTCTTCCTGGTCTCGGTGGGTATCCATCGGAAGATCTTACGTAGCATGCGCAGGATGTTGAAGCATGACGAGGAGACGGCGGTGACTTGTCTGGTCATGGAGAGGGAGGAGTCCAGGATGAAGCCCAGGTTGCGTGCGTGGCCTGTTGGTTTGGGTGCGCTGCCCAGGGCGGGGGGCCACCAGGAGTCGTCCCAGGCGGAGGGTGAGGATCCCAGGATGAGGACTTCAGTCTTGTCCGAGTTCAGTTTCAGGCGGCTGTTCGACATCCATTTGGCAACGTCTGTCATCCCTTCGTGCAGGTTGGCTCTGGCGGTGGCGGGGTCGTTGGTGAGGGAGAGGATCAGCTGGGTGTCGTCGGCGTAGGAGATGATGTTGAGGTTGTGCTGGCGTGCGATGGCTGCGAGGGGGCTCATGTAGGTGTTGAACAGCGTGGGGCTGAGCGATGATCCTTGTGGTACGCCGCAGATGACTTCGGTGGCCTCTGATCTGAACGGGGGGAGGCGGACTCTCTGTGTCCTTCCGGCGAGGAAGGAGATGATCCACTCCAGTGCCTTCTCCTGGATTCCGACGTTGCTGAGGCGTTGTACTAGGGTACGGTGGCAGTGCTGGGACTGGCCGCTAGTGGTGCCGTGGTCCCGCCCCGGCGATTAGGATGCTACCGCCACCATGGCGGTTGCATCCCCCATTCCCAGCATTGTGGCGGGCGGTGCTCGCAGCAACACCCGCCACAATGCTGGGAATGCACTGTGTGCATTGTCAAGCACAAGGTGACAGGCACCGCGAGGTGCCTGCCACCATGTCCATGACAATGCCGGGGGGAACCTGTGGTAGGTACCCCGAATGCACACCCCTCATCCCCCCAATACCCTTGGGGCCAGCAACGGGCCCTCAAAAGCAGAATCCGCATGCCTATCCGTGGCGGTAACACTGCAACGGAAAGGCATGTGTTCACCCCTATACTTATATGGATGGGGGTGTCTATCAGACACCGCCACCATATTAAACCCTTTTCCGCCCGGTCGACTTGTCGACCGGGTGGAAAAGTGGCGGCCGGTCTTCCCGTCCACTGCGGTACCCCCGCCATACTAATATGGCGGGGGGTAAATGGGTGGCGGGCGACAAAGGATGTAGGGCGGATCGCCACCTCCATGCGGGCAGTGGCGATCAGCCCTACATCATAATAACCCCTTTGCGCCAACCGCCGTCAGCCGTACCACAAAACAAAATAAAATGAAAAAATACTTTTACTTAAATTATATTGTAACCGGTGCTTTAAATGGGTTAGTACCTTCCGGTACAGAGTACCGGCACTTTTAGTTATTTTGAGAGGGAGAGTACATGCTCTTCTCAAAAGTGACATAATACTTTTAAATGCAGAGTACCCACATGTACTCTGCACTTCTATTTTTTCATTTCAAGCACTGATTGTAGCCATAAGTTCAATAAAACCACTACCTACCTTTCCCCAATACAAAACACAAACCCACATTTTTTTAAAACATTTATAAAAATGTCAATAAATCAAATAAATAAATGTTTTAAATATTTGGCAGGTGACAAGCTTTTATTATGCAGTTTATTGAAATACCCCAACAAACCTCACTACAAAACCCTACCAATAAAAATGTTCTATACTATAGAAATGTACATATAAACATTAAATAGCATCATTATTACACTATTCAGTTATGAATCTAAATATTTTTTATTTAAAACGTGCTCAAGGCCCCAATAAACTCCACAACTCAAAATGAAATCTGATTAAATAATTTATAAATGTTTAAACATACAAACAAATAAGTACAAAATGAATCAGTTAACATTAATTATTAAACAATTTAAAGACACTACCCATCCATATATTTAATCTTACAGCATGAACTAAATATGTAATGAACAGTTAAAAAATATTAAACTTGTAAAAACATAAATAGCAAACAAAAAGCAACAAATTAGTCAGTCACAATGAATGTAAACATAATTTAAAATACACTACACGTCCAATACACCCAACTACCCAAAAAAGTTCTACATTACTATAATATTGTTAAAAATAATTCAAAGTATATCTCTTAATTAAATAAATGAAACAAAAATGCAATACAGCATAAAAGTAAACAGTATTATTGTAAACTGTTTAACTTTGATAGTACTGTAAAACAAATAATAACATTTTTTTGTTAGTATGTCATACCAAAATATTATTGTGGTCACAATATTTTTTAACCATGATGTTATGGTCACATAATATTTATGATTTGATATTTACTTGGAACCTCTGTGAAGAGAGAGCAGAAAAGATGCTGTGGACAACAACATTACAGGGATAGAAAAGACCATGGGTGAGTGTGGTAGAAGGAGAAAGAAAGCAGATCAAGGGGGAAGCATAACAGATGGAGAGCACAGGACTGACAAGGCGGCCAGGACATTTGGAAAACAAACTAAGACTGAGGGGAGAAATAGGGCTGAAGGGGCGTGGTGCAGAAGTCAGTGCTGTGCGGATTATGATTGCGAATTATGATGTGGATAGAAAAGCTTTTGTCGAGGTGGTAAGTTTGTCGTGCCAACACAGAAATCTTCCATTTTCCCTCCACACCCAAACCCCAGTCCCAGTTTGGAATGGCAGCATTTTTCCCTCCTTCGGCAGTACAGGATCGCTTTGTGATTCCTGTGTCCCATTGTGACTCTGTCAACTCAGTAGGCCACTTCCTTTCTGTCCTAGAAGTCATTTATCGCCAATAACTGCGATGTGTAGTAGTATTTTATGATATCAGGGATTGCTAGACCTCCATCAAATACACCCCTGTGCAATTTGCCCAAAGCTGTGTGCGGGGTCCCTCTGTTCCAGAGGAGTAAAAGTAGTTCCTGTTCTATTTTTCTGAAGTACTCATAGGAAATGTTATGCTGCATTCCCCTGAGTTGCGCAGACAAATCAGTGGAAGCTACTGAATGTTTTGCATCCCTGGGTGTCCCTTCATAACTAGGGTGGCCCCTTCTGTTTGATTTGTCTCATATCTGCACTTAAAACTGTATCCATCTAAGCACGACTCTGTTCCCTGTAATACTGTCTTAGTACCGGGTTCACCATCTGGTGTGAGACAGCAATTCATTTCTCACTCAGGGATCTCAGGGTTGTCGGTCTCCAGACCTGGTCGAGTTATGACCTGCCAGTTCTGTGTCCAAGGGAGGGATTCTGTGTTTCTTACCCCTTCCAGTTCCGACCACTCTCCATGCCTCCATCCAGTCCCATGCCTCAGCTGAGGAAGCAAAGTGCTGTGTACATCATCATGTATTTCAAGTTTTTGTCCCTTAATGCTTTCTTCACTGCCTCAAAGCTGCGATGCTGTCTCTCTACCTAGAGGGTGAACTTTCAAAATGTAGATCCCTGTGTGCTTATGAAGCCTGCAGGATCACCTCCCACTCTCTTTAGTTACACACCCTAGGTATGAACATGCATGGGGGCACCAGGGCAAAGTGGAAGGCCCAACACTCTATATGCCCTTTCTATTGATTAATATTTCGACAGTCTCTTGGAGTGTAGTATTTTTTAAGGATAAGGTCTTCCAAAAAGAGGTCAGTACTTGGTCCCTCTGCCCCTTCAGGGACCTCCACCACACAAATGTTATGGCACCTGGCACCTGGCCCCCTGATCTTCCAGATAGGCTGTGGTGATCAGATTCTGTTTGGTAAGGGTTTCAAATTATTCCTCCAGTGTTTGTTTTCTGGAATGTAGGGCACTGATTTGCATTCCAGCCACTATGACTTTCTCATCAATGTTACACCAATCAGCCAACAATAGGTTGATGTCTTTGGTGACCATCCCCCAGATGCATCAAAGTTATGTTTTGCGAGTCCTTAATAGCGAATTTTAAGGATTCGCTATTAAAGACTCGCAAAACGGGATGCATGTAGGAATCGCAATGTTATTTCTACTGATTCCTTATTTGCGATTCGCTAATTGCTAATCGCAAATCAGGAATGGCTTTCCCATTCATTCCTATGGGCCGAAAGGCCCATAGGAATGAATGGGGAGTTATTCCTTATTGCGATTCGCAATAAGCGAATCGCAAATGTGCCGCAATTTCAAGGGTGCCAGGGTGTCCAAAGGACACCCTGTTGCACCCCTGAAATGGTAATGTTCACTGGTGTTGCGCACACACATGTCCCAAGGACACACATGTCCCAAGGACATGTGTGTGTGTAATATACAACTTAGAAAGATGCACTAAAGTTCTAAGTTTTTGCTATTTTGAATTTGCGGTAAATAGCGACCCCAGATTGCGAATTCGCAATCTTGGAATGGTTCATGCATTGCAGTTAAGCAATCGCAAATTGCGATTCCTTAAATGCAATCGCAATTTGAGAACTCGCAATTATTTGCGAATTCTTAAATTGCGAGTGCATGAACCCTTGATGCATCTCAAATGCCATTTTTGCAGGCGCAAATGAACGAATTTTGCGATTCGCACCGTTTGCGCTCGCAAAAATGCTTGATGCATCTACCTGCATATCCAACTTTGGTTCTTGGGTACCACGGAGTGCCTGTACATCCAATTTGATCTAATGGAGTGGCAGTTCTGGTGCAGTGTCTGTTTCATAAGCGGTCCCGGTGGTCTTGCCTTCTCTCTCTGAACCACCTGTTGTCACCATCACAACCATGTGTCAATCGAGGTTATTAGTCTGTGGAAGTGGAGGACCTCAATTCCTTACCATTGCCCCAATATCTTAGAGGGACACTGCGCCAGGACAAGAGTCAGGGGCACTTGTACCTTGCACCGCAGGCTTGCATGAAGTCTCTTTGGCTATGTGGTTTATTAAAGTCTCAGTTCTTTCTTAAGTCGGACCATCGCAGAGAATGCCAGCAATGATACTTTACATTGCCCTGTGGCACAGCCTACCAGCCAGATTTCTCCCGGTGAGGATTCAGGCTGAGCGCCGTGGAGATCTATACCACTGTCTTGCCCCTATGTTCCAGGATATCGGGTTCCAGAGCTGAGACCTCTCAGCCGGGCCATCCCTTGGGGGAACGCAGGTGACTCACTCTCCCACTAGACTGCAAAGGGACACAGATACCTGGCACCTCACTTCTGTTTCAGGGAGGCAGGGAGACTGGCCACAGTCATGAGGCACCTCACTTCTGTTTTGGGAGAGGGAGAGACAGGCTCCACATCCCCCTTCCAGCTGACTGTACCTCACACAGCTGGTTCTGGTTTATGTCGTCTGACCGGAAGCCAGGAGAAGGCCCGCACTGTGGCGTTCATCACTCGCACAAGTAAAGCAATTCAAGGCCTCTTTATCATCTAGACCCCGCTGATCTCCAAGGCTGTAGATTGTTGAAGAAGCCACCTGAGGCAAGAGGAGGAAGGGGAAGAAAAAATTCCCTGAGGTTCTTCGTGTCGGGTGCCGCTTAGCCCGTCCAAGGCATGCATTGTTGTTGCGGTGCTACCTCGGTGGGCTCCAACGAAGCCGGTGCCAACAGGAGGGTGCCGCATCACCACCCCTGAAGGGCCTTCATCCCACAGGGGCTCCATTTACTACAACTGTCCCGAGGCTCCAGCGCTGCGGTTCTCCAGAGATGCTTGGTCGCTCAGCATCACCACCGGCAGGTGGAGCATGGTTGGTCCAGAGCCCACCAGGCATCCCAGGCGCATCACAGCCATGGCCCCCTGCGGTCTCCACCACACTGGATCTTGCTCCTTCCGCCCTCCCCCCAGCGAATGTGTGGAGTGCCTTGGTAGGGTGTGATCGATCCCAGTGCCAATCTGGATACTTCCCAGTCTCAAATCTCCATTTTACCGGGACCAGGAGTCACCCAGGCCCACCTCTGTTTTTGCCACTCATCAGCCTGGTAGTCTGAGCACAAATGTTCATTGGTGGTTGGCCACGCCCCACAAGCTTATCCTTTCTGATCGGGAATTACCACTTAATAGGTGGATAAGAGAACTATCAATGCTAACATATAAGAGGAGTAACTCTAACAGTAGTGAAAAATTAAATAGGCTGTTTGTCACTACCAGGACATGCAAAACATAAAGGTACATGCCCTAGCTTTTACGTACAAAGCACCCTGCCCATAGGGCTACATAGGAACTACCTTAGAGGTGACCTATTTGTAATAAAAGGGGAGTTTAAGACTTGGCAAGTAGTTTTAAATGCCAAGTCGCAGTGGTTGTCAACTACACACACAGGCCCTGCAATTACAGGCCTGAGACATGGTAAGCGGGCTACATAGGTGGGTGTAACAATCAGTGCTGCAGTCCCACTATTAGCATTTATTTACAGGCCCTGGGCACATGTAGTGCACTTTACTAGGGGTTTATAAGTAGATTAGATTTGCCAATTGAGTATGAGCCAATGTTACCATGTGTTAGGGAGAAAGAGGGCATGCACTTTAGCACTGGTTATTAGTGGTAAAGTGCCAAGAGTCCTAAAGCCAACAAAAATGAGGTCAGAAAAATAGGAAGAGAAAGGCAAAACGTTTAGGGTAACCCTGCAAATAGGGCAATTTCCAACACTTATTTTCAAAGCAGGGATTTTGTCCAGATATGAATTTCTGTAAGGCTTATCCAAGAGAGGGGATTGGCAATATATAGAAATAGGGGAACACATAGTCCCTTTCCCATGATCTTCTCATAAACTGTACAGATGTCTTCTCACTTAAGTACTGTCTATCCTGTTCACTGGCACCATTGCTAGACCGAGCTCGTAGCTTGGCCCTAGAAATATTGATTTATAAGTTACAGACATATAAGTCCATTGTTAATCTTGTACATATTTCACCCAGCAACCTAATAACCTCTTATGCCCATCACAATTCACTGTGAGCAATCTCTAATTTTCAATGGGTGGTGATTTTTTAACATCCTACCCTCCCCAGACCGGACCAGAATCTTACTGCCCCCACATACACTAATAGCTCCAGACAGAGAGTTGTGTTTCCATTCATATGGACTTTAGCATGGTTGACGGGGGTAAAGATAGCAAACTCTTTAAACATTTCCCTTCCTAGAAATTACCGCTTAAGCTCAATAGTTATGCTCCATACTGAAATTGTGGACGGATCGTAGTAAGGTAAGCTGATAATATTTAGACATAGGAAGTAGCCATCATATTTCCTATTAAACCTTTCAAAAGAAATGTATCCCACAGACGGAGGACAATGCTGTTGCCTTTAGCGATTAGATATGGTCCTTCCAATTCATGCTCTCATTGAGCTATATCCCTAAGTGTTTGTACTTTTGGGCTACTTCTACTTCACTTTCTTCAAGAGACTAATTATACTTTTTATAATCTTTTCCAAATACCAGAACTTTTGTTTTGTCCATATTAACTGTCAATTTCATCCTAGTACAGCATTGATGGAACACGCTCCATTTTCTTTGCAGTCCTACCTCTGTCATGTTCATTATAACCAAGTCATCAGTGTATAAGAAGCATGGGACATGAGTGCAATTCATTTTTGGGCTTAAGCTCGTGGTTCTTTTTAAGGCTGTAGGTAAATCTGCTAAGAATTTAGAAAATACCAGCGAGGCAAAAACACAGCCTTGGCAAAGACCATTCCTAATTTTTATTTTACTAGTATACTAGTAAGCGTCCCATTAGTATCTGCAATCACCCATGCCCAGTTATGCCTTTGTAGCTCTTGGAGTATTAGAAGTAAGGCTTTTGGGAATTCATGGCTAATTAAGGTTTTCCACAACAGATCACAGTATACCAGATCGAATGCAGCACAGAAGTCAACAAGGCCCCTTTGGTCTGCCGACTTTTTTGCAGAGCCATAAGCTAAAACAATGGATGAGCATTGAGTGACCCTCTTAAAAGCCTCCGCGTCTTATTTGTTTCTACCCAATCTTTCAACAGCTACAGCAACATGTTTGAAAATAATTTTACCCCTACAGCTAATAAACTTTTTGGCTAGTGTGGTGGCCTCTTTCTTATGAATGGGTCTTATTATTGCCCCCTTCCAACCTTCTGGGAAAGGGCCAGATACTAAGAGCCTTATTATGAGTGTGGGAGTGCGGGAGCGAGACCACCCCGCACCACCAAACCCATGTTTAAACCGCATGCCAGATTAGGAGTTTTCTCCTGTCTGGAGGGCAGTTCTTTGGGGTTCCAAGGACGGTGCTTATGAAATAGACAATGTAATTGGAACTTCAGAGGGAACACCTGCACAGCATGGATTGCTCCAGTCCATGCCATTCAGGTACTGGTGTGCAAGCTCACATGTTGCAACTCCCTGTGTGCATTCACTCAGCGTGAGGGACCAGGGGGGCCTTTGTTTCCTCACTGCCACACTTTTGATGACAGTCGCACTGCCTTGAAAAGTGTGGCAGTGAGGAAACTCATAATATGTTTGGTAGGATGCAGCAGCCCCGCCGAGCATATTGCGGCCTCAAGACTGCCACGCCTCTGCCAGAGATCTCTGATCCCTGGCGGTTGCGGTAGTCCTAGTGCGGCCCGACCGCCCTGGTCATAATGGGGCAGGACCTTCAGCCACACCTGATAAACTAATTAACAACATTGTCAAAACCAGATAGAGAAGGTACTGAGACAGACTGATGCTGCAATTATATTGAAATGGGAGAATATTGGGTTGAAGGTTTAGACATAGAAAGTTTGGAGATGGGGATTCTAGGAGGACAGTTGGGCATAGCAACTTTGGAAGAGCTGGGTGATGCGATGTACTGGTGGCGTTGATGAAGAAAATTGAGTGATACGTATTTTGCCTGTTTTTGACGTGGCGGCTGTCTTCTTTTCATTGGCTTTTTAGAATTTCAGGGAAAATCTGCATTTAGTGTGATGTTTGTCTTTTTTTAAATTTCATAATAAAAATCATAAATTAAAATAAATTACACTTTAAAAGAAATACTCATTAATAACACATCATAAATCAATAAATCACTTTCAAACTATATCACAGAACTAATCTAGGACAGTATAAAATGTTCTTCCTAGTATAAAAAACAGACCACAGAAAACTTGACAGACCACAACAGATCTCCATAGTAGGCAATGATTGTAAGCGAAGATGGGCAGGACGGCTTTGTGTAAAGTTCAATCGTTTTAAAAGGGGTATAATGTAGCATTTTCTCTTGTTGCTATAAAAATGTACAGAAAAGGACTATTGCATAGTACTTTGTGCAATGAAGTCCCAGGGACAGTTTGTTAGGCTTGTAGACCAATCATTCGTTTCAGGGAAACTAATCAAACGATAAAACGTATACAATCTTAGGTGGGTCAAAATAAATCTGTGCCTAGAATTTAATACAGCTTTGATGTAAGGCTGCATTTCATATGCAGTTAAAATAAGTTGTTTTTTAAAAACAGGTGACTTTGGAATTTCAGTGATCAATCTAAGGTTCTCAAGATGCCTCATACATTGATTATTCATTGCTTTTCCACTGGTTGCTTCTAAGGATTCAGGCTTCTCAAAATAATCAGGGTGCCCCAGATCGAGGAAGAAACGTTGGATGTATGTCAGCCATTAAAACGAACTTGACTTGAGGAAATCCACGATGATGGCACAGTTTAAGCCAGTGTGTTCTGATGTCCATACTTTGGACCATATTAATATGGGTTGCAACATTTTTAGATCTGTGAGAAACTAAACGCCCAGTTCAGCATGACAGACATAAATAGAGGCACTTTTATGGGTGGCAAATAAATAATTAGGAACTCATTCTATACTATTTGCAAAACTGTGCATTTAGTGTGTCCCTAGATTCCCGCCTAGTATAATGCTACGCTGAGGCATTTGGATTTCTAAATCTTTATCATCTCATTGGTCGGTTTGTGCCATCTCATTGGTGGGTTTGTGCCAATTGTCTAGAAAAGTTTTGTAAGGCCATACATGTTTTTTTAAATTGTGAATTCCTGGAGGACTAGCATGGTTCCATGAGCCTTCTTCATCAAATAGCATACCAAAATATGAAAAACTATTTGTGAAGCCTATATTAGTGCCCTTGATTTTTATATCTCAACAAATGGCAGTTCTCCTCCCACACTGCATTAAAAATGTTTTCAATTGATTGACTAACTTCCCAAGATCCTGCATATACTCAACAGAAATTTGTAGGGGAGAGCCAGGACAGGGCGATGGCCCACCTGTGGAAGATCTTTAGAGATTGTAGCTAACACAGCACCAACTATTTATATACAGTGATAAGAGAAATGGTGCCAGGACACAGACGTGCCTTACTCCTCTCTCAACAATGAAAGACTGAGTGCATTCTCCCTGGTTCTGTATCTAACCCTGGCTCTGCATCCCAAGTAAAGACTTTTAGACAACTAATAATCTGTGCTTCCACCCTCATGTCTTTCATGATTGTTGATAACTTGGCATGAATTATATAATCAAAAGCCATGGACAAAACAACAAAAGCCAAGTAAATGTTACCCTCTTCAATCTTAGTGTACATTCCAATTAGCATGCTTAAGGTTGAGGCCCTGCTCTGTTGTCCCAATCTGGGAGAAGAACCTACATTGTAGGTCTGACAGGATATCATGAGTTTTCACCCAATTTGTAGCCTATTCAAAATAATGTGATTCGTTATCTTTGCTAAAGAATCAAACCGGGAGATAGGTCTACAACAAGCAGGGTTGTGGTGGTCTCCCTTTTTGTAGATCGGGACAATTGTTGATTCTACCCGAGTGGGTAAAAAAACAAATTTACAGTATGCCCTCAGTACCAGGGTCTGGAGGGTTCCCCACAGAGCAATATTGGTTTTATACAAATCCACTGGAATAGTGTCGGGACCAGAAGCTTTGCCATCTTTACCTGCATTTATTGCTCTGATAACTTCATCCAAATTAAAAGGGGTTATAGGAGGTCTGGGGAAGGCTTTCAATATGATTATGTTCCTGCCCTTGTTCTGATATGACAGTAGGAAAGGAGCAGATACCAGAAAAGTGCTTTTTTCCAATCTTCTTCCATAATCGCAACCTCAATCCTAGGGCCTTCAGCTGCTCTCAATGGTGTAGAATTAAGTGCCTTCCCGAACACATGATTATCATTATTAGTACTTGCCTCCTGTAAAGATTCCCAAACTTTCTTCCTCAGCCACAGTTTTCGTTGTTTCACCACCAGTTTGTAATCTGTTCCACATGCCTGAACCTCGATTTTGCATCTGGGGGCTTTGTGTAGTGCATCTTTTAGCCTCTTGTGGGTATTAGTACATAGTGAATCAAACCACCCTTTTCTCTATTGTCTGTGTTTTTCTCTGGTAACAAAGAGGCTTTCTTTTACCCGCTGTGTAATCGTCAAGAAAGCCTTAACAGTAGCATTTGGTGTTATTGTTTTGTCTAGGCAAGTCTCAAAAACTTCCCGTTCAGGGCCGGACTGAGAATCAAAACCGGCCCTGGCAAAGTGCTCGGCCGGCCCCCTGGGGGTGCGACCGCACTCTTTGCCGGGGCCGGTTTTCGGACGATTTTGTTACAGGGCCGATTTTGCAGCTGCAAAAACGGACCTGTAACAAAAAACAGCCCCCAGGGCCCAAAACCAGCCCCCACCCTTGCGGCGCGCCGGGGGATTGCCCGGTGCCCGCAACGGCCAGTCCGGGCCTGTTCCCGTTGCTGTCAATTCATTATTTTAAACACTCCTCTGGAACAACCTGTGACAGTGCAGAGTATATGCATTAAGAGTTGCTAACTCAATTTCTACTGCCTGGATAGTGATTTGACTACGCTGCTGGTTAAAGAATAAAACAGGGAAAAATTGGATACTCTGGGGAAAGTGGTCCCTTAGTGAGATGGATTGCGTATTAAAATTAAATGCATGGTTAGCACATTTATTGGACATTAAAACATAATCAATAATACTGTGGGCATTTCTCCCATTAGAAGTGTAGTTAAATGGGAAGTGTGGGGAGGAGATTTAATTAGAAAATTCCAAGTAAAATTTAAATATTAATTTGTTCATCTTATCCCCAAATTGATTATGGTTAAAATATGCTTGGCCAATATTTCCCCCCATAAAATTATCAAATTCTTGCTACTGCTTGTGTCAAGTCACTCTAAGGGCCTCATTTATGAGAAGTGACGCATCGCTGCGTGAAAGCAGCGATGCGTCACTTTTCAGTGTGCCCTCCTTGCGACATGATGGATGCGTCATGTTTACTGTATGACGCATCATGTCACAAGGAGTTACAGATATGCAGTATTTCTGATGTATCTGTAGGCGCAAAAGTGATGCTTTGCTGGAGTATGTCACAAAAGAGACGCAACTCCAGAAATGTGTCCTTTCACATGGGGCAAGCCCCATGTGAAAGGGCCTGGGTCAGTCTTACGCCTGCTGTGAGTTAGGCGTAAGATATTGACGCATTTGCACCCTAGAAGTGGCGCAGTGAAATCTCATAGATTTCACTGCGTCACTTCTACAAGGCTTACTTACGTGGGAACGCCCACCCTGCATACATTATACACGAAGCAGGTATAATGTAGCGCAGGGGTTTACAAAGTGATGCATCTGCTTAAATGCGTCACTTTGTAAATAGGACGCAACAGGAGGCATGTTTTCGCCGCCGATGCATCACAAAAAGTGATGCAACAGAAGCACAAAACTGTTGCAAGGCCCTAAGTATTCATCCAGTTTTTGCAGGATGGCTATTATTTCCCGCGTTATAGCATTGTTATAAAAATGAATTACTGCTAGTCGTGCAGCACCCAGGCCTTCACATACAACTCTTTGGTAATTAGGATTATGTGACGCCATAGCTATTCTGGAAAACCTGACACTATTAGAAACGTAAGTGTTTAGCCCACCCGTTGATCTACTGTGGTTTGTAGGAACAGCTGAAGCATGAAGTGTTCTGCACCCATTTATATGTAGGGGGTCCGTGAGCCAGGTCTCTTGTAAAGAAAAAATGAAAAATCTCTATAAACTCCAACCATTTTGCATTATTTATTTTTCTTTCAGAGGTATGCCACGTTCAAAAATGTAAATCCAATAAATTCAGGGAGGGCTTCAGGAAGACTACCTATTTGGTAATTATCTGAAACAACCGGTCTAATGCTCTTAGTTAACTGCGAGGTCATTTCAGATATCGGGGTACTTGGGTCTCTCAGTAGCTGGGTGGGTTTTCCATCATCATGTCTATCCAGAAAGGTTACAGACTTTAAATCTCACTCAGAGTCCACGCAATGCTCCTCATCAAGTCAGTCTAGCCCATCCAAATTTGATAGCTCTGAAAACGATTATAAGTTGGTATATTATCATTTAAATTAGTCAGCGGTCTCAAACTAAGGGGTACCGACAGGACGACTACTGTATGCCCACAACATGTATCCCATTCCGCCCCAAAAAAAAACATTTTTGAGGGAAGGGAAGGTTACCCTGCTGAGATCGTGATGGATAATGACATACAATTCGTGTCAAAGAAAGTAGGTTATTCCTAGATTTACATGTCATTAAACAAATTAAGACCTCCCTGTAGCATCGCAGAATGAACTCATCTTGGTCGAACGGTTCAACCTCACGTTGAAGGACAAGTTGCAACTGAAAAGAGTCAACAATTTTAATTGGAAGTCAGCAGTGGACGACGTTGTGGACATGTTGTGTGCATTGTTCTACGGGTGTCTCTCCTTTTGTCTTGTTAGGGGGTAGGGTCCCCTGCTCAAAGCTCAAGCGTGAGTGGATGGGTCATACTCATACTGATGATGCTTGTCTGGTAGGTGTGGTGGATGTGAGGAAGAAAGTACAGATGGAATATGGTGGTGTTGGCATAAAATCTGATTCCAGGGATTTGAGAGTGGGGAGTTGGGTTAGAATCAAGAAGTCAGGACATGTTCTCAAGGGTGATTCCAGATTTTCTGACCTCAAACTAGTGGTCCGTGTTTCTCAAAGTTCAGTGTGCACCAGTGCTGACAAGGTGTGGGACAAAGACAAGATCTCTGTCATTCCTGGAATTAAAGTTGACCTGGTGCAGACTCATTTATGTGGGACGTTAGGGCATGAGTGTTTAAGGGGTCCATGTATAACTCGAGCAAGTAATGAGAGGCACAAACAAGTTTGGCCCAGGGATTACATTGTTGGGAGTCTCTCAACCAAACTGAGATGTGAAGCCCTCCTCTCTTCCTTTAAGTAAATTTGTGGCATCTAATGTTTTAACCATGTTTGTACGCAGTTGTGTAATGGTTAAATGCATATTTTTCATTTGTATTCTGTAAATATTTCCACTTTTGTGGATGGGAAAGGATGTGTTGGGTTGATAATTTAACATAGAAGATAGATGTTTGGAGACGGGAATTTCGGTAGGACGGTTGGACATGACGTTGGAAAAGCTGGGTGATGCGATGTACTGGTGGAATTGATGAAAACAACTGAGGAATACATATTTTATCTGTTTTCGATGAGGCGAGTGTCTTCTTTTCAGAGAATGTGCACCATGTTAATGCATGTAACATGACAGCATATTTGAACCATTGCCTGATCGATTGATTATAAATATAAATATAAATATCTTGTTTACCAAGAAGTAAGCAACAGCAAAAGAGTATTCTACACATTTCTATTGACAAAATATTAGTTGTATATGCATTCTTTCGCATAAAATTAAATTATGTAACCTTATATTTTCATTCAACATTTTAAATGCTGGCGTCTACTGAGAAAAGCATGTTCTTCTAGCATTATGTGTTTATACCTCACATCACATCAACTCATTCGACTCAATCTGATTTAATTAAACTAATCTGAGGATTTCATAATCTGACTTCCAAAAAAGAATTTCCTTTGTAACAATAGTTGCAGCCTCCCTTCAAACTAAATCAATGTTGTTCTCAAACACACACCTAACGTTTAGTACAAAACACACCCATTTCATGATTAATCTTACATCCAGTCATACAGGTTGTTCTGGATTAGTTACACAACAAAAAGTGATTTCACAATTTAACATCTTCCACATATTTCTGGGTTAATAGTTGAAATCTCCAATCAAAGGAGAAAAAAAAGAAACACATGAGCACAAAGTCAGGCACTCATACACGAGCACACAGATGCATACACACACGCATATGCACACAGGCGCACACAAACACATACGCCCTCAACTCTTTTCCTCTAATTCCCCAGTTCTGCAGAGCTCTCAGACTTGTTGTGCAACCCCATGGCATCGGGCATTGTTACCTATTGCTCAACATCCATGTCTAGTAGCATGGCTTCTATGCGATTGCTTTTTCAAACCATGTATTAAAAGGAATATACCTCACTATTCACCCACGTACCAATAGAAATATGTTTGACATCTTGTGCAGCATCTTTATTGCAAGGGAAACAGATGTTCATCTTCACCATCATGATAACATGGGCCTATTTAACAAGATAGTGAATGACCTACCCTCATGGGCCGATAAACACTGCTGCGATCAAACATCAGCGAGAAGTAGCTCAAGCTCCTCAGAGCGGCTTCCCACGGCATGTACTCTCTTTCCTTGGAGAGATACCTGGTGGTGTCCAGCGCTGACGTCGTCTCAATGTGCTTTGCTCTGAAAAGTAATTCATATACTTTATTAAATCTGAAACATTGCCTAGCAAGTTCTCAAAATGCAATCCATGTATGGCAATGTTTTGTGGTTGGCTGAAAAATGCCGTCAGGTTACAAAAATATACAGTCGCGAAGACCCCTGTTTGTCCAGGGGTCAGAATTCTGAGTTGGTGTGGTAATTACTGGGTGTATTATTTACTTTGCACTTCATTAAATTGGAGGGCGCCATGGTGGAGGGGTTGCATGAAAGAAAGCACATGGGTGTGAGAGCAGCATGGAGCACAGGTCGCGGGATGTTTTCAGGGTGTAGTACGTGCTGGAGAGATCAACATAGATCTCACAGATCAGGGGGTTACAGAAGGGAAAGCACACGAGGAGAGAGCCATCTGAAGAGTGGGAGGGCAGCATATGAGGGAAAGAGCAACATAACATGGACAAGTTGGATCAACGAAAGCCATTGAATAAAAAGCAAGCAAATAAAAGTGACAAAGGCAGCCAATGGTAAGCAATGGTCAATCAGTAATCAGGCTGTAAAGCTCTTGGTAGAAATTAGCATTGAAAAAATCTGTATCACAGGTCTTTTACTAAATATAAAATGCCTTCTGACATTGCGAAGCTGTAGTAAGTAGATAGTCAACTTTCCAATAGCGGAGTAAGCTGAGGATTCTTCATCAGAAACACAGCAGTTCCCCTCACTCTAAATCACGATGAAAGACCAGGAAGTGGGGGGAGATGGAGCATCTTCCAACATACAAATGATGTCCCGTTTGCCACCTCTGAAGAACCCTCTTAGGGGTACATTCACAAGAACGTGTGATAACACCGCAAGAATGGCACAATGCAACTTTCAACATCGCAGTCCATCGCGGTAAAATAACCCTGTGACAATGTGGTATTCACAACACGGCAGTAACATGCAAAAGTCTGCCGAAACTGCGGACAATGTCCACGATACAACCACTGCGATGGAGACAATAACACAAATCACAACACTAAAAAACCTGGGATGGGCCCAAGCACGATGTGGAAACCAGCGATAAGCAGCGCCAGACCGGCAACACACACCTGACAGGCGGGAAAAATCACAATAAAAGTAGAAAAAACACACAAACACTAACTGACCAATACCCTAGCAGCATGGAGGCTGTTGGAGCAGGCGCAGAGGATGAGCGCAACCTCCCAAGCACCCCGGGTGACCATCCCGGGACCTCGGGGACAGGGAAGGGCAAGGACAAGAAGAAGAGGAAGACGAAGTACAGTCCGCAGGAAAACAGGATCATAGTCACAGAGGTGATGCAACACCATAAACGACTGTTTGTCACCTCCAACGTGTCATTGGGCACCAACAATGGAATATGGTGGGACATAGTGGACAAGGTGAATGCTGTCGGGGAGCACAAGAGGACAATGGACGAGATCAAGAGGCGATGGAATGACATCAAGCGGTGGACCAAGTAGAAACTCTACGCCAACCCGAAGGCAGCAACGCAGACTGGAGGTGGGGGCCCAGCACCACAGCTCGAGCTGGATGACATGGAGGAGCTGGTGTCGACAGTCATCAGTGTGGAGACTGTGGCTGGAGTCGGGGGATCGGACACTGCTCGACAGGACACAACACAACTGCAACAGGGTGAGTTACCACCAGGTACTGGTGGGAGGGGAGGAGAAGAGCACAATGGCATACATGCACAATCAAGCACATCACAGTGCACATCCACAATGACTCTGGGTCCTCGCCCAGATCTGCAGACTATCACAATGTACAATCTCACCTTCACATCGCAGGGGCACCGTCAACACCTCCTTCAGAGCAGTCCCAGCCACTCTTCACTGATGACGAG